>NC_135482.1:124279404-124897618 GCF_052094955.1 Ictidomys tridecemlineatus
AGGGAGGAGTCCCATTGACCTGGGGTGCGGTGGTGTACGAGCTCCCCCTGATACCTCAATTGAAGGGGTCTACCTTGTAGAGGAGAAGCGTCCTCTTGACCCAAGGTGTGCTGGGAGCTCCTCCCGACACCCCGAGTAAAGGGGTCTCACCACTCGAGAGGTGAGTCCCCTCGACCCCGGGTTAAGTGGGATCTCCCCCCAACACCCTGGTTGGAGGTGTCTCTCTCATAGTGGGGGCAGTACCCTAGATTCAGGGTGTGGTGGGAGCTCCCCTGACACCCCGGTTGGAGGCATCTCGCCCCTGGAGGGGGGATTGCCCTCGACCTGGGGGTGTCAACATCCTGGCTGGAGGTGTCTTGCCCCTAAGGGGAGTATCCTCTAGACCCAGGGTGCGGTGGGAGCTCCCCCGACACCCCGGTTGGAGGGGTCTCGCCCCTCGAGGGGTTAGTCCCCCCAACCCAGGGGACGATGGGAGATCCCCCAACACCCCGGTTGGAGGGATCACTTCCCTCGTTGTGGGACTGCCCTCGACCCGGGATGCTGTGGGAGCTCCACCGGACACCCCGGTTGGAGATGAGTCTCCTTCACTTGGGGAATCCTCTCAACCTGGTGTGCAGTGGGCGCTTCCCCTACACCCCGGTTGGAGGGGTCCCGCCCCTTGAGGGAGGAGTACCCTCGACTCAGGTGTGGTGGGAGTTTCCCCCGACACCCCGGCTGGAGGGGTCATGCCCCTAGAGTGGGGTGTCCCCTCGAACCTGGGGTGTGGTGATAGCTCCCCCCAACTGTTGGAAGGTTCTCACCCCTCGAGGGGAGGTGTCCCCTCTACTCGGTGTGCAGTGAGAGCTCCCCCAGACTCCTCAGTTGGAGGCTTCTCTTGGACCCGGTGTGCGGTGGAAGCTCCCGCCAACACTTTGGTTGGAGAGGTCTCGCCCCTCGAGGGGAGTCTCCTCGACCCGGGGAGTGGTGGGAGCTGGAGAATATCATGCTAAGTGAAATAAGAGAATACCCAAAAGCAAAGGCCTACTATTCTTTCTGATATATGGATGCTAACACACAATGGGGTGGGTAAAGAATTTAAATTCATTGGATTAGACAAGGGGAAAGAATGGAAGGAAGGGGGGATAGGAATAGGAGGGGGTGATGGGAAAAGGAAAGATGTTAGAATGAATTGGACATCACTGTCCTATGTTCCTATATGAATACATGACCAGTGAAACTCCACATCACGTACAATGAAATCCTAGTATAAATTATACTCCATGTATCTATGGCAAAATACACTCTACATTTTTGTATCCCTGAAAAGAACAAATGAATAAAAAGGGAAAAACATTTTCAACTCAATTGGGCAAATATTTAGAAATGTGATTGCTGGGTCCAATGGTAAAACTATACCTGGCTTTATATGAAACTGTCAAACTGTTTTCCAAAGTGATTGCATCTTTTCCAGTGGCAATGAATGAGTGTTCCTATTGCTCTGTATCACTGCCTGCATTTGGCTTTTTTGTTTTTTTCGTCCCTAGTAGGTATGTTATATTTTATTGTTCCAGTTTGCAATTGCCAAATGATATGTGTTGTTGAGCATATGCTTATTTGTCGTCTGTATATCATCATACTTACTTTTTGAATTGTCTGTTCAGATCTTTTGCTCATTTTAAAATCAGATGGTTAGTTTTTTTTTTTAATTTTTTAGGTGTAGATGGACACAGCACAATGTCTTTATTTTTATGTGGTACTGAGGATCGAACCCGGGTCCCGCCTGTGCTAGGCGAGCGCTCTACCGCTGAGCCACAATCCCAGCCCAGATGGTTAGTCTTTTCGTTGAAAATTCAGTGGCATTTTAAAAAAGTAGTTCTTCCTGATGAAATAAATAGAGCTCAATCACAAACTCACTTATTCAGTAACTATAGCAGGTGCTAATATTTCCACACCTAGTATCTGCATTCCTCCGTTTTACAAACAAAATCCTGTTTAAAATAGTATTTCTGATTCCTTTGCAGACAGGGATGGTCATGTGACATGGGTCTTGATAATCAGAGGCAAACAGAGGAAAGACTGTTAAATGGGCAGATTTAATTGGCATGAATATTTTTCATCTTTTGCTTTTTGCCTCTCTCCCAATACCGCCCACACTATTTAACCTGCATGTGACAAAATGCCTAGAAGAGGAATAGCCATCATCAGAGGTTGAAGGCAAAAGCACCATGACAAGGGCAGGAAAGCCAATGGCTACAAGGAGCCTAAGACGTGTGGCACCATGAAGATGCTGCAGAAGGCCTGGGACTCTCTCTAGTCTTTCTGTTTTGGGAAAAGATACGCCCCTGATAAGCACTTTAGTCAAGTTTCTGGACAGACAACCAATACACTCTGATTCAGTTATACTTTTTCAAGCTCTCTAAGGGGGAGACACCCTTCAGTGGTAGGCACTAGCCCCCTAACAAGAATACTCTAAGTAATTTTTATGTAGAGGACTGGTTCATAGGAGCACTATATTTGAAACAATCTTTTATTATGGACACAATAGTAAGGGTAGAATTCTATGTACTACATGTCTAGTATTGAACTAGCCATTTTGAGGGGAGGAAAGAGGAGTTTAAAATAAGGACCTTACTTTCAGGGAACTAATGATCTAATTGGAGAAGACCTGTAGGAAAAAAAAAAAAAACAGGACCATGTGACTGAAGGTTAATAGGGGTGCCAACTAAGCCTAGCAGCAATTCATGTAAGGCAGGGTTACTGAGGAAAGGAGAGGCCAGAAAAATGTAACTAGCAACTCTGAAAACACACTCTGGGTATCCCATGGCTTCATATTTTTCAATCAATGACCTAAACACAGACATGGCAGCAATTCTCCTGGGTAAATGAAGAGGAAAGGAAGTAAAATCATTTTTATTTGAATGTCAATGTACCTTTGAATTCTACTGCAATTTATCATGTATCAATATTTCAAGTACTAGGACATTGCAATCATTCATTAAAATCCTACTTACCTTGTTAATTATCAGTACATTTCATGTTGGTATGATATACAAACTGAGTATATGTCATCTTAAAATAGACCTTTAAAAATCTTTCCTTTGAAACTGCTGTAGATTAATAGATTGGCATAGGGAAGTGTTTGATTTCTTCCACTGTCCTTCTGATACTTTGAATTTTGCTATAATTATCAATTACTACGCATTGCCCCCAGCTTTTACTTTGTAACTAGCTGGAACAGATGTGGACCTTTATCATACCTATCACACCTCTGGTGAAGACAAGAGCAAGATAAGATGAATTAGGTTTTCTTGGATTCTTTCTTGGGATTTGAAATCCTTTTCCTAAGAGTGCTTTTTCATATTGTGATGTTATTTGTAAATAATTTAAAAGACACATGGATATAAAATACATATAACATTTCTGTAAGATATTTAAAAACTCATTTTCTTCCAGACCTAGGAAAGCATACTTGTTTTTCTTTCTTCCTTGCCTTTCCTCTTTCCTCCTTTTTCTTAAGTCTAGTTTTGCATCAGTCACCTGGTACCACCTGGCTATGTTTCCCTATGCCAGGGCTTACTTAGGTTGGTAGGTTCAGGAATATATTTTAATAGGTACTGAGGCTTTTCTCACGCAAGGCGAACAGAAATTAGAAATGGGACTAATATAAAAGGAAGAAGAGTCTGCAGAGGGAAAGAGGGTAAGATTTTGAAGGCAGAAGGCTACCAGATTTGGACAGGGTATAAAGCCAACTGGCAAGAGGGCTATAATTCTTTCAGGGTTAATTGAAACCTCAACCGGGCAGGATGTTTGACAACCTACAGAAAGACAGACCTGTTTCCAGGAGCCCTCAAATTTCAGCTAAGATTAGGGTCTTATGGAAACTCAAGGGACTATACTGGGTACCTGGCAACCGGGGGAAACATAAAGGTACTTGCCGAGAACTCGACCCAAACCATCCTCACCTTTCCACTCGGAAGAAGATACAGCCAAAGACTCATTCCCAAGCTGAGGACTAAGGATGAGTGCCACCTCCTGCGCAATCGCCCACCCGCCTTCGCCGGTGCTCCGCACTCCTACTGGTTCCCCATTGGCCCAGACGCTCGTCAATCTTCATGGAGCGGCCCTGTGAGTGGTCTCTGGTTGGAGATGCTGATCCTCCCCCTCTGGCTTCAGTCGGCCCCGCCCCCGGAGGGGGCGTGGCTGCGACCGCGGCCGGCGGGAGGCGACGTACCTCGTGCAGCTGTGGGCGGTGTGTTGCGGAAGGGGGCGCGAGATGACCGGGCAAGGCGGGATGTTGGAGGTCCAACGGCTCCGGCGCCAGCGGTGGGACCGCGGATCGGTGAGTGCGGGCTGCGGCCAGCTGGGCACCCTGGTCCAGGCTGCCCATTGCTTCTCGGCTCCGGGCCAGGCAGCCTCTTGGGGAGGGGCGGGCGCGGGGCCGGGCCCTCAGCGGCCCGCGGTCCAGTGAATTTGCTGCCTCGCGCCATACGCGCTTCGGCCACGCGGTGGGGCCCAGTAGGGGCCGCGCCTCGCCGGCCGCCCAGCTGCGTCCTCTTGTCTAATTCCCGCGTCAGCCGGGGCTTCCCGCCATAGCAGCTCGGCAGCCCTCCTCTCCCGCACCCTCAGTCCTCTTCGACCACCACAGTGGTCAGCGCGCGGTACCCGAAAGCGAGACAGCTGTCCGCATTCCTGGCCGCAGGTTGCGATTGGTCCTTTACTCCTGGCCCACGAACGATTGTTCTGGGCCATTTCGCGTCTAGGACCTTCTCATCCAGCCATTCCTCTTGGTTCGCAGGTGGTCTCCCGCACGTGGCCCAGCCCCCGCGTGCCCACTGCCGAGGGGGTCGAGTCCTACCGGACCTTGGAGCGCCCTCGTGGTGCCCTCGTGTGTGGCGGTTGTGGGCCTCCTCCCTTGGGCTTCGGTACTCAAGGTCCCCGGCCTTGGAGGCCAGGCCATGCTCTCCTTGTGCTGGGAGAGCAGTTGGGGCAGCTAGCCAGTGGCGCGCTGCAGGACCAGAGGAAAGGACTGAGCGACCTGGAACCGCTGGACTTGGATGGATCATCCCCCGGGCTGCCCCTATGCTGGGAATGGAGCCATGGCGTCTGACCCTCGAGCTGCCTGGGTGAGCTTCTAGGAATGCACAAGGGTTCCCTCTCTTGTCTTTGGTATTTAGGGGCAATGGCGATTTTGGCTTTTGCAAGGAATAGTTCCCTAGTGATGAGCAGAGTTCTTAATTATTAAGAAACTATGCGAAGTTTTAGGGATGAATGGGAGCATGTCATTTTCTTGGTCGCTATTGGGTGGAATAGGAATCCTTTCTTATTTGGCGATTAATTTTTAATTTGGTGGTTTACTTTCAGCAGTGAATCTGAGTTTTCAAAAACTGAAAATTAGAAAGGCTTATTTTTGCTTTTAAAATCAAATGCAGAATGGAACGTGACATTTTGACTGTCAAGGAGAGGCTAGCCATTTGATATATTTTGATTTTAAAAGTTAGGTTTATCTAAAACTGTTGGAAGGCCTGGGACTCTATCAAAAACTGAGTTCAAAGTGTCAGAATTGACTTTTTTTTCTGTCACTTCTAGGGTAAATTCTATTGAATTCCTGTTGTTTCTTTTTGTGTATCCTTTACCAAACTTTCCTTTTCTAGCACTGGAACAATGCTGTGATTCTTACAGCTAGTTCTTTTATCTACTTGAGAGGTTAAACAGGACAAAGCTGGTTTGACCTTTCCGAAAGGCACTTTTCAGTGTATTGTCTTTGCTTTTCCTTCTCCCAGGGTTCTAATGGCTTCCTTATAGTATTCATTTTTCTTTACTTTTAAAGGATCATTGGAATTGATATTTTTGAAAGTTGTGTCTTTTAAAATGTTCAAAGTTCACTAGGTTGAAAAGTTAGGCTGACTTTTTTTTTAAAATATTTACCACCTGAACCTGTATTTTGTGTTCACTTAAACAGTGAGAAGTTTGTTCTAGAACTATCTATATATAAAAATTTCTCTTAAGTTTCCAGTTGATTATGTGCAGTTGCTTGATCGCATTGTTTTTTGAAGCAAGATGAACTGAATTAGATCTTCTCTGACTCATTTAATCACCATCCAAAAATGTTTCCAGTGGAGCCTAGTGCAAGACAAATGAAAACAAACTCCAGGGTTGGCCAGACTTCAGTATAAGAGGCTATGCTATTTAAGCTTTTCTAAACCAGTGGACAGCAAGGGGCTTGAGTATCCAGAGTGGATGAGGAATATGAATAGAGCCTGCAGCAAGTCCAGATGACAGAATCAGTATGGGTCCCTAGGATTTTAGAACAAGGCTCAGACCACTTTATAAAGTCATTGTTTTCCTTTTGAAAAAACAAATCATGACTTGCTCCTGGGATTCTACTAAAAGTGAATGTCTGCCATAGTGACTTTTGGACCTAAACTTTCCAGTATGAACTGGTGGTCTCATCACTGGATGATCATAAAGGAGATGCACCTAGAGGTGCTTCATTATACTACTTGAAAAACAAATAACACATTTACAATAATTAGGTAATCTACTGAGTTGACCTCGAAAATGGACCCATTGGATTAAAATTATAGTCCAGTTTTAGAAGTAATACTATAGAAAATGATGCACACTCTTTAATCAAACACCATCTTTATTAATCAAGTGTACTTCAGTAATGTTGTGTAGCAAACACTCCAAAACAGTGGCATAGAGTACTATTTCTGCCTGACACATCTAAGTCGGTTGAAGATTGGCTGATCCAATGTGGCTTCAGGAAGGCCTCACTCCTGGCATCTCCCACCATTCAGGACTAGGGGCTACCCCGTAGCATGCTCCTCTCTTGGTGGAAGGCAGGAACTTAAGAGAGCAATCCCAAGACAAGCCTCTACTCATGGCCACTAAAATCCTATTAGCCAAAGCAAGGCACATAGCCAAGCATATATTCAAGGGGTAGGAGAATTTCTCCTTGAGGAGAAGGTCATGGTAAAGATTTACTGAGCAGTAATCTAATGTGCCATATAATCTGAGTTTATAACAGGCATTTTTATCTTTAGAAAGATAAAAAATGTGTTATCAAAGAGCTGTAATGGTACGTATAGTTGATTCAATACAATTTAACAGAGTGTTTTTTTCTGTGTTAGGTATTCAAGGTGTAGAAATGAATAAGACTAGTCCCTACCCTCAAGAAAACTCAGAGGCAGAGCTACAAATGAACAATATAAGCAAATGAATATTTGATTTGATGACTGCAACAAAAACAATTTTGTTCCCACTTTATACATAAGAAACCTCAGAGCAATTAAATAATTTGTTTAATATTATATAACAGACAAAATTGAAATTGAAGTTTTTTGAGAGGGTTTAAATTCTAAAATCCTTCCTGTCATTCCTTACAGCTGTCTTAACAAGGTAAGCACAGAGGTCATCCTATCTCATACCTCACTTTTACTGAGATCCTTGTATTTTTAAGGCCACAACAATTCTTGGTGAATTGAGCCCCATGACAATGCATGTAGAATGGATTAAATATACTTTCCATTTCTCCATAATTCTGCTCCTTTGACTTAGATTTCACATCAAACTAACCTTTATAATAATAAGTAGCAAGTCTGATTTATATACCTATCTAAGGCAAATAGCGATGTTAGATACTAGAGGATACCTTGATCAGTTTTTAAAATACCTGAGTCACAGGCAACAGTCTTTTGGTGGAATGTAAAATATTTTGATGACTAAGGAATACATTGAATGGACCATTGGCTTCTTCATTCCAAAGAAGAAAAGGAACTTGGGCAGTTATAAGGTGCCTGATGGTTGGAATGTATGTATATTCATGACTACCACCTGTGTTAGCTAATGCCATGGAGCTATTACTTTAATGTTTTATTTCAATATCGTATTAGTGTGTGTCATAATATTTGAATATGAAATGCCTTTTCATATTTGTTCAGAAGAATATCCATAAGATTGAAGAACATTTACCATACCCTTTAAAGGCAAATGATAAATACTATATTATCATTCCTATCTCAAGAAAGAGAAACTAGAAAAATTTAAAAATATCCACTCATCTGGGTCAAGTAACCAGTCAATGGAAAAGCCAAAGATAGGGCAGGTTTCTAATGATTACTAGCCTGGGGAGCAGACTTTTGGCATTTGAAACAAAACTCCTGGGAAATGTTAAAAAGCATAAAAACTAATCCAAGCCCTAAGTTTTGATTTTGTGTGGTTTGACAGCAACAGAAAGTTGATGTAGACATTCAATGATGGGATAAGTACCTAGGTCATTGTGAATGTTAGAGAGGACCCAGAAACTTGATGAATAATAATTTTTCTATTCCATAATTTTACAGGAGAGGAGATTTGTATTCTGTTCATTTTCTACAGTGAGTTTCTTGTTGGTTGTTTCGGTTCTAGGTATGATTAGGGTAATACTGAATGCCAATATCTTGCCCCTTCAGTTTCCTCTCCCTTCCCCCCATGTAGTTCCTAAGCTTGTTAGAGCTTGAAGGACCATTTTCAGAGATGCTCAGTATTAAACATCTGTCTTAGTATAAGAAAGTTTCTTATGCAAATAGAAGCCCAGTCAAAATGTAAACATTGCTTCCCTTCCTTGGTGGCCAAGTCCTGGAGCTGGATTGGGATTATTATCATTGGGTAACTATTGTTGTACCGATTAACCAACTTCTTGGAGATCAGCTTTTTTTACTTCTACTTAAGAGTGAGAATGTGCAGTATTTGTCCTTCTGCATCCGGTTTATTTCACTTAGCATAATGTCTTCCTGTTTAATCCATTTTGCTCCAAATGATGGAATTTAATTATTTTATGGCTGAATAATATTCCACATAATAACAATACATAATTATAGATTACATAATAACATATAACAGATTTTCTAAACCCATTTATCTGCTGCTGGACACACATCTGTTGATCTGTATCTTGTCTATTGTGAGCAGTGCTGCAATAGCATGGGAGTTCAGATATCACCTTCATACACTGATTTGGTTTCCTTTGGAGATATACTCAGAAGTGTGATAGCTAGGTTATATGGTAAACCAGCAACAAGGTCTCAAGTTTTTCTGCCTTGACAGAGCATTTCTTTTCACAAAGGGAGGAGAGGAGATGGCATGAGGTTTTAGAGTGACTTGTTCATGAACACATGTGAGCAGACCACCAGCATAAGGAACTAGATATATTAAAAACTGATATGTATTTACTGTTTATCTTTTTCTGTCTGATTTTGAGAGAAACAAGTGAATGGAAAAACTTACTGGCCCTCTTTCTTTGGATTCAGATAGTATTGCTTAAATTTTGTTATCAGAAAAGTTTTTGAAAAGTGTGGGAAAGGGTAAATTAAAGAGCAAGATCCATTTCATATAGAAATGCTCAGCTTATTTCTGTCCTAATAATGGATCCTGCCTCATGGCTAAGTTTGAAAATTTCTTCAGCCTACTTAATGGGCTGGAATTTATTAATTCAAATTACTGTAATAGTCAATTGCTACATTATCTCTTCTGAATAAATATTTTTTAAATTCTTGCCATAATTTGTAGGATTATTATTTTTTTAAATTAATTCCTATAGAAAACTCCTATAACTTATACTATTATCCTTTGTAAATTAGATATTTTCTTCTTTAAGCATCCTGTCGTGTTTTTTTTCCATAGTGACTGAATTACTTGTATACCCTTTTTATTTGAAGGTATACTACTCAGTTTCTTTCTGGCTCATAATTAAATGATATATATCCTCTACTAGATGTCTGATGCAAACAAACTTATTATTGTGACTTTTGTCTCTTTGTTTCCTGTTTATGTTTTGGAATTGAATTAGTATGTGAATACCTTTCTTTTCTATGAGGGACCCTAATTGTTAGAAGGTGAAGGTTTGTAATTTATTTGGATATTTCTAGATATAATTTAATTGTCATGATGATTGGATTTTCCTTCTTATGGATAAAAATGTGTTTTGTGAAAGGGTTCTATACTTCTTTCTCCTCATGATTCAGACAGTATTGCTCATCTGTCTTAAGGAGAATTTCAGGTGTGATTCAGGCTTCTACTGTCCCCTCATAAGGAAAGCAGAAATGAATACTACATGATAAGTATATGCAACTGAAAACTAGAAGTTGAGATGGATGAGCTGATTTTTCTAAGTATCTTCAGAAGTAAGGCTAATTGCCTTCCTTCTGATCTCAGATCCTAGCGTTGTTTATTGGCTTCACTGTTTCCCTGTATTGTCTAGATTAATTTTCTTCTGAGGAAGAACAGTGGCTGAGAAACAAAAGAAAGCTACCTTATGATCTACTGTGCCATGTGCTATGGGTGTACAAATAAGTACAAATAACAACTTCGGTTTATTGAGCAAACTCTTCTTCAGGAACTTTCCATATCCTCTTCCTTACCCTTACAACAATCTTTTAAGAAGGATATTGTTATCCACATTGTATTGATCAATGAACTGAGGGATCAAGCGACTTACCCAGAGTTACACAGCTAGTAAAAACTGAATTGTTATTTTAACTCAGACCTGTCTGACTCCAAACAAATTCTCTTTTTTTTTATGTCACATGTCCTTATCATTAACTCCTTCTTCTAAGAATCAGTCTTGGTTTCTGCCCTCAAAAGATTACATGTACACCAAATATCACATTTGGATAATTCAATCTACTTGGAATGTTTAGATAGGAAGACCTATATAGAAAGTTAATTAGTAGTTGCTCAAGTCTAGGGTGGAGTAAAGGAAGTGAGTGCAAATGGGCATAGGATTCCCAGTGGGGGTGATAAAAATGTTCAGAAGTTGTTTGTGGTGATGGTTGTACAACTCTGTGACAATACTATAAATCATTCAGTTATTCACTTTAAATGGGTGAATTGTATGCTATGTGAATTATAGCTGAATAAATCTGTATTTTTTCCCAGTTAACAGTGTAGTAAGAAAAACAGATCTATAAATGGCTGGCGTAATACCAGATGATGTGAAAAGATACAATATGAGCTGATATACATAGCCTAATTCTCTCTTTAGATCAGAAGCCAGCTTATCACATGTTATGAAGGATTCATTTCTGTTTTCTGTAAAAATATTAGGATGTCTGTATAGCCTGGCCATAATTTGATGTTGTAAACCTGCTTGGAATGCCTGCTCATGTCTTGAACTCACCCATTCCCCATTTTCCCTGACCAGATAACAACCCTCTCCTAAACCTTAGTGATGCCTCATAAATCCTGGCCTTCCCTGGCCACATAATAACCTTCTCTGAGGCTCTAATGACCTTCAAAAATTCTGATATCAGTGCCAGCAAAAATGTAAACCAGCATTTGTGTTATGCTCCTTTGTTATCTGTAACCCTCTTTGTGTAACTTTTTGGGCTATAAAGCTGGGCTGCAAGAAGTTGCAGTGCTGTCCTTAGCTCCCACAATTTTGTTGAGAGAGGCAGCCCAGCTGGTTGCAATAATAAGCTTGCTTTACTTTGATTTTATTAACAACAAAGCCTGAATGACAGTGCATCTGTTTACAACATGGTTTGCTGAATGTCATAAGCCCACTGTTGAGACCTACTGCTTACAAAAAAAAATTCCTTTCAAAGTGTTGCTGCTCATTGAAAATGCCCAAGAGCTTTGATGGAGACCTACATTGAGGTTAATATTGTGTTCAGGCCAATAACATGACATTTATTCTGTGGCCCATGGGTCAGGGAGTAGTTTCAAGTTTCAAGATTTAAGAAATAAATTTTGTCAGGCTACAGATACCCTAGATAGTGATTCTGCTGATGACTCTGGGGGAAGTAAATTGAAAACACTCTGGATAGGATTCATCATTCTATGTCATTAAGATCATCCATGATTCATGGGTGGAGGTCAAAATATCAACATTGACATTGATTTGGAAGAACTTGATTCCAACCCCCATGGATGACTATGAGAGGTTCAGGACTTCCCATGGAGAAAGTACCTGGTGGAAATAGTAAAAGACAGAGTTAGATGTGAAGCCTGAAGTTGTGATAGAATTGCTGTTATCTGATGATAAAACATTATTGGTTGAGGAGTATCTACTAATGGTTGAGAACAGGAACTTGTTTCTTGAGATAGAATCTACTCCTGGTGAAGATGCTATGAATATTGTGGAAATTTTGTGTTAGAGGACATAGAATATTTCAAAAATTGTTTTGACAAAACAGTGACAATGTTTGAGAGGACTGACTCCAATTTTGAAAGAAGGTCTGTGGATAAAATACTAAAAACAGCATTGTGTGCTTCGTAGAAGTATTTCATGAGAGGAAAATTTCATTGTTGTCTTATTTTAATAAATTATCATAGGCACCCCAAACTTCAGCATTCACCACCCTGATCAAAAATGATCATCATCCAGGCAAAACTCACCAGGAGCACAAAGATGAGGACTGACTGAAGGCCCAGATGATCATTAGCTTTTTATTTTATTAACAATAAAGTATTTCCAAATTAAGACATGTGCATTTTTTTTTTCAGACTTAATGCCATAGCACAGTTATCAAAGTACAGTATAGTGTAAACCTAAGTTTGATATGCACTGGGAAACTAAAATATCATGTGATTGAACTTATTGCTGTATTTGTTTTATGCAGTGATTTGGAACCAAACATGCAATAGTACAGAGATATGCCCATATTTTACTTTTGCAAACCTTATAAAAACATTAGACTTGGTAATACATTATTAAGTCCCCACCAAATACTTCAGAAGAGGCCAGTGCAAGTGAGGAACCCTGTGTTTGAAGCTTTATTAGTTTCATGGTAGATCCACTTCAGGATGATTGTTGTAGGAACAAATTTGAAATTCTCAGTAAGCCATAGTGATAATATTTGGGGAAAAAATTACTGACAATCTTCTTTAGGAGGTAAGTATTTAGAAACAATAGGTATCATCTGTAGATTTAAGTGCCCATTCTGGTCAATAGGAAAATTTACTAATTTCTGTTTTTCAGTGTTTGATCTAGATCTTTTTCCCCTCTCAGCCTATAGATGTCTTCCCTGCAACCTCATCTACTCTGATTGTCTCAATTGCCACATGTATGTAGATGATCTCCAAATCTAATCTCTAGCTCAGTACTTCTCCTGAACTTTAGAATTGTATATCCCACCATCCTTGGATACTCCTACCTCAAGTAGAAACTAACTCTCTTCCTTTTCAAATGACCTTACCTCCTGTGATCTGACTAAGCCCTGTAGACTGTGGAACACATTGCAGGCCCAGAATGTATGTGTACTGGATGCTGGATATTGTGTTACAATATCATAATCACATCAATTACTAAATCTTGGAATTCATGCTGAATATTTCTAATACAACACTCTCTTGTGTTACCATTTCTATCCATGCTACTGTGTTCTCTCATGTGGATAATTGCAATACTCTTAACTTATCTCTGTCTTCATCTCACCCCTTCTTCCAATTCCATGTTCACACTGTGGCCTGAATGAGCTCTTTGGAAATGGAGCCCTGATCTAGAAACTCAGCTGATCACTCTTCATAGCCTTCACATTGTCCTGGGAATGAAGTTCTAAGTCTTTTACCCCTGTTTTATGGATCTGCACCAGGCTCAGTCCTACCTCTAGTCTTATTTCTTGGCTCTTTTCTGAAATAACCTCTGTTTTAAACACTCTGAGTATCTTTAAGTTACTCAAATTGTCCCAGGCATTGGATTCCCAGAAATTTTCACCCCTCAAATTTGATCAGACACCAGGTATAGTGATTCTTCCTCTTGAGTACTTTTACTTTCTTTCATTCCCACACTGCTGCCACTCTAGCTTTCTCCATGTCTGTCTCTGTGATAACCTCCTAAGTGACCTCTTCTTGATCCCAGCTTGCTCCTTTCAATTCTTTTTCTACCCTGCCAGCAGAATGACATTGCAACAACAAAAATTTTATTCTATTCATTTCCTTAAATATAATAATGGCATGTATTCCTAGAACTTTTTGGACAGAAATAAATCCTGCCCCACTAGAGCTATAGTTTAATCTTTTTCGTCTCCTTCATATAACCCATTTGCCAGACTGACTTCACACTGTTCTCTAAACAACATGTATCTTTTTCTACCTCTTTTCTTCATTGAGCATCTTCTGTGGCCAGGCTTACCTTATTCCTCCACTTATCTATCATCAGCCAGCTCAATGTCATTTTCACCCAGTTTAATTCAGACAACTACTTTTTGTCCTCCTGATATTGTCTATGTGACACATTCAATTTTCCAGCTGGACCACACACTTCTAGACCACACTAATCCACTTTACAATCAGTAATCTACGAGAGGAATTAAGATAGATAAAACAAACTTCAAGAAGTTAAGAGTATTATATCTTTGGATTTTATACATTAGTCATTGATTATTTTTATACTCTAATAAAAGGATTGTGAGGAGACACCTATTGAAGGAGGCAGTGGTATATAGGTGCATAAAAGCAAGGTGTAGAGGGATAAATTGGGCTACAAGATGGATGGTTTTGTACCTGTTTCAAACATCTGAGGGGCTTTCATGGAGAAGGGCCGAGATAGTCATATGATGGAAATCATATGGAAGGAGATTTCCTTTGCTATAGGAAAGCTGAACAGAGTTGTTTGGAGAATATAAATTCAGCAGCAGAGGCAAATGCCTCCTCCCTGCAGCCAGCTCCTCACCCTGAGCAAACAATCTGCCTCAAAGGCTGTGAAGACCACCATGTCCACAGTCAATTTCAACACTTGGTTTCTCTCTGAAACTAATAACTGGGCCCATGCCATATGGTGAACATACCCCTCTAGATAAAGATTGTGTTTATTTAGGTTCATGCAGAAGCCAAAGACGAAAGAACAGAATAGATGAGAAAATCCCATAGTGGGCCTTGAACATGAGCAGAGCCTATTCCACTAACCTGGCTCTCCATGTAAGCCCACTGCTGTACCCATAAAGTACCCTTCCACACTTTGGCCTTCCTTGAGTTTTCAGTTTTAATTTAGAACTAGCTGTTTTACCAAAGTTTCCTTCCTTGTTGTTTTAGTCACCTTTTCCATCACTGTGAACAAAAGACCTCACAAGAACAACATACAGGAGCAAAAGTTTAACTTGGTTCCCAGTTTCAGAGGTTCAGTCTGTGGTTGGCTGACTACATAGCTTTGGGCTCAAGGTGAGGCAGAACACCATGACCAAAGGGCATGATACAGGAAAGCAGCTTAGGACATAGCAGCAAAGAGGCAGAGAAGAAAGCTCCACTCACTAGGGACAAAATCTAAACCCCAAAGACATGCTGCCAGTGACCTATCTCTTCCAGCAACACGATACATGCTTTTAGTCACCATCTAGTTAATTCACATCAGTTGATTAATGCATTGATTAGGTTATAACTCTCATAATTTAATCATTTCACTCTGGTGGTTCTTGCATTGCCTTATACATGAGCTTTTGGAGAACACCTCATGTCTAAACCATGACACTTGTATTTTCCACATTCCTCATACCATCTTTTAAAGTATGTTGTGAAAAAGCTGGTCCAAGCAATTGAGTGAAAGAAGTGTTATTTACAATATAATATTACAGACTTCACTATCTGTAAATCAGTGGACATCTGATGTGTTCTTTGATGTCTATATGTGTAAATATATAGATGCATAGGTAGATTTTTAGATTTAAAATATAGTTATATTTCTATGTGGATTTCTACATGGAAGTTATAGATAAAAAATTAACCTTAGTTTCACTTGCCTTTTGTAACCAGTTGGCATCTGATTTTTTCATATAATTGGTAAATGTACATAATAAGCTTGAAGAGGAGCTTAAAGAATATAAGTTTTCCTTTGTTTTATTTAAAGTATATTTGAGATGGGAGTAAAATAGAGTCAATTTCAATGAAGCCTAAGACCTTTCATAAGTTTTAATATGCTAAGGTTCATGTGTTTGAAACTATAGCCTTATAGTCTACATTGCTGCAGAAATTCCAGTAACCCAAATATGATTTTTTTCCCATTCTTCCATCGCATTTTAAAAGTTGTAGTGTACTATGTGTACAACCAGAGATATGAAAAATTGAGCTGTGTATATGTACTAAGAATTGTAATGCATTCCCACTGTAATTTATAAATAAAAATAAATAAGAAAATATTTTCAAAAGAAACAAGTTGCAGTTTACCTAAAAGTATTACCAATTCACTCTTGCACCTTTTCTCCTGACTGAAGAAAGAATTTATTTCAAAACATGCTCTCTCTGAAGTTTTCTTTCTTTGATGTGTCTTTGCCTGGTTTGGGGATCAGGGTGATATTGGCTTCATGGAACGCGTTTGGAAGAGTGGCCTGTTTCTCTATTTCCTGAAATAAATTGTAGAATGTTGGAAATTGTAGAGTATTAGAAAACTTCAGACCAATATCTCTAATGAACATAGATGCAAAAATTCTCAATAAAATTCTGGCAAATTGAATACAAAAACATATCAAAAAGATTTGCACCATGATCAAGTGGGATTCATCCCAGGGATGGAAGTTGGTTCAACACACAGAAATCAGTAAATATAATTCATCACATCAACATATTCAAAGATAAGAATCAGATGATCATCTCAATAGGTGCAGAAAAAGGATTTGAAAAATACAGCACCCTTTCATGTTCAAAACACTAGAAAAACAAGGGATAACAGGAATATAAACATTGTAAGGGCGATCTATGCTAAGCCCCATACCAACAGCATCCTAAATGGAGAAAAATTAAAGGCATTCCCTCCAAAAACTGGAACAGGGATGCCCCCTTTCACCACTTCTATTCAACATAGTTCTTGAAAAGCTGGCCAGAGCAATTAAATGAAAGAAATTAAAGGAAAAAAAATATGAAAAGAGGACTTAAATTAGCACTATTTGCTGATGATATGATTCTATACCTAGAAGACCCAGAAAACTCTACCAGAAAACTACTAGAACTAGTGAATGAATTCACCAAAGTAGCATGATATAAAATCAATACCAATAAATCAAAGGCATTTCTGTATATCAATGACAAATTTTCTGAGAAGGAAATGAGAAAAACTACCCCATTTACAATAACCTCATAAAAATAAAATACCTGGGAATCAACTTACCAAAAGAGATGAAAGATGTATACAATGAAAACTATAGAACCCTAAAGAAAGAACTGAAAGAAGACCTTAGAAGATGGAAAGATCTACCTTGCTCTTGGATAGGCAGAATTAATATTATCAAAATGATCATATTACCAAAAGCACTAGATATTTAATGCAATTCCGATCAAAATCCCAATGGCATTCCCCATAGAAATAGAAAAAGCAATCATGAAATTCATCTGGAAAAATAAGAGACCCAGAATAGCTAAATCAACTCTTAGCAGGAAGAGTGAAGCAGGTGGCATCACTATACCAGACCTGAAACTATACTACAAGAGCAATAGTAACAAAAACAGCACTAAAACAGAGGAGTAGAATAGAGGACACAGAGACTAACCCCTAAAACTAAAATTATATTAGACAAAGTGGCTAAAAACAGGCATTGGAGAAAAGATAGCATCTTCAACTAATGGTGCTGGGAAAACTGGAAATCAATATGCAACAAAATGAAATGAAACCCGTCTCTCTCACCATGCACAAAACTCAACTCAAGGTAGATCACGACCTAGGAACTAAACCAGAAATTCTATGTCTAATAGAAGAAAATGTAGCCCATGATCTTCATCATGTGGGATTAGGCCCCAACTTCCCTAATAAAACTCCTATAGTACAAGAATTAAAACCAAGAATCAATAAATGGGATGGAATCAAGCTAAAAAGTTTCCTCTCAGCAAAAGAAATGATCTGCGAGGTGAACCAAGAGCTTACATCCGAGGAGCAAACTTTTACCCCTCACACATCAGATAGAGCACTAATCTCTAGGGTATATAAAGAACTCAAAAAGCTAAACACCAAAAAAGCAAATAACCCAATCAACAAATGGGCCAAGGACCTGAAGAGACACTTCTCAGAAGAGGATATACTATCAGTCAACAAATACATGAAAAAATGTTCATCATCCTCACAATTAGAGAAATTACAAATCAAAACTACTCTTAAGATATCATCTCACTCCAGTCAGAATGCCAGCTATTATGAAGACAACAACAACAAGTATTGGTGAGGATTTGGGGGAAAAGGTACACTCATATATTGCTGGTGGGACTGCAAATTGGTACAGTCAATTTTGAAAGCAGTATGGAGATTCCTTGGAAATCTGGAAATGAAACCACCATTTGACCCAGCTATCCCTCTCCTTGATTTATACCTCAAAGACTTAAAATCAGCATACTACAGGGACACAGCCACATCAATGTTTATAGGAGCACAATTCACAATAGTTAAGCTGTGGAGCCAACCTAGATGCCCTTCTGTGGATGAATGGATTAAAAAAAAGTGGCCTATATACACAATGGAATTTTACTCATCAATAAAAGAGAATAAAATCATGGCATTTGCAGTTAAATGGATGGAGTTAGAGAAGATAGTGCTAAGTGAAGTTAGTTGAATGTTTTCTTTGATATAAGGAAGCTGATTCATAGTGGGATAGGATTCATAGTGGGGGGAATAGAGGCACTCTAGATAGGACAGAGGGGAAGGGAGGGGGCATGGAGTTAGAAATGATGGTGGGATGCAACGGACATCATTATCCAAAGTATATTTATGAAGACATAAATTGGTGTGAATATACTTTGTATACAACCAGAGATATGAAAAATTTGTGTTCTATATGTGTAATAAGAATTGCAATGCATTCCACTGTCATATAAAATAAAAATAAATAAAATTAGGAATCATATAGCTAATCATATAGCTAACTCCTAAATTTATTGGGAGAGGATTGGGGTAGAGCTTAGCAGTAGAGTACACACTTGGGCTGAGCAAGGCCTTAGTTGGATGAATAGCAGTAAAACAAAAACAGAACAGAACAAAAGCAAAACAAAAAAAGTTGTTGGAAGAATTAAATAAATGATATCATGTCTCTAAATTGTAAAGCAAATAACCCAGCCCCTTTCACAGGGCTCACTAATTCTCACCAATTTATTCTCCTTCCCACCCCCCTTTAGAAAGGCTATATATTTGCAGATTATATTAGCATATTTTAAAATTCATTATAACACCTTAGACATTTAGAGAATTTACATATGCAGTTTTGATTGCTTTCAAGGAACACCAGTGGTCCACGTAATGTAATAATTGGAACTTTGTGTCAATGTACACATGGTTTGCAGAGTTTTCATTTAACCTGGGCTTGAGCCTGTTCAGCAGCAAGTATCCTCATCTCAGCCTGACTTTATAGTTCTTAGCTCATGTTTCCATCCATGTACCTGTTGTGAAACAGGAAAGTCTCTATCTCTTTTGGAAAATGCCCCCTCTAAACAAAGAAACAGGGAAAAAGCAAAACAAGTTAACAGAAAAAACATTCTAAATCTAACCAGCAAATAGTATCAGCCCACAGCTGAAGAAAAAGTGAAGAAATCTGTGCTTATTCAGAATAGAAATTTAGGATGAATTATGAAGTTGGAATGCCACATGGATAAGTGGTTTGGATGCATATGATGAATTTTGTCATGCATTCTGTGAGGAGGTAAGGAGAGAAAACTCACAAACTTTCAATAAATTTTCCAGACATAATTTTATTATTAGCTTTATTAATGAGCCTAGCTCTCAATTCACAGAATTATATAAGTCTTAAGGAGTTAATTAAAAGGTTTGAGTAATACTTGGCTGCACTTTATGGGAGGAATTCCATGCTATAATGGTATTTCTGGTTCTGGGAATTTGTAAATGTCTCAGGACCCATCTCTTAAAAGATTGCCTGCTACATAGCATGAGTCTCTACGATTTTGTCTCACTCCAGTCAGAATGGCAGCTATTAAGAATACAAACAACAATAAGTGTTGGTGAGGATGTGGGGAAATATTTACACTGATACATTGCTGGTGGGACTGCAAATTGGAGCAGCCAATTTGGAAAGCAATATTGGGATTCCTTGGCAAGCTGGGCATGGAACCACCATTTGACACAGCTATCCCACTCCTCAGTCTATAGCCAAAGGACTTAAAAACAGCATACTACAGGGACACAGCCATATCAATGCTTATAGCATCACAATTCACAATAGATACATTGTGGAAACAATCTAGATGTCCTTCAGTAGATGAATGGATAAAGACAATGTGGTATATATATACAATGGAATATTATTCAGCCTTAATCAAGAATGAAATTATGGAATTTGCTAGTAAATAGATGGAGCTGGAAATAGTAAGTGAAATAAGCCAATTCCAAAGAACCAAAAGCTGCATGTTTTCTGATATGTGGATGCTAACCCACAGTAAGGGAGTAGGGTAGGGAAGCATAGAGAAACTTTGGATCAGACAGAAGGGAGTGAGGTTAGGTAGGAAGGATAGTAGAATGAATCCGACATTATTACCATATGTACATATATGATTACTTGACTGATATAATTCTACATAATGTACAACCAGAAGAAGGAGAAGTTATACTCCACTTATGTGTGATGCTCAAAATGCATTCTTCTCTCATGTATAACTACTTAGAACAAATAAAAAAATAAAAGAATAATTTTTGAAAAATTCTTTATGTAAGAATTATAGCAAATAATCAGTTTCTAAAATAATCTAAATTATTTATTCATCTAATAATCTAAAATAATCTCAAATACATTTTGTTCTACTTCACAATGTTACTGTGGCTCACAGTAAAGTCTCAATAAATACAAACTCTCAGAATTACGCTTTTTTGTTGTTGTTCCTGTTTTTTGTTGTGCTGGTGGTGGTTTGTAGTACTAATGATTGAACCCAGGAATCCTCTACTAGTAAGCTACATTCCCATTTCCATTTTCCTTTTTACTTTTTTCTGGAACATGGACTCCTACTGACTCAGCCTCCTGAATATAATTCATCTTTTTGAAGAATATACTCTCTGTTTTCGAAGATGTTGTAGAAAGAACATATAAGATAAAGAGAATATCCTCAAAATTTATTTTCCCATGTAGACCATATTTAGTTTCAACATAAAATATTCACTATACTAAACCAAATTTTATTCTCAAATGTCATATTCTATTTACTATTCCATAAGTTTCAGGATGAGCAAGTAAGGAATATGTTCTGAAATGACAGTAGGAGTTTCATATTCCAGCATATGCTGGAATGTAACCTGTGTATGCCAATGTAATCTGTCAGATTAGGAGACTTAAGTTTAAAATGAGTGAGCAATACAATATTATTATACTAAAAAGCACTTCTTAATTTAGGCTGCATTACTACAAAATGGCCTCCCCACTACAAAATAGATTGGGCCTCTTTTATAAGCAGCCAATCCGGCTATTCTTCAACTATTACTTGTTATTATTCATCTTCTATAGGATTATGTCAAGGCAGAATATATCCAAAGAGATGTGAGTAGGATGGTGGAAGTGCGTTATCTTAAGCCACATAAGTTAAGAGAGAAGAACTGGGAATTATTAACCCAGAGAAAACAGTGCTTGATTTGGACATGGCTAAATATTTCTAGCTTCCTGAAACAACCATAGCTACTTTTTCAAAACATAATTAGATATATTATTCATGATGTTTTATAATCTATTTTGTCTCTTAACCCATTCAATGAGTTCATACTGTTGGTTATATGTATTTTTATAAATTCTTTTTTCCATGTGTATTTATACTTGACTTTCTTATTTTATTTGTGTCACTCTAGTGCCTCACCTATTGAAGAGTGCTATATTTTTCATTCAGATTCAAAGAATGCGTGAACTTTCAGAGAGTTTGGAGTTCTTGAACTTATGATGTGTATAAATTATAATGTAAGCAATTACATAGTATATACCATATAATACACATTTTCCATATTAGCTATGGGACAAATGAACCATATTCCTGGGGTTGGGTAATTATTGTATTTTATTTCTTTATAATTTCTTTTTATTCTGTAAGTTTTGAGGTGTACAAGTGTGTGTGTGTGTGTCCTCACTTTGTGGATGGATTAGAAAAATATATATTTATGTACTTTCATTTAATTGCTTTCTTTTGCATGTGTTTATGATTTAGCCTTGTTTTGACATAGGTGGGATATAATTATATATAGGTTTAAACTGTTTTAATCTTACATTAGTTTGTTTGTTTGTATATTGGTTTTTGTCCTTAATCCCATTTCTTTAGTTTCTCCCCATCCCAATACCAAATTTTCCTGCTCTCTCTCCTCTGTTGTGTTTTAGTTTTAGTTAATTTTAGTTAATTTTTTTGTAACTCCTTCTTTATGGTCCTTGAGGACAGAACTTCAACTTCATGCCTCTAAGACAGGATAAAGGCTCTCACATGGGGGTGTTCTGGTGGCCAGCATGGAGGTGGCAGGAGCAGCCCACAGAGCCCGGGGAGTCACTAACTCTAAGGGAGAATTTATCCAACCAGAGGGCTGAAAGTCCAGGGAGGGAGCAGAGGCCTCGCGGGGGTGACTGAGCCCCTGGCGGCAAGTTCCTGGTCAAAGCCCAGGCCAGGTCTCTGTTTAAGGCAGAGCACCAAGGGTGGCAGGAACCCTGCGCTGTCCAGAATTCTGAATGCTTTTGTCATAATTGACCTCAACAAAGTTCCAGGACATTCAGCTGGAAGGTGGTTGGCCATACAGTGGTTTTTGGAGCAGAGATGAGGGCTCTCTGAAGCTCTAGCAATGTCTTCGTGGTTTAGAGGCCTAGGCTTCGGCTTGGGCCAGTCCTTGGGTCAGGAGGGAGGCAGCTTGGCTTCCCCCACTGGCCAAGTCTCCAGCTGCACTATAGATATGCCTGTGGAGGTCTCCAAAGCTGTGGAAGCCGGTTCACTTCGTTGTCGGAGAAAGAAAATTGAAGCCACAGAATCAAGGTGGAGATCCGAGAATACAAGACTTGAAAAGTATTGTACTGATCTGGAAAGAAAGGATGAAGCATCACAGTTTCAAATAAACCTTCAATCTACAAGTTACGAAAATCAGCTGCAACAGAAACAGGTAGAAATCAGCCATTTTCAAGCAAGGCAGATGGCAGTACAGAAGCAGTTGTTGAGCACGCACTCAGCTGCTCAATCAGTACCTTCAGGAGTGGGTGGTGTACCAGCAACCAAAGCACCTTGTTCATTTGGTTATGGACTCAGTGAAATCTGCAAACTACAACATACTATTAAGGTCCTGGAACAAAACCGCAGTCAAGACATGGATCATCACCAACATGAAATGTCCATTTTGCAGAATGCACATCAACAGAAATTGGCGGAGTTAAATCACCAGCATCAACAAGAGTCAAATGACTATGAAGGACGGATTGCAGAACTTGAAAAGCTGTTACACCAAGGTGACTCAAGAGTTACAGTAAGTGATGAGTCTCATGTCTGGGAGATGCAAAACATGATTCAGGTTCTACAAAGTGAAAAACTAGAGTCCATAAAAAGAATCAGAGAACTTGAGGATACAATAAAAGACATAAAGAAAAAATTATCTTCTGCAGAACACGACAGAGATGTCCTGAAGGGAGAAAAAGAGCATATCAGTGTAGAAAAGCAACAAATAACTGAAGAGTGTGAAAACTTGAAACTGGAATGCAGTAAATTGCAGCCTTCTGTGATGGAGGAGAGTGATCCTGTGGCAGAAAAGGGAACAATTCCTCCACAGAGTTCATCAGTGGGAGAAGTGTTCAGACTACCACAAGCCCTGTCTGATACTCATAATGAAAGAATGAAACTGAGTAGTTTAAGGCAGGATACCAGTCTTGCTGAAGACAATCTGAAACTTCAAATGCACGTGCAAGTTTTAGAACAAGAGAAGTCATTATTAAGACAAGAAAAGGAAGAACTTCAGATATCACTTTGCAAACTTAGCTGGGAATGTGAAGTCCTTAAAAGTAAGGCTTCAAATGACATGAATTTAAATGTACAAATACATGAGTTAACACTGAACTTGGAGGCTAAGGAGCAAGAACTGAATGAGAGTATTAATGAAAAGGAAATGCTGATAGCTCAGTTAGAAGAACTGAAAAACGAGCACCAGGAAGATACAAAGCACATGAATTTGACAATAGATAAGCTATCAAAACAGCAAAATGAAGGAGATGGTCTAATCAAGAAGTTGAAACAAGATCTAGAGGATGAAAAAGAGAGAGTTCAACAACTTGAGGAGGATAATATGGACATGACTAAAGAGTTGCATGTACAGAAAGAAAAGTTAACTGAGAGTGCACTGAACCTCCGTGATTTGCATTTAACCAAGCAGAAGCTTGAAGATAAAGTCAAAGATTTAGTAGGTCAGCTAAGTCAGTCACAGAAAAGTAGTTTAAACATCCAGCAGGAAAACCTGAAACTTAAGGATCATATTAGCCAAAAGGAGGAGGAATTATGTACAGTTCGGAACAAGTTAAGACATGCTGTTAATGAAGACTCTAACAGAAATTTTAAGGATGACTTGCTTAAAGAAAGGGAAGTCGAAATTACAAACTTGAAGCAAAATCTTGCAGAAGTAGAACAGCTCAATGAAAATTTAAAAAAAGTTGCTTCTGATTTCAAAATGGAAAATGACAAGTTGATTTCAGCATGTGAAGATATAAGGCATCAGTTGGAAGAATCTATTGCTGGTAACAACCAAATTTCTCTAGAAAAAGACACTATTATGGAGACGCTGAAAAGAGAGAAAGTACAGATAGAAGTAGAACTGTGTCAGGCCAAAAAGAGACTGTTGGAAGAAGCAAACAGTTACAGGCAGACAATTCAGGAACTCTCAAATGTATGTAATTGGAATACCTCTGCCTTACAGCTGGAACAGGAGCGTGTAGTGCAACTCAGTCAAGAGAAAGACTTTGAAATAGCAGGACTCAAAAAGAATATTGAGCAAATGGCTACTGATCAGAAAGAAACTAAGGAAATGTTGGCATCTCATTTAGAAGAAGAGAAGCAATTGATGCAACTTATAAATGAGAAAGAAGTTTTTATTGACCAACTCAAACAAGAAAATTCAGCACTGCAAAAGGATTTAGATAAGTGTTCTCAGGCCTTAAAACAAAATGAAACTTTAAGGCAGACCATAGAGGCAAAAGACAGAAGTTTCAGCTCCATGAAAGAAGAAAACACTCATCTGCAAGAAGAATTGGAAAGAATTAGGGAACAGCAGAATCGAGTTGTAGCTGTGGCTGAGCCTAAAACCCTTGATAGTATCACAGAACTAGAATCTGAGGTCTCTCAACTGAATATCATCAAGAATCATCTGGAAGAGGAAGTTACACATCATCAAAAGGTCATTGAAGATCAAAACCAGAGTCACATGCAACTACTTTATTCACTACAGGAGCAGAAGGAGGAAATGGATAAATTTAAATACCAGTATGAGCAGATGAAGGCTGCACATACTCAACTGTTTTTTCAAAAAGACAAGGAAATTAAGAATTTGCAGAAAACCATTGAACAAATAAAAGCCCAGGGGCATGAAGAGAGACAGGATATTGAAACAGAGAATGCTGATAGTTTTCCAGAAACAAAAGTGAAAAGCCTTAATACAGAAAATGGGAGTGAAAACCATGCCATCTGTAAAGCCAAAATGGAAAATTTTGTGAAAAGAGTCAAAGAACGAATACTTGAGATTAAACTTCAGAATTCAAAGAATATGTCTTTAACCAGACAGTTAGATCAGCTGTCGAAAGATGAGGTTGAGAAACTCACTCAAATTATCCAGCAGAAAGACATGGAGAGAGGAGCTCTTCATGCTAGAATGTCTCTAGTTTCATACTCCTAGGATGTCCTTGACGTCCACCAGCAACTTCAGACCTGCATTATGGAAAAGAGAACAAGGATTTGCATTTTGAATGGGAAGATCCAAAAGTGACCCCAACATAACTTTGAGACCAGCTGAGCAAACTAGGCTTAAAAGTTCTTTTTCAGGACTTTCGGTTCAATTTCTGGAAAGAGAATCTCATCCAGCTATTCTACAAAGAAAAATTTCTGATCATACCATGAAACTTTTAGACTCACCAGGAAGGAGAAAGCCAGGTGTAAAAGTACCAGGAAGTTGTAAATATGGAACACAATTCAGCCATTCTTGGCTCCCCATTTGGAAGCTGTGACTCTTATTAACCCAGCTGGACTTGGTTGGGCCTGGTGGACCTGGGCATCTTCATTTGAACTGTACACTATTGCCAATACCCCTTGACAACAGCCCTAGAGTTGTACTAAAGGACCTTTGAAGGCAATAGATAATATTTAAGCCAGAGATAATTTAGTACTTTACAGAGTCCATAAACTCAAGGTACTTTTTCCTTTTGGAAAAAAGTCATATATTGATAGAAAAAAGATAAAGAAAAAAAACCCTGATATATAGAGCTACCTATTTTTTTGTTTTTGTTTTTATTTTTGTTTTTGTTTTCTTGATGTAGCACTTGCAATTGTTCTTTGTTTCTGTAGCATTTTTGGTTTATTAAATTTTGTTCTGATGTTATGAGGTAATCATATGCAGTAATCAATTCTTAAATAATTTGATTGTGAATCAAAGCAGTATCAGTGAACTTATATAGCTCAATCTCTTTTTTATAATATTTGTTGAGTTTAATTGTATTAAAATAAAAATGATACATTTAAATATCAGAAAAGAAAAAAAATCCAACCCATATGATAAAGATATATCTCCAAAGTTTGAGTATATGAAAAGAAAATATGATGTGAATTCTTTATCAAAGAAAACATTGTACAACTACTAAAAGAAAATTACAGTTGGAGGGCCCAAACATGAAATTTAGTGGATTAATTTTAAGATTATTTTAATCAAAATATTATGAACCTATCAATTTAACTATTTTCAATTGTCTAAAAAGTAACTTCAGGTTAAATTCAATTTTCTAGGTGTTAAATATGTCCATAATGAAAATAGTTTTTACACGTTAAGTTTGAGTCAAACCAAAAGACTTACTACATACATCAATCATTTCCAATGAAAAGTTAATTTGTAAAAATGTATCATTAAAATCTGGACTGTTTATCTAAACACTTCTCTGGGTTGACAAAAAGTATTTTAAATTAATCTTTTTCATTTTTGTAAATTAAGATAAAACATGAATCAAGAGTTTCCAGCTTGAGTTGGGCGAAATTGGAGAGAAAGCAGATTATGTGGAATTGCTTCTCTGAAACCTGTAGTTTTAGAGCCATTAAAGAACATTTTTATTAAAATTAATTTAATAAAATTTAATGTGAGATCTATTTTTAAATATAAATTATATTATAATTAAACATAAATTAATTTTTATTACATTTAATTTACATTCATTTTATTAATTAACTTTGTTAGTTTTGTTTCATTTAATTTAAATTTATTTTTTGATGTAGCACTTAAAATTTAATTAGCATTGTTTTTCATTTAATAAAGTTAATTTATATTAAATTGTAACATAATTTATATTTTAAAATTTATTAAATTTTATTTAAATTAATTTAATAAATGTAAATAAATTAATTGAATCTTAAAAAATGTAACATAAATCAGATTATTTAATATTCATTACATCCTTTAATATAAATTTTCATACAATAAATTTCAATGAAAATGTTCTTAGTGGTTTTGGTAGCCACAGGTATCAGAAAGGTATTTGCTGTATGGTCTGCTTTTTTCTCTTCTGCGATTTCACCTAGTATGAGTTGGAAACTTTTGATTTGTTTTTTTTTTCTTAATTTACCAGAATCAAAAAGAGAAGACAAAATACATGGTAGCTATAAATATTTATAAGATTTTATTTCTTTTTTCTTTTTAAAATTTTCTCAGTTTCAACTTTTTCTTTCTTTACACATGATAATCAAAATATCCCTAACATAGAAAAGAAGGAAAGAGTACTAAAAGCTGTGAGAGAAAAAACCATCAGGTCTCATTTAGGAGGAAGCCACTAAGGCTCACTTCTGGCTTCTGAACTCAGATCCTAAAGAAGAGCAAGGCCCAGAATGAGATAATCAAAGAAAGCTCTTAAAGAAAAAATTTATCAGTTAAGATTTTTAAATCCAGCAAAGCTCTTTCAAAGTTGATGCAGAAAGAAAAGCTTTACCTGACAGGGATAAGCTAAAAGAATTTATGATCACCAAAGTAGCACTACAAAGATACTCAAAAAGAAACTGCACTAAGATGTACCCAAAAAGAACTCCCAAAGCTCCTAAATAGATGATGACCATGAGAAGAGCAACCAAGTAAATGAATATTAAGACAGAATTAAATGTAGAAAACAAACCAAAATATTATAAAACTATAAATACATATCTATAATAACCCTGAATGCATCTGTTCTCAACTCCCCAGTTAAAAGCCACAGATAAATGGATTGGATAAAAAAAAAAAAAGAAAGATCCAACTAAAGGTAAAAGGTTATAAGTTTCAAATGTCATTTTCTAATTCTAGTGAGCAAATTAGAAAGTGAATTCTTTGTATATTACTGGTAGAATCTCTATGAAGGCTTTCAGCAGTACTTCTTTCACTGTCTATTTTTGAAATGTTATGAGATAACCATATGCAGTAATCAATTCTTAAATACTTTGATTGTGAATCAGAGCAGTATCAGTGAACCATACAGCTCAACCTCTTTTTTATAATATTTGTTAAATTTGAAACACAATGTGGGACTACAGCTTAAATGTTCTTGTGTATAGCCATAACAGTGACTGGTACAGAGTTAGCACACAATCAATTCTTGGAGAAGCATAGAATGACATACATGGAAAAGATGACTAATTTATATTAAGCACCATTGATCCATTCTCTCTTTTAAAGAAAATATTCTGGGACGGCAAACAAAGGTTGGCCTTTCTTTAGCCTCTAGTCCAGAAGTTTTGACTTTGGAAGATCTCAGTAGAATATTAAGACCTATTTTCAGTTTTAGAAATCATTAGATTATTTAATTGGCACTCAATAAATTTCATTTTTTAGTGCATAGACTGAATTACCTCCACATCCTTTGTGGTAGTGTAAGAAGCATGGTCCTCTCTTTGAAAGCATGCTTCATTTCTTAGTTTTGGTCAGTAACTCGGAAACAGTCTGTTTCAGCAAGTCAGTGTTTCAGAATTGTTTTATATAATGGTTACATGTAGCTGTATCTTTGGGAATCCTTCTTGACCCAGAAAGGCATTGCCTTTCTGACCTTTTCCTGCCATATCTCCTAGTGGTATATATCTGTAGAGCCAACTTTGATCAAGATGATATAGGGTTTTGTCTATGTGGTACCCCTTGGAAATGTCTCTCTTATTTTTATCACTTACCCCTGTTAGAAAATATTTCCTGTTAGAGATGGAAGTTCGTTTTGAATCTTTAAGGTTTTCAGGAGTACCCACTAAGACTGCAAGATCCCCTGGGAAGTTTAATACTCAGTAGTGTGCAGATAAACCAGCTCCTCACAGGCCAGTAGGGAGTGTTAACAATGCCAATTTCCTGGGTATAAACATGTCTTCCAAGGCTGATTACTAGCTACCAAAAATTGAAAGTTTGCTTGTAAAATCCCTGAATATTGAACAATTATCTCTCACAAGCTGGTACAGTTTGGCTCCAGCATGCCACCGGCTTAATTCTTTATCAGCCAACTGCCTGAGGAGAATAATGACAGTTAGCTAATAGCAAGGATTTTGAGAAACAAGACAATGGAATGTGAATAGGAAGAGAGGTGAAAGAAAAGAAAAGGGAAGGGAGGACTGAGAACACAGACTAGATGATGTCATGCTGTCTCTGGGAAATGTAGTTGCCTAGAGTTGTACCAGTTGCAGGTGTGCAGGGCTCTTCTTGAACTGGGAGCTTGGTTTGATCAAAGAATTGGAGAGAAGTCTGTCTTCAATGAGATGATGCCCCTGGGTTCATGTGTAGGGGCCTCCTTTCTTATATCCATTGTATTTCAGAAAAAATAAAACCTGCCACTTGATATTGCATTCTTCCAGAAGTAATGCTTCCATTGATAACAAGATGATCTGAAATTGTCAAATACAACTAAAAGTAATCAGGAACCACCTCCTTAAGACAAACAAATCAGCAAGTTTATGATTTTAGGGAAACCCTATTTTCATTAACCTTTTGGGCAATTCAAGGAGAATGGCATCTCTATAAACTATGAAAATTGTGGGATTTTTAGACTTTTAAACTAAGGTTAAAAATAGAAATATCAACTTCCTTTCACTCTCTAGGAAAGGCCTAACCATTGAGAAATTTATTTTCAAATTATCAGCAGGAATATTTTAGCTCTCTTCTCTCATGCCAAGCTTTAACACCATTATTCTAAATGTTGCCACATTCCCAGCACATATATTTGAGCATTATGATAAATACATAGAAAGGCAATCTTAGACAAATTTATTAAGGCAATTTGTATTATATAAGGAAAGTAAGTTAACTTAGGATTATACCTACTACAAATTGAGGTGTCAAATCCCATGAATAGGTTCATATTCAATGGCTCTATTATTTTTACAATGCGGAACTTATTTGGTGCATTTATGTGTATAGTCAACACATTACGATGACCAAATGCCGCAGTCTGGCTGGGCAGAATTCAGGAGCCACTTGTCAAAACAAACGAAATTTATTTTTAGAACACACACACCTCACCACACAGCTTCTCAGGAAAATCCTCAGAGCCCAACTGCCACCACCGGCTTCCCACAAGCCTCTCCACCTCCCCCACTCCTCCTGCTCTTGAGGCTGATTGGCTAGGTCGTGTGGGCAGAGCCAAAAAAAGTCCCCCAATGAGCAGCTCCGTGGTCTGAAAGGGGGGGGTAACAGCCCAATGAGCATCACCGCAGAGGAGCCAATCATTTGGCAGCTAGAAGTTTGCTGGGGCCCCTTGGGCTGTGGCTCTCAACATCTCCCCCTCTCTGTTTAAACAAAAAGCATGTGGCTTAGGGACTGTGCCTGCCTTAGGTTGTCCACTACTACATATGGTCCTTACCCGTTATCGGATGAGCTGACCTCAAGGTGTCTGCATATACCTTACACAGAGGACTTATAACATGTGAAATGTTTTAAGAGTTTTCATCATCAATTTTCTGTTTTTAAACCTAATTCATGTGAGTGAACTTTTTGAGGCTATAGAACAAAAAGAAAAATCTTGTCCTATGGCTGTCCCCTACTTCTGCATGTGTGTAACATTGTGTAGCAGTTTAAAATTATTTATAAGCTACAAATTTTGAGGGCTAGCAACATCAATGTTTAAGATTATTGTTCAAATGCAAAAAAAAAGTTATATTGATATTCACAAAAAATGATTTTCACATCACTGTTGTTTTTGATAAATTATTACTAATATTAAGTTTTGACATAAAGATTTCAGGAAGGTAGTGTTTGGTATTGACAATAAGTACTCTCCCCTCCCTACCTCTATGGTGCTAAGGATTGAACCCAGGGTTGCACCATGGGAAGCAAGTACACTACCATTGAGTTATATCCCAGCAGAATAATAAATGGTTTTAAAGTTACTATAAATTGTCTGTAATTGTAATGATAAATGCTGACAACTGCATAGTCATACTATGATATTTTGTCCTATAGTTCCACTTTTCCTTGTCATTTTCTGAGTTCATACTCTTGCTATGTTATCAAGTGGTTACTCTGGTGTTCTTGAGCTGGAACACCGAATGATGAAAGGGGGATCTGCCAATTTTTAAACATAGAAAAGATAGGATAGAATGGTTTGTGAGAATTAGGATGATTAGATGATGACATAAGATCTGTGGATATGCACATGATTTGCTTGTGTCCCTGTTCCCGTCTTTGTCTTCTAGTTGGAATTGAAAGCAGCCAGAAGATTTTCCTCATATATGAACTTTTTGTCTGGTTGTTTGAGTCTTCTAGTAAATTGTTTAATGTCATGTGACCTCAACACAGTTGAAAAAATATTCCAAGTTTTCACCTTTGACTTACAGAGGCAAGATTTATTTATTAAATGTGTTGTTTGTAACAACCTGGTAGATTCTAAGGGTATTAAACTAAAAAAGATTCATAATACAAAATAGTGATTATTTTGATAGGTAATATGTACTTTGAGAGGTGGACTAAATGCATATAATAAAATTTGGGTCTTTTGGCATGTTTGTTTAAAAAAGTGAATAAATTATATCAAATTTCTGCAAGTAGGGAGGAACTATGATTTCCAAGGTACTGAAGTTTTTCCTAACTTATTCCTTCATTTGTTTCTTATCATGTTGTCCTTTTTTCTTTTTCTTTTTAATTTTGGCTGCTGGTTTGAGTGGAATTGATCTGGGGTGAGGGAGAAGGAGGGATAGAACAATATTCATGTCTTGAAAATGAAGATTGCAGGTGACCCTAGCAATGTGGGTGTGGAGCGGGTGGTGAAGCAGGAGGGGGGCAACATGTTCAGAGAAAAGAGCAGCAAAAAATGAATTGAATGAAATGCAGAAGCAAGAAAATAAAAAAGCCTTTGACTTATTTGATGCTGTTTGCTCTGGGACCATAGATGTGAAAGAATTTAAGGTTGTATCACGGGCCTTAGGATTTGAACCAAAGATAGAAGTAGTTAAACAAATGATAGCTGAAATGGACAAAGAAGGAATTGGCACCATTAGTTTTGAAAACTTTTTTTGCCATTATCAGTGTAAAAAGGAGTGAGAAAGATGTAAAAGAAGAAATATTGAAGGCTTTCAAATTATTTGATCATGATGATACTGGGAGGATAACACTAAGTAATATCAGGAGAGCAGCCAAGGAGCTCAGGGAGAATTCAACAGATGATGAACTGCAGGAAATGCTTGATGAAGCTGATTGTGATGAGGATGGGGAAATAAATGAGGAATAATTTTGGAGAATGATGAAGATGACCGATTTTTAATACTGTTCTGTCTCTGGGAAGTTGTCAATAAATTCACATTTGTTATATGATTCAGTAATGTAAGATCTGAATGGATCCATTTTCAATTTTTAGTTCGTGTATACAGATTGGTCTCTTGATGTTTATCTGTGTGAAAAGTTACATTGTTTCTACCAATATTGTTATATCTGCCATACAAAGAAACACAACATGACAGCTTCCTTGAGCCATGAATGTAAGAGCAGTGTTAATTCCAATTGCTTTTTTTAAAGTCCAGGTTCCACAGACTTAGATTTTTTTTGAAGTTTATTGCAGTTGGCCCCACATCCAATTGAATTTGGCAAACAAACCATTAGTTTCTCTATTATTATTGTGTGACTTAAAAAGTTGATTAACATTGTCTTTTTAATTACTTCTTCAAATATGTAAAAAAAATTAGAACTGGCTGAAATCTAAAAAAAAAGAAAAGAAAATGAAGATTGCATTGTGTGATTATTTCCACAAGGTGACTTAGTTTGGGATTCCTGGAAGTGGACTCAGATTGAGATTCCTGAGTAAGTGGTTTATTATTAAAGTCTTAAGGATAAAAGGGCAAAGCCAAACTGCAGAATCAGGCAAAATCCTTTTGAGGATAGCAAACCTTCCAAGGGAAGTCTCAGATCAGAGCAATTGGAGGTAAAAGCATGCCTCAATACGGCTGCTTGGGAAGGAGAAAACTAGATCTGAGAGGATCGGGGCAGAACATTAACTGTGTCTACTATGCAATGTTCCAGAGAAAAAGAAGAAATATGAATGGTTAACAAATATATGAAAAAATGTTCAACATCCCTAATGATTAGAGAAATGAAAATCAAATAGAAAAAAAATGTCAAAATACACTTTGAAATTCAAAAACAAGCAAATACTATGCTGAGATTTCACATCACTCCAAACAGAATGGGAATTATCAATACTACAAGTAACAATAAATGTTAGTGGGATATGGAAAACAGGCTACACTCATACATTGTTGGTGAGACTCCAATTAGTGCAGCCACTCTGGAAAACAGTAGGAAGAGTCCTTAAAAAACTAGGAATGGAACTACTATTTGATCTAGTTAGTCCACTCTTCAACTTTTACCCAAAGGTGTTAAAATTGGCAAACTACATTGACCAAGTTACATCAATGTTTATAGCAGTACATTTCACTTACCCAAGCTATGGAAACAACATAGATGCCCTTTAGCATTGAAATTGTGGTATATATACACAATGGAATGTTAATCAGCCATAAAGAACAATTACTTTATGACATTTGCCAGTAAATGGATGGATCTAGAGAGTATCATGCTAAGTGAAACAAGCCAATTCCAAAAAACCTAAGGTTGAATGTTCTGATATGTGGATGCTAACCTACAATAATGGGATGGGGAAGAAAGAAGTGCATTGCATTAGACAAAGGGGAATGAAGTGAAGGGAGGGAGAGATGGGAATGGAAAAGACACTGGAATGAATCTGATGTAACTTTCCTATGTACAGATATGGACACACCATAGTGAATCTCATCATCGTGTACATGCACAAGACCAGGATCCTAATTAGAATAGGACATATTCCATGCTTGTTTAAATATATCAAAATGGATTCTACTGTCATGTGTAACTAAAAAGAACATATAAAAATAAAAAATCAAAACATTTACGATTTGTGGACTTATGACAATTGTGCCTTGATAAAACATGTCAGCATAAGAAAAGTACTAGGTAATCTCAAATTCCATTCCAAAATGCTTTTAACAATGTATACATACACCAATAGTGTTTAGAACTTCAGGTTTTCTACACCTTACCAGGTTCAGTAAAAAATTTAAGAGTTGAGTCTTGTCTTCTCTATTGTTATTGTGTACTTCCATGGTATCTCTTTATGGAGAACATGTAAGTTAAGGATTTTATCTTTAATACTAAAGATGCTTTTTGTATTGTGTCAGATTAGTCATAATCAAGTGAAAATATGAATCTGCTTAGTTTCCATATTAAAGCTGTCATGGTGGAAAGCATTTTTACTATTAAAAGTGTGTTCTTTTCCATATTGGTTCTCCATTCATATAAATAATAACTGACTATAAAAGTCTGCAAGTGATGAGAATTTTGTCTCAGTTTTGGTTTTGCATATTACTTTTTTTAAACTTGGCTCTTGAGAATTATAAATATGTAATCAGAGAAGGATAATTTCCATTGTTTTTCACCTTTTTTCGAGGAGTATCTGGTGTCTAGGAATTGTCATCTTCTATGACTATAGCCTCTGCTCTCTTGCCATTAAACAGGTATCAAGCTGTTGGTGCAATGAAACCTGAAAGAATTCTCAGCCAAATTTAAATAGTACTATTTCCTTTTCTTGAATATATTCATATATTTAAACAACCTTGAATTAGGGGTCTATCTATCTATTAATAATATGTATTTATCTACTGAATTTTATAATTTTTGGTCCTCTAGCTGTTTTGATAATTGAGAGTAAACTATGGAAACATGAAGATAGCAGATGCTTAAGAAAAGAATCTCATAAAACATTGAAATTTCAATAGTTAACACTTACCTCTATTTCTTTTGTTAATTTTTCATGTCTCCTCTTTTATTCTTCAAGAAAACACGTTTTTTCAATAATAGATTCTTTTACAGTTATAATTTATTCTTTAGCTTTGAAATGTTTTCATATTTCAAAGTATATGTACTAAATGTGAAATACACAAGTCAAAAAATCATTGTCCCTATAAATCTTCAACTTTCAGTATTGCCATATTTTAAGAAAACTGGATAAATTAAATTTTAATTATGATACATAGAATTAGATTAATACTTCTATAGGTATACTAGATACATAACTGTTATTCAAACAAAGCTTCCTTACTTTGAAAACTCAGAAGTGAAAACAAATTAAGAGAAAGGAAAGTGGAATTTATGGTGGCATTTGCCTGGCAATAATGCAAAGTATACTTAATAGCAAAAGAAAAAAAATTGTATTTTAAGTTTATACTTTTAATTGACTATTCTTTGAAGAATAGTAAGAGAAATACAAAGATGCTTAAGGAGTAGTTCTTAATTCAGATTCTTTGCATAACCGCATTAATCATACCAAATTGATTTAAATTGTTCTAGATGCATTAGCATAGAAGCTAGAGCCTCAGCCTTTTTCTGAATTATTCTTTGTGCAACAAATGGATTAATTGTTCACTATGATTTTGTTTGACTATATATTTTTAGAAATCCACAATGTTTTTGTAAATATTTCCTTTATGCATTTGCGCATTTGAGATAGTTGTATAACTTATATACTTATCTATGTTCTTAAAAATTGTGTTCTTAAAAATTCTTAAAAATAGTTTCTGAATTTAGTAAAATAGCATCTTATTAAGTTAATGGTAAATATACTATTTAATATATATTTAGAATTAGGATAAAATTAGGATAAAAGCCATCCTAGGGACAGCAGGTATGAGCTACTAAAAGTTTAGGGAGCACATTTCTAATCCAGTGTTGCTAGGTACCAAGAAGCCTGACTTCCTAGATCAATTAGTGCTATAGCATTTGATAATTCCAGTCTGTGTTCCTCAGCTTTGTATTTCCACTTAATACAAAAGATACCTTTGGTAGAGTGAGCAAAAATATCCACTCCCAGCAGTGTCATACTTTTGGACATGAGTCACAAAGTATAACAGGACATAAGTCCATAAAAGTCTTACAGAGATCAATATATCTATCATTGCTCCTTATGGTCCCTGTCCTTCTTTTGAGGACTCTGTCATAAATTTTGCTTTGGAGAAGTTAACACTAGTCTACCTGAGAACTTCACAATGTCTTCTTCTTGAATAAACATCTCTTCTTTTCACAACACTGTATGACCCTGAGAACAGTGTGAAAATCTCAAATCTCAGTCCTATCTAAAGGTGAGCTGCTCCCATGAACATATAGTCATCCTCATAGATATGTGGAGAGTCCTCATAAGCATCTAACCAAATCATGCTGTTTAGATATGAACATGGAACATTACAAAAGCTTCATTCATTTTGAGACTCCTCCCTCATACTAATAAATCAAAAGACAGAAATCCCATTTCATACAATGAAAATTATGAACAATTATTGCTTAATCTTCTGCAGATACAGCGTTTTGTAAGACAGTAGGTATTGTAGGAACATTACCAAAGTGACTGCTATAAAAGAGACATAGAGAAAAGACAGAAAAATTAACTTCCTGTAGTCATTGCTTCATTGCTTAAAACAAAATCTAGTGACTTTAAACCAATGGATCATTTTCACTATCCACTGATTCAACTGTATGATGCTTCTGCTGATCTGGCATAAGCTCACTCATGTAGCTGCATTTACCTGGTAGGTTAGCTGGGGGCAATGTATTTTGATATTTAAAATGCACCATATGCCTGTAGGGTTAAATCACTCCACGTGGGCTTTTGTCCTCCAGACTCTTAGACCTGGCTTCTTCATATAGTAACAGAAGCAGTCTAAGGAGCCCAGCTTCACAATCCTTTATGTCCCACTGGTTAAAACCAGTCAAATGGAATGGGATCTACAGAAAAGTGTATCTGGGAAGGTGTGATTCCTTGCAGGCCATTAATGTAGCAATCTACCATGGAAGCTCCCTACTAGGGCTGTTACTTAAAATCCTCTTAAAATCCTTCTAATACTTGAGTGCTGGTATTCTTTAACAAATTTTCTTTTCTACTGACTCCATAACTTATCTTTTTTTTTTTGACCATGATTATTGTATTTTTTTTTAATTTTTTATTTTTTTTATTGGTTGTTCACAACATTACAAAGCTCTTGACATATCATATTTCATACATTAGATTGAAGTGGGTTATGAACTCCCAATTTTACCCCAAATGCAGATTGCAGAATCACGTCGGTTATACATCCACAATTTTACATAATGCCCAATTAGTAATTGTTGTACTCTGCTACCTTTCCTATCCCCTACTATCCCCCCTCCCCTCCCCTCCCCTCCCTTCTTCTCTCTCTACCCCATCTACTGTAATTCATTACTCTCCTTGTTTATTTTCCCATTCCCCTCACAACCTCTTATATGTAATTTTGTATAGCAATGAGGGTCTCCCTTCATTTCCATGCAATTTCCCTTTTCTCTCCCTTTCCCTCCCATCTCATGACTCTGTTAAATGTTAGTCTTTTCTTCCTGCTCTTCCTCCTTGCTCTGTTCATAGTTGCTCTCATTATATCAAAGAAGACATTTGGTATTTGTTTTTTAGGGATTGACTAGCTTCACTAAGCATAATCTGCTCTAGTGCCATCCATTTCCCTGCAAATTCTATGATTTTGTCATTTTTATTGCTGCATAGTACTCCATTGTGTATAGATGCCACATTTTTTTATCCATTCATCTATTGAAGGGCATCTGGGTTGGTTCCACAGTCTAGCTATTGTGAATTGTGCTGCTATGAACATCGATATGGCAGCATCCCTGTAGCATGCTCTTTTAAGGTCTTCAGGGAATAGTCCGAGGAGGGCAATAGCAGGGTCAAGTGGTGGTTCCATTCCCAGCTTTCCCAGGAATCTCCAAACTGCTTTCCAAATTGGCCGCACCAATTTGAAGTCCCACCAGCAATGTACAAGAGTACCCTTTTCTCCACATCCTCACCAGCACTTGTTGTTGTTTGACTTCATAGTGGCTGCCAATCTTACTGGAGTGAGATGGTATCTTAGGGTGGTTTTGATTTGCATTTCTCTGACTGCTAGAGATGGTGAGCATTTTTTCATGTACTTATTGATTGATTGTATGTCCTCCTCTGAGAAGTGTCTGTTCAGATCCTTGGCCCATTTGTTGATTGCACTTCTAATCAACTCTGAATGTGTTATCAAACAAAATGTTCAAATTTCTTAAGAGTTAGAAAAAGAACCACTATTTTCTGGTTTCTATACCATTTGTATACCATCTTCTGGTTTTTATATTATTTCCATCAGCAAGACAAGAAGATGCCCAAAAGTATACATATATTAACAATCTGGACACCAGTCAACAGTATGAACAAAACAGCAAACATCACCAAAGAAAAGGTAAGACGGAAAGAAATGCCTAACTTTATTCCATTTTACAAGTTGCTACTGTTTATACAATACTCTGATAATTTATGGAGCAGTTGAATAGGTAAAATAATAATAATTGAACTGTTAAAGGCATTGACTATACCTCTTGTGATTAGTTTTAGTATATACCTTTTCTTCCATCATTTTTTAAAAACATCAATTCCAGTTCAAGTTTGTAAGTTGTTGTGAAAATAAATGTGATTTGGAAAAATGTGTGTGCCTAGGCAACTAGAGGTGTGGTCAAACTGTGATCATCAGGTGGGTCACTTTGGACTAAGGAGTTTAGAGCTATGACCAAGGCTAGCACCTTTTACTATAAAAAAGTCAGAGTAGCCCTCTGAACAATTATGCTGATGCCAAACAAGATGCTGCTCTGTGAATAGGTGGCAAAATGCTTCAGAGCTTTTCCATCAGGGTAGTCAAATGTGGAACTTCACTCATGCACAGAGATGATTTTTTGTTGTTGTTAAATTAGGACAATAAAATCAATTGACCATAAAACAAATAAACAAAAATTAGGCCAATAGCAGAGTTATTTTTAGGTTACTTATTTCAGTTTTTCATCTTAATGGGCTGGTATACAAAATAGAACAGAAAATGTACCATATGCTACAGTAAATGCTCAAATCCTTATAGCTCTCATGAAAATAAATGATCTATATCTTGAGTTTTCCATTCAAATGAAACTAAACCTAAAAATATTCTGACATATTTATCAGTTAACAGAAAATAAAAATATCTACATATTATTGTTTTTTTTTTATTTATTTATTTATTTTTTTATTGGTTGTTCAAAACATTACAAAGCTATTGACATATCATGTTTCATACATTAGATTCAAATTGATTATGAACTCCCATTTTTACCCCAAATACAGATTGCAGAATCACATCTGTTACATATCCACATTTTTACATAATGCTCTATTAGTATCTGTTGTATTCTGCTTCCTTTCCTATCCTCTACTATCCCCCCCCTCCCCTCCCATCTTGTCTCTCTACCCCATCTACTGTATTTCACTTCTCTCCTTGTTTATTTACCCATTCCCCTCGAAACCTCTTATGAGTGCTTTAGTATAACAATGAGCATCTCCCTCCATTACCATGCAATTTCTCTTTTCTCTCCCTTTCCCTCCCACCTATTGTATCTGTTTAATGTTGATCTTTCCTTCCTGTTCTTCCTCCCTGCTCTGATCCTGGTTATTCTCATTATATCAAAGAAGACATTTGGTATTTGTTTTTTAGGGATTGGCTAGCTTCACTAAGTATAATCTGCTCTAGTGCCATCCATTTCCCTGCAAAATCCATGATTTTGTCATTTTTTAGTGCTGCGTAATATTCCATGGTGTATAAATGCCACATTTTTTTTATCCATTCATCTATTGAAGGGCATCTGGGTTGGTTCCACAGTCTAGCAATTGTGAATTGTGCCGCTATGAACATCGATGTGGCAGTATCCCTGTAATAAGCTCTTTTAAGGTCTTCAGGGAATAGTCCGAGAAGGGCAATAGCTGGGTCAAATGGTGGTTCCATTCCCAGCTTTCCCAGGAATCTCCATACTGCTTTCCAAATTGGCTGCACTAGTTTGCAGTCCCACCAGCAATGTACAAGAGTACCCTTTTCCCCACATCCTCGCCAGCACTTGTTGTTGTTTGAGTTCATAATGGCTGCCAATCTTACTGGAGTGAGATGGTATCTTAGGGTGGTTTTGATTTGCATTTCTCTAACTGTTAGAGAAGGTGAACATTTTTTCATATATTTGTTGATTGATTGTATGTCCTCCTCTGAGAAGTGTCTATTTAGGTCTTTGGCCCATTTGTTGATTGGGTTATTTGTTTTCTTATTGTTTAATTTTTTGAGTTCTTTGTATACTCTGGATATTAGGGCTCTATCTGAAGTGTGAGGAGTAAAAATTTGTTCCCATGATGTAGGCTCCCTATTTACCTCTCTTATTGTTTCTCTTGCTGAGAAAAAACTTTTCAGTTTAAGTAAGTCCCATTTGTTGATTCTTGTTATTAACTCTTGTGCTATAGGTGTCCTGTTAAGGAATTTGGAACCCGACCCCACAATATGTAGATCGGAGCCAACTTTTTCCTCTATCAGGCGCAGAGTCTCTGTTTTGATATCTAGTTCCTTTATCCACTTTGAGTTAACTTTTGTGCATGGCGAGAGGAGGAGATTCAGATTCATTTTGTTGCAAATGGATTTCCAGTTTTCCCAGCACCATTTGTTGAAGATGCTATCCTTCCTCCATTGCATGCTTTTAGCTCCTTTATCAAATATAAGGTAGTTGTAGCTTTGTGGATTAGTCTCTGTGTCCTCTATTCTGTACCATTGGTCCACCCGTCTGTTTTGGTACCAGTACCATGCTGTCTTTGTTACTATTGCTCTGTAATATAGTTTGAAATCTGGTATCGCTATACCGCCTGATTCACACTTCCTGCTTAGAATTGCTTTTGCTATTCTGGGCCTTTTATTTTTCCATATGAATTTCCTGGTTGCTTTATCTATTTCTACAAGAAATGCCGTTGGGATTTTGATTGGGATTGCATTAAACCTATAGAGAACTTTTGGTAATATCGCCATTTTGATGATGTTAGTTCTGCCTATCCATGAACAGGGTATATTTTTCCATCTTCTAAGATCTTCTTCTACTTCTCTCTTTAGGGTTTTGTAGTTTTCATTGTATAGATCTTTCACCTCTTTTGTTAGGTTGATTCCCAAGTATTTTATTTTCTTTGAGGATATTGTGAATGGAGTGTTTTTCCTCATTTCCATTTCAGAAGTTTTGTCGCTGATATACAGAAATGCCTTTGATTTATGCGTATTAATTTTATATCCTGCTACTTTGCTGAATTCATTTATTAGTTCTAGTAGTTTTTTTGTGGACTCTTTTGGTTCTTCTAGGTATAGAATCATGTCGTCCGCAAAAAGTGATAATTTAAGTTCTTCTTTTCCTATTTTTATGCTTTTAATTTCTTTCGTCTGTCTAATTGCTCTGGCCAGTGTTTCGAGAACTATATTGAATAGAAGTGGTGATAGAGGGCATCCCTGTCTTGTTCCAGATTTTAGGGGAATGCCTCTAATTTTTCTCCATTCAGAATGATGCTAGCCTGAGGCTTGGCATAAATAGCTTTTACAATGTCGAGGTAAGATCCTGTTATCCCTAGTTTTTCTAGTGTTTTGAACATAAAGGGATGCTGTACTTTGTCGAAAGCTTTTTCTGCGTCTATTGAGATGATCATATGGTTCTTATCTTTAAGTCGATTGATGTGGTGAATAACATTTATTGATTTCCGTATATTGAACCATCCTTGCATCCCAGGGATGAATCCTACTTGATCATGGTGTACAATTTTTTTGATGTGCCTTTGTATCCGATTCGCCAGAATTTTATTGAGGATTTTTGCATCTAAGTTCATCAGGGATATTGGTCTGTAGTTTTCTTTCTTTGAGGTGTCTTTGTCTGGTTTCGGAATCAGGGTGATGTTGGCCTCATAGAATGAATTTGGCAGAGCTCCCTCTTTTTCTATTTCCTGAAATAACTTGAAAAGTATTGGTATTAATTCTTCTTTAAAGGTTTTGTAAAACTCCGCTGTATACCCATCCGGTCCTGGGCTTTTCTTGTTTGGAAGTCTTTTGATTGCTTCTTCTATTTCATCTATTGATATTGGTCTGTTTAAGTTGTGGGTATCCTCCTGACTCAGTCTGGGCAAATCATATGACTTAAGGAATTTATCGATGTCTTCACTATCCTCTATTTTATTGGAATATAGGTTTTCAAAATAATTTCTAATTGTCTTCTGTATTTCTGTTGTGTCTGTTGTAATATTGCCTTTTTCATCCCGTATGTTAGTAATTTGAGTTCTCTCTCTTCTTCTCTTCGTTAGCATGGCTAGGGGTCTGTCAATCTTATTTATTTTTTCAAAGAACCAACTTTTAGTTTTGTTAATTTTTTCAATAGTTTCTTTTGTTTCAATTTCATTGATTTCCGCTCTGATTTTAATTATTTCTTGCCTTCTGCTACATTTGCTGTTGTTTTGCTCTTCCTTTTCTAGGGCTTTGAGATGGAGTGTGAGCTCATTTATTTGTTGGTTTTTCCTTTTTTTGAGGTATGACCTCCAGGCGATGAATTTCCCTCTTAAAACTGCTTTCATTGTGTCCCATAGATTCCGATATGTTGTGTCTGTGTTTTCATTTATCTCTAAGAATTTTTTAATTTCCTTCTTTATGTCTTCTGTAACCCATTGATCATTCAGTAACATATTGTTCATTTTCCATGTGATGTAGGATTTTTCCTTCCTTCTTTTATCATTGATTTCCATTTTCATTGCATTATGATCAGATAAAATGCATGGTATTATCTCCACCCCTGTATATTTACTGAGGGATGCCCTATGACATAATATATGGTCTATTTTTGAGAAGGATCCATGTGCTGTTGAAAAAAAAGTATAGCCACTTGATGTTGGATGATATATTCTATATATGTCAGTTAAGTCTAGGTTGTTGATTGTGATATTGAGTTCTATAGTTTCTTTATTCAACTTTTGTTTGGAAAATCTGTCCAATGGTGAGAGAGGTGTGTTGAAGTCACCCATAATTATTGTATTGTGGTCTATTTGATTCTTGAACTTGATGAGAATTTCTTTCATGAACATCACAGCCCCATTATTTGGTGCATATATATTGATGATTGTTATGTCTTGTTGGTGAATGGTTCCTTTTAACAGTATATAATGCCCTTCCTTATCCCTTTTGATTAATTTAGTCTTGAAGTCGATTTTATTCGATATGAGGATGGCCACACCTGCCTGCTTGCGAGGTCCGTGTGCGTGGTATATTTTTTCCCAACCTTTCACCTTCAGCCTGTGTATGTCTTTTCCAATCAGATGCGTCTCCTGGAGGCAGCATATTGTTGGGTTTGTTTTTTTAATCCATGTTACCAGCCTATGTCGCTTTATTGGAGAGTTTAAGCCATTAACGTTTAGAGTTACTATTGATGTATGGTTTGTACTTCCAGTCATGTTTGATTATTTATCTTCTTTTAGTTTGTTTCTCCTAGCTTAGCTTTCCCCCGCCCTCTGGCTTTATAGAGGCACTTCCCACTGATGGTTTTGGTTATTGTTTTTCATTTCTTCCTCATGTAATGTTTTGCTCAAGACGCTTTGCAATGCTGGTTTTCTGGCTACGAATTCTTTTAGTTTTTGTTTATCCTGAAAGATTTTTATTTCGTTGTCGTACCTGAAGCTTAATTTTGCTGGATACAAAATTCTTGGTTGGCAACCATTGTCTTTCAGTGTTTGAAATACGTTGTTCCAGGATCTTCTCGCTTTTAGCGTCTGTGATGAAAAATCCGTTGTTAACCTTATTGGTTTACCCCTAAATGTAATCTGCCTCTTTTCTCTTGTAGCTTTTAATATTTTCTCTTTGTTCTGTATGTTGGATATCTTCATAACAATGTGTCTTGGAGTTGGTCTACTGTGATTTTGTGTGCTCGGTGTCCTGTATGCATCTACAATTTGTATATCTGTTTCCTTTTTTATTTCTGGAAAGTTTTCTATAATTATTTCATTCAGCAGGTTACTCATTCCCTTGGTATTAATCTCTGTGCCTTCTTCTATCCCGATGACTCTCAAATTTGGTTTTTTTATATTATCCCAAATCTCTTGGATGTTTTTCTCGTGATTTTTTACCAGCCTATCTGAGTTGGCTAGACTCCTTTCAAGATGATATATTTTGTCTTCATTATCTGACGTTCTGGCTTCTACTTGTTCCACTCTGTTGGTGATACTCTCGATAGAGTTTTTAATTTGGTTTACCGTTTCCTTCATTTCCAGAATTACATTTTGATTTTTTTTAATAATCTCTATTTCCTGATAAAGATGCTTAACTTCTTCTTTTATCTGTTTCTGTAATTCACTTTCAATGTGATCTTTAAGATTCTTTTCCATCTGTCTAAGGTGTTCCTTGAGTTCTTTATATGGCCATTTTTCTGATGACTCTAAGTCCTCCTGAATATTTAGGCTGTCCTTCATTGTTTGTACTCCTTTTCTTCCTTGCTTTTTTATGCTCATGTTACTTCTTGTTCTGTTTGACTGCTGAGTTATTGTTTATTCTTATAAATTTATTGGATGCTTGGGAGGAGAGATAATAGAAGGGAAGGGAAGAAGTCACTAAAGAGGATGAGTGTAGGCAGGTAGAGTTCAGGAAAGGGGAAGTAAGAAAATTGAAAAGAAATGAAAAGACAGAAGAAAAAAGTGAAAAGAAAGAAAGAAAAGAACAAAAAATTAAGACTTTAAAACAAAAAAAAATTATAGTGATAATAAAAAATGAAAATTAAAGTTTAAAAGATAATAGTAACCATAATAGAATAAAAAGAATTTAAAAAATTGAAACCATTAATAAGAAAGTTAAAGAACAACAACTAATCAACATCAAAAAGTAAAAAAAAAAAATAAAATAAAAAAATAAAAATAAAAATAAAAAAATAAAAAGATAAAAAAATAGAAAAATTTAAAAAAGTACTAATAATAATCATTGAAAAATAATAATAATAATAAATGCAGTCATAGAGCTCGGTTAACTTCTCTTCCAGTAGGTGGAGCTATGCCCACTGGGCCAGGCTTCTTTTCTTGATAGGTAGGAACCAATCACTGTGCCTCAGCTCTTCTTCCCAGACTGTGTGGGTCTCCAATCCCGAGTACTTAGAGTCTTCTCTTGTGGTTCCTCAATCCAGGCCCCGCTCACCTGTGACGCTTACCACACTACTAGCTACACGCTGGGTCTGCTGCTCCTGGGAGCTCTGTTTTCATGGATGCCTGGCCACACCCTTTCTGTTTGCCTCCCTCAGACCCCAAGTTTGTATGGCTTGGGGCTGAGGGCCCCAGCGAACTTGTTTGCCCTCAGGTAGTGACTCCCCTGGTATCTGGTGCAAGGGACCTCTGTTGTCAGCACTGGTGGAAAGCAATAGCTGTGAGTTCTGCTCTGCAGGTCCCACGTCCCTCCTGATTCCCTGGGTCCGGCTATGGTGCTCAGTTGGTTTTTACCTCTGTGAGTTCAGGTGGGACTAGTTATTTCAGTGGGATCGTTAGTGCTGAGACAGGAGAAGCAGGCGAACCAGAGCTTGCATGCCACTGATTCGTGCTCAGTGTGTGTTTTCTGAGGGGCCCCGGCTGCACGCCTTAGCTCCACGTCAGCTCAGCTTTGCCTAGTGATCCTGAGCAGGCAGGCTGTGGGCCGCGCTCTGGCGCTGCGGTTGTCCGCGGCCTTAGCAGCGACGCTGGGACCTCCGTCGCTCCTCGGCTAGGTGCCTGTGTCCAAGCGGCTGCCGCCACAGCTCTCCAGCCCCTCCCTCCGGAGCACGGGTCCCCTAGCAGGGGACTGCCAAGCAAGTCCAGAACCGTTTTTGCCCAAAGGTGCAGCAGGGAACACGCAACCGCTGCGTTCGGAGTCGTGGTCCCGCCTTCAGAGGATAGGACTCGGCACACAGCCCAGTTCCCGTCTCTAGGTGCGGCAGCAGGACGATGTAGTCAGAGCAGGAAGCAAATGGCGGCTTCCGCGGAGTGGATTTTCGGCCCCGAAACCACCGCCCAGCCAACAATCCCAAACCACTAACTCTCTTTGCATAGAAAATATTCAAAAAAAAAAAAAAAAAAAAGGTGTTGTACTGAGGTTTCTTTGTCAGGTACTTACAATCCGCTGATGATTACGTATTCAGCTCCTCTGCCAGTAGCGAAGAGAAAGAGGCAGCAGATGGGCGCAGAGCACCCGCGGCTCTGAGCAGAAAAGCGTCTCTCTTTCGATCTCCTTGTTTTTTCTGCTGCTTGGCAAGGTGATCCACTACAGATTAATGGTGAAAGGAGTTCTAACACGCTGCTTAAAATCTCGATTAAAGCCGCTGCTCAGAGCCCCACGCTCAACACTTCAGCAACCCCTGTACGTAGCGGCCATCTTCTCTACATATTATTGTTAAAACACAACATTTTATCACTTTTGCTAAGAAAAATGTGGTAACAAAAGAGCTAAAATGAGAATGAAGGCATTGGCTAACAATTGCAATTAAAAGTCATTATATGAAGAAAGCAGCATTTCTAATTCCACAGTGATGAATAGTTCTGAATTTCATAAAGTTACAAGTTTTAGATGACGCATCTACTTACTTTAGAATAAAATCAATATAAACTCTCCCAAATGGTCTCAATACTGTAAAGAGATAAACTTTCAAAACTTCCTTTTTGGGTGAGAGGGAAGGGGAATGGGCATAGAGGTAGAAAAGATGATGGAATGAGATGGACATCATTACCCTAAGTATATGTAAAGACATGAATGGTCAAAACCAGAGATATGAAAAATTGTATATACAATTTGATATACAACCAGAGATATGAAATATTGTGCTCTATATGTGTAATATGAATTGCAATGCATTCTGTTGTCATATGTAACAAATTAGAACAAGAAACAAATTTTAAAAACAACTTCCTTTATTATTTCAACATGCTACATTCTAATTTAATGACTAATTATATTTCAGAAAACTAAGGTAATCTTGTTATTTATAATATTGGAAAAATTATAAAGATGAGACAGAATGCATGACATTAAAAATGTGTATATGGGGCTGGGGATGTGGCTCAAGCTGTAGCGCGCTCGCCTATTGTGCGTGCAGCCCGGGTTGGATCCTCAGCACCACATATAAATGAAGATGTTGTGTCTGCCGAGAACTAAGAAAAAATAAATAAATATTAAAATTCTCTCTCTCTCTCTCTCTCTCTGTCCCCCCCTCTCTCTCTCTCTGTCCCCCTCTCTCTCTCACTCTCTCTTTAAAAAAAAGAATGTGTATATGCACGAAACACATGATCTTGTAATAAATGTGCTTAAATTAATTAATATTTTAAAATGCCATTATACAGCAAAACATTCACTATTTTTTGTGATGTCCTGCTTTCCCTGAAGGAAACAAAAAATGTGACAAATACTTGGTGTCCATCCTACTAGGGCACAGTTGGCAATTAGGGTGAGGAATACAGAGTGCTTATTTCCTCAAATTAAAAAATAAAAGCAAACAAAAAAGGCAAACAAGTAAAATATCAAAACTTGTGGTATTCTCTTGCAGTTTATTAAATTCTAAATTGTGAGTATCACATGTTACATGTACAGGCCTATTTTTTCTCTGAGGATAATGCAGACCAATATTGTTAGCTACAGTTCATCATTCTATGTAACCTAGATTTAACAGATGAAAAGAAGCAATATGAAAAATATTTTTAACTAACCTACACATTTATGAAAAAATTAATTTTCAAATAACATTGGTCTACTAAGAAACTCTAATTTCCCAAGAAAACTTTAACATAAAACCTCAACTTCTAAAGAAATTCTGTACAAAAGATTAAATTAATTTTATGTTCCATAAATAGCCAGCTCCATTCCTTGGCCAAGGTGAGGCAGAATATTGTCATGAAAGTACATAGCAGTGGGGAGCAGCTCAAGACATCACTCTACTCATGAAGGACAAAATACATACATCCTAAGGCATACTGCCACTGACCAACTTCCCCTATCAAACCCCACAAGCCTACAGTCACCACTCAATGAATCCCTATCAGGGCATTAATTTACTGATTGGTTAAGGCTCTCATAACCCAATCATTTCACTTCTAAACCTCTTGCATTGTATCACACATGAGGTTTTGGGGGACCGCTCGCATCTGAATAATAATACCATGCACAAACTAGAGTATACATGTTCTTTTTTATCAGATTATACAACTTTTTCTAAGATATAGTGTAAAAAGTTAAATTATCCTGTTAGAAAAGCAAATCCTTTTAAAAAATGTGATCAAATCATTTATTGCATCAGGTTATATGATAGTAGAATAAAACTGAAAACAGTAAGAAAAAAAATAAGACTGTGAAATACATGAAATTGAAAGATATACTTTTAAACAAAGAGAAAGTCTTTGAAAAAATTAGAAACAAATTACAAGATTCCAATAATTAAATGAAAACTGAAATATAATATCCTGGATCACTTAGGATAGAATGAAAACACTACTCAGAAGGGAGATTATGCCTATGAGCACCTTAATTAAAAAATTACAGATTCTATGCCTGTAATCCCAGCAGCTCAAAAAGCTGAGGCCCGGGGATGGAGAGTTCCAATCCAGCCTCAGCAACTTAGTGAAGCACTAAGCAACTCAACAAGACCCTGTCTCTAAATAAAATTCAAAAATGGCAGGGGATGTGGCTCTGTGGTTAAGTGCCCCTGGGTTCAATTCCTGATACCAAACAAAAAATGAATAATGTAAATAAATAAATAGCCTGATGGTACATTTCAAGATCTTAGAAAAGCAAGAAGAAATCACCCCCTAAATTAGTAAACATAAGGAAACAGTAAAGATTAGAATGAATTTAATGAAATAGACTAAAAAACAATGCAAAGGATCAATGAGAAAAGGTGTTGGCTGTTTGAAAAGAAAAACAAGACTGACAAATCATTATTCAAATTTACAAAAATAAAGAGGATACCTAAATTTATGAAACTATATCCAAATAAAGCATGCAGCAAGAGAAACCACTGAAATGTGGTTGATTATTAGGAATTATTTTGAAAAGTTGCATTTCAATAAATTGGAAAATATAAAAGAAATGAATAAATTTTTAGATATGTGACCCACCAAAATAGAACTGAGAGGCTTTAATAACCCCCCTACCAAAATCAATATTAAGCAGTTTGAGAAATGTTAAACCTTCCACACACAGACAGACACACACACACACACACACACAAACACACATACACACACATACTAGAATGACTAAAATTAGAACAATTTTGCTTTTCAAAATATTGTATATAATAAAAATGGAAGGAACATTTTCAAACTCATTCAATAAAGTCAGTATTCCCTTGTCACAAAAATCCTGATAAGAACACACACACACACACACACACACACACACACACACACACACCAAAACAATACACTAGGCTAATATTCTCAGTGAACATAGATGTAAAATCTACAATAAAATAGAACAAATTGGATCCGACAACACAGTGTAAAGATCAGACACTAAAATCAAGTTAGTTTTATCCAAGGAATACAAGCATGGTTCAACATAAAAAGATCTAAATGTAATAAAAAACATAAACAAAATCATAGATTAAAAGAAATCACAGCTGCATCTAAATAGATGCAGAAAGTGCTTTTGATACAATTTAACATATGTTCATGGTAAGAGCACCAAGCTAATTAGATGTAGATGGATCTTATCTCAACAAAATAAGGATTACATGTAACAAAGTCCTACTGATCATCATACAGTACAGGGGAAATTTGAACAAATTTCATTCAAAATCAGGAAAAGAAATAGGATAGCCACAATCACTATCCAATATGATACTTTAAATTTTAGGTAGTGCAATCAGGAAAGGAAAAGAAATATATGGGATACAAATAGGAAAGGAAAAAGTTAAATTATCCTTTTTCAGAGTATATAATTTTATACTTAAAAGACCCTACAGACTTCACCAAATGACTATTAGAACAAATTCAGCAAAGCAATAGGAAACAAAAATCAACTTAGTAAAATCAGTAATTCGTTTCAACACACTAATAACAAATTTGCTGAGTATGAAATTAAGAACATAATTTCATTTACAGCAGCCTTAAAACAAGTAAAATGCCAAGGAACAGATATAACCAGGTAGGTAAAAGAACTCTGCAATGAGAGCTACAAAATACTAAAAAAAGGAAATTAAAGCAGACACTGAGAGATGGAAGGGCCTCCCTTGTACATGGACTGGTAGAATTGATATTCTTAAAATGGCCATATTACTGAATGTAATCTACAGATTCAACACAAAATACCATTCACCACAGGATTAAAAAAAAATTCTCAGTTCATATGGAAGTAAATCATTCTCCAGGTCAAAATAATCCTGAGTAAATGCTGGAGCCATTATAATATCCAAATTCAAAACTTTATACAGAGCCATAGTAACAACAACAACAACAAAAAAGTGCTGGCATGAAAACAGACCTGTAGACCAATGGATTAACATAGTGAACCCAAAATAAAAACATGCACTTACAGATATCTGATTCTCAAGCAAAACACCAAAAACACTTGTTGCTGGAAAAAAAAAAAGAAAGAGAGACTCTTCAGTGAATGCTCCTGGGAAACTGAATATCTACATTTTAAAAATTGAAATGATTAATATCTGTACCACTGTACAAAAATCACCTCAAAAAGGTTTTGATGTAGGACCTGTAACTGTGAAGGTACTAATACCCAGCAAAACATGCAAGATAAAGACAAAGTTAACAATTTCCTAAATAGACCCCAATAGTACAATAATCAGAAGAAAGATGAAAAATTAAAAAGCTTCTACACAGCAACAGAAAAAATCTACAGAATGAGATAAATTCTTTGCTAGATATTCATCTGATGGAAGATAAATATGCAGCATATTTGAAGAAGTCAAGACAGTTAACATCAAGGGACAAGTATTTCAATCAATAGAATGGGCACATGATCTAAATAGAAACTTCCCAATAGAAGTAGAAATGGCCAATAAATATATTTTTAAATACTTTTAGCCATAAGGAAAATGCAAATTTCACTGAGATTCCACCTAACTCCAGTCAGAATATTTATGATTGGAAGAAAATATCAAAGCCTAATGAGGATGTGCAGAATGATGAACCTTTGTACACTGTTTGTGGTGATGGATATAACACAGCCACTATGGAAATAGTGTGGTGGTCTCTCAACAAACTAAAAATAGAGCTACCAAATGATACAGTCATGTTATTGCCGGGTACATATGTGAAAGATATGCTGTCAACTTATAAAGCTATGACTCCATTTCAATCTTTATTGTGGCACTATTTACCACAACCAAGGTATACAATTAGCATAGGTATCCATCAATAGATTCCTGATAAAAGAAACTATGGTATTTTATCATTCAGTCAAAATCAAGATTTATGTAGAATTGCTTTTTCTATTGGGGGATTCCGATTTTGCCAAAATGAATTTTTAATGTTTTTTCCTATTTCTAGTTCTATATAGAATATCATTTGCTGAGTGCATTTATCAAGTCTATAAGTCATTTTGGCTAGCTCTAAAAATTTTGGGACCTTCCACATAAAAGATTACATCATCAAGCAAACAGAGGTCATTCGACTACCTGTTTTCACATTTCCATAACTTTAATTTCATCTTCTTGCCCAGTTGTTCTGGATAGACTTTCAAGAACTATGCTGAATAAAAGTGGTGAGAACAAGCATCTTTGTCCTGTTCCTGATTTTAGAGGAAATTATTTCAGTTTTGCTGCATTGGGTATAATGCTGGCTTTGGGTCCCTCAAATAAAACCTTTATAATTTTGAGATAAGTGTCTTCTATCCCTAGTTTCCCTATCATTATTAACATGAATGGGTGTAGCGTTTTAACACTGACCATTTTTGCATCAATTGATATGATCCTATAATTGTCTTTAATCCTTTTGTGGTGAATTACATTAATTAATTTCCCTATGTTGAACCAACCTTGCATCCCTTCAATGAAAACCACTTGATCATGGAGTGTTATCATCTTGATGTACTTTTGAAGTAGTTGGCTAAAATTATTTAAGGATTTTTGCATTTAAGTTCATGAGGTATATTGGTGTGTTTACCTGGGATAGAGTTTCTTCACATTTCCCACACTCGTCATAAATTTTCAGATTCAAGAATCCTTCTGTTTCATCCTTCCTGGTAGCTGGAATTCAGGCACATTTCACTGAATGCATAAGCTTGTAATTCAGGAAGAGAAAAGTAAAATAATAGAATCATGATTCAAAGGCAATACAGTTCAGAACACTAACTAGTTTTAGATAGTGACAATTAGCTTGAACTAAGAACATATTCTCTCTCTAAAATGAAGAGCTCTTTGTTCTTGAACAAGTTGTTTCTTTTAGGCTGAAGTCTCTCTAAAATAGAAGGATTGTGTTGCTTTAGTTCTCTAGGTCATTATGAAGATTTAATGAAGTGATACAAAACCATGCTAAGAGAAATAGCAGAGCAATGGGATAACTTGTTCTTTACTACTGAACTGTATTGGACTCTCTTGCAAAATGCAAGTTGTGCATTTTCACAGGTTGCAACCTTCAGTGTTTTATTACCAGAAAATGTTCTTGAGACTCATCTTTGTTTATTAGCTGTCCTCTTGTTTGTACTTTAGACTTAAGGTCAAATCAGCTGCTTATTAATTTATAACAACTCTTTTAGAAATGTGTTCTCTTCTGATATTAAAAAATGTAATTATCTCTTTTGTGAAACTTATCACACCAAGTGCAGAAAATTAATAAATTCCAAAACTTGGCATGAACTGCTGTTACCCCCTTCTCTAACATATCAAATGGAATGAACAGACTTTGTTAGAATGCTGGTTAATCTTCATGTTACTCTCCAAATGGTTTAGAAGACAAAACTCTTTCTACATGGATACTAATGAGTTATGATAGTGTTTAGCTTGCTTGAATCTAAAGAATCTGCCTTAGATTCATAACATTTTGCTACTGGATTCCTTGTGAGGCAGAATTTGAAAATATTCTGAAAACTGGAGGCAAGATGCAAGTTGCTTAGGGAATTTTCATCACTATAGAATTTTGGAGGCATAGTGGAAGAGAAAATCATTTGTGTGAGTTCAAGAATGAATGAGGGGCCTCGGACATGGTTCAGGAGAAGAGTCATCCCTGGGGATGACCATCATAGCCTATCAAAGCTATCAAAGCCTCATGTGGAAATTCTACTGGCCAAAGTTTCAAAATATTCTTATGTGGAATATGACTAAACATCTCTTCATTAAGATAGATACACAAAGATTTCAGAAAATTCTCTTGAGAGGCAGAATAATGCCAGATGCTATGGCACATGCCTATAATTCCCAGTGTCCCAGGAATCTAAAGCAGGAGGATGGTAAGTTTGAGGCCAGCCCAGAACTTAATAAGAATCTTTCACAAAACAAAAATTATAAAGGAGTACGGATGTTGCTTAGGGGTAGAGCATCCCTGAATTTCATAACTTTAACCACAACACACACACACACACACACACACACACACACACTCACACACACACAGTATAAATATTACTTAGAGCCATTTTAAACTTAGGTTTCTGTGATTTGTGACTCTTCTGATTTGTAAACAATATGTAGCTGTTTAACTGTCACTGATTTCTTCTCTGGATTTGGAATCAAAGTTTTTGAAACATTTTGCTAATTACACTTATGTGGTTACAAACACGTGGAAAAGCTTCAAGCTGTACCCCATCTAGATGGTTCTTCATAAAAACCCTATTCTCTTACTGATTCCTCAAAGAAGATCAAAAAGAGAATACTGAACATACTAAGTACATTGAGGTGTAAAAAAATACTGTGATGTCCAAAGCCTTTATACAGTTTAAATGTGAAGCAAATTTCTTGGACTGACAGAGTTCCCAGGCTTGTCTTCTCTTTTTCAGAATGAAATAACTTGAATACTATCTTTAGGTGCATTATAATCATAGATATTAGTGGAATGAATAATGACATAGTCAAACATGCAGATAAAATAATTTGATCAACTTTTTTCTCAGTATCTTTCTTTTCCCTCTTCTTTCTTCCCCTTTGAAGGCATTCTGCAGGGATGACAGAGACATGAATTTGCATCTTGATAGAACAGTGCTTTTGGTACTCCTGTTAAAGTTTGAATGCTTTGGCAAACTTATGCTCTCTAAGAATATCTAAGAAGTACTAGAGTAACTTTCAAGTATTCTTCAGTCTATTTATAAGCACTAAAAAATAAACACATCTTTGACCCAGAAAAATGCCCCCTGCCCCCCTAAATATTCCGTTGCATTGTGTCTCCAATTTAACATTCACTCATCTATGATACTTTGCCTGATATTTTCTGGTATGAATAACTGAGAACATCTTGTACTCAGATCATCTTTAAAAATTTATACAATTTATATAAATAGTTCACGTTCTTCTTTTTTCTTTTTTTCTTTTTTTTGGTGTGCAGTGTTCCAATTTCATGGATGAGAGACTCTTCAATCCTAGATCTATCTTTTTTTTTTCAGAAATATATCATGTAAGCTAACAAACTAATGGAAAAAAAAATATCACCTAGCTAGGATCTTATAATTACACACTAAAAGTTATTTAATTTGTTCCCTTTTTTAGCACCTTTGACTTCATGGATTTTTATGAATCTTATATTTGCTCTTCTCTTGATTTCACTAGAATCCAAAGGCAAAAGGAAACATCAGATTGAGGCCTGATTTAACATAGGTCTGTACTATTTTTCTGTGAGTTAAGAAGATCATGAAAACTCCATCAAAGCTTTAAACCAATGTTTATTTCTTTCAAACATTTAATTCAATGAAAAAATCTACTTTAAGTTAAAGGAAAGGTAAAAATATCATTTTGGTTGAATAAAGTTAACAAGTATCATTTTTAAAAAGACTCCCAGATACTTTATAAAAATTGAAAATTTTTTATCATGACCTTCACTTAATGTTCATAAGTCAACTAAACAACTCAGTATTTCAACAAAGTCAAAACAAGGCAAATCAGAAATCTGAAACCCAAAAGATAAACAAAGCATAACTCACCTCAGCCAGATTATCCTCAAGGATTTGACATGAAGGCTGTGGGTTGGAAATAGCACCTGCTATGTTTTCTCCCTGGTTAAAACTTCTGTTGTGTACCCAGTTGTCCCTTTTAAGTCTGACACAAGGACACCCTGGGACTGGCCTCCCACAGTGAGAGCTGGGTAAACAACCTCTCTGTGTTTTCACTGGGAATCTGCTACTAGCCTCCTGAAGGCTCTTACTGATTCTGTGAGGACTGCAAAAGGCAAATACTTGGTTATTTCATTTTTTTTTCTCTGAAACTACTTGCATTAAAAAAAAAAATGCCATGGGAAGAAATGGAATGTCTCAGTGAAAAGAATCTTAACATTGAAAACCCATCAAAATAGAGTAGGGCATACAATTATAGGTTTTAAAGAGTTCTGAAAATGTATCCATATTTCTTGGGGCCTGCTAACAAACAAGAAATTCAAACAATGCAGGTGGAGATGTGTGACTTAAAGGGTAACACTGCTGCCTTCTTGAAAGGCTCTCCTTAAGGGCTTTTTGAGGACACCATTAAAAATCCTGGTATTTAAATAGTAATCAGGTGAGATGATGAATACCTTAGTTAATTTGACTACAAAGACATTTCACTATGCTAAAGTATATTAAAGCATCATGTACTCCTTAATTAAACATATACAACTAGAAAATAAGAGTGAAGCTAAGCTAGAAATACTTGTATTATTAAACCAATTGAAGAATTTAAAAACCATCTCTGAAAGACATTTTCAAGCATTTGCTCTCACCATCTACACATTTTAACCATCACCTGGAGGAATCAAGCATTGGCCACAGCGAAATAATTCAGAGCAACAATCACTGGGGCAGAATAAGATAGCTGAGTTGCTGATTAAGAATTCACAACAATCAGCTCATAATTTTGTTATGAAGGTATCAGAGGTGAGACCTGCCAATCCTGATTTTAATTGCCCCCAACACTGACCATGGAATTCTTTTTAACTATATTGCAAAGTATACTTTCTTTCAGCCCTGTGATATTCTTTCCCTATATCAAAAGTAGACCTTATATAGAGAAGAAACAAGGCAAAGTTCAGGTTGTCTCTAAGCACCATCTGGGGGTATCATCAAATGTCACAATTAAAAATGGTTAATTTATTAAGTATCAAAATGTGCCAAGAGGGTAGTATTAGCAATACAGTACCCTTGGGGTTTAAGTTGAACACTTTCTACCAATAATTATTTTTTTTACTCTTCTATATAAAGAAAGGCCTGTAAGTAACTTGGTCACAATATAACTGAAATATAAAGCTTCAAAAGTACTGAGGTGAAAGTCTGGAAAGGAGAGAAAGCCATACAGATACAAAAAAAAAAAATGCATGAGGGATATAAACTTCCTAAACCAATATTTCAAAAGTAATTTCATTTACTAAGTAAGTTCATTTACTAAAATTACTCCTGAAAATTGTATTATCTGATTAGATCCTACTAATCTCATATACCTTTCTCACTAAAATGTGTGCATCGGAGACAAATTAAGGAGATTAAGCTATTTTCTGTAGGTGTACATTTGGACATACTTCAGGAATTTTTATCCTGCTATATGGAGTTCATTATATTCTTACCTTTGTACTTCATCAGAAATTTCAGACACTTGAGATTCTACCTTGCCAATTCTGAATTGCATCAACTTCATTAATGAAAACTCATTATTTTCATTCAACTCCTAAAATTTTTGAAGCTCTATTAAATGTCTAAAAAAATTGAAAGAACATATTTTTAAAATATTTTATGGTATATGAACACAATGTCTTTATTTTAATTTTATGTGGTGCTGAGGATTGAACCCAGTGCCTCACACATGCTAGGCAAGTACTCTACCAACCGAGCTATATCCCTAGCCCGAAATGACATATTCTTAAAATAATTGTTACCCAAATAATCACTTTTATATTTTGTTCTTTAGTTTAGAATCAATAACTAAGAGAGAAATTTTAAATATGTGTATAAAAGATGCTGGGATTTTATCATCAAAGTCAATTGCATTTGTATATTCTTTGGGGTTGGAACCCAGGGCCTTGCAAAGGCTACACAAACTATCTTCCAATGACTAGGACTTCAACCATGAATCATTCTCATGTTAGTATCAGTAATGTGAAAACTAAAATGTTGTAAAATTATTTCATAATTGAAAAAAATTTTTCAACAATTCAAGAGTATGGTATACTTTGACTTCACATTTTTTGGTTCTTGCTAATTGTCTTATTAATACAACTATCCTTAAATTTTGAATGGTTCTCTGATAAAGTCATTTTTCTGAAAGATAAAGTCAGTTTTTACAATGATGAAAAATGAAATATTTAAAAATGCCATCTTACTCTGAAAATTCTACAAAAGAAGTTTCCTCAAGGAATATAGATGACCCACATAAAATGCAAATTTCCAAAATAAAATTTTCAGTGAAAAGAATTAAAGCACATTACAGATAAATAAAATAACCTCTGAAAATAGAGATGCTCGTTTTTGGTTTTCCTCTAAAATCTCTCTTGTTCTTTGTCTAATTTCACATCTATGAGTCTCTTCTTGACCATTTTTAATTTTATTGTCTTGCACATATACTTTGAGGTTTGCAAAATCTTCTTCCAACTTCTTTTGGTTGTTCTGTATTTTTTCACATGTATTTTGTAGGCTTTTAAAAGCAAGTTCAAATTGTCCATCCAACTGTAAATATTTTGAAAATGTAGCTTCTAGGTTTGTATTGAGATTATTGGCCTGCATGAATAAAACAACAGTGTTTCATAATAAAAGAAGCATGTTGAGAATATTTGAGCACAAATTTTTCCAACAAATCCTAGTAAGATTGCCTTTTCAAAGATCTACTAAAAAACCTATGAAAGTTCTTCACTCTCTGCTTTGGATAGAGGTACGAGACATGATTGAAACATTTGTATGTTTTTATAATCTGTTTAAATTAAACAAAAACTGACTTGTCCCATTATTTTAAAATTAACCTGAAATTTGAGGAAAGCATAATAGCCTTTCTGTGCAAGTTATCTAGAAATCCATTTAACAATTACACATAGCTTCTGTATCCAATCATAGAAATAAAGGTATGAAATAATTCAATTCCCTGGAACATTCCATGGAATGGTATTCTCTGATTTAATCTGCCTTGCTACACCATGGCAATGGAGGTGTACTTAAAAAAAAAATTTAACCAAAGGGGGGAAAAAAAAAAAAAAACCTCTCAACACATGTGAGGATAGATGTACAATTCTCAGCATTCCGGAGGGTATTTAAGTAGTTTATTTTTTTTAATTTTTATTTATTTATTTAGTTAGTTTTTTCTTAACCACTGATTGATCCCAGGAGTGCTTAACCACTGAGCTATATCCCCACTTCTTTTTGAGACAGGGATTTGCTAAGTTGCTGAGATTGGCCTTAAACTTGTGATCTTCCTGCCTTAGTCTTCCAAGTCACTGGATTGCAAGTGAGAAATAATGCATGATATTATAAAAAATGTAAAAATGAAATTCAGAATTTATAAACAAATGCACTATAAAGGTAATTAAAATGTAATAAAATTAATTATAATAAAAATCCAAAGAACTCTGTCCACTGACATTTTTATCCTAAAACATTTAACATTATTTAAGCAGGTGCAGATCAATGGTTGACAAATACAATTTAGTACATACTTCCCCTGTGATTTGATCTAGTTTCTTCTTCAAACCCTGTACCTCATCTTCTACTTCAAGGTAATTACTTGATGAGTATTCTAGAGAATCCTCTGACATAGATTGCTCTGTCAGGTTATCAGTAAGTTCTTGTGGAAGTTGTCTCACATCTACCTGAGGAGATGTGTCAAATATTTTGTAAATCACTTCACTGTTAATAATATTTAAAAATGAAAGGGACTCTGAGAAATATTATCATTAATCCATTTTCTTTTCCTCATGTGTATAAAATTATGTTTATTTCTGAATTCCAACAAGGGCATGGAAGGTGCTTTCTTCCTGCCTAGTTACTATCATAACTCTTAGACAATAGATTTAGCTCTGTATCCACTTCATACTTGATGAAATGCTTCACAACCTAGTGAATTCTCCAACTGAAATGGTTATGCAGGTCCAACTAGGAGTAGTGAATACTATACAGAAAATCATCCTTTTTTTTAACAGAAGCTCAACTTAAAAACTGAGTTCTAAACATATTCAATCCTCTTCACAGATCCATAAATTCCTGTCTCCTAAAAAATGAGACCCAAAACAACCTGACCTTTACCTCCCTCCCTCTCTTCAACTCCTTCAACCCTCTCCCCTCCTCATCCCATTCACACTGTACAAAAATCTACTTGTTTAATTGGGAATTTGAACAACTTTGTTGAAAATGGGAATTCAGTGACAAATTAATAAATCAGGGATCTGCAATTATCTTTGCACTAGAATAGTTCCTATCTGTTAGATGATAGCATTTGAAACTTGAAATGAAAAGTATTAGCAAGTTATCTGTGAAGATAGGCAATAAATTCCAGAGACAACAGAAAAATTAAATCAACATGGGTTTTGCTGCAATGCAATGCATTTGTCCCAAATTATGTTAATGACAGTAGATCCTTTAATAGTGTTGGAAGGAGATGAGAATAAAAAATTGAGCAAGTTGTTTTCAGAATTAAGTCAAATTTAGCTTTATAAAATCAAATTACCAATTAGAAATGTATAAAATGCTAGTGAAAGAAGTCAATTAAAAACAATATCATCTACATTTCACTTCAGCTGGGATTGTCAAAGTAACCCACTGAATTTAAACTAGATATGAGCATTTCCGTTTATCTGTTCAATCATGGTCTTAAAAAGTATGGCAACATAAAGACTTTCAAGTTAATATTGAGTGCTGGAATGTACTCCTGGTGTTAGATTATGGGCATAGCTTGCACAAGTCCATTGATTTCTATCCTCAACACCAAAAGCAGATATTGTTTCAGCAACATTATTCCTACATTATTAATCATCAATATCAGCATATCTCAACTAAAAATCTATGACTTATCCTCTTGAAACTTCATTCCTATGTAAATAAACAATGCCTAGGAAAGACATAATGTCTTTACTCAAAATAAAGCATCTATACTTCCAAGGCTTTAAATGCCCACCCCCCCCCTTTTTAAATCAGTTTCATGCAAGGCTAAACTTTTTGTTTTTAAAGGGCACACAATTTTACATATTTATCAGATAAAGTGTGTTACTTCAAAACATGTATACAATATGTAACCATATCACATCTATCCTTCATCATGTGGTATTTATGGAAGAGCATTTTCTCTGTTTCATTCCTGGTGGAAACCTAAGAAAAATCAAGGAGACCTTTAGCTAACACTCAGTGAAGTATGTGTCAAAATTACCTCTGAAGCTAAAGTTTGAACATGTACATTTATTCAATGGAAGGGTTGCAATACATGGATATCCACTGGAGAAAAATTAGATGTAAATTTCAGAGCTTAGAGAAGTAAAACTTTCCAAGAGTTCACAAGGTGTATTGAAGAAAATTAATCTATGTGCATAAGAAATGCTAAATATAAAGAATTTTAAAACTTAAAAAGCCTTTTTCTAAATTACAACAGGTTGAAGACATAAAGATTAGGAACTCTGGCCATGTTAAAACATAAAGTTTGAGGGCTGTGGTTGTGGATCAGTGGTAGAACACTTGCATTGCATGTGTGAGGCACTGGGCTCAATCCCAGTGAATAAAATAAAGATCTATCAACAACTAATAAAATACAAAATAAATAAATTCTGCACTCTGATACTGGTAACTCATATGTATACAGCCAGCCAATCCATAATAAGTGTCTTAGCTCTACACACATTTGGACAGATAAAATTTTCCAAAGTTCTTTAAGTTCCCTATTCCTGAAAGTATTCTACATGTATTCTATTATTTCAACATTTTTGCAGTCAGTTATAAGAATTGTAGCTATTGATAAATGATAAATCCAGGCACTGTACTTAAGTAAGCATTTTACATATACCAATGGACTTTCTATTACCATCTGAAACATGGAATGATATAAATATAAGCAAGCTGTGTCTAGTGCTCTTCCATCAACCTAGTTATTTCTCTGAAGGCTTGTGTTTCATAATACCATTTGTAAATATCCTATTTGTTGTGCTCTTCTCAGAAAATTCTGATATTTTTTGCTGCTCAGTAAGATTTGTTTCTTTTTTATTTTTTTGTAAAGTCTGACACATGAGTAAATGTGAAATAAGGGAAATAAACTGACTTAATTTATCACAAATGACATAATTACCATAATGTATTATAGTATATCATTGTCTCCAAATGTTTTTTGTACCGAAATAGAAGATTACTTGGAGAAAAGTGTTCCTCTTCTCCTACATGAGGAAATGCTGCCCTAACTAGAGTCTCTGCTGGCTATGCTTTGCCTGCTTACTGAATGGTGGGAATAATGAGCTAACCTCCATAATAGTATACAAAGAGAGTGAAATTGCTGCCCCAAACTAGAGAAGTTATGTTAGTAACAAGGGTTTTGAGACTATGGGAAAGTCATCAATTCCTGTGTACATTTTTAAAAGCCTTTTCTCTGGATATGGCCAGTGTGAAAGTCACTACTGTACTGCTGCTGACAAATGAAGTTGAATTAAGAACATTAATTAGGCCAATGGGACCAAAATGCCACTCTCAACCCCCAAATAGGTACATTAATGATATACATGTATAGCTTTAAAATTCTCTATGCTTTTCCATGGTGGATCTAGTTACTGTTCCATATATGTTCACACACAAATGCAATACATTCACACAAAGAAACAAGCATTTGAAAACAACATAAAATGATTTAAGAAACATTTTTTTCCTGCCATGCCTCTCTCCTTTTGTTTGCAAAGATGATTTGACAGAATTCTATCTTTTAAATTCTGGCATTATATTCTCAAATATATATTGCCTCTGGGTATCCTTAGGTTCTGCTTTCACCTGAAGATTCATTTCAGTAAGTGGGGAGAAAGTCTAAAAGCTTAATCAAGAGCAGTATCTGCAAATTTAAAAAAATACTAAAAACAAGTAGTTGATCAAACTATACAGACCTTTATTCCACATGAATTACTCAAATTTCAACTGTAGAAATGACAGGTAAATTTGTCACAGAGAAAAAAATTTTAGAAAACAAAACAGAATTAAAAAAAATTTTAAAACTCAGTTAACTTGTCCTATGATATTTTCAAAGCTCTTTATCCTGTATCTGAACATAAATATCCCTATATTAACATTTGTGCTACCGATTGAACTCAACTCACCTTTTATTCCTCCATTCAGAAAAGATGCTGATCATCTATAAGATGCCAAAATAACCAATGAATAAATTTAGCCATAAATGTTATGATTTCATCTTAGGGAGATATGAAATTTTGGTTTAAATCTAAATAATAGAGAGTCACACACTGTGTAACAATGCTTTGTGAGAAAACAGATTACATATTTTAACAGTGGTCCCAGAAGTTTGTGGAAGATATAGGCATTTTGTATAAGCACATACCTACAATGATTGCATAGTGAATGCCAACAACATATTTCTCACATCATGTCCCCATCATTATGTGAAACATGACCACACATATTATGTTAAAGGGGTATTATAAATAATGTAAGAAATTTGATGCTATATTGAAGACTAATTTACCAGATTTGAGTTACTTCTTGCAGTCTTTAATTCTGCCTTCAATGTCCCAGAAGACAGTTGAAATTCTTTGTTCAATTCAATTTGTTTATTATGTTTCTCATCTTTTTCTCTTAACTGGTTATTCATTTTTTCCAAAAGCTGATCAAAATCTCTTAACTTCTTCTCTTTTTCTTTTAAATCATGCCTGCAGTTAAATATGGTTATCTTAAAATGCTTTTAATCAGAAAACAAATGGTGCATTTTGTGTTCTTGTTCTTCATACGTTAATTCATTAGGCTAATAAAAAATTCTATGTTCTATGATTTTTTTTCTTTCTAGTTCTCACCTCTTTAAATTTCTCCTTCAATCTTTTTGGAAACATTTAAACATGAAAGTTAATAATGAAATATTTTTCTGTCAGTTGGGAAAAGGCTAGTAACTTACTAGTAACTAGTAACTTCAGTAGATATTATGGAAAGGGACTCTTGAAATGTATCCATAAATTGAGTGTTTGAAATAATTTGGGAGGGGAATCCTCAGAGTGCGTGCCTGCTGGGGCCCCTGTGTTCCATCCCAAACATTGCCAAAACAAAACAAATAAAAAAAAATATCATTTTTGCATTGTTATAACTCTTCCTTAGTTAAGAGAGTTTTAAAGACTAATTGTTTATAAACAAGTTTATAAATTCATTAGTATTTAGCTTTTATATTTATGAATAAAATAGCAACTACTGCAATTGATTGCCATTGTAACATACCACCTTCAGAAGTTGTTCAGGCAGCATATGTCTGCACATTACCATAACTGAAGACCAGGCTAAGGGGTCCAATTCCTGTTGTTCCACCTTTTAATGTTTCTTTTAGGTAACACTTTCAATTTCGCTTGTTTACCATTATATATTTTATAAAGAACTCACAATCCCTTTTGGAACAAGGCATAACCTAATATTTATTCCAATGATAAAGAATACGTGTCCTTTCAACATAGAAATTTAAACAAATTTTATTACAAATGAGGGAGAAATTTTAAAAAATGTTACTTTCCATTTCACATTTTGTTTAATAGATGTTAGGATTCCATCCATAGCCCAGGGTGTAATTCAGCAGAAGCATACTTTGAGCCAACCCTTGGGTTTGATCCCAAGCACCAGAAAAAAAAACTGCATAAATATTTAAAAACACATTTTGGGGTGCACAAAATGACTTTTTCATAAGGCAAACTCCCCAAAACAAAGGCCAAATGTTTTCTCTGATAAGTGGATGTTATTCCATAATGGGTAATGGGTGTGTGAGGAAGAATGAAAGAACTTTAGATTGTGTAGAGGGGAGTGAGGAGAGGGGAGGGTTTGCAGGGATGGGATAACGGTGGAATCAGATGGATATTCTTACTCCATATACATGTATGATTACATTACTGATATGGCACGTTCAGCCATAGGAAGAACTTGTCTCCATTTGTGTACAATGTCTCAAAATGCATTCTACTGTCATGTGTAATTAATTAGAACAATTTTTTTAAAAAATGGCCATTTCATTCTCTTTGGTGAAAATATAAATTACTATAAACTGTCCCGAGAGCAATTTAGAAATATTGATCAAATATCTGTTCATGAAGTTACTATTCTTTTCCCAAATAATTCTATATTGAAAAATGTATTCTAACTAAGGAAAATAAACATTAATTTCTATGAAATTAGGTCAGATTCAGGAAATGGATGGAAACTGAGACAATTTTTTATGCATATTAAGTCATATTTGTAAGTTTAACCTTCATATTTTTTCTCTCCGATGTGGTAACTAGAAAGGCAAAGTAAAAGAAAGGCATGGGGTGGTCTCAGGGAGATCAAAGGAGCTCATTGAAGTAAAAGGAGAAGGGGGTAAAGCAAAAAGGTAGGGAATAATATAGACCAAATTATATAGTCACATAGTGTGTAAACATGAATATGTAACAAAAATCCCACCATTTAAACAAGTGTAATGACTCAACAAAAATATGGAAATAATAACTTTTGTAAATGAGGTTCAGTGAAACATTGATTGTAATACAAAAAGTAAAAATATGAATGAAAAACAATCCCCAATTCTGCTTTTTAAATCAATAGTGAGATTCCTTTTATAGTGAGATTTCCATATAGCCATTGATATTATGATTGGAAATAACATGAATTTGGTTATTAGAAGTAATCATAGTTAGCAATATGTCACCTTTTTGTAAGGATTTCAGACTCTACAAGTATAAGTAGTTTTCTCCCTTGAAAAATTCCAGCAGGTAAATCAGCAATTACAAAAATTCCCTATGTATATTAATGTGAAAAAAAAGAGTCCAAACTTTCTTTCAATCGAGGGTATCATACCTCAAGTGGCAGAGTTCTTGTTTCCATTTTATTTCTCTCTGCTCTAACTTAGATTTCATATTTTCCATTTCTGATAATTTCTCTTTCATTCCACAAAGTTTATTTTCTCCTTTTTCCACTTCTTGTATATGTAATAAACACTGTGAACAGTGACTTTTGTCAAGTTCTATTATTCTTTGACATGAATCAAATGCTTTTTGGATTTTTGGTAGGCTATGAGGATCTGCATCATAGAGAAAACAAGACAGAAATAAAATATTTGAGTATTTTCATCTGAGAGGGATTCTACATCTCCCCATGTACTACTCCCTCATACACTGAACAAATGTGTAAAGAGTACCTATGGCAGCTGAGGACCCTGCTCTCCTTTAGCTTAAAGTCTAGTGGAGAAGACTTACAGTAGAGAATTCAGCTAGACAGATGATCTAACAAAGCATAAAAACAAGATCATCAAGGGTCAAGCTGTTTATATGTAACCTAACTAAATTCCAAAATATAATGAAAAAGCAGAAGAGGCCTGAAAGATATTTTTCAAAACAAATTGCACTTTTAGGAGGCAAACTGAAAGTAACCAAAGAGTATGGTGACTCTTGCATAGCACAGGTTTGAACTCTGTGAATTATCAAATAGAAGAGCAATCAACTACTGAAAATCAAGACAAAATACAATATAGCAAAGAAATGGCAGAAACTATCAAACATCTTTCTATAACTCTTGATGTAAATGTTCTAAACTCTCCAAATAAAAGACACATATTGGTAGAATGGATTTGAAAACAAGATCCAACTAGATGTTGTTTCAAAGAAACTCATCTCATATTCGAAGCCACTGTATTAGTCAGCTTTTTCCCTGCTCTGACTAAATGACCTGACCAACACAACTGTAGAGGAGGAAGGTTTTATTTGAGGGCTTACATTTTCTGAAATCTTAGACAATAGAAGGCCAGATCCATGCATAGAGGATTGAGGCAAAGGTGAGTATCATGGTGGGAGAATGTGTTGAAAGGAAATAGCTCAAGTTATGATCAGGAAGCAGAAAGGGTCCACTTGCTGCCTACTAATATATACTGAAAGCCACTCCCCAATTCTCAAGTCCTCTAGCCCCATCCTATCAGCTTTCAGTTACCAAATACTTAATCCCAATCAGGAGATTCAATCGTGTACTGTGTTAACACTCTTACAACTCAATCACTTCTCCTCTGAGCCTTCTTGGACTGTATCACACACGAGCTTGTGGTGGACACCTCACATCCAAACCATGACAAACACTCATAGACTGAAAGTAAACTCCTGGAAAATGTTTCCATTCTTAAATTCCAAAATTTAAGCAGATCTGAAGCAAAACTCACAAGAGACAGGGAATGCTACTTTATACTAGTAAAATTTCAATTCAACAAGAAAATATATCAATAGAAATTATGTATGCCTGAAATTATAGTGACTCTAATTACATAAAAACAATGCTTCTTTAAATCACAATAGCTCAACTGTGGTACCAACTTAGATGTACTTTAATAGATAAGTGTATATGCACACAATAGAATATTACTCAGCATTAAAGGAGAATAAAATTATGGCATTTTCAGGGAGATGAATGGAGTTGGAGAATATCATGCTAAGCAATGTAAGCAAAAACAAAACAAAACAAAACAAAAAAAACCCCAAAGACTGAATGTTCTCTCAGATAAATGGATGCTAATCCTCAATTGGGGGAGGGACATGGGAAAAGTAAAGGATCTTTGGGTAAACAAGAGGGTTGAAAGGTGAGGGGGCATGGGGACAGGAAAGATGGTGGAATGAGATGGACATCATCACCCTGGGGACATATATGACTGCACATATAGTGCGACACTACATCATGTACAACCAGATAAATGAAAACTTATGCTGCATACAGTGAATTACATATATTCTGCTGTCATATATACCTAAATATATACATAAATAAACTAATAATGTTTCTTGACATTAAATATCAGATAGACCCCAAATAATTAGGGAATTTAAAAATATCCTTGTCACCATCAGACAGAATATGCAAGGGTGAAAATAGATATTTTGACCTAAAGAATATTATCATTCAAATGTACCTAATAGCTACAGGATATTTCACCACAAAATAGCTGAATTCACTATCTTCCTAACAATGCATGGAACCTTTTTCAAAATAAACCATATTCTAGGTCACAATGTAAGTCATTGCAAAAATAAAATAAACCTGATATAATTATACACATTCTATCAGATCATAATGAAATGGAACTAGAAGTCAATAGCAAGGAAAATAAGAGGAATCACATAAACAGAACAAAATAAAAAATACTCTTTTAAAAGAGGACTGGAATATTAAAGAAATGAGAGAATAAACAAAGAAATATTTGCCAAAAAATCAGAACAGAAATACAACATATCAAAATCTTTGGGACATTATGAAGTCGGTTTTGGGAAGAAAATTCATGGTACTGAATGACTTCACTAATAAAATAGAAAGTTTCCAAATAAATAAAATAATGTTCCAACTTTCAAGGTCTTAGAAAAGGAAGAACAAACTAATTCCCAAATAAGTAAATAATCAACACTAGAGATGAAATTAGTTGAGAATAAAAAAAGGCATAGGATCAAAGAGACGAAGGCAGCTTTTTCAAAAGATAAATAATGTCAATAAACCCTTAGTCAAACTAACAAAAAAGGACACAACTCAACAAAATTGTGGATGAAAATGAGATACCATTAGCAATATTTCTAAAATCCAGAGGATCATTAGGAACTACTTGCAAAATTTGTACTGTAATAAACTGGAAGATCTGGAAACCTTGACAAATTTATAGGCACATATGAGCTGCCAAAATTGCACCAGGAATATATCCAAATGAAAACAAACGAATATCAAGTAATAAAACTGAAACAGCAAAGGATAGTCTTTCAACAAAGAAAAGCCAGGACCAGATGAAATCCCTGCTGAGTTCTAATAGACTCTTAGTGAAGAACAGTCACAAATCTTTGTCAAATTCTTCCACAAAACTTAGAGGAAAGGAACATTCCCAAATACATTGTATGCAACCAGTATAATCCTGACATATTCAATAAAGAAAACTACAGAAAAATACCCCTGATGAACATACATGTAAAAATCTTTAATGAAATATTAGCAAATAGCATTCAAAAACACATCAAGAAGTTAACATACCATGAAAAAGTTGTTTTACTCCCAGCAATGCAAGGTTGGTTCAACATAGGCAAATCAATAAATGTAATTCACCACATAAATAGAATGAAGGACAAGAATCATATGATCATCTCAAAAGATGCAGAAAAAGCTTTGATAAAAATGTAGCACCCATTCATATTAAAAATGATAAAGAAATTAGGCATGGAGGAAACTTACAGTATAAAGTCTATATATCACAAAGCCAAAACCAACATTATGTTGCAGAAAAAAATGGAAAACATTTTCTCTAAAATTAGGAGCAAAGAAAAGATGTCTAATTTTATCAATCTTATTCAATGTATGTTTTGAAACTCAAGGCAGAACCATCAGGCAAGAGAAGAACATTACAGGTCTATTAATAGGAAAAGAAGAATTCAAATTATCTTTTTGCTATTGGCATCATCCTATCCTAGAAAACCCAAAAAAAACTCCACCAGAGGACTTATTTGCTGATAAAGAATTCAGCAAAACAGCTAGTAACAAGATCAACAATCATTAATCAAAAGCTTTTCTGTACATGAAAAATACTTCTGCTAAGACAAAAAATGAGGAAATCTATCCCATTAAAATTAAGAAAAATTTTAAAAATTAAAAAAAATTAAAATTCCTGGGAATTGTCTTATTTAGGTTTTCTCACTGTGACACAAAGATCTGATGTGAAAAATGTAGAGAAGGGAAAATGTATTTGGGGCTCAAGGTTTCAGAAGTCATAGTCCATACACAACTTACTACACAGCTCAGGGCCCAAGGTGAGGCAGAACATCATGGAAGAAAGACTTGGTAAAGGAAAGCAGTTCATAACAGGCCACCTACTAGAAAACGGTTAGAGCTTCACTCAACAGGTAGTCCCCAAGTGACCTACCCCCTCAAAGCACACCCTACTTGACTATGATTACCATCCAACTAATCCATGTTGATTAGCATGGAAAATGGTAGAAATACATTGAAAAATAAGTTGGGCAGTATCTTATTAAGGGCATATAAAGTAACATGAGAAGACTTTTACAGGATTTCTTAACTATCTTGATTATGGCTATTCAACATGTGTTTAACATGTGGGTCAAAACTTGTCAAATTGCACATTTTTTTATATGTGCAGCTTATGTATGTCAATAATACCTCATTAAATCTTCTGAAAACAAAAAGCTGTATTGTAAGAAGAAACACCTTAGTGATTGGGATCCAGACACAGGAAAACAGGAGAAAGCTAGAGGGTTGAGGTCTTTAATCTTATACTTGGGTTTTAAGGAAGGGGTAAGCAATATCAGAACTGAATTTTTTAAAGTATATGATTTGGTGCAGAAAAAAACACGGTTTGAGGAGGTGGGTAGCAGGGAAAGGAGATCTAAAGTTACTACAGAATTCATGTAGAGATAATGACAAGCTGATATGATCATCCTCCAGGCCCAAGGGAGCAACAGAGCCAACAAAAGGAGTGGGGTGCCATTCACAAAGTGCAGTGGGGATGTTTACTTAAGAGTGTATCACACTTCTCATTATATTTTAATGCAAAGCACCTTTCTGAAATGAACAGTACTCTAACACATCAGTGTTCTATGGTTCAGTGCTAAGTAATGTGTGTATCTATTACTGTAGTGTACATCATTATGCAAAGGTCCTACTTTCATATGAAGTGCTTGGTTTTTCAATGTATGCCCAAATATCCTTATAATTAGGGCAAGTCACTTGAAAGGCCATTGAGGCTATTAAAGTTGGCTCTTATTCATCAAGGTCTTCCATAGCATTTTTTGACCTATAAAACAATAATCCAATATCAAAGTGTACCCCAAATACATATAACATAGACTCAATACATACAGGTGACAAGTATCCACCATGGTATATAAGCAAAAGCACAGGTAGTTTTTCAAAGAAGTAATTTCTGTCAAAAAACAAATCTTTATCAATGGTTATTTTGTCTTACTAATTTTCAAATTGAAAAGCTGTACATAGCAAAAAAATTATCCATTCTTTCACTTTACCTTCTACAATATATTTTTGTTTGCATCACTTTGACTTTCATAATGTATTTTATCAATAAATATTATCTTGTATTATTTGTAACAATACCTTGCTCTTTAAATTAGATGTTTTCTCAGTGTGCCTAATAAACAAAAAGAAACACATAATATTCTCTCAGACAAATACTAAGTATGTAAAATGCAACAAGACTATTATCTTTTATATATAAAATCTGCATATTTTTAATTTATTTCTTGTATCCATAAATTTTATGTCCATGTTCCACAACAGAGATTCAAGTGTAAACAAAAAGAATAATATTAAAAAATCAAGAACAATACTACTAATAGTCTCAAAACAAAGAATTAAATTTAGATCATGCCTTCTTACAGTGAAAACAAAATGAATAATGGCACTTGCATTATTTGATAGAAATATGATTTTGTTATTGTCATTTTCCAAAAAATAAAATTCATACAAGTTACTAAACCCCATTTGTAAAAGAGTACTTAAATCTTTATGGGAGGGAAAACCTGTTGCAATAATTATAGTGTTCTTTTTCAGGACCTACAATGAAATGACTATACACAATTCTAAGCAATGTACATATGCCAAAGTCATAGCGACTTATTTTCAATTTCATTGATTTCCACTCAGACCTTATGTCTTATCTTCTACCTTCTACTGGTGTTGACCTGATGTTTTCTTTCAGAAGGTACATAGGTTTTGTTCTAATTCCTAGGTCTCTGATCCACTATTGAGTTGATCTGGGGGAGAGGCTGTGAAATAAGTTACTAGTCACATTCTTCTACTCTTGGAAAAACAGTTTTCACAGTACCTTTTGATAAAAAGGCTATGTTTCCTCTATTATGTTTTTGGCACCTGTGTCAAGGATTGGATGCCTGCATGGGTGTGGGTTTGTCTCTGTCTTCTCCTCTGTACCATTTATCTATGTGTCTTTGTTATGTCAGTACCATCATTTTTTGTTAACTATAGCTTTGTAGTATAATTTGAAGTCAGGTATTGTGATGCCTCCAGCATTGCTTTTTTAACTTGGAATTTCTTTAACTATTTTGAGTCTTTTTTTCTTCCAAATGAATTTAAAACTATTTTTTATACTTCTGTGCAAACAGGATTGGTGTTTTGATGGGAATTGCATTAAATTGTATTGAATTTTTGATCCTATGGCTACCATAGCAACCAATTTCTTTCCTCACTATTAAATAGTTTTCATTCATCTTAGGATACTAAAGGACTATTGTGAAAGACATTTCATTTGGATTAATCTAAATTGTTGAAGCAAGGAAAATAGCATGAAAAATGGGTGTGAAATATACATGATTGCATACCTGTGGCTGATTATTTTCAGAGTAATCAAGCACTCTTTTCTTTTCTTCTTTTTTCACTTTTAAAGATGATTCTGCCAAAAATGTATATGTCTATTTACACTACTTTAAACAGAAGAACAATCAGAGTAAAAAGAAAATGCCTAGTACTAATAATAACAGTAACATTTATTTTATGAATTAAAAATTGAATTTAAACATTACTTGCATAGTTATTATTTATAATATAGTACTTTGTACTAAAACCAATGCCTTGTGCATACTTTTTTCAGGCAGATTTATTTTAGTATTATTATATAATCATATGCGCTACATCTTATTCTAATTAGGATGTCAATTTGTGGATGTATACAATGGTGAGATTCACCATGGTGTTTTCACATATATACCCAGGAAAACTATGTCACATTCATTCCACTGCATTCTTAGCACACTCTCAACTGCTGAGATTCATGTGCTTTAGTCTTTTTTATTTTATTTGGGAATGGGGTCTCTCTGAGGTGCCCAAAATAGCCTAAAACCAGCCATCCACATGGCCTCAGCCACCTGAACACCTGGGCCTATATAGATATGCTCTGCTGAGCCAGTGAGACTTGACTTCCTTAGAAGATATTTCTACTGACCCCAAACTTCAACTAACCCTTGGGGAGAATTGGATATTGTGAGCTTCAGTGCAACAAATACCCCAAACTTTCATCTACAAATTCACCTACTAAACATAAAACGACGAATCCTCAGAAACAAAACTTTTCAGTGCCATAAAAACATAAAAATTCACACTCTACGTTATTCTCTACTTCCTAATAGTAAGTTTTAATCAAGTCCTGTGCATCTGTAATGGTTTCTAAAGTGACTGGTACTTTTTACTCCTTTACAATGAACACTCTGTCCCTTTTGTTTGTCCACATTTCTGACAAATTTCTTTTCTACTTTAAAAATGTGGTGTTCTCTGAACTGGTACTTAATTTGGGCTGTTGTTCTCTCAATAAAAAGGAGCTTCTTTCCTAAGGGCAAACTTCAGCATACGTCTACACCTTTATGGCTTAAACTGTAAATTATTTCTCGACATGTAAATTTCTTTTACTTGTGAACAGGAGAAAATCTTTTCAGTCACCTTTGTGTACTCAGCCTTTATTTCTTTGACTCCTTAATTATATTTCGAGTCCTTGGTAAGTGCTAATGTAGATAAATGGAATGGGGAGATGATTTTGCTTGAAGTAGTCCTAAGCTGAGAGTTAAAATATGAGCATACTATCCAGAGAGATATTAAGAATGAGAGCATGAAAGCAATTACAAGAGAGGGTGGCAAGTCTTAAATAGGGTCTATGTTTTTCTAAAATATTGGGATAGTGAGTAGGAATGGCAGAAGACAATAAAAAATTTAGGAAAGGTTAAAAATCATTGAACAGACTCATTCCATCAATGCTTTCTAGGTAAGTTTAAGGTGCTTTGACATGAATACTCTCAAGAGTATTATAGAGTATATAATAGACAAGATAAACAAATAAATGCACAAAATAATAGAAGATGAGGGGAAAGGAGACCTAGGAACAGGGGAAGAAAGTCAAAAGGGAAAAGTAAAGTACAGGGACACGAACTAGAGCAAAAAAATAATCTGTAATTTCATAATTGTATCTAAATGAATCCCAAGTTCATGAAAAAATAAAAACAGCCAATAAAATTTAAAAAATGATAGAAGACTGATGGTGAATCTTAGTGGCAAAGCAGCTATTTAGTTTGCAAAATAAATGGTATCAATCCCCACCATACAAATCAAAAAACAAAACAAAGAAGTAATGACAAAAATGAGAGGAAAAACATTAGTGGTACACATAAGTAACTTTGAATTTATCACTCATGGTCACTACTCTATGACATAAATGATTGTTCTCTACAAAATACAATATAATTTTAAAGGTCTGAGAAAATTAAATATATATATACAATATGTTATGTATTTTGTAAATGCAGTCCTGATCACATAAGTGTTATGAGCATCACATAAAGTGTGACACAATATACAACACTCCAGTGCAATTACTCAATAGGCTGGATGTTATAATTGAAATAAAATCAGTTATTTAAAGAGATAAGTTTTCCTGCTTCTCTCATGAGAAGCTGGGATTACACTAGGTCTCACTGCCTACCCCAATGTTAAAAATATTTCAACATGGAGAAAAATATTGGCCCAATAATACACCTTTGTGAAGCACTCAAATGTGTAGTGACTTCAATAGCAGAGCTTAAAACATAAATATCTGAGATAAATGTTACAACTTAAAAATCTTTCTTATGCTTATTAATATCTACTTTTTATCACAGGTGCCAACATAGGCACCGGTCATGATTATGCAAAATCATCATTTCAAATGTGGAGAAAAAATAATTAGGAATAGAAAGAGCATACTAATTCACATGCTTTAATATAATTCATTTTAGAGATTATTTACTGTGAAATTTACCGGGTTTGAATGACCTTATATCCTAGATCCCTACTGCTACATATGGAAAAGAATCTTTCATGGTAGTGGTAGACTGGATGTGTTTTTTAAAAAGATAGTAAATATTACATTCTTCATACCATGTGCAATCACTAATTCAAGATACAAATAAAAATTGAATTACATTTACCTTAGAAAATTTCTCTTGAGACACTGAAAAGCAAAAGGGACATATATCACTAAACATTAATAAGACACAAATCACTCCTCCATTCCTGCTGAATTAGTATGGAGCTGAATCACTGTGCTTAGGTGATATAATGATTATTATATTTCTGGGTGTGTCTCCTTTTGGGGGTTGGTAGGTCACATGACCTAAATATACTGAAGAACACCAGGAATATGTAGTTAAGTTTCCAAAAGTGAGATTATGTTTCCGATGACCAAAATCAATTAAGAATGTATGTTTACCATTCTAAATATGCAGACTGATGGAGAGAAAGTTGACCTCTAATCAGAGGACAAAAGCAGGACCTTGACAGGCTAAATGTGAAAGTCATTTCAGAATGTAATAGCTTGTATCTTTAATGTAACACAAAAAATATTTAATCCATTATATTATATTTGTGTGTCATGTCCCTCCATTTCTTCTACAAGTTTAGTAGTACAAAGTTGTCATAAGGCTCCAGGGAATTGTACAATTCACTGCTAATCAAAGGAAATTCTCTGCATTGATCAGCTCAGACATTCTTTTAGAATGCAGGCTTATGAAAATATTCTTCTTTTTCCATACATATATGGGAGACATAGGTACACTGATAATTCTTATTTCCTCTGTTTTAGCCATGTTATCATTTCTTGATCCACTTATGAGGGAAGACATAGGACCCACATCTGAGAAATAAAGTATAATAAGCTTAAAATACTAAAATGTGGTAATCACAAAGAAGAAAGCATGTGTCACAGAATTATCATATATCAAGAACAATTATGATTCAAAATCATTATATTTAAAATGACAGTTTTTGTGTTCAAGTTATTAAATCTACAAAGTCTTCTGCTTAAAAATTAATCTGTTTGGGTACATCATGTTAGTCTTTAAAGGATCTTATCAGAAAATTAGCTATGTAAGAATGAGAATGTCAGTCACAAAAGAGTATAACCATAGCAGGCCCAAGTCCATGGGGTCAGTTCATAGTACCATCACTCCCCAAAATGAAAAAATAAGCTATCTTTAATAAGATAACCAAAGTTTCTGAAATGACATCTCATGTGAACAAATACATGATGCAACACCCATTCCCAATGGCTGGTCATTAAAGCAGGAAGAATGAGTAGCTGTAGATTACACAATATTAGCAGCCCCACCTCTTCCAACAACTCAGGACCACTAAAATCTCGTCTTTTATTAATGCAAATATACTGAAGCCACATGAAATTCATTGTCTCAGTTTCTTAATTTTGTCTTCCTTCTCACCTATCAAGAGACATATTTAGATTATAAACAAGATTGATGTTTCCCCATGATCTAATTATAGCCTGAACTATGATCCAATGGTCCTCATTGACAATCTCTCAAGAGAGGTCGATTCCCTTGCTACCTGGCATGTGGTCTAGGGAGCTGGAACATTGGAATCACCTTAAGTTGTATCAGAAAAGGTAGAATCAAAAACTGCTGAATCTGAATGTATATTCTGGACATAGTCCCCAACTGATAACTCATTAAATGTTGAGACTCTTGGACTATACTGATTCATTTCCAAGTTCTCTACATCAAAAGTTCAAATAAACTCTTGGGGAGACACTAGATGTTACCAGATCAATGCACACAAGCATCTCAAAGATTCACCACTCAAGACAAGTGGAAAGTTTTCAGAAACAAAATACCATAGAAACATGAAGATCCACACAGTTTACTATGTTCTACCTCAGAATATTAACTTTTTAAAAATCCCTTTCATCACCAATTGTTTTCAAATTGACAGATATTTCTACCTCTTTATCAATGATTACACTGTCCTTTATTTCTGAAATAATTTTGTCCTCTAATATGAAAAATTTCTTGTCTGCTTAAGAAAGTCTTCCTTGAATGTGTCTATCATTCTTTCTTAAAGTGGTGTTTCGTTTCTTCACGTTTCCTTATCACTTTATCTGTTTTCTACTGTACATGTATGACTTAAAGTGTACATAATTTATTGCATGTAAATCTCTCTTGATTGTGAACAGGAGACAATCAATCAGTCACTTTTCTCCAAAAAGATTTTATTGTTGGATGCCATAATTATTCTGTGAGTTTCTAGTAAGAACTAATGTAGATAATGGTGTTGGAGATGACTTTTCTACAAATAATAGTGACCTGAGAGTTCAAGTATGAGGATACCAGCTAGAGGGAAATAAAGAATGAGCAGATGGAAGGCAGTTACAAGATAGGATAGCATCTCTAAATGGGGTCTGTATTTGTCTAAAATATTGGGATTGGTGAGAAGGAATGCCAGACAATTGGACAGACTGAGGAAAGGGATAAAGATAGTTGAACAGAACTCATCCTATCAAAGTTTTCTGCTCATGATGAAACCAATCAAAGTTATCAACTGAGATGGAGAATGAACTCCAGGAACTGTTTATGAGGATTGTGTTCATCATGTAGTTCCACATTTACACATCTTTCTATGTTAAGGGAAAATATGTAGGTATTTTATTTGGAACATTATGAGAGAAGGATATATGAGACTCCTCAACCTGTAAGATAAGTACAGTGGTAAATCTTACAGGTTAAGCAGATGCTTAGCATCTGGGAATGCGATTCAGTTGTCACTGTGTAAACAAAAATCAAACAAGGTAAAAAGATACAAAATAAGAGGAAAAAAGAAGCAGAACACATAGGCTACTTGGGATATATCAAGTCACTACTCTGGGAAACTAATAATTGCTGCCTACAAAATAAAATACCAATTCATTCTACTGGAACACAGTACAATGAATCTGACATAGCTTTCCTATGTGTATATATGAATACATCATAGTGAATTTCAATGCCCTGTACACCTACAAGACTGGGTTTCCAATTAAAATATGGTATCTTCCATCCTTTTATAAATATATTCAGATAGATTCTACTGCCATGTGGAACTGAAAAGATTAAATAAAATGAAAATAATAGCAACATAAAAACATATATAACAATATATTGTTTGATGTTCTAAAAGCAGTCCTGATCACAAAAGTAATTATGGGCATCAAATAATCTTTGACTCAACATACAACACACTCAATGCAATTGCTCAATAGGCTGAGTGTCATATTGGAAATAAAATTGATTATTTTAAGAGATGAGATTTCAATATTTCCCAGATTGACATTGAACTCCTGGGATCTAGTAAAACATTTGTCTCAATCTAATTTGTAGCTGGGATTATAGTTTTGTACCACTGACCATTCCATTTTATATATATATATATATAAAATTATTATATAATTATTTTTTTGCATCAGGGATATAACCAACCAGGGGCTCTTCACCACTGAGACACTGAGACATATGTCCAGTCTTTTTTTTTTGTTCTTATTAATTTGCTTTCTATTTAGCTTTGAGGGTGCTATGGTGATAGGCTTGTATTCTCTTTAGAGACAGAGTCTTGCTGAGTTGCTTAGGGCCTTGCTACATTGCTTGTAATTATCTGTTTTTAATCATTGGTACTAACATTGACACTCGTCTTTCTTATGCCAAATCTTCCCCTCAAATTTTGAAGAACCAGAGAAGAATTAGTAATGGGATAATTGCTACAGTATCATACATTTCATTATCACTCTTTCTAGAGAATTTTTACTGCAATATTTACCGATTTGAGTGTCATTATATTCTTCTTCCTTACTACTTTATTTAGAAGGGAATGTCTTATTGTAGTGGTAGTCTATATGGGATTGGAAAAAAATAGTAGGAAGGACCTGACAGCCTGCAGCCATTACGCACATGCTCAGTTTATGACTCAAGAAGAAATAAAAAGAAAATCAATTGTGCACAAACAGTGAACATATATTATTATTGACTATATTAACTACTGTAATGGAAAAGACTCCTTTACTTTTTACCAAGATTTTCACAGAAGAAAAAAATACAATCAATCAACAAATATATAAAAAAGTGTTCAACATCTCTGGCAATTAGAGAAATGCAAATCAAAGCTACACTAAGATTTCATCTCACTCCAGTCAGAATGGCAATCATCAAAAATAGAGACAGCAATAAATGTTGATGTGAATGTGAGGAAAAAGGTATACTCATGTATTGCTGGTGGGATTGCAAATTGTTACAACCTCTATGGAAAGCAGTACAGAGATTCCTCAGAAAACATGGAATAAAACCACCATTTGATCCAGCTATCCTACTCCTCAGTTTATATTCTAAGGATGTAAAATCAGCATACTATGGGAATGCAACCATGTCAATGTTTATAACAGCTCAATTCCCAATAGCTAAACTATGGAACAAACCTAGGTGCCCTGCAATAGATGAATGGATAAAGAAAATGTGGTATGTATTTTCAATTAAATGTTACTAAGCTTTAAAGAAGAATAAAATTATGGCATTTGCCAGTAAATGGTAGAGTTGGAGAATATCATGCTAAGCAAAATAAACTAAATCCCCCAAAACCAAAGATCAAATGTTCTCTCTAATATGCAGATGTTAATTCACAATAAAGTGGGGCACGGCACTAGAGAGGAATAGATTTTCTTTAGATTAGATAGAGGGTAGTAAAAGGAGAAAAGGGGATGTGAGGATAGAAAGGATAGTAGAATAAAGCAGATATTATTAATTTATATATATAATTATATGTATATATAATTTACATGGCCAATGTGATTCTACAACATGTACACTCAGAAAAATGAGAAATTATATCCCATCTTTGTATGATATGTCAAAGTGCATAAATGCATTATACTGTTATCTATAACCAATTAAAACATTTTCACTTTTTTCTTTCTTTCATTGTTCTTTATTTTTCCAGTGTGTCATATATATACATACAATAGATATATTATACATATATAATATAATATAATATAAATATATATATATATTCCCATTTCTAGGCTTTTTTAATGAAAGAAGTCAATTTTTCTTACTCTGCATTTTGAGGGCTAGGATTTTCAATTAATAAATTTTGATTTAGTTTTGTATTGTCTATTTCACTTCTCTATTTTACATCCTTTCTCCTTTCATTGCTAACAGCCAAATTCTACCATACTCTTTAACTCTTCCTTGAAATTTTTATTTCTCTATATACTCTTTCATCCTCATAATCAACACATCCTATATCACCACTTCATTTGACCTAATCACCACATAAAATTGCAAACACTTTTCTATTTTCCTGACTCTACTTCTTTCCTCTTCATCAAATTATCCTTGAGAGATATTCACACTAAGACATGTAATGAGTCCAGTGGTGCATTTTGGATTTGACACACATCTTAGATAATTGTTGCCTTTAAAAATATTTTTCTTATGCTCATAAAGACAATTTTGTGCAAAGATGAATGCCTATGTTGACATTGGTCTTTTTTGTATCTAACCTTCACTCTTCACTTCAAATTGGGGATACAAAAGACTCATAAATAGAAACATTTCAGAGGTTTTCATAGATGGCCACCATATCAAGTGTTTTCATACAAGCATTTCCAAGGAACTATTTAAATGAATTCAAGTAAAAATCTATGTCCCTGGTACATGACATTATTTCACAATTAGCTACCTTGTTTCTTGCCTTCCTCCTTTCCTCCATCCTTCTGGTTTTCAAAAAGAACTGCTACAATGGTGGTCTCCATCTGCCCATGACAAACCCTATGATTCCTAAGTTCCCAAAGGTGCTAAAAAAAGTACCAGCATTTCATAGGATGTTCAATTCTGTATGTGGCTGTTGGAACATATATAAGTTTACAGATGATGAACCAAGGTACCTCTGCATGACTGGGACTTATTTTGAATTTCATTGATTTCCACTCAGACCTTATGTCTTATCTTCTACTGGTTTTGGTATTAGTTTGTTTTTTTCTTTACTAATGACTTGAGGTGGAGCGTAATCTTATTATTTATTTGGAAATCTTTCATTTGTTTTTAATAGTCTTTAAAATATATATATATATATATATATATATATATATATTCTTTTTTAAAAGACATATATATGTCTTTTAAACATATATATATAGATAGATAGATATAGATACAGATATAGATATAGTTATAGTTATATAGATATATTATGTTGTGTCTTTGGATTTGTGTTTCTTTTTATTTCTTTATGACAGCAAAATACATTACAGTTCTTATTACACATATACAGCTCAATTTTCATATCTCTGGGTGTATATAAAGTGTTTTGACACCAATTTGTGTCTTCATACATGTACTTTGGATAATGGTGTCACATCACATTCCACCATCCTTGACAATCCCCTGTCCCCTCCCTTTCCATTCCACCCCTCTACCCTATCTAGAATTTATCTATTCCTACCTTTCTCCCCTCCCTACCTCACTATGAATCAGCCTTCTTATATCAGAGAAAACATTCAGCATTTAGGTTTTTGGGGGAATTGACTAACTTCACATAGAATTATATTCTCCAATGCCATCCACTTATCTGATAATGCCATGATTTTATTCTCTTTTATTGCTGAGTAAAATTACATTGTGTAATTGCCACATTTTTTTTAAAACATTCATCCACTGAAGGGCATCTAGGTTGGCTCCAGAGTTTAGCTATTTTGAATTGTGCTGCTATAATCATTGATGTGGCTGTGTCTCTGTAGTATTTTAAGTCCTTTGGGTTTAGACCAAGGAGAGGGATAGCTGGGTCAAATGGTGGTTTCATTCCCAGATTTCCATGGAATCTCTACAATGCTTTCCATAATGACATCTCCAATTTGCAGTCCCACCAGCAATGTATGAGTGTACCTTTCTCCCACATCCTCACCAACACTTATTGTTGTCTTCATAATAGCTGCCATTCTGACTGGAGTGAGATGATATCTTAAAGTAGTATTAATTTGCATTTCTCTGATTGCTAGAGATGATGAACATTTTTTATATATATATTTGTTGACTGATTGTATATCCTCTTCTGAGAATTGTCTGTTCAGGTCCTTGGCCCATTTATTGATTGGGTTATTTGTTTTCTTGGTGCTTTGCTTCTTGAGTTCTTTATGTACTCTAGAGATTAGTGCTCTATCTGATGTGTGAGGGATAAAGATTTGAAAACCCTGCTTATGAACAACATTTATAGGATTTACTAATTAGTTACATTTAAATGATATGTATCAATTTTTATTCTAAGTGTAGTTCATCCCTCACAGAAATACTTGGCTACATCTACCTTAATCAGAGGTGTGTTGTTCTCACTGTCACAGAGGTGAATGTTGCATTTCTTCTTTATTAGAAAAGCCACCACTTCTGCCTGGTCATAGGCACATGCGTAATGTAGAGGGGTCCTACAAAAGTTAGAAGATTGGTTAGGAGGTCATAGAGCTCCCACTTAAAACAGACAATTATTCATGACATTGTGAACATTAGATAGCAATTAATTCCTCTCCCTTCAAAACAATTTCTTAGGAAGGAACACCAATATTTACTAGCTGTTATAACTAAATTAATGAAAGATCAGAACATTCTAGCTGCCTATTCACTGACTTCTTTCCTTTCCCCAGTCCTCACTGCTGAGGATCAAACTGAAGGGCACTCAACACTGAGCCATTTCCAGAGCCCTTTTATTTTTCACTTTCTGCTAGGGTCCCACTAAGTTGTCCAGGCTCATCTTGAACTTGCAATCTTTATGTCTCACCTTCTCTCCCAAATCACTGGGATTATAAGAATGCACCATTGCTTCTGACACCAGTGAATCTTGTTTTTTGTTGTGTTTTGTTAATAATTTTTCAGATGTATTTTAAGGACTATGTATTTCAATGTTTAAAATGTTTCTTCATACATAAAAAAAAGAACCATCACATAATCCATGGTGCCTTACCTTAAGTGAAAGATGATAAAACAATCAACCAATGACAGTTCTAGTCATATGAATGAAATTTAAATAAATTTTAGTTACAATAAGTATTATAGATAAAGAGGGTTGAATAAGAAAACAGCAAAAGACAAAATTTAATGTAAAGTTTTTCTTGTTTTTTTTTTCAAGAATCGTAAAGCCAAAGGAAATGTATGATTTCAAATGAAATAGTATGTTTCACTTTGTTCAGGATTTAGACTTGTAGCACGTAAGTAAATTGGATATACCCAATACTTTATATCAGTATTAATGTGATCTTAACTTTTCAAATGGGCAGTTTACAAATTCTTATCTCCAGAAGTGCTTTTGTTTGAAAAGCAGGAGGAAATGCTTCACTTCAAATTGAGTTCTATCCCTTCAGTTTTAAATCTCCAGTCAGGGAAACACGAAAGAGGACCTGAGAAATAATAAAATATGTTGACTATATAATAGGTATTCAGGATATAAATGGTGAGTTAATAAAATGAAAGAACACATAAAGTATACTTGGGGAGTTCAGTGCGTGGTGTTTTTTTCTTTATTTGTCTGTTCATTCTCTACTGGGAATTGAATCCAGGGGCACTTAAACACTAATCCACAGCCACAGCGATTTTTATTCTTTATTTTGAGCTAGTTTATTTTGAGACATCTCCCTTAGTTGCTAAGGGCCTCTCTAAACTTGTGATCCTTCTGCCTCAGCCTCAAATGTGGTTGGGATTACAGATTTACACTAAGGCACCTGGAGGGATGTTCAGCATTTTTAGATAAAAGTTTTGTAAATTAAAATAATACTTTCACAGTAGTAATACTCTTTTATATTTGCTTTCTTTTACATTATAAGAATGTAACTAAAACAAAATGATAACTACAATTGCATTTGAAATAAACCTGTATGAAATGAAACATACATGCGTAAGAGATATATAGGTAGTAACATGTATAAGCACGGATGAAAAGATTACCTTCTCTTCTGAAGAGGCTAAAAGTCCGCTGAAGACATCAATCTACAGAAACACACACGTACGCAGAAGTTAGTAGAAAGTGAAAAATTTTATCAGCACAAGATTCATCTCCCTGCTCCTCCCAGAGTTTATTTTATTAATAAGAAATTCTCACTAAAATTTTTACACATATTCATTGTAGAAATAACAGGTAAGAAAAAGGAAAAGTAGAAGTCAATGTGGAATTTTACTAAAATTAACCATATGGAAGGTTAAAAAAAAAAAAGCAGAACACAGAAAACGTCAAAATACTGCACCAATACAGAGCATGTTAACTGCTGTCAATGAAACTAAGGTAGAAACAAACAGAAAGATAAAGAGGAATGACCAAATATTCAAAATAAAATATTAAATGAAAGACAAAATGAAATTTTTTTCTTAGTTGCTCGAAACATTACTTTTAATTTGAATGCTGTAAATAGTAAATTTTCCTACATTTTGTACATATTTGTGCCAAACAGGAAACCACAATCTATTTGTGTATATGTACAGTGAAGCTTCATTTTCACTTGATATTCAAAAAGACTTCTTCCCAGGTCAAAATACATCTTTGTCATCTTTAATAGTCACATAATATTCCATTCTAGGAATGCACTGCATTTTCTTCCTACAATCAATTCTATGAGTCTTTTCTAAAACATTGCTATTTTAAGCCATTCTCAGAAAAACAATCTGTATGCATCTTTTAGTATACCCTAAAGATATTTAGTATAAAGAATTTGTGTACAGAAATATGCATTATTAAAATGAACATACAATAGTTTGAGAAGTCATAAGCAACTCAGCACTTAAATAGCAGTGTAAATACCACTACTCTCTATCTCACAAGTTTTGTAACTAGAAACTATATTTAATTTATCATTAAACTTAAATTTCCTTCTCTAACCAGGGATACAAAGTACTTTTTCCTATATCCACAGGTCACTTTTGCATCTGGAAAGAAAGGAATTTTCCTAATTTAAATTAGAGTTCAAGGGCTCTAGGATTCAGTTTTGTGGCAGAGCACTCAAATAGCAAGCTCAAGGCAATGGGCTCAATTCCCCGGAACAAAATTAAAAACTAAGAGAGAAAAAGAACAAAAGGAAGACTTCTTCTTCAGTTCATTCTTTCCTAAGGACTTTGCCCACATAAAATGTATACAGAAGAATTTGTGTTTTCGTCTAACATTTTTCTCATTTTGTATTATTTAAAATTAATAATCCATATTGTACCCAGGAATTATTTTTGTGACATAAAAATCCAACTAGTTTTCTACAATTATCACGCATCTCATTGACAAATAATTCTTTTCCTACTATTATGATATGTCATCAGTAGCACATTCTAAACGTTTTCAGATATTTGGGTGTTTCTTAGTTTTATTCTGTTCCACTCATTTATCTGCCTTTTTGTCTGTTGGCGATTTGGGACAGTTGATGTGAAATTTGGTACAGAGACAGGCAAGTCTTTATTACAAACATTTTCTTAGTGTCATCATTATCCTAAAAGATTGTATGTAGAACTCAAAAAAGATTAAAATCTGGCATTTTTATTTGGTTATTTGAAACTGTTAACCATAGAAAAAGCTCAGACTTTGGTAATAATGAATATTTCTCTTAAAATACACCACACCAGGGTTCAGGCCCTGGCTATTCCAGGTCTCCTTATAACAAAACAGAGAAGGGGCATTAGGGCAGCAGTTTGCAGTCTGTGCAGGCTGGGCATACCCTGCCTGCCGTCCTCTTGGCCCTGGTGACTGAGAGCCTGTACCACTTAGATGCTGTGAACAGATGCTCTGATCAAACAAAAGAACAAGAATGGATAACTACAGGAAATGATACCCGGACAGCATGAATCTGCAGATTTTCATTCAAAGCATTTAGTGAATGTTCCTTAGTGTGGTCAGCCTGAAATGGTGACAAGATTGAAAATCCACAATGTGCTTGGTACTTTGGAGAATGTGAATGCTGCCTTGCATGACCTCTATTCTACTCTCTCAGAACTCACGAAAGTTAACTTAGTACCTGCAGAAAAAAACAAGGATTCTCAATAATCATGTTAAGAAGATGTTTGTCTGATCAAGAGACATTGAGAACACATGAACTAGTGAGTAAAGCATATGAGAAGTATAAATAAAATAAAATAAAATAGAAGTAAGGAGCACATAAAGAGGAGTAGAAGTGGCAACCCGAAGAAAACTAATGTGAAAAATAATTGCAAAACTAAACCCAGAACAGGGAACAAAAAATCACTGGCCCTCATCAAAGACCCTTATAAGGCTCCAGAGTAGACAAAATGTAAACATAAGTATACATCCATAAAGTAGTATATAGTATGAGTGACATTTTTATGATATTTTTATGAGTTACATTTCCTACTTGAACTATATATATATAGAAAAAATATATATATATATATTATTTTTTTCTAATTTTTATTGAATCTTCTTAGTGAGACATAGTATTAGAGTTAGGGTGGCATAGGCACCATCTGGGTGAGGACAAAGATCACCCCCCTCCAGCCTCAGGCAGAGCTCCTTCTCGCTGACCTTTCCACCTCTTCCCTGGCCCTTTACCCTAGGAGTCTAGCCCAGAATGCAAGTCCTGCCTAAGGTAGGACCCATGGACAGAGGAGTGGACCTGGCACATCTCCTAGCCCAGACTCTTCCCCGATGGAGGATGCCCCCAGCATGTCAGGATATGTGATCCTGCCCTCTGCCGGCCCTTCGTGAGGCTCCTCAGGACCCTTGCTTAGGTCCAGGAGCCAACCCTCGCACTGTCCCCTTGGTGAACAACTCTGCAGTGCTTGCTCCCCAGCCTCCTGAGGGGATATGTTAGCACCCAGGAAACTGGCTAAATTGTGTTTCCATGTGGCTGCTCATTAAGAGGGCCTGGGCGTCACACTGCATAGGTACCATAGGTACTAGGTGCTGATGAGTCCCTGGGAGTGTGAAAGCCAAACAGCCCAGTAAAAGAAGACCTGGCCACCCTTCTGCTCTGTCCTCCAGGGAATGGCCAGGATGGTGCAGGCTTCTTCACCATGGGCCCTGCCTCCCCCAGTAGGCCCCTTGCCTCTGGGGCTGCGGGCCTCCATACTCTATTACCTGTTCTTCTGATCTCTGTCATTGACATGACAGCTCCCTTGAACAAGGAGACGCCTCATCTCATCCAAGTCGCTATCCCTGGCAGCTTTGTGTTGTCTTCCTGTGGGGCTGTACCCAACCACCTTTGCTCCTATTCCGATGGCGCCCAGGGTCTCCAGGACACTGTTGAACCTTGTCACCGGGTGGGGGTGTAGGTCAGAGGCCACCTACTGTGTGCCTGTCAGATTGGGAGAGGCAAGTCCTCCATAGAGCAAGACCCAGGGACAGAAGGATGGACCTAGCACAGGCTTAGACCTACTTGAAAATGCTCTCAACTAATGAGCAAAGCCTATGAGAAGTATAAATAAAATAAAATAAAACTAAGGAGCGCTCTTGTGCCCTGTGCAGCTTCTCAGTCTTCCCTGCTGAGGTCCTGGCGGGCTCCAATCAGGGCGACAACCTGGCAAAAATAGATGTTGCTTAAACATGCATGGGAATTCCACGGCATCTGTCTAACCGGCAGCACTGACTGAGCTCCTGCAAGACCCACGTGAGCTCCAGCCAGTTCTAGGCTCTTCTGCCCACTTAGAAGGTGGAGGTGTGGGACATCAGGTCCCAGAGGCAAGGGCGCTGGAAGAGGAAGTAGAGCCTGGCGCGCCTCTGGGACCCAGTAGATAACTGTAGAAGGAGAGCTGGCCCTGCCTTCACCAAGCACAACTTGCAGCTCAGCACTGGTGGAGTGGATGAAGATTAAGCCTCCTGGTTCCAGATCAAAAATCACTAACCTGGCGGGCTGGAGCACCAGGGGCTCTGGAGGCACAGACAGGAGGATTGCGAATTCAAAGCCAGTTTCAGCAAGTTGCCGAACCACTTAGCAACTCAGAGAGACCCTGTCTTGAACAAAATATTTTTAAAAGAGGTTGGAAATGTGTCTCAGTGGTTAAGCACCCTGGGTTCAACCCCCAGTAACAAAAATAATAAAATAAATCAAAACTTTTTTTAAAAAAATAGTGAGCTTAGGGCAGAGAAGACCTTTCCAACTCCTGCAAGGCCAGACCAGCGCTGCCCGTGCTCAGCAGCACCGAGGGTGCTCTACTGCACTCCACAGTCTTGCCTTGCTGCTGAGGGGACACCAGGCCCCAGAACCCGTCTCTGAGAGTGCTGTTGGTGCCTCTCTTTCTTAGGGTTCTGCTCCTGCCATGTACTCTTTCTGGGTCCCAGCGCTCTATCAGCTTAGGCAGCCCAGTATTGCAGCTGGAGCCTCCTTGTCACAGGTCTGCTCAAGGTCAGGATTGTACACCACAGGCCAAGAAAGAAGCTTTGCAGCCCAGCTGTCCCTCCACCCCAGGGGATAGCCCTTCCCAAGAAGAGGTCCCTTCTCCCTTTGTAGCCACCTTCCTAACTGAGGGGCAAAGGAACTGGGGTGAGGTTCCAAGGGGAAGGCACAGAATCATACCTTGGTTAAAACTGAGTTGAAAGTAGGCTGAAATTTATAATGTAAAGCTTATTAGTCTTTTTTTTTTCATTATTATTTACTTACCTACTTACTATTAACAATTGAACCCAGGAACAATTTAGAACTGACCTACATCCCCAGTCTGACCTTCAACTTGTGATCCTATTGTCTCAGCCTTCTGACTTGCTAGGATTACAGGTGTACACACATCCTGGAATATGGCCTCATCAGTATCTTCTCCTTCCTTCTTTTTTCTTCCTCCCTCCCTCGCCTCTTTCCTCTTTTCACTTCTGCTAGCTGTTTTCTTTCATTTTTCTTTGTACTACATATTGCATCTGAACAATATCCATAATCTTTTTTAGTTTTCATTTGGAGAAATGATCTCACTAAATCATTGAGGTGGTGTCAAACTTGCTATCCTCCTGCCTCAGCCTTGATGAGATTTGCTAGGAGTAGAGGAGTGCGCCAAATGGTCTGATTTTTTCATTTTTAAAAACATCATCCTAGTCTTAATTTTTCATGATTGATGACATCTTCATTTTATAGTTTCTTATTTATATAAAGCATTTTAAACAATTTACTTTGATAAACTATTTTACAAAGATACTGTATATTTGACAATTATTTATAAATTTGATGTTCTATAATAAATGTATACTTGAAGTGCTCTAGCTACCTAATTTCTTTTTTTCATAATTTTATTGGTGCATTACAATTTTACATTCTAGTAGGTGTAATTTTTTCCACTGTTAAAATATACTGCTGCTGTTCATGTTTTTGACAAAAATTCTCTCCAATCAATTTTTTATAATATGTGATTCTTACCATTCCCATGTCTATCTACTCTATGTTTTGCTCTTTGGTATGCATTACAAGGCAAATGACAAACATTCTTCTTTAGAACACTTTCATAGATACTCTGCTAAAATTCATATCAATAATGAGTTGCATAAAGATTTCTTAGCCCTTCTCTAAGAAGGCACCCAAGTTGCCTGTTTTAAAGTCAGTGAGTCTTAAAAATTAGACAACTAAGTTCATATTGAAGCTGAAGTTTTTCTAAAGAGAGCCTCACCCGTATTCTTCAGATAAAGCTGAACTAATGTGTTCATGTGGTTACTCACACTGTAAAACCAGGATGGAAGAAAGAAGCATACCCACTATCCACTGATAGTATACCCATGGATGTACATATGTGCACAAGGAAATAACCTCAGTGTACTTAATAATTTTTTTCCTTCCCCACCAAAAATAGTACATTTGAAAAAAAAATGTAAACAAATTTTTATAAGCACAACTGCTTTCTACACCATTAAAGATTTCCTGTTGACAGACTGTTTTAGTGTTAAGATACTTAGCTGAGTTTGACTACTGTAGTTGCTTCATTTAGGTCTATGAGAGTTTAAAAAATGTGCAACTACCTTTTGATAATTCACAGAAAATCTATTTTAATAAAATGACAAAGTAGTAAGATACTGTTTCTATGTTTGACTTTTACATTACAGCACACACACATCAGCCAGAGTATACAACATTTCCACCTAAGAAAGAAGTAAACAAAGGACACCAAGCAAGAAAAGACATTAGCAAAAAGCATGCAGTGCTTAGGAACTCAGAAGAGTTTGAATCAGATAAACTATTGTGAGGCTGCACAAAGACATAAAAAAGCTGTGGGAAAACATTAGAGTCAATTACAGAGAACAGGTGGCCAGAACAAATCCCGAGACATTGGCTTTTAGACTAATAAAAGTCTTAATTGAAAAAAAATAGGTTGCAGTTGGACAAGGGGGAAATTAGGTTGAAGATGGGAAACTGCCCTCTGATAGAATGAAGGGAAGAATCCCAGAGATCCACAGAAAGACAGCCTCTTCTAAAGATAACAAACAGTAGAAGAGGGCCTTGGTTTATGCCTGAGATGTCAAGGGAGGACAGATGAACTGTGAAAACTACCTGCAGATTCAGTGCCTCCCCAGGAGCTACCTCCAACTGGGGTCTTTTTCTAGGCTTTTCTTCATGAAAAAAAATCAAAAGCCTAGCCTTTTTATTTTGTATCTCAAATACCCAACTGTGAAATTAATTCAGTATGTCACCAAAAAGAGTCAAGCTGAGTCTAGGAGAGAAGGTCAGACACAAATCTTGTGAGAGCGCTGAGCAGCTGGAGGGAAGATCTTGTGGTCTACCTCAGAGATAGAAGCCAAGGATACTTTTTAAAATTTATGTGGAGTTTGGAGCTATGTGACAATGAGTTCCAGGGTTGGATGTGGTAGAAAACTTACTACATGCAGCTCCACACAGATGAGAAATATTCTCCATCCTGAATACAGTACCATGCTCAGAGGCATTTGGAAATGTTGCCTACACTTCCACCAAGAAGGTCCCAAGCAATTCCCTGCATAGTCCATTAGAGCCCTAAGGGAAAGCTCCATTCCAAAAGATTCCATGGCAGGAATGTCTGTGTGAGAGACCAGAAACCCCTGCATGGCTCATAGCTCAAGACACCATAGCCACATCCCTTCACAGTCATGGTGTTTCCCATCACAGAGTCTGGGCTCAAGAAAGAGACTGACAGGAATGTGCCCCAAACTGGTTAACAGGAGGTTTGGCTTGGCTGTTGGACAGTCTATAGAGTCAAATTCAGTGGATGACACTGCCCATTTCAAATAGATACTCTGCGACTTATGGCAGTGTGAGAAACCAGCTGTGTGTTCTCAAAAGGCAGAAGGATCCTGGAGCAAAGGGGCATGGTCTGATGGAAAGCTTGTTGCCAATAGCTCCCCCAACCAAGCTCAAGTTCTGCAGGCAGACTGCTTCTGCCATGCTCAGAGACACTAGAAAGAAACCCCATGGAACCTGAAATCTTGCACACCCCTAAATTCACTGACTGAAGGACTCAAGAAGTAAGGTCTGTACTGTGGCCTGGCCTCCAGTGTTCACAGCTTAGAGGGCTTATCAGGTAGCTCTTGTTAGAAACAGACCACATCTGTGGGTACAAAAGCAAATAGTGAGCACAACTATACCTACACAGCTGTCAACATTCCCTCAGCACACTCTTGGGGCCAAGAAGGAGAGGAACTCAGCATACACACCACTCCCAGGCTTGGCCTGTTTGGGCTGCAACTGAGAAGGAACAGCTGAATATAGTTCCTTCCAAGAAACCTCCCAAAGCTACTGGATTCTAAATCTAGAATTACTGGATGGAAGTGTGTTCCATTTAATTGCATCAGCAAGGAAAAATCTCAAATATTTCTGGTTGTTGCTCTTGGTCTTTGGTCACTTACTGTATATGGGTTCCCCTCACTATTTGTCTCTTATGTTCCTTCTAATAGTGGGATCTTTTGGTTTCTTTATTTTTTCTCTTTAGAATCATACCTTAATGAAGCCCCATCCTTTCTAATTTTTTTTCTTCTCTCCCCATTGATTCTTCTGCCCCTGTTCCTTGCCAGCACTTTACTTTTTATTCTACCTCTTCCTTTACATGTTGTTGTGTTTATTGTCATTAAAATTAATTTTTTTCAGCCAGGTGCATATTGTTATTTCCTACTTCTCCAATTTTATTAATGAAGTCATTTTTAGTTGACATACATTTTGTTTCTGTGTTGTTCCTGTTACTGGTTATTCTTTCCTCTTATAGGATTCTGGTAAGTGAACCTAACACTTTAGTCCTGTTCAGTTGCGGCTTTAACACTGAGATATATCTGTGGCCAGGTCACATCCCAAAGAGAAAATTGTTCACTAAAATGATCCACATATAATAGAATAGAAATGTATCCAACTTTATTCACAGACCTCAGAATAGTAACAAAGACAACATGAGAAAACAATACAATACCTCTAAAATTTCACAACTCCCCAATAACTCAATCCATATATTCATATCCTAATACTCACTGAAGAAGCTGGACAAAAATTGTTCAATAATATTTACTCATTATCTACACATAAATAAAATGAGCTGAGCAGGTTTTTCTTTTCATGTCCTAACAGCAAATGTAGAATGTTTAATAAGCACTGGATTTTAATTTTTTATATTTTATTTATATATTATAGCAGAATGCATTACAGTTCTTATTATATAGAGAGAGCACAATTTTTCATATCTCTGATTGTATACAAAGTATATTCACACCAAGTTGTGTCTTCATACCTGTACTCTGGATAATAATGATCATCACATTTCACCATCATTAATTATCCTACGCCCCAGCCCTTCCCACTCAACCTCTCTGCCAGATCTGTCTGTTCCTCACATTCTCCCTCTCCCTATCCCACTATGAATCAGCCTCCTTATATCAAAGAAAACATTTGGCATTTGTTTTTTTGTGCCTGGCTTACTTCACTTAGCATTCTCTTTTCTAACTCCATTCATTTACCTGAAAATGTCATCATTTTATTCCCTTTTATTGCTGAATAATATTCCATTGTGTAAATATGCAACATTTTTAATCCATTCATCGATTGAAGGGTATATAGGTTGGTTCCACAATTTAGCTAGTGTGAATGGTGCTGCGATATACATTGATGTGGCTATCCCTGTAGTATGCTCTTTTTAAGTCCTTTGGGTATAGACCAATAAAAGGGACAGCGGGGTCAAATAGAGATTCCATTCCCAATTTTCCAAGATATCTCTATACTGCTTCCTGCATTGGCTGCACCAATTTTCAGTTCAACCAGCAGTGTATGAGTGTACCTTTTCCCCACATCATTGGCAACATTTATTTTTGTTTGTCTTCATAATAGCTGCCATTCTCACTGAAGTGAGATGAAATCTTAGAGTGCATTTGATTTGCATTTCTCTAATTGGTAGAGATGATGAACATTTTTTCATGTATTTGTTGATTGATTTTCCATCAACCTCTGAGAACTGTCTCTTCAGGTCCTTGTCCCATTTATTTATTGGGTTATTATTTGTGTGTGTGTGTGTGTGTGTGTGTGTGTGCGTGCGCGTGCACGCGCACATAGCTTTTGAGTTCTTCATATGCCTATGTAAAGATTAGTGCTCTATCTGATGTGTGATGGATAAAGATTTTCTCCCAACATGTAGGCTCTCTATTCACCTCACAGATTGTTTATTTTGTTGAGAAGAAACTTTTTAGTTTGATTCTATCCCATTTATTGATGCTTGATTTTAGTTCTTGCACCACAAAAGTTTTATTAAGGAAGTTGGGGCCTAATCACACATAATGAATATTAGGGTCTATTTTTTCTTCTATTATACACGGGTTCTCTGGATGTATTCCTAATTTCTTGATCCATTTTGAGATGAGTTTTGTTCATGGTGAGAGACAGGGGTTTAATTTCATTTTGTTGCATATGGATTAACAGGTTTCCCAGCTCCATTTGTTAAAGAGGCTCTCTTTTCTCCAATGCATGTTCTTGGCACCTTTGTCTAATATAATTGTTTTTGTGGGTTAGTTTCTGTGTCCTCTATTCTGTACCATTGATCTACTAGTCTTTTTTGGTGCCAATACCATGCTGTTTTGTTATTATTGCTCTGTAGTATAGTCTAAGGTCTGGTATAGTAATGCCACCAGCTTCACTCTTCCTGCTAAGGATTGCTTTAGCTATTCTGGTTATCTTATTTTTTCAGATGATCTTCATGATTGCTTTTTCTATTTCTATGAGGAATGTCATTGGAACTTTGACCAGAATTGTATTAATCCTGAATAGTGCTTTTGGAAGTATGGTCATTTTGATAATATTAATTCTGCATATCCAAGAGGAAGGTTGATCTTTCCATCTTCTAGTGTTTTTTTTTTTAGGCTATTAAGAATGGAGTAGTTTTCCTCATTGCCCTTTGTGAGGATTTGATACTTATATACAAAAATGCCCTTGACTTATGGGTGTTGATTTTATATCCTGCTAATTTTCTGAATTCATTTACTAGTTCTAGAAGTTTTTTGGTGGAAATTTTAGGGTGTTCCTGTTGTAGAATCATATCACCAGCTAAGAGTGCCAATGTGAGTTCTTCTTTTCCTATATGTATCCCTTTAATTTTTTTCATCTGTTTAACTGCTCTGGCCAGTGTTTCAAGAACAATGTTAAATAGCAGTGGTGAAAGAGGGCATCACTGTCTTGTTCCAGTTTTCATAGGGAATGCCTTCAATTTTTTCTCCATTTAGAATTATGTTGGCCTGGGGCATAGCATAGATGGCTTTTATGATGTTGAGATATGTTTCTGTTATCCTGAGTTTTTCTACTGTTTTGAATGTAAAGGAGTGCTTTATTTTGTCAAATGCTTTTTCTGCATCTATTGAGATGATCATGTGTTTCTTATCTTTAAGTCTTTTGATGTGATGAGTTACATTTATTAATTTCCTTATGTTGAACCAAACTTGCATCCCTGGGATGAATCCCACTGGATTGAGGTGCATGAGTTTTTGATGTTTTTGTATTTGATTTGAGCAAATTTTATTGATAATTTTTGCATCTATGTTCATTAGAGATATTAGTCTGATGTTTTTTTCTTTTTCTTTTTGATGTGTCTTTGCCTGCTTTTGGAATCAGAGTGATGTTGGTCTCATAGACTGAATTTGGAAGTGCTGCCTCTTTTTCTATATCCTGAAATAAATTGGAGGGTATTGGTATTAGTTCTTCTTTAAAGGCCTTGTAGAACTCAACTGTGTATCCATCCAGTCCTGGGCTTTTCTTGGTTGCTAGATTTTTGGTGGCATCTGCTATTTTGTCACTTGAAATTGATCTGTTTAACTTGTGTATATAATCCTGATTCAATTTGGGCAAATTATATGATTCTAGAAATTTGTTGATGCCTTCAATATTTTCCATTTTATTGAAGTACAGGTTTTCATAATATTTTCTAATTATCTTCTGTATTTCCATTAGCATGGCTAAGGTTCCATTAATTTTATTTATTTTTTCAAAGACCCAAAATTTTGTTCTGTGAATTTTTTCAGTTTTTCTTTTATTTTATTTTCATTGATTTCAGCTTTGATTTTAATTATTTTCTGTCTTCTGCTGCCTTTGGTGTTGATTTGTTCATCTTTTTCTAGGGCTTTGAGATGTAGTGTTAATTCATTTATTTGTTGATTTTTTTCTTCTTATAAGAAATGAATTCCATGCAATGAACTTTCCTCTTAGAACTGCTTTCATAGTGTCCCAGGGATATTGTTATGTTGTATCTGTGTTCTCATTCACCTCTAAAAACTTTTTAATCTCCTCCTTTATTTCTTCTGTAACCCATTGTACATTCAGTGGCATATTATTTAGTCTTCAGGTATTGGAGTGCAATGTATTGCTTCTTTTATCATTGATTTCGTTTTTCATTCCATTATTATCTGACAGAATGCAGAGTAGTATCTCTACTTTTTTATATTTGCTAAGAGTTGCTTTGTGGAATAATGTATGTTCTATTTTAGAGAAGAATCCATGTGCTGCTGAGAAGAAAGTATATTCTCTCATTTTAAGTTGAAATATTCCATATATGTCAGTTAAGACTAAGATATTAATTGTATTGTTTAGTTATGTAGATTTTTTTCAACTTTTGTTTGGAAGATCTATCTAGTGATAAATGAGTTATGTTGAAGTCACCCAAAATTTTTGACTCTTAAACTTGAGAAAAGTTTCTTTGATGAACATAGCTGCTCCACTCTTTAGGGCATACATATTTAAAATTGGTAAGTCTTGTTAGTATATGGTTCCCTTGAGCAGTATATAGTGTTCTTCTTTATCCTTTTTGATTGACATTAGTTTGAAGTCTACTTCATTTGATATGAGGATGGAAACCCCTGCTTACTTCCGCAGTCCATGTGAGTGGTATGATTTTCCCCAACCCTTCACCTTCATTGTGTAAATGTCTTTTGCTATGAGATGAGTCTCTTGGAGGCAGCATATTGTTGAGTCTTTTTTAAAAAATACAATCTGCTAGTATATGTCTTTTGATTGGTGAGCTTAGGCCATTAACATTCAGGGTTATTATTGAGACATGATTTGTATCACCAGCCATTTTTTTTATTTTTGGTATTTAATGTGACTTGGTTTCTCCTCTGATTAGAATTTCCTTTAGTGTAATTCCTCCCTCTGCTGATTTTCATCATTGTTTTTCATTTTTTCTTCTTGGAATATCTTGCTGAGGATGTTCTGTAGTGCAGTCTTTCTAGTAGTAAATTCTTTCTTCCAAGTGATCTAGTCTGTTGGTTATGCTTCCTATTGAATTTTTTTTATTTGATTTATTTTATCCTTCATTTCTAGGATTTCTGACTTTTTTTCAGGGCCTCTCTCTCTCTTGTAATCTTTTGTTACCTGTATTTGCTCTCTTATCTCATTGTTGGAGTGATAAATTTTTGCTTGTATTTTCTCATTTAGGTCATTCTTTAATTCACAGATCATTTTAATTATGAACATTCTGACCTCCTTCTCTGACATTTCATCAACTTCACTGTCCATAGGTTCTGTTATTATAGCATCCGGGCTTGTTTGGGGCACTTTTCTCATTTGTTTTTTTGTGTTATCTCTGTGTCTTCCTTTCTTGCAGCGTGGATCTGAGATATTATAATTTCTTCCCTAAATTCTTGGAGTACCCATGCAGAATTTCTGTACTGCACCTTGATGTTGGGCTTCCAGACCCTGCTGGTGTCCCTCAATGGATGGTACTGCATCCTGGATCTGAGACCTGCGTAAGTTGGAGTGGGTGGATCTGGTTCACTGGCTTGAACCCCAGTGGTAGAAAGTGTGTGTGTGTGGGGGGGGTCCTGCACCAGAAGCTAGGCTCTGGAAAGTGTCTGCCCCACTAGGAATGAGATGGGCCCAGTTTGCTCCAGGCCTGGGCCCTGCAGAGGCCAGTGTGTGGGGATCTGAGCAGCTGGGCTTGACTTCCCCGCAGTAGCCTGCTTGTAGGAAGGTGTGGTCCAGTGCCAAAGGCTTGGCTCTGGCAGTCTCTGCCATGGTGGGGGAGGGGTCAACCACCCTATTGAGATCCTGGAACCCATGTGGACTAGTGTGGGCAGTCTATTCGGGATCTTGGCTCCCTACACAGTCCACTGATCAGAGAGGTGGTTTTGCACCAGAGGCTAAGCTCTGGCTAGTGGAGAAAGGGGTGGACCAGGCATGCTGTGTGCCTGGGCCCCGCAGTGGCTGGTGTGGGTGGATCTGTAGCATGAAGTTTTTATAATGAGTAATCTATTCCCTACCTTTTCTTAGACAGTAAAGTCAGGACAGAATAAAATGTCTGACCTTGGCATAAGGGACTGGGAACATAAGACCATAACTTTGAGCCACTTGGAATGATTATTCTTTAAAATAAATTCGTTCAGTGGCCATTGCGTTACATGTGTTCATAATTTGAACTGGTTATTTATGAGTCTCAAAATTGACCTAACATTTTTATCAAGTTACCATGAATTCTAAAAGCATTTTCCAATTCACAACCATTTACAATGATTTTAGACATAAACATTAAGTGGAAATTTCTGGATTGTAAAAGAGTATTCTCAAAAAATTTAGTATAATCTTAAATATATTTGCATGAATTTTACATGGTAACATCTGGTGTCTCCTCAGCTGTTATTTAATTTTTTTTTTCCTGAGGACATTGCATTTATTTGGAAACATGGAAATTCACACTCTTCACTGTTTTCTACCTTTCAATCAATCTCTGTTCATTTTTAGTGGCTCCCAAAATGATGGATACTTTTTACATCTTTTTTCTTTAAATATTTATTCTAATTGTTATGATAGCAGAATGCATTTCCTTTGGTTTTTGGAGATTGGCTTTCCTCACTTAGCATGATATACTCCAACTCCATCCATTTACTTGCAAATGCCATTATTTTATTCTCTTTTATGCTTTACAAATATTAACCAAGTATTAATACCTATAATTAACTCAATATTAACAAATAGTTCATATCAACAATAATTATAATTGTTCTAAGAATTATCTCAAAGTATAAGAAGGAGATATCCAATTATATGCCCAGAGGACTTTACAAACTTGATAGGCAAATGACAAGAAAAAAAGAAAAATGAAGAGGTTTATTAGTTGTCAACTAAATGAAAACTAACATAATTGGTTATTATTACTGCTCATAAGACTGACTAATTTAAAAAAAAAATCTTGGTAGCAAGTGTTCAGGAGATACTGAGATGATAGGACCCCTTTCATTTACAGGGAAGAAATAAAGACTGGGAAAACAAAAAAAAAATTAAGTTTTTTAATGTATCTACTAAATTATAGCATAGGTATGGTTATGACCCAGCAATCTCACATCTATATGAAATGAATTCATATGAGCACCAAAAACTACAGATTTATCTTTTGAAACTCTAAAGTGGAGAAACAATATAAATTTACATCAGCAAAATAATGTAGCTTTAAAATTAGCATATTGAGGACTGGGGATATAGCTCAGCTGGTAGAGTGCCGGCTTCCCATGCACAAGACCCAGGTTCAATCCCCAGCACAACAACAAGAACAATAACAACAACACCAAAAAGTTGCATATCAAGGCAGTGAAACAAATACACAATTAAATTGAAATAAATGACAATCTCGCCATAGAGAATGACACAAATGTAGGTCTAAAGGAAGATGGCTCACAAACAAGAACATATTATCACTTCAAATCCCAACAGATTACTACATGAGAAAAGTAATCAGAAAAAAAATAATCATTTTTCTAGAAGAAGGAGGGGTAGTGACTGGGAAGTCATTTAGAAGTTTCCTCTGAAGTGGAGGAATCATAGGTGGTAAATTACTGATAAATGTAAATTTTATTAATAGCCTTAGAACAAATACATTAACAATTATTCCTGATGGTTATATAGCATTTTACAGTTTTGAAAGAACTTTCACATACATAATGAAACCATCACAAAATCTAGGCAGGGTAGGTGTTATTTTTCTTTTACTAAGGAGAACAAAGCTCAGAGGTGAAGCAGGGTCATACTTGGCAAATAATGGAGCCAGGACTAGAACTTAGGCCTTCTGACATGCTGCCTCACTAAGAACATTCAAGTAATGATGTCCACACTATATAATGAAATTTTTTTCTCCTATAATGTTGATTAACTCCATTTTTTATAAGTTTTCCTATCACCTTTCTCTAATATCCTTGAACATTCAAACTGATAAGACATTTCTTCCCTGCTTCAGGGCTATTTCTTAGATGTATCTAGCACCATTCTAACATGAAATTTATGATTAAGTTTTAAGGATCCTTGGCTACACATGCTTAGACTATGATATGAAGATTTACTTCAAAAATTTCTTCCTACATATTCCCATGCTGTTTATATCAAACTAAAACCAAACAGGTTTGTTTTTATTCTTAAGAGATTTGCAATCTATAAGACATTTAGGTGTATAAATGCAAAACATGGGAAGGTGTTTGGCAACATTACTGGGAAACCTACCCAGAGTATACCTGTGGGGACAAGTGCATGAAGTACTGCATACATGGCATAGGTTAAGGGTGTCTGAGTGGCAAACTACTTACCCTGTAGGCATAGCCCTGTGTGGGAGTCCCTGTGCTTGCTCCACAGCCCACTCTGCAATTGGTAGCTGCAAGGACAGTTAGCAGAAATTGCATTGGTGGTTGCTGGTAATCTGCTTAGCTATGCCTGAGTATATACATGGTAACTGTACAATAAAATCAGACCTGCTACCTGCTTGGTCTCTGGAGGTCTTGAATAGCTACTTCACAGCCACATTCTCCTCTACCCTCTTCTGTGGACATCCTCGCTGGATGAGAGGGAGACCATGCATACCTAAATGAAAGTCACATGACACTTATTTGTGTTCCTTGACCTTAAAAGAGGAAGAGAATCACTATTTTCTACTTCCAAGTTTGAAGCCATCTCATGTGTGAAATCCTTAGCAATAAGCTAGAAAAAATGATCTGAATTATACCAATAGAAGGACTCAAGCAGTAGTGTACAAATCATATATATATGTGGTATGAAGGCAAGGGATAAAACCCATCTGATCTAAAATGAAGTGAAAAATGCAAAATAGAAGGTTCAAGTAAACTAGAGAACATCAAGCATGTAGAGCATATTTTAAAAACATGAAAATGACACCTGTATTATCAGGCACCAGGGCTGGAACTCGGCTCAGTGGTAGAGCGAGCGCCCGCCTCACATGTGTGAGGCACTAGGTTCAATGCTCAGCATTCCATAAAAATAAATAAAGACATTGTGTTCAACTACAAATAAAAAAATATTAAAAAGAAATTAACACCAAAACCACAAATGACCCAATCAACAAATAGGCCAAGAAACTGAACAGACACTTCTCAGAAGAAGATATATACTCAATTAACAAATATATGAAAATTGTTCAACAACTAGAGAAATGCACATCAAAATTACTCTAACATTTCATCTCACTCCAGTCAGAATGGGAGTTATTAAGAATACAAGCAACAATAAGTGTTGGCAAGATGTGGAGAAAAAGACATATTCATACATGATGGTGGGACTGCAAATTGGTGTAACCAATCTGAAAAACAGTATGGAGATTCCTTAGAAAACTTAGAATGGAACCATCATTTGACTCAGCTATCCCACTCCTTGGATTATACTCCAAAGACTTAAAAACAGCATACTACACTGATGAAGCCACATCAATGTTTATAGCAATACAATTCACAATAGCTAAATTGTGGAACCAACCTAGATGCCCTTCAATAGATCAATGGATAAAGAAACTGTGGAGTATATATTCACAATGGAATATTACTCAGCATTAAAATCATGACATTTGCAGGTACATGGATGAAGTTGGAGAATATCATGCTAAGTGAAGTGAGCCAATCCCAAAAAGCCAAAGGCCAAATATTTTCTGATAGTGGATGCTGATCCATAATGGGGTGGGGGGGGCAGGAAACATGGAAGGAAAGGTGGAACTTTGGATAGGAAAAATGGGAGGGAGACAATGGGGGGGGGATGGGAGTAGGGATGATGGTGAAATGAGATGGACATCATTATCCTAGGTACCTGTATAAAGACACAAATGGTGTGACTTTGTGTACAACCAGAGAAATGAAAAACTGTGCTCCATTTGTGTACTATGAACTGAAATGAATTCTGCTGTCAAGTATAACAAATTAGAATAAATAAATTAATTACTTTTTAAAAAAGAGCAATAGGGATAAATTTAAGACTGTGGGGGTGAGTACAGAATGAATGGGATTTAGAGAGGGATTTAAGGTGGGAAGTTAGGGAAAAACCAAGAAAAAATTTAAATACATTCAACAATTTAAAAAAAATAGTGACAATAAATGTGACTATTTTATCTTTCCAAACAAAGTACAACTTTAAATATAGGTTAGAAATTAAAGATTAGTCCACAGATTGGGCTGTAGAAACTGAAATGTAAGTGCTACTGTCAGTAATTGATGGCTGAAAACTGTTTCAAAAATAGAATTGCTGTGGTAGGACTAAACATTAATGAAACTATTAAGAAACAAATACTTAACTTTTGTACCTGAAGCCTAATTGAAAAACATTTGTGCTCTTATTTAAAAAAAATCTACCAGTTTGAACTAATGTGAAAAAATAAGAATACAAGCAACGATAAGTATTGTAGCTATATTTTTCTATTAAAAAAGTTAAGATCTAGAATGTTCTAACACAGTATATCAGCTCAAAACCAACTACACACTTTTTAAATGAATGTAGACTAGAGTATCCCCCTTACATAGTATCATTGTCATCATTATTTAATGTTTTCTCTTCAGTGGGTTTGATTCATTGCCTGTGTTCTGTAATGAAAGCATGTTGGTGGTAATAAGAATATTTTGGGGCTCAGTCATTGAAGGATTAATCAGAACATTTTGAACTACAGTTGTTGAAGGAACTGGCTTGGCAGTAGTGGAATGAGAAGGTGGAGTCTGCACTGTAAATCTTTGGCTTGTGGCTAACACTGGAGTTGGTCTTTGGCTTGTGGCTAACACTGGAGTTGCAACTTTACTTGAGACAGACACTGTTTATGGTGCTGCTGCTTCAGATTGAATCCAGGCTTAATCATCTATAAGCTGGGTATCCTTGGGCAAATTCTTTTGTACCTCTGTTTTCTCATATATAGTAGGGGTATTAGTAGGTCTGGTACCAACAGTACCAACACTTAACCATGGAATTAGTCTTCCATGGTTAGGTCCCTTTTGAATTAAGGACTTCAGTCTGTAGTTTGGAGCTGTTAAGCAGTATCTATCAGGTAGCAACCTAGGTCCTAAATATGGCTTATTCAGTGGCAATGGTGTTTGATTTTTTTTTTTGCCTTGCAATATACAGTAATTAGAATACTAAATGTCTTAGTCTCTCTCAAATTGAGCTCACAGACATGTGATTTGAAGGTATATTTTATATTTTGGGGCTTTACAGAAAGAGACCCTTCAGAAAATCTGTTGTGGGAACACGGTTGAGGATACTAGGGGGCAGTAGTGCTCATTATTCTCAGGTATGGGATATCTGCCAATATGAGACACTGCCTTTAGAACTTAGTCCAAAAATAAAAGTCTCTTTCCTAAAGAAAGCCATTCTCCCTTTTATTCAAAATGAAAATTCTAAAACAAATTACAATCTATTTTATCTGCTAGGAATCTCTAAGACAAATTAGGAGTTTAACTATGTAGGTCACTGCATCATTCATTTTGATACATATTTTTCCCTCAATTTGACTTTCCAGTGAATCAGTTTTTCCATCTATTTGATTTTTCTTTTCTACATCATCATTATTTCACTGGAGTGATTTCTTTCTGTAGTTTTCCTAAATCCTTTGTGGAATAAAACAATGTGAATTAAATTGACCTTGATGTATCATGGTTTCCTTCTTCTCTCATTTGTGATTATCTAGAATAAACTTGAAATTTTCCAATTCTTTTCTGTTTGGTAAAATGATTTAACAAAAACAAAAACCAATCTTGTTGGAATTTTAATTGTCACAGCTTTAAAAATATATAAAAATCTTTATCAAATGTCACTAACTTCTACGAAAATACAGAGACTATATTTAGAATTTTAGAAATTGTTTCTTTGTTGAAACTTAATAGTACTTTTCACATGCTTCACCTAAAGGTCATACCATTCTATTTCACATCTGGCTTTTTAATAATTACCTACAAAGGAGAGTAGAAATTATTTTATCTCCTAATATGACTGTCCTGGGTCTTCCAGGAGTCATTTCCCATTGCTGCATAATTCTTACACAATTCACAATTCAATCTCTAATGAAGGATCAATTGATGACCCCAAGTAACACAATAAACTTAGGACTCTCAATTTCTATCAGAATATTTTTGTACTGTCTATTTTTGTTCTTATAGTTCTTTCTGAAGACAACAGAAGTGGAATTAACCCAGTACGTACATGTCTAACTCATGTTCTCCAAGTCCACATCAGGCTGGTAAAGCAAAGGTGTCAACTAGTAAAAATGAGAGTGGCTAAATCCAGATTAACCCTAAAGCATTTCAACTTCCACCAAATGAATGCCTCTTGACTAAGTTAAAAAATTTCCAGAGATTGCCCATGGGAGCTGAGGTATTTCTCCTTGTTTGGATCAGTGGGACATGAGTTCTGGAGCCTCCCTGTTTGCTTCTCCTGATGATGACCACTTATGCCCTCGGGCCATGTGGAAGCCATCCTAGGGACAGCAGGTATAAGCTACTAAAAATTTAGGGAGCACATTTCTAATCCAGTGTTGCTAGGTACCAAGAAGCCTGACTTCTAGATCAATTAGTGCTACAGCATTTGATAATTCCAATCTGTGTTCCTTAGCTTTGTGTTTCCATTTAATACAAAAGATACCTTTGTTAGAGTGGGCAAAAATATCCACTCCCATCAGTGTCATACTTTTGGACATGAGTCACAAAGTATAACAGGACATAAGTCCATAAAAGTCTTACAGAGATCAATATATCTATCACTGCTCCTTATGGTCCCTGTCCTTCTTTTGAGGACTCTGTCATAAATTCTGCTTTGGAGAAGTTAACTCTAGTCTACCTGAGAACTTCACAATGTCTTCTTCTCGAATAAACATCTCTTCTTTTCACAACACTGTATGACCCTGAGAACAGTGTGAAAATCTCAAATCTCAGTCCTATCTAAAGGTGAGCTGTTCCCATGAACATATAGTCATCCTCATAGATATGTGGAGAGTCCTCATAAGCATCTAACCAAATCATGCTGTTTAGATATGAGCATGGAACATTACAAAAGCTTCATTCATTTTGAGACTCCTCCCTCATACTAATAAATCAAAAGATAGAAATCCCATTTCATACAGTGAAAATTATGAACAATTATTGCTTAATCTTCTGCAGATACAGCGTTTTGTAAGACAGTAGGTATTGTAGGAACATTACCAAAGTGACTGCTATAAAAGAGACATAGAGAAAAGACAGAAAAATTAACTTCCTGTAGTCATTGCTTCATTGCTTAAAACAAAATCTAGTGACTTTAAACCAACTGATCATTTTCACTATCCACTGATTCAACTGTATGATGCTTCTGCTGATCTGGCATAAGCTCACTCATGTAGCTGCATTTACCTGGTAGGTTAGCTGGGGGCAATGTATTTTGATATTTAAAATGCACCATATGCCTGTAGGGTTAAATCACTCCACGTGGGCTTTTGTCCTCCAGACTCTTAGACCTGGCTTCTTCATATAGTAACAGAAGCAGTCTAAGCAGCCCAGCTTCACAATCCTTTATGTCCCACTGGTTAAAACCAGTCAAATGGAATGGGATCTACAGAAAAGTGTATCTGGGAAGGTGTGATTCCTTGCAGGCCATTAATGTAGCAATCTACCATGGCAGCTCCCTACTAGGGCTGTTACTTAAAATCCTCTTAAAATCCTTCTAATACTTGAGTGCTGGTATTCTTTAACAAATTTTCTTTTCTACTGACTCCATAACTTATCTTTTTAAGAGCTAAAGTAGTGTACAATCAGTGTCTTGAAAAATTCTGCTCTATATGTGTAATATGAAATGAATGGCATTCTGCCATCATGTATAAAAATTAGAATGTATAAAATTTTAAAAAGAGCTAAAGTACTTTTATGGGTGTTCTAAGCTGATACTAGTCCAATATATCATGGACTCAAAAGTATTTTGAAATTTAAAATGCACCATATGCCACAGCAAATGCTCACTACTAAATTCTTAAAGCTCTTCAGGAAGGAATAAAAATTCCTTGAATGTAAGTGCAAAAGCCTTTAAATATACCAGGGCCAAGTAGTTCCCCCACCAGGAAGAAATGTATAATTCTGCCACTGTTGTCACACAGTCATGCTTCTGAGGCACTTTGCACTTCTAATCAACTCTGAATGTATTATCAAACAAAATGTTCAAATTTCTTAAGAGTTAGAAAAAGAACCACTATTTTCTGGTTTCTATACCATTTGTATACCATCTTCTGGTTTTTATACTATTTCCATCACCAAGACAAGAAGATGCCCAAAAGTATACATATATTAACAATCTGGACACCAGTCAACAGTATGAACAAAACAGCAAACATCACCAAAGAAAAGGTAAGAAGGAAAGAAATGCCTAACTTTATTCTACTTTACAAGTTGCTACTATTTATAAAATACTCTGATAATTTATGGAGCAGTTGAATAGGTAAAATAATAATAATTGAACTGTTAAAGGCATTGACTATACCTCTTGTGATTAGTTTTAGTATATACCTTTTCTTCCATCATTTTTTAAAAACATCAATTCCAGTTCAAGTTTGTAAGTTGTGGTGAAAATGAATGTGATTCGGAAAAATGTGTGTGCCTAGGCAACTAGAGGTGTGGTCAAACTGTGATCATCAGGTGGGTCACTTTGGACTAAGGAGTTTAGAGCTATGACCAAGGCTAACACCTTTTACTATAAAAAAGTCAGAGTAGCCCTCTGAACAATTATGCTGATGCCAAACAAGATGCTGCTCTGTGAATAGGTGACAAAATGCTTTAGAGCTTTTCCATCAGGGTAGTCAAATGTGGAACTTCACTCATGCACAGAAGATGATTTTTTGTTGTTGTTAAATTGGACAATAAAATCAACTGACCATAAAACAAATAAACAAAAATTAGGCCAATAGCAGAGTTATTTTTAGGTTACTTATTTCAATTTTTCATCTTAATGGGCTGGTATACAAAATAGAACAGAAAATGTACCATATGCTACAGTAAATGCTCAAATCCTTATAGCTCTCATGAAAATAAATGATCTTTATCTTAAGTTTTCCATTCAAATGAAACTAAACCCAAAAATATTCTGACATATTTATCAGTTGCCAGAAAATAAAAATATCTACATATTATTGTTAAAACACAACATTTTATCACGTTTGCTAAAAAAAAATGTGGTAACAAAAGAGCTAAAATGAGAATGAAGGTATTGGCTAACAATTGCAATTAAAAGTCAATATATAAAGAAAGCAGCATTTCTAATTCCACAGTGATGAATAGTTCTGAATTTCATAAAGCTACAAGTTTTAGATGACTCATCTACTTACTTTATAATAAAATCAATATAAACTCTCCCAAACGGTCTCAATACTGTAAAGATATAAACTTTCAAAACTTCCTTTTTGGGTGGGAGGGAAGGGGAATGGGCATAGAGGTAGAAAAGATGGTGGAATGAGATTGGACATCATTACCCTAAATATATGTAAAGACATGAAAGGTCAAAACCAGAGATATGAAAAATTGTATATACAATTTTATATACAACCAGAGATATGAAAAAATGTGCTCTATATGTGTAATATGAATTGCAATGCATTCTGTTGTCATATGTAACAAATTAGAACTAGAAACAAATTTTAAAAACAACTTCCTTTATTATTTCAACATGCTACATTCTAATTTAATCACTAATTATATTTCAGAAAACTAAGGTAATCTTGTTATTTATACTATTGGAAAAATTATAAAGATGAGACAGAATGCATGACATTTAAGAATGTGTATATGCACAAAACACATGATCTTGTAATAAAAAATTGATTTATAAAAACAATAAATGTGCTTAAATTAATTAATATTTTTAAATGCCATTATACAGCAAAATATTCACTATTTTTTGTGATGTCCTGCTTTCCCTGAAGGAAACAAAAAATGTGACAAATACTTGGTGTCCATCCCACTAGGGCACAGTTGGCAATTAGGGTGAGGAATACAGAGTGCTTATTTCCTCAAATTAAAAAATAAAAACAAACAAGAAAGGCAAACAAGTAAAATATCAAAACTTGTGGTATTCTCTTGCAGTTAATTAAATTCTAAATTGTGAGTATCACATGTTACATGTACAGGCCTATTTTTTTCTCTGAGCATAAGGCAGACCAATATTGTTAGCTACAGTTCATCATTCTATGTAACCTAGATTTAACAGATGAAAAGAAGCAATATGAAAAATATTTTTAACTAACCTACACATTTATGAAAAAATTAATTTTCAAATAACATTGGTCTACTAAGAAACTCTAATTTCCCAAGAAAAAAAAACTTTAACATAAAACCTCAACTTCTAAAGAAATTCTGTACAAAAGATTAAATTAATTTTATGTTCTAACATTTGAAAATGCACTTCAATATTCTTCATTTTTTTATACAGTCCTAAACATACTTATTTAAAATCCATCCTTTACAAACTAATTTGGTTTAACAGTGGGTAAGAACAATGATTTAGGTTGAATATTAAGCTAGATACAAAAATAGTTTCTTGAATTTTAAAGAAATCACAGTATCTTGCAAGAAAAAAAAGGCATTAAGAAAAGGAAAAAGCTAAAACACTGGCTGCTCTTCGGGGAAAATGTTCTTGAACTGGAAAAAAAGGAATAAACATATTTTTACACATTCATAAATTCAACACACTTTGTGCTAGACATGTGGCTTGCTTTGAACACAAGTTCATCTCTAAATGGTAATTAACACTTTTCAAGTCAACTTATTTGAATGGGACCATGTCTGAAGGAAACAAACAAAAAAAGAGGCTATGTCATCAACATCAGCATGACAGTGTTAAATTTTTATTAAACATTCAACCAGGTTCATACCTAACTTTTCCTTTTTAGTCATGTAAAAGGTATGGCAAGTCTATGGAAATAACTTAAAGGCAGCAAAATACACTGACATTATTGACAGGTGATGTGACTATGTTTAAGTGGTTTGGTTTTATTTTTATCTTTCTCTAGTTTCTAAATTCATATTTAAATCACTTAACACCCATTTTTATTATCTACTTAAGAATTTTTACTGGAAGATTACCTCTAAGTAAGTATAATGGAAACCCCAGCTTCTACAGTTAATGAACAGATATTTGTAGTGCTAGATCAGACTTTGAAGAAAAGTTCATTACAGAATTGATGTATTGGTTAAATTCATTCATTCCTCCCAGACAAAATAAAGCCCTCCCCATGACACAATACCATATAACAATATCATATAAGAAGAGTTACTATGCTCACACAGTAACTACTTTTTAAACATAAGCTTTTTATGATAGGATCACTAACATATGCTCCCAACATCAATGAGCTAAAGAATATATATTACTTGCCAAACCTTTCTTCCACAGAGCACATTATCTCCTCAGTAAATAATTATTTCCAGACAAATGGGAAATAAAATTGGACTTCTTTGACTAAATTATCCCATATATTTTCCTAGCACTGAGGAAGAGGAAAGACATGAGTGTAAAAGTGTCTTTAAAATGTTCTTCCTTAGTGCTTCATTACTGTCTGAAAGCTGTAAGAAAGATTCTAACATTTCAACCTAACTTTCCTAGTGTGAATGTGTAAAGTGGTGATCATAACAGATAGGATAATGTATTAATGACAACAGGGGAGCTCTGTGAGGAGCTCACACCATAGAATAAAATGGTCTGGGCCATTTAGACAGAAGGGAGAAGAATGCAATTTCAGTAGAAACTACAAATTAATTAGTCTTATTTATATTAAAAAAAAGAAGAAAATTACTTCAGAACCAGAAAAATTGGCTTCCTAAATTTAAAACATAGCCAAGTTAAGAATAAAATTCCCACCTAAGTTTTTTACAGGCCTCTGTAGAGGTCCTCAGAAGAGAGCCTTGATATAAATTACCAAAGATATGTACTTAAAAGATGTGAAATCATTCCATCCAAAGCCATTAATGGAAGGCAGCAAAGGTACTAACAGGAGTCAAAATGAGGTTCAGGAAGGAGGAATCTTATATTTATTATATAAAACTGTTAATAATATGATTTTATTGTAATGACTGGGTTATTAATCTAAAAATATCATATTAAGCAAATTGAGATTTACAACTTTTGATAAAAAATAAAAGAAAATGCTGCAAAGGTAAGACAAAAATCTTAAAATAAAGCGGGGCAATATCTAGTTTTGCCACATCTAATAGCTTCATAACTTTATGAAAAAAACCCTTGTACCTTCACTTGTAAATACCACAAACAAAATTAAAAATTAAGTTTCATGTTTCAAGTTTCCAAGGATCTACTGGTTCAGGCAGAGACAACATTTGACTTCTGAGCATATTCACAAAGTCAGACTTTTCTCCTAATAATCTTCCTGGTTCAGTTTTTTGTAACGAACCTGCCTGACCAAAGGGAGCAAGAAATGGGGAATATGATGTATGTGCTTCAGGTAAATTGCTTATTTCCCTTTCTTCTAGCTTCTTGGAATTTGCAAGGTCAGATATGAAGATGCTCTTATAAAAATGGGTTGCTCCATCCTAGAGGACCAACCAAGGCAGTCTAATTTTTAAGATAAAAAACATATATAAAACTAAGCCATCACACAAATAAAAACATCTCCGCAGGAAAAAAAAAGGGGGGGTTAATCTGGAAAAAAGAAAGTCTTAAGATCCATAGTTAAACTGAATTGTGAGCATCTATTTGCTAGCAGGTACTATGTGGAAGATTACAAATATTCTTTTTTGTTGTTATTGTTTTTGATGAACCTTTATTTTATTCATTTACTTATATGTAGTACTAAGGACCAAACCAGTGCCTCACACATGCTAGGCAAGTACTCTACCAATGAGTCACAAACCCAGCCCATATTTTTTAAATCATAAAACTACTATGATGCAGATATTTTCATCTATATTTTACTGATGAGAAAAGTAGGTTAAGAGATTAAATAAGGCAATTAGGTCATGCAGCCAAGATGTGACTTACCCAGGATTCACTCTCCATTGATCTGATGCCAAGCCTCTTTCCATACTGTCAAGTCCACATCTCTATTAACTAACACCACTGCTTGGCTTCTACCTGTGGGCCAACACTGCAAAGAACTGCAAAAGAAAAAGAAGACATTATCTTTACACTCCAGGTAGTTAATATCTAAGAGGCATTCCGAAGAATCAGATGCCCAGTTCACCAGGGGCAGTATGGTATATCAGAAGAACACTGGCTAGAGAGAATAATAATTCACTTACTCTGGGTTTTGCTATTTATTAGTCATAAATAATAATTTTATTATTTTCAATCTCTCTTTCTTTGTTTTATTCTAAAGAATCTAATTGTAATCTTTACATAATTTGGTTCCTATGCATGAAATCAAAGATTTCTATTACCTGTAGAGACACAGGGGAAGACATGAGAATCAGTATTTTGTGTTTTCCCAAATTAGTCTTACAAATAGCAAAATTAACAGAGTGAATTTTTCACATATTTAAATTTTATTCAAGATATTTTCTCAATAGCATCATCTGTAACATCTTATAAAATTACCAAGTTGAAACATATTAGTTCTCTTTATTTGAATAAATGCTTTTATTTTCTAGCAATAACACATAATTCCTTCAACCAATACTAGGTTTACCTTGGTTTGTCATAATTTACTCAGATATTATTCATGGGAGAGTGGAACTGCTGCATCAAAGTGCACACTAAATTTCTGGATGTGGTGGTACATACCTGTTCTCCCAGCAGCTAGGGAGGCTGAGGCAGGAGGATCTCAAGTTCGAAGCCAGCTTCCGCAAATTACCAAGGCTGTAAGCAACTTAACAGGACCCTGTCTTGAAACAAAATAAATAAATAAAAAGGGCTGTGGATATTGCTCAGTGGTTAAGCACCCCTGGATTCGATCCCTGGTACGAAAAAAGAAAAAAATATACTAAATTCATTTTGACTATTGCACATTGAAATTTAAGAACTATCAAAGTGATTAAGTTTTGGTGTTGGAAAATGTGATTAAGACAAGAATATGTGTAGTTCTTAATGGAAAAGAAGTCTACAAAATGTACATATTAATAGTTTTTCAATTAAATCTTTCTTAAATTTGAATCTCCTTTGCCATTAAACAGTATTTTCACCTCTAGTTGTATTTCCTCATCCTCCATTAACATATTTGACTCTGAGGAAAACCTTAATAGTTCAATAGCCATACATAGGTTAGCAGCCCTCACACCTGAGGAAATTTGGTCTTCTTGGACTTTTTGTTATTTAGATCACACAAATATTGCAATTAATGAAATGAAACCACAGCCTTGTCTGTATTTCCTCAGACAGTCAAGTCCTAACTCATATATACTTCATTTCTTATTGTCCTAACTCTAAAAGAGAGTAGACTGTATTTTTCATAAATGCTTTATTGAAAAAATCCTTCTCTTCTGAAAGCCTTCTGACTACGACATTGATAAAGTACCATGTAAAACAGCATAAAAGAATTTTCATTCAACAGTGGCAACCACTTTAGCCAATGAACCAAAACTTTAAAGACTCAGAAATTAAAAATTCATATATTTCTGAAAATATTATTATTTCACAAGTAAGAGCAAAATTATAAAATAGAAGCATGTCCTCTGAGCCTTAAAATTCACATCCACATCTTTAAGCACATTTTATTTAGTCAAAGAAAATTCAAAATGAATTCAAAGGGGAGAAATACAGGCTGGATATTTACGGGCTACTTTAGAATCAAAAATCACAAATTGCTTATTCAAGATATTTAATGTGACAACATAAATGATTAAAAATACAAGGATAAAAAGAAATGATGATGTTTGATTTACAGCTTTCAAAACAAAATATATTACATTATTCCTACATTAGACTTCCTGTCAAAAAGAGAGAGAGAGAGAGAGAGATGTGTTTTGAAGAAAAAAACAGGAGAGAGAATGTGTGTGGGTGTCCCACGGTTAACTGCCTGGCTGGGGTTGTGGCTTTGCCCATAGCAAGGAAGAAAGAACATCATGAAAAATAACTGGAATCTCAGTCTTAGTCTTTTCATGAATCTCCCCTGTCTCCTCCAGCTAACTCTGTGTAATCTACAAAATATACATCAAACTTAAGAACAGAAACATTACCCCAGAAAGACACTATGAGGTTGGTTTTGCTCTTCAAAAAATATAAATACCAGAATCCATAAATGGAAAAAAAACACCAAAAAAACTACCTAAAGAGCCACCCTAAGTAAATACAGTTGAAAATCCTCCTTACCCAAAGGTACACAATAAAATCAAGTAAAATGGCCTTGCTGACTGGTTGAGAGAGAGCCTGGTTGTGCTCAGCTTTCAGATGTCGCATTCCAGGTGCTCACTCACCTGCATCCTGAAGGTGGCTGGGACAGAGTGGGGTGCAGGAGATGCAATGCCCCAGAGTGTGGGCAAGAAAACCTACCACCACCAAGGACAAGGCTGGCAACATCCCAGAAGTTGGCACCCGGTTCCCAGGCAGAGGATCCCAAATAACATGCTCACACGCGAGTCCCACAGCTACTCCTGGGAGATGGATGCGCGCCAGGATGGGGGGCAGAGAAAGCCATAGCCCACTGGTGTGCCACATAAATAGCCTTGGCGGGCTCTGGCTGACTGCGGGTGGCTCTATGCTGGAGTCTGGGCAAAGCAGCAGTTGCAGAGCTTCTGGCACCAGCATGTCTAGTGCTTTCTTGGAAGCTCTGAGTTCCAGATGTCTCTGGCTACCACTCCTCTCACCAGGATCTGCAAGCTTGTATGTACCTACATACTAGCGAGAATGTGCAGGCACCCTGGCTGATGCTGTTGTTAATGCAAACTGCACACAAACCATGCAGGTGCCCCCTCGTTTCCAAGGGGTGCAGCTAGGGGAGACAAAACTTGTTTGTCTTACTTTATGCTGTTACTGTAGTCCTTGTTCTTGATCCTAAACTTGGTTAGGAAGCCGCCAATTAAGATGACTGTCTCTCCATTCCACCTATCTCCCATCATTCCCCAACTTCAAAGGAGGGGAAAATGCAGGGCAGAATATTGTTCGGATTGACAGTGGAGCCTCCAGACTGTCGTGGGGTCCACATGCAATGTAAATAACTTACTGGAGAACTTGTTTGTTCTGCACCCTATCTTCCCCCACCCCCACACTTCTGCCCACTTTCTTCTGCCTCCTCCTGCTTTCTCCAGTTGGCAAGTCAAGGAAATGGGGTGAGGAAGAATGGGAGAACAAAACCACATGCTGTTTTGGCAAAGCCAAGTTGTGTCTGCTGCTTCTTGGCAGTCCCAAAAGTAGGTTCTTTAAGCAGATAAAGCTGCTGGCAAATGAAACAGGGGATTCTACCTGAAGTGCAGAAAGCTTGTAAGGGATTCAAAGCCCTTGGTGGCAGGTAAAGTACAAGGGAGTCAGAAAGGAAGACCCGAGGGTGCCTTGAAACACTGGTCTTTATTTGCATGGTATGCATCTCTAGAGCCTGCGGTAGAGACAGGCCAAGCATCTTTCTCAGTCTTCATTGTAGTGGCTCCAGTCTCACTTGGGCCTAGGAGTTCTTAGGCTTCCTGGTGGTCCTGAAGCCCAGGTTACTGAAGCAAGGCTTGGAAGAAGGGAACTTCTGAGACTTACTTGGGGGAGAAAAATAGTAGGGATGAATGGAAAGAACAAATTGCCAGAGCCTTCTCCACATACACTTTAAAGCCCAAGCACCAGTGTGAGTGATGCTCAGGCCTTGTGTCTAACAGATACTCCCTGCTCCTATCCATGGGGTGAGAGGGGGCTTGCTGGCCAGCTAGGAACCTAGGGGAATGACAGGGGAAAGACCAAATGCAAGACATCTATGGGCAGCAAGACCAGAATCAGGGTGGAGCTTCCTCCTGAGCCCCTTCCCTCCCTGCTATTTCCCACCAGCTCATCTCTAGCCCACCAGCACCACAGCCCTTCAGCCCATGGGCTGCTGGACCTCTGCCCACTGCCTTTACTGTGCCTTGCTGGCTGAGCCAGTGCTCTGCTCGCAAGTCAATTGCAAAGCTTGGCTTTCCTAAAGGTGCTGAAACTTTCCTCCAAATACCTGCAGCCAAGAGACCATAGTAAACCCAGACTGGCCTAGGACTTCTTCCTGACTCTCCTCCCTGGAGGAAAGACAGCTAACTTTAGAATCTCCAGTCCATGCAAGACTCAGTGAGCACATTAGCAGAATCACCTATCAACACATCTGCAGATCGCCAAGACTTCGCTCTTCTCCCATGCAGGTCACTCAGCTGCTACCTACACACAGCACAATACCATCACCTGGCTCTCCCACCTCACCAGACACCTCAGCGCTGAAAGCAGACAGCCACCATCTTGGCTCAATATTTTCACTGTTAGGTGGGGTCAGTTCCTAGATCTGATCTCCAGGGGCCAGTGGATTTTCACAGAAATTATCAGCACTGTGACCACCCATGCAGAAATGAGCCTCCAGGCTTGAGTAATTCTCCAAACTCCATACCCAAAGCCAACAGTTCTAGTTCATGCACAGTTCACAAGTTGCTTAGCAGCAACACATATAAGCACCTCTGTAGAACTCCAGACTGTGCTCCACTCCCATGCAGGTTACTCGGCTGCTACCTATCCACAGCACAAGGCCATCACCCAGCTCCCCTCACATCACCAGATATGCCAGAACTGGAAGAAGACAGACTCCATCTTGGCAAACCTTTCTCACCATTTTGTGGTATGTGTGTCTATCAGATCAGATCTCCAGTTGAGCGGGTACCTGATTTCCAATTCCTCCCCCTTCACTAATAGCGTTAACTCAGCACAGTGGCCGTCCAACACAAGATCAGCTCTCACTTGGGCAGGAATGCAGAGCAAACAGGGTGCCACCCACCTAGTGTGAACCTGGAGGTGAGATCAAGCAGTTGGGATCTGATAAATAAGAGAGAGGAGGGGACTAAAGTCTGGAGCATAGCAGAGACATCAGGATTTGGGAAGTCTCCAGGCAAGAGAGGGAGACAATACTGGGGGCTTAAATCAGACAAGTGGTCACAAAAAACACCCGTGAGGCACTATTTTTCTGCTGGGACTGGTGGACAGCACTCCCCAAATTCAGATGCTCCACACCAGGTACAGTCTTCACACCCTGGTTACCTACAGCATCCTGAGGGCAGAGACAGCTACTGCATGAGACAAGCCCACCTACTGGATGAGAAGAGAAAGAAATGGATCTCTAAGACTATTTCTTTTTCTTTTTCTCCTTTCTCTTCTATCCTATCACCCTCACATCCCCAATATATGTAAAATCAACAACTTTGCTTGGAATAGGACTTTGAGGAATAAGTCACCTAATGATATAATATAGAGGAATTGCATAAGCCCCCCTTTTCTTTTATTTTTCTTCACTCTTTTTTTCTTACTTTCCCTTTTTTATTATTCTTCTTCCTTCACCCTCCAAATATACCATTTTAACATCCTGTATTTTTCTGAAAACATACGTGTGTTAGCTTTAGGTACTCTACTGCCTTCCCATGTAATTGTCTACCCCAAATTACCTCCTATCTATTCTGCTGCTGCTAACCCACTTCACTAGATTTCTCCTTCACATTTCCTAAGATATATTATCTCTATACCCTCACATCTTCTCCCCTCAACATTTCATCCTATGCCTTACCCCCAGTTCATTGTCCACCACCAGAAAAAGTAAACCTTTTTATGAAACTACTGATTATATTTTAAATAATAATTGAATCCAACATTTCTGGGCATTGAGACTAAACCGTAAATGTCTTAATAACAACAATTTGTTTATAGGTAATGTATTGTTGATATTGGGATCTGTTAACATTGGTCTTATCCAAAAAGGAGAGATCTTTGTAGTACAAAAGCACTACAAATTTATAGGGTAAAAACAATAACACACCAGATCCACAGAGCTGGAAAGGAAGGCACATGAGCAACATGAAAAGACAAGGGAAGGAAGTAGCACAAACAAATCAAAACAACACATCATTAGAAGCATTGGCAGCTACAGAAGAAAAAATGACAGTGAAATATTTCAGGATATACATGGGTAAAATGTGTTGGGATCTCAAGAACAAATACAGGCAGTGAAATATCACTTCAACAATGAGCTACATAAACAAATCCAAGAAGCAAAAGATCACTATGAAAGCATCAACAACAGAGTAGACCACTTAGAAAATAGAACATCAGACAATGAAGATAAAATAAATCATCTTAAAAGAACATACACCACACAGTGAAAATGATAAGAAATCATGAGCAGAATATCCAAGAAATATGGGATTGCAAAAAAAAAAAAAAGACGAACTTTAAGAGTTATTGGAATAAAGAGAAGCATAGAGGTCCAAACCAAAGGAATGAACAATCTACTCAATGAAATAATATCAGAAAACTTTCCAAATATGAAGAATGAATTGGAAATTCAAATTCAAGAAGCCTACAGGACGCCAAATGTACAAAATCACAACAGACCTACACCAAGGCATATTATAATGAAAATACTCAACATACAGAATAAGGAGAAAATTTTAAAAGCCACAAGTGAAAAGAATCAGATTACATAAAAGGGAAAACTAATTAGGATGACGGTAGATTTTTCAACACAAACCCTGAAAGCTAGAAGATCCTGGAAATACATATATCAAGCTCTGAATGATAATGGGTGCCAACCAAGAATCTTAAATCCAACAAAATTAAGCTTTAGATTTGAAGATGAAATGAAAACCTTCCACCATAAACAATAGTTAAAAGAATTTAATGCTAAAAAACTGGCACTACAAAACATTCTTCGCAACGTATTTCATGAAGAGGAAATGAAAAACAGCAATGAAAATCAGCAGAGGGAGGTAGTATACTAGAGAGAAAACTAATCAAAGAGGAAAACCAATTTAAGTAAAATAACAAAAATTAAACAAATATGGCTGGAAATACAAACCATGTCTCAATAGTAACCCAAAATCTTAATGGATTAAGCTCACCAATCAAAAGACATAGGTTAGCAGATTGGATTTTAAAAAAAAGACTGAACAATATGCTGCCTACAGGATACTCATCTGATAAAAAATTACATACACAGACTGAAGAGAAAATGTTGGCAGAAATCATATCACTCACATGGACTGTGAAAGCAAGCAGGGGTTTCCATATTCATATCAAATAAAGTAGACTTCAAGCCAAGGTTAATCAAAATGGATAAAGATGGACATTACATACTGCTCAAGGGAACCATTTACCAACAAGACATAACAATCATAAACATATATGCCCCAAACAATGCTGCAGCTATGTTCATCAATCAAACTCTTCTCAAGTTCAAGAGTCAAATTGACCACAACACAATAATATGGGGCAAATTTAACACACCTCTCTCACCACTAAATAGATCTTCAAATGAAAGTTGAATAAAGAAACTATAGAACTCAATAACAAAATCAATAACTTAGATTAACTGACATTTATAGGATATTTCAACCTGAATCAAGCAGAAACACTTTATTCTCAGCAGCACATGGATCCTTCTCTAAAATAGACCATATGCTATGCCAAAAAGTAACTCATACCAAATACAAAAAGTAGAGATACTACCTAGCATTTTTTCAGATCATAATGGTATGAAAATGGAAATCAACAACAAAATAAAAAGTAAAAATTACTCCAACACCTGGAGACTAAACAATATGCTACTGAATGAACAATGGGTTGCAGAAGACTTTAAGAAGTAGATTAAAAAATTCTTACAGGTAACTGAGAACATAGACACAACAAATCAAAGTATCTGGGACACTATGAAATCAATACTAAGAGGAAAATTCATTGTATGGAGTTCATTCCTTAAAAGACAAAAAAGTCAACAAATAGATGACTCCACAACAACATCTCAAAGCCATAGTAAAGAAGAACAAATCAGAAGCAAAAGCAGTAAAAGGCAAGAAATAATTAAAATTAGAGCTGAAAACAATGAAATCAAAACAAAAGAAACAATTGAAAAAATTGAGAAAACGAAAAGTTGGTTCTTTGAAAAAACAAATACAATTGACAGACCCATAGCCATGCTAAAGAATAGAAGGAAAGAGAGAACTCAAATTACCAGCATACATTATGAAAAGCTAATATTATAGAAGACTATAGAATTACAGAGGATAATTACAAATTATTTTGAAATCTTATACTCCAATAAAATAGAAAACATTGAAGTCATTGACAAATTTCTTAAGTCACACGATTTGCCCAGATTGAGTCAGGACGATATACACAATGTAAACAGATCAATATCAAATAAGGAAATAGAAGAAGCCATCAAGCTAACCAACCAAGAAAAGCACAGGACTGGATGGATACACAGTCAAGTTCAATTTCTACAAGACTTTTAAAGAAGGAATAATACAAATACTCTTCAATTTATTTCAAGAAATACAAAATGAGGCAGCACTTCCCAAGTCATTCTATGAGGCCAATATCACCCTGATCCCAAAACCAGGCAAAGACACATCAAAAAAAAAAAAAAAAAGAAAACTTCAAACCAATATCTCTAATGAACATAGATGCAAAAATTCTCAGTAAAATTCTGGCAAATCAAATACAAAAATGTATCAAAAAGATCGTGCACCATGATCAAGTGGGATTCATCCCAGGAATGCAAGTTTGGTTCAACATAAGGAAATCAATAAATGTAATTCATCACATAAATAGACTTAAAGAGAAGAATCATATGATTATCTCAATAGATGCAAAGCATTTGACAAAAATGCTTCATCCCTTCATGTTCAAAACACTAGAAAAACTAGGGATAACAGTAACATATCTCAACATCATAAAGGATATCTATGTTGAGCCTCAGGCCAACATCATTCTAAACAGAGAAATATTGAAGGAATTCCCTCTAAAAACTGGAACAAGACATAAATGTCCTCCTTCACCACTTTTACTTAACATAGTTCTTAAAACACTGGCCAGAGCAGTTAGACAGATGAAAGAAATCAAAGGGATAAGTATAGGAATAGAAGAAATTAAATTATCAATATTTGCTGATGGTATTCTATACCTAGAAGACCCAAAAAACTCCACCAGAAAACTTCTAGAACTAGTAAATGAATTCAGCAATGCAGCAGGATATAAAATCAATACACATAAATCAAAGGAATTTCTGTATATCAGTGACAAAGCCTCTGAGAAAAAACTGAGGAAAACTACCACATTCACAATAACCTCAAAATAAATAAGATACTTGGGAATCAACTTAATAAAGAGGTGAAAGATCTATACAATGAAAACCACAGAACCCTAAAGAGAGAACTCAGAGGAGACCTTAGAAGATGGAAAGATCTACCTTACTCATTTTAGGCAGAATTAATATTATCAAAATGACCATACTGCTAAAAGCATTATACAGATTTAATGCAATTCTGATCAAAATCCAAATGACATTAGTCATAGAAATAAAGCAATCATGAAGTTTATCAGGAAAAATAAGAGACTCAGAATAGCTAAAGCAATCCTAAGTAGGAAGAGCAAAGCAGGTGGCATTGCTATACCAGACCTGAAACTATCCTACAGAGCAATGATAACAAAAAGAGTATGGTATTGGCAACAAAACAGACTGGTAGACCAATGGTACAGAATAGAGGACACAGAGATTCACCCACAAAAACTACAATCATCTTATATTAGACAAAGGTGCCAAAATTGTGCACTGGAGAAAAGATAGCATCTTCAACAAATGGTGCTGGGAAAAGTGAAAATCAGTATGCAACAAAATGAAATTAAACCCCTATCTTTCACCATGCACAAAACTCACCTGAAAATGGATTAAGTACCTAGGAATGAAACCAAAGACTCTGCATCTAATAGAAGAAAAAGTAGGCCCTAATATTCATCATGTGGGATTAGGCTCCAACTTCCTTAATAAGATACTTATAGTGAAAGAATTAAAACCAAGAATCAATAAATGGGATGGAATCAAACTAAAAAGTTTCTTATCAGCAAAAGAAATAATCTTTGAGGTGAACAGAGAGCCTACATCCTGGGAGCAAATTTTTACCCCTCACACATCAGATAGAGCCCTAATCTCTAGAGCAAATAAAGAACTCAAAAAGCTAAGCACCAAAAAACCCCAAATAATCTAATCAACAAATGGGCCAAGAACATGAACAGACACTTCTCGAAAGAGGATTTACAATCAATCAACAAATATATGAAAAAAATGATCATCTTCTCTGGCAATAAGAGAAATACAAATCAAAACTACTCTATCATCTCAGTCCAGTCAGAATGGCAGCTATTATGAAGACAAACAACAATTAATGTTGGCAAGAATGTGGGGAAAAAGATACACTCATACACTGCTGGTGGGACTGCAAATTGGTGCAGCCAATATGGAAAGTACTATGAAGTTTCCTTGGAAATCTGGGAGTGGAACCACCATTGGACCTAACTATCCCTCTCCTCAGACTATACCCAAAGGATTTTAAAAACAGCATACTACAGGGAAACAGCCACATAAATGTTTATAACAGCACAATTCACAATAGCTAAACTGTGGAGCTAATATAGATGCCTTTCAGTAAATGAATGGAGAACAAAATGTGGTATATACACACAATGAAATTTTACTCATCAATAAAAGAGAATAACATCGTGGCATTTGCTGGTAAATAGGTGGAGTTGGAGAAGATAATGCTAAGTGAAGTTAGCCAATACCAAATATAAACAAATGTTTTCTCTGACTCATAGTGGGGTTGGGAGGGGAACATGGGAGGAATAGAAAAATTCTAGATAGCAAAGAGGGGAGGGAGGAAAAGGGAGGGGACAGGGGATTAGGAAGGATGGTGGAATGTGATAGACATCATTATCCAATGTACTTGTATAAAGTACAAGTACTTGTGCTATAGGTGTCTTATTAAGGAACTTAGAACCTGACCCCACATGATGGAGATTAGGGGCAACTTTTTCTTCTATTAGATGCAGAGTCTCTGGTTTGATTCCCAGCACCATTTGTTGAAGATGATATTCTTTCTCAAGTGCATGCACCTTTGTCTAATATAAGGTAGTTGTAATTTTGTGGGTTGGTCTCTGTGTCTCTATTCTGTACCATTGGTCTACCAGACTGTTGTGGTGCCAGTATCATGCTGTTTTTGTTACTATTACTCTGTAGTATAGTTTAAGGTCTGGTATAGCAATACCACCTGTTTCACTCTTCCTGCTTAAAATTGCTTTAACTATTCTGGTTCTCTTATTTTTCCAGATGAATTTCATGATTGCCTTTTCTATGAGGAATTCCATTGGGATTTTTATCAGAATTGCATTGAACCTGTATAGTGCTTTTGGTTGTATGGTCATTTTATTAATATTCTGCCTATCCATAAGAAAGGTATATCTTTCCATCTTCTAAGGTCTTCTTTTTTTTAAAGAGAGAGTGAGAGAGGGGAGAGAGGGGGAGAGAGAGAGAGAGAAAGAGAGAGAGAGAGAGAGAGAGAGAATTTTTAATATTTATTTTTTAGTTCTCGGCGGACACAACATCTTTGTTGGTATGTGGTGCTGAGGATCGAACCCGGCGCATGCCAGGCGAGTGCACTACCGCTTGAGCCACATCCCCAGCCCACTAAGGTCTTCTTCTATTTCTCTCTTTAGGGTTCTATAGATTTCATTGTAAAGATCTTTCACCTTTTTTGTTAAGTTAATTCCCAAGTATTATATTTATTTATTTTTTTGAGGATATTGTGAATGGGGTAGTTTTCCTCATTTCCTTTTCAGAGGATTTGTCACTGATAGACAGAAATAGCTCTGATTTATGGGTGTTGATTTTATTTCCTGCTACATTGCTGAATTCATTTAGTAGTTCTAGAAGTTTCTTGGTAGAGTTTTTTGGCCATATTATCTTAGGTCTCTGTAGGTTTTCCTCCAAAATACACAAGTTTGAACAATAGAGCATTCTGGAACTCTGTGTACCTCTATAATGTGTTTCTGTTCTTGACAAATTATCCAGTCTATGGTACTCTGTTAAAGAAGCACAAATGGACTAAGATATGTCTCTTTAATCACTGTGTGAAACTTTTATTAAAAATTTCAATTTTGCATATGTATGAACAAAAGACCAAACTTTAGTATTATTTTTAAATTCATATTCCTTAAACTGAGGGTAGAGATCAGTGGGAAGGAGCAAGATTTGAAACAATTTCTGGAAATCTTATCAATAACAAACAATGTTACTAATCACAACCTTGATATCAACAGAGCAGAGAAAGGGGAGTTCTTTTCCTACCTCTCTGGGCAGAAACATAAAAGAAGGTGGGTGCAGTTAAGAAACATACCCCTAAAAACAGACCACCAGGGCTGGGAATGTGGCTCAGTGATAGAGCACTTACCCAGTATGTGCAATGCCCCTAGGTTTGATCCCTGGCAGCACACACAAGTGTGACATAGCAGACAACTTTTCCACAAAGAATATTACATAAAAAATAAATGTAAATAAAGTCATTTAACTTCTGTGATTCAACTCCATCCTTGAGGAGAAGCTACATACCTGTGGGTCCCATCATCTTTTCCTAGCCCCTAAAGGCAACTGCTAAAGCTCTGATTACTATGACTTCTGCTATTTACTCCTATATTTTGAAATAATATTTTATTTATTTATTTATTTATTTATTTATTATTATTACTATTATTGTTGTTATTAGCTTAAAGTACTGAGGATTGAATCTAGGGGTATTCTAATAGTGTGCTATATCCCCATCTCTTTTATTTATTTGTTTTATTTTGAGATAAGGTTGCTTTGGGTGACCCTGAACTTCAACCTTTCTGCCTTGTCCTCCTGAAGGGATAGGTATGCACCACCACACCTGGTTTATGTTATCTTTACTTTTCAGACATAATCTGTTGACTTCCTACTACGAAAGGTAAGGATTATTTTACCTTTTTCACCTCAAATACATACCATTTTTCTTCCTCTCATCTTCCTAATAGAGTGGTATCATAAACAACAAAGATTAATCCTTTAACTTGTTACTACATAGGTATGATAGTATGCTTCAGTGTGTAAAGAAATGTGTAATTATATACTACTATATATTTCCATTAAAATAATACACATTACTATATAATTAATATACTATTATATATATATTACTATTGCATACTTTACTTTTTAATTTTCCCCACTAATCAATGTACTATTTAAGGACTCTTAATTCATAACTCTATTTTATGTATCTCTAATTGTTCCACAATTCTTCCCCAAATTTGTGAGCTCTTCTCATGTCACTAGTTGATCACATTACTAGTTCCTTTCTATTGTTAAGAAAGACATCCAAGTGGGCACCATGTCACACTCCTATAATCCCAGGGACTTGGGAGGCTGAGGGGGGAGGATGGCAAATTTGAGGAAAGCCTCAGAAACCTAGAAAAGCCCTAAGCAACTTAGCAAGACTCTGTCTCAAAATGAATGAATGAATGAATGAATGAATGAATGAGTGAAAAGGCTGGCTAAAGATGTAACTCAGTGATATCAAACCCCTGGATTCAGTCCCCATACCGGGAAAAAATAAGGTATCTACTCTTCTAGACCATGTGTCTTCCCTTTTCATTTTAGAGAGGTTGTTTCCAGGCCCCCTGCACAGCTAGGACACTCTTTCCCTATCTTACTGGGAATTAATTACATTTACCTCTTTCATGGTTAAACCACTCTTTGTACCCAAGTCTTCCTCTTTGTTGGCTACATCCTCTTATTGTAGGGTGAGTTGATTTCTGAGAAAGAATGCAAGTTTTCTTTTTTCTTTTTAGACTTGCACATCGGACAGTGTTTTTACAATATTTCCTACCTGCACATATCACTAACAGTGCAGCTAGATATAAACTCTAGGTTGGAAATGACTTTCCCTTTGGTATCTAATGCTGCCAAGAAGGCCAGTGCCATTAGGACTTTCTTGTTTTAAATATATTTTTGGTTGTACATGAACACAACATATTTATTTATCTTTATGTGGTGCTGAGATTTGAACCCAGTACCTCATGCATGCAAGGCAAGTGATCTACAACTGAGCTACAACCCCAGTACTCCCATCTTACTCCCATTAGGGTTTGAGATATGACAGTATGGAATTTTCTACCATATATTATATGAACTGTTTTCCACTGTCTACAACTTTGAAGATTTCATCATTGCTTCATTATCTATGAGGCTCTAAAATTTCAGGTGGTATATTTTCACATTTTTACACTAATACCTGTTGTTCCACGAAATTTTCTTAAATTACTTTTTGTGTGCTTTTCTGCCCTCTTGTTTTCTTCCTAGAGTTCATATTAGATAAAACTTTCCATCTTCTTTTTTTCTATTTTAACTTTCTTTGGGTTTTGGAAGTGTTCTCTAATATCCAGTACATTATATACACTTTTCTTAAATTTCTATCACTTTTTAATTTTCTATAGATCTTCCTTTTTAGGATTTCCTATGTTAAAATATTATCCGTTTTCAGTTTTTGATTGTAATATATTTTCTTACCTCTCTGAGAATATCAATTGTTCTTTTGTGAAATGTTTATCTACTATCTGTACCACCCCTATATTTCAAAGTTCTTTTTTTCTGTTTGATTCTATCCACTGTGTAAGAAGTTACTCACTAATATTTAAAAATTACTTGTTAAAAAAAGTGGCTTTTTTGCACGAGGATAGGGCTGGTGAACAGGCAAGTCTTTGTAAAGTTTTAGGGAAATAACTTGATGGCATCCTTACCCAAAGTACACATATGAAGATGTGAATTGGTGTGAACATACTTTGCATACAACAAGAAAATAAGAAGATATTCTACTTATATCAAAATAGAAAAAAAGAAAATTTAAAAAATGGTTACTTTCTGCTCCATCTTTCTAAAGATTTTGCCCTGGGTATCTGAAACTTGCCAGATGACATAATCTCTAAGAATGTTATTTACATCATATTTAAACTATGTTTTTCAAAAGAACTCATGGGAACTCTTCCTAGAATGTCCAGTTACCTGTACATATTGCCAATTAATGAATGCATTTTCTCTTGCTAATTATTTAGTTTGTTGTATGCTCTCTGTGGACACAGCTAGAAAGATAAATGAAAATTATTCCCTAACAGTGATAAAAGGTAATTAAAGGGTTGCTTAATTTTCCATTGCCTGCAGGAAAAATCTCATGACCTTGATGATAGATTAATCTCCCTCCTTTTCTCTAGCTTTTCTATACAGCCCTCCTAGTGTAACTAACCACACTGAGCTGCTTTCTATGATCCCCAAACTATTATAATTTTAATTCCATTGCAATTCATTTCACGTTTCTTCTCCCTTAAAAAAAAACATATTCTTGTCTTGGGCACATCACTGTTCAAAAAGAATTTTGCTAATTTCCTGCCAAGAAGTGTATATGTTATATATGTATACAGACACACACACACACACACACACACACACACACACACAGATGCCAGCTACCTTGATTCCAAGTAAGGATATGGATATAAGAAAGGAGGCCCCTACACATGAACCCAGTAGCATCATCTCATTTGAAGAAAGACTGCTCTCCAATTCTTTGCTCAAACCAAGCTACCAGTTCAAGAAGAACCCTGCACACCTACAACTGGTACAACGCTAGGTAACTACATTTCCCAGAGAGAGCATGACATCATCTAGTCTATGTTCTCAGTACTCCCTTCCCTTTTCTTTCTTTCACCTCTCTCTTCCTATTCACATTCCATTTTCTTGTTTCTCAAAATCCTCACTCTTAGGTAACTGTCATCATTCTCCTCAGGCAGTTGGTTGATAAAGACTTAATTAAGCCAGTGGCTTGCTGGAGCCAAACTGTACCAGCTTGTGAGAGATAACTGCTCAATATTTAGGAATTTTACAAGCAAAGTTTCAACTTTTGGTAGCTAGTAATCAGCCTTGGAAGAAATGCTTATACCAGGAAATTGGCATTGTTAACACTCCCTACTGGCCTGTGAGGAGCTGGTTTCTGCACACCACTGGGTATTACACTGCCCAGGGGATCTTGCAGTCTTAGTGGGTACTCCTGAAAACCTTAAAGATTCACAATGAACTTCCATTTCTGAGATTTCTCTAACAGGAAATATTTTACGTATTTTGATTATCATGTGTAAAGAAAGAAAAAGTTAAAACTGAGAGAAAATTTTTTAAAAAGAAAAAAGAAAAGCTTACATATATTTATAGCTACACGTATTTTGTCTTCTATTTTTGATTTTTGTATATTAAGAAAAAAGACAAATCAAAAGTTTCCAACCCAAGCTAGGTAAAATTGGAGAAGAGAAAAAAGCAGGCAATACAGCAAATATCTTTCTGACACCTGCGGCTTCCAAAACCAATAAGAACACTCATTGAAATTGATTGTATGAAAATTTATATTAAATTATGTAATGAATATTAAATAATCTGATTTATGTTAAATTTTATTTAAATTAAATTAATTTCTTTACATTTTATTAAATTAATTTAAATCAAATTTAATAAATTTTTAAATATAAATTGTTATAATTTAATATGAATTAATTTTATTAAATTAAAAATAATACTAATTAAATTTTAAGTGCTACATCAAAAAATAAATTTAAATTAAATGTAATAAAACTAACATAAAATAATAAAATAAATTTAAATTAAATGTGATAAAATTAAATTATATTTAAATTACAATATAATTTATATTTAAAAATTGATTTCATATTAAAGTTTGTTAAATTAATTTTAATAAAGAATGTCCTTTAATGGTTCTAAAACTACAGGTTTCAGAGAAGCAATTGCCACATAATCTGCTTTCTCTCTTCTCCGACTTTGCCCAACTCAAGCTAGAAACTCGATTCATCTTTTATCTTAATTTACAAAAATAACAAAGATTAATTTTATATATTCTTTTTGTTAACCCAGAGAAGCATTTAGATAAACAGTCCATATTTTAATGATACATTCTTATGAATTGACTTTTCATTGGAAATGATTGATGTAATAAGTCTTTTGGTTTGACTCAAACTTAATGTGTAGAAAATATTTTCCTTATGAACATATTTAACTCCTAGAAAATTGAGTTTAACCTGAAGTGACTTCTTAGACAATTAAAAATAGTTAAATGGATAGGTTCATAGTATTTTGATTAAAAGAATCTTAGAATTAATCCACTAAATTTTTCATTTGGGCCCTACAACTGTAATTTTCTTTTAGTAGTTGTACAATGTTTTCCTTGATAAAGAATTCACAACTTCTTGCTACATCATACTCTAACTCTGGAGATATATCTTTATCATATGGGTTGGATTTTTCTTTTCCGTCATTTAAATGTATCATTTTTATTTTAATATAATTAAATTTAACAAATATTATAAAAAAGAGGTTGAGCTGTATAGTTCACTGATACTGCTCTGATTCACAATCAAAGTATTTAAGAATTGAATACTGCATAGAGTTACCTCATAACATCAGAACAAATTTTAATAAACGAAAAGTGCTACAGCAAACAAAGAATCAAACAATTTTAAGTGTTACATGAAAACAAAAACAAAAACAAAAAACTTCATAGCTCTATATCAGGGTTTTTTTCTTTATCTTTTTTCTAAAAATATATGACTTTTTTCCAAAAGGAAAAAGTACCTTGAGTTTATGGATTCTGTAAAGTACTAAATTATCTCTGGCTTGAATATTATCTATTGCCTACAAAGGTCCTTTAGTACAACTCTAGGGCTGTTGTCAAGGGGTATTGGCAATAGTGTACAGTTCAAATGAAGATGCCCAGGTCCACCAGGCCCAACCAAGTCCAGCTGGGTTAATAAGAGTCACAGCTTCCAAATGGGGAGCCAAGAATGGCTGAATTGTGTTCCATATTTACAACTTCCTGGTACTTTTACACCTGGCTTTCTCCTTCCTAAAGGTGAGTCTAAAAGTTTCATGGTATGATCAGAAATTTTTCTTTGTAGAATAGCTGGATGAGATTCTCTTTCCAGAAATTGAACCAAAAGTCCTGAAAAAGAACTTTTAAGCCTAGTTTGCTCAGCTGGTCTCAAAGGTATGTTGGGGTCACTTTTGGATCTTCCCATTCAAAATGTAAATCCTTGTTCTCTTTTCCATAATGCAGGTCTGAAGTTGCTGGTGGACGTCAAGGACATCCTAGGAGTATGAAACTAGAGACATTCTAGCATGAAGAGCTCCTCTCTCCATGTCTTTCTGCTGGATAATTTGAGTGAGTTTCTCAACCTCATCTTTCGACAGCTGATCTAACTGTCTGGTTAAAGACATATTCTTTGAATTCTGAAGTTTAATCTCAAGTATTCGTTCTTTGACTCTTTTCACAAAATTTTCCATTTTGGCTTTACAGATGGCATGGTTTTCACTCCCATTTTCTGTATTAAGGCTTTTCACTTTTGTTTCTGGAAAACTATCAGCATTCTCTGTTTCAATATCCTGTCTCTCTTCATGCCCCTGGGCTTTTATTTGTTCAATGGTTTTCTGCAAATTCTTAATTTCCTTGTCTTTTTGAAAAAACAGTTGAGTATGTGCAGCCTTCATCTGCTCATACTGGTATTTAAATTTATCCATTTCCTCCTTCTGCTCCTGTAGTGAATAAAGTAGTTGCATGTGACTCTGGTTTTGATCTTCAATGACCTTTTGATGATGTGTAACTTCCTCTTCCAGATGATTCTTGATGATATTCAGTTGAGAGACCTCAGATTCTAGTTCTGTGATACTATCAAGGGTTTTAGGCTCAGCCACAGCTACAACTCGATTCTGCTGTTCCCTAATTCTTTCCAATTCTTCTTGCAGATGAGTGTTTTCTTCTTTCATGGAGCTGAAACTTCTGTCTTTTGCCTCTATGGTCTGCCTTAAAGTTTCATTTTGTTTTAAGGCCTGAGAACACTTATCTAAATCCTTTTGCAGTGCTGAATTTTCTTGTTTGAGTTGGTCAATAAAAACTTCTTTCTCATTTATAAGTTGCATCAATTGCTTCTCTTCTTCTAAATGAGATGCCAACATTTCCTTAGTTTCTTTCTGATCAGTAGCCATTTGCTCAATATTCTTTTTGAGTCCTGCTATTTCAAAGTCTTTCTCTTGACTGAGTTGCACTACACGCTCCTGTTCCAGCTGTAAGGCAGAGGTATTCCAATTACATACATTTGAGAGTTCCTGAATTGTCTGCCTGTAACTGTTTGCTTCTTCCAACAGTCTCTTTTTGGCCTGACACAGTTCTACTTCTATCTGTACTTTCTCTCTTTTCAGCGTCTCCATAATAGTGTCTTTTTCTAGAGAAATTTGGTTGTTACCAGCAATAGATTCTTCCAACTGATGCCTTATATCTTCACATGCTGAAATCAACTTGTCATTTTCCATTTTGAAATCAGAAGCAACTTTTTTTAAATTTTCATTGAGCTGTTCTACTTCTGCAAGATTTTGCTTCAAGTTTGTAATTTCGACTTCCCTTTCTTTAAGCAAGTCATCCTTAAAATTTCTGTTAGAGTCTTCATTAACAGCATGTCTTAACTTGTTCCGAACTGTACATAATTCCTCCTCCTTTTGGCTAATATGATCCTTAAGTTTCAGGTTTTCCTGCTGGATGTTTAAACTACTTTTCTGTGACTGACTTAGCTGACCTACTAAATCTTTGACTTTATCTTCAAGCTTCTGCTTGGTTAAATGCAAATCACGGAGGTTCAGTGCACTCTCAGTTAACTTTTCTTTCTGTACATGCAACTCTTTAGTCATGTCCATATTATCCTCCTCAAGTTGTTGAACTCTCTCTTTTTCATCCTCTAGATCTTGTTTCAACTTCTTGATTAGACCATCTCCTTCATTTTGCTGTTTTGATAGCTTATCTATTGTCAAATTCATGTGCTTTGTATCTTCCTGGTGCTCGTTTTTCAGTTCTTCTAACTGAGCTATCAGCATTTCCTTTTCATTAATACTCTCATTCAGTTCTTGCTCCTTAGCCTCCAAGTTCAGTGTTAACTCATGTATTTGTACATTTAAATTCATGTCATTTGAAGCCTTACTTTTAAGGACTTCACATTCCCAGCTAAGTTTGCAAAGTGATATCTGAAGTTCTTCCTTTTCTTGTCTTAATAATGACTTCTCTTGTTCTAAAACTTGCACGTGCATTTGAAGTTTCAGATTGTCTTCAGCAAGACTGGTATCCTGCCTTAAACTACTCAGTTTCATTCTTTCATTATGAGTATCAGACAGGGCTTGTGGTAGTCTGAACACTTCTCCCACTGATGAACTCTGTGGAGGAATTGTTCCCTTTTCTGCCACAGGATCACTCTCCTCCATCACAGAAGGCTGCAATTTACTGCATTCCAGTTTCAAGTTTTCACACTCTTCAGTTATTTGTTGCTTTTCTACACTGATATGCTCTTTTTCTCCCTTCAGGACATCTCTGTCGTGTTCTGCAGAAGATAATTTTTTCTTTATGTCTTTTATTGTATCCTCAAGTTCTCTGATTCTTTTTATGGACTCTAGTTTTTCACTTTGTAGAACCTGAATCATGTTTTGCATCTCCCAGACATGAGACTCATCACTTACTGTAACTCTTGAGTCACCTTGGTGTAACAGCTTTTCAAGTTCTGCAATCCGTCCTTCATAGTCATTTGACTCTTGTTGATGCTGGTGATTTAACTCCGCCAATTTCTGTTGATGTGCATTCTGCAAAATGGACATTTCATGTTGGTGATGATCCATGTCTTGACTGCGGTTTTGTTCCAGGACCTTAATAGTATGTTGTAGTTTGCAGATTTCACTGAGTCCATAACCAAATGAACAAGGTGCTTTGGTTGCTGGTACACCACCCACTCCTGAAGGTACTGATTGAGCAGCTGAGTGCGTGCTCAACAACTGCTTCTGTACTGCCATCTGCCTTGCTTGAAAATGGCTGATTTCTACCTGTTTCTGTTGCAGCTGATTTTCGTAACTTGTAGATTGAAGGTTTATTTGAAACTGTGATGCTTCATCCTTTCTTTCCAGATCAGTACAATACTTTTCAAGTCTTGTATTCTCGGATCTCCACCTTGATTCTGTGGCTTCAATTTTCTTTCTCCGACAACGAAGTGAACCGGCTTCCACAGCTTTGGAGACCTCCACAGGCATATCTATAGTGCAGCTGGAGACTTGGCCAGTGGGGGAAGCCAAGCTGCCTCCCTCCTGACCCAAGGACTGGCCCAAGCCGAAGCCTAGGCCTCTAAACCACGAAGACATTGCTAGAGCTTCAGAGAGCCCTCATCTCTGCTCCAAAAACCACTGTATGGCCAACCACCTTCCAGCTGAATGTCCTGGAACTTTGTTGAGGTCAATTATGACAAAAGCATTCAGAATTCTGGACAGCGCAGGGTTCCTGCCACCCTTGGTGCTCTGCCTTAAACAGAGACCTGGCCTGGGCTTTGACCAGGAACTTGCCGCCAGGGGCTCAGTCACCCCCGCGAGGCCTCTGCTCCCTCCCTGGACTTTCAGCCCTCTGGTTGGATAAATTCTCCCTTAGAGTTAGTGACTCCCCGGGCTCTGTGGGCTGCTCCTGCCACCTCCATGCTGGCCACCAGAACACCCCCATGTGAGAGCCTTTATCCTGTCTTAGAGGCATGAAGTTGAAGTTCTGTCCTCAAGGACCATAAAGAAGGAGTTACAAAAAAATTAACTAAAATTAACTAAAACTAAAACACAACAGAGGAGAGAGAGCAGGAAAATTTGGTATTGGGATGGGGAGAAACTAAAGAAATGGGATTAAGGACAAAAACCAATATACAAACAAACAAACTAATGTAAGATTAAAACAGTTTAAACCTATATATAATTATATCCCACCTATGTCAAAACAAGGCTAAATCATAAACACATGCAAAAGAAAGCAATTAAATGAAAGTACATAAATATATATTTTTCTAATCCATCCACAAAGTGAGGACACACACACACACACTTGTACACCTCAAAACTTACAGAATAAAAAGAAATTATAAAGAAATAAAATACAATAATTACCCAACCCCAGGAATATGGTTCATTTGTCCCATAGCTAATATGGAAAATGTGTATTATATGGTATATACTATGTAATTGCTTACATTATAATTTATACACATCATAAGTTCAAGAACTCCAAACTCTCTGAAAGTTCACGCATTCTTTGAATCTGAATGAAAAATATAGCACTCTTCAATAGGTGAGGCACTAGAGTGACACAAATAAAATAAGAAAGTCAAGTATAAATACACATGGAAAAAAGAATTTATAAAAATACATATAACCAACAGTATGAACTCATTGAATGGGTTAAGAGACAAAATAGATTATAAAACATCATGAATAATATATCTAATTATGTTTTGAAAAAGTAGCTATGGTTGTTTCAGGAAGCTAGAAATATTTAGCCATGTCCAAATCAAGCACTGTTTTCTCTGGGTTAATAATTCCCAGTTCTTCTCTCTTAACTTATGTGGCTTAAGATAACGCACTTCCACCATCCTACTCACATCTCTTTGGATATATTCTGCCTTGACATAATCCTATAGAAGATGAATAATAACAAGTAATAGTTGAAGAATAGCCGGATTGGCTGCTTATAAAAGAGGCCCAATCTATTTTGTAGTGGGGAGGCCATTTTGTAGTAATGCAGCCTAAATTAAGAAGTGCTTTTTAGTATAATAATATTGTATTGCTCACTCATTTTAAACTTAAGTCTCCTAATCTGACAGATTACATTGGCATACACAGGTTACATTCCAGCATATGCTGGAATATGAAACTCCTACTGTCATTTCAGAACATATTCCTTACTTGCTCATCCTGAAACTTATGGAATAGTAAATAGAATATGACATTTGAGAATAAAATTTGGTTTAGTATAGTGAATATTTTATGTTGAAACTAAATATGGTCTACATGGGAAAATAAATTTTGAGGATATTCTCTTTATCTTATATGTTCTTTCTACAACATCTTCGAAAACAGAGAGTATATTCTTCAAAAAGATGAATTATATTCAGGAGGCTGAGTCAGTAGGAGTCCATGTTCCAGAAAAAAGTAAAAAGGAAAATGGAAATGGGAATGTAGCTTACTAGTAGAGGATTCCTGGGTTCAATCATTAGTACTACAAACCACCACCAGCACAACAAAAAACAGGAACAACAACAAAAAAGCGTAATTCTGAGAGTTTGTATTTATTGAGACTTTACTGTGAGCCACAGTAACATTGTGAAGTAGAACAAAATGTATTTGAGATTATTTTAGATTATTAGATGAATAAATAATTTAGATTATTTTAGAAACTGATTATTTGCTATAATTCTTACATAAAGAATTTTTCAAAAATTATTCTTTTATTTTTTTATTTGTTCTAAGTAGTTATACATGAGAGAAGAATGCATTTTGAGCATCACACATAAGTGGAGTATAACTTCTCCTTCTTCTGGTTGTACATTATGTAGAATTATATCAGTCAAGTAATCATATATGTACATATGGTAATAATGTCGGATTCATTCTACTATCCTTCCTACCTAACCTCACTCCCTTCTGTCTGATCCAAAGTTTCTCTATGCTTCCCTACCCTACTCCCTTACTGTGGGTTAGCATCCACATATCAGAAAACATGCAGCTTTTGGTTCTTTGGAATTGGCTTATTTCACTTACTATTTCCAGCTCCATCTATTTACTAGCAAATTCCATAATTTCATTCTTGATTAAGGCTGAATAATATTCCATTGTATATATATACCACATTGTCTTTATCCATTCATCTACTGAAGGACATCTAGATTGTTTCCACAATGTATCTATTGTGAATTGTGATGCTATAAGCATTGATATGGCTGTGTCCCTGTAGTATGCTGTTTTTAAGTCCTTTGGCTATAGACTGAGGAGTGGGATAGCTGTGTCAAATGGTGGTTCCATGCCCAGCTTGCCAAGGAATCCCAATATTGCTTTCCAAATTGGCTGCTCCAATTTGCAGTCCCACCAGCAATGTATCAGTGTAAATATTTCCCCACATCCTCACCAACACTTATTGTTGTTTGTATTCTTAATAGCTGCCATTCTGACTGGAGTGAGACAAAATCGTAGAGACTCATGCTATGTAGCAGGCAATCTTTTAAGAGATGGGTCCTGAGACATTTACAAATTCCCAGAACCAGAAATACCATTATAGCATGGAATTCCTCCCATAAAGTGCAGCCAAGTATTACTCAAACCTTTTAATTAACTCCTTAAGACTTATATAATTCTGTGAATTGAGAGCTAGGCTCATTAATAAAGCTAATAATAAAATTATGTCTGGAAAATTTATTGAAAGTTTGTGAGTTTTCTCTCCTTACCTCCTCACAGAATGCATGACAAAATTCATCATATGCATCCAAACCACTTATCCATGTGGCATTCCAACTTCATAATTCATCCTAAATTTCTATTCTGAATAAGCACAGATTTCTTCACTTTTTCTTCAGCTGTGGGCTGATACTATTTGCTGGTTAGATTTAGAATGTTTTTTCTGTTAACTTGTTTTGCTTTTTCCCTGTTTCTTTGTTTAGAGGGGGCATTTTCCAAAAGAGATAGAGACTTTCCTGTTTCACAACAGGTACATGGATGGAAACATGAGCTAAGAACTATAAAGTCAGGCTGAGATGAGGATACTTGCTGCTGAACAGGCTCAAGCCCAGGTTAAATGAAAACTCTGCAAACCATGTGTACATTGACACAAAGTTCCAATTATTACATTACGTGGACCACTGGTGTTCCTTGAAAGCAATCAAAACTGCATATGTAAATTCTCTAAATGTCTAAGGTGTTATAATGAATTTTAAAATATGCTAATATAATCTGCAAATATATAGCCTTTCTAAAGGGGGGTGGGAAGGAGAATAAATTGGTGAGAATTAGTGAGCCCTGTGAAAGGGGCTGGGTTATTTGCTTTACAATTTAGAGACATGATATCATTTATTTAATTCTTCCAACAACTTTTTTTGTTTTGCTTTTGTTCTGTTCTGTTTTTGTTTTACTGCTATTCATCCAACTAAGGCCTTGCTCAGCCCAAGTGTGTACTCTACTGCTAAGCTCTACCCCAATCCTCTCCCAATAAATTTAGGAGTTAGCTATATGATTAGCTATATGATTCCTAATTTTATTTATTTTTATTTTATATGACAGTGGAATGCATTGCAATTCTTATTACACATATAGAACACAAATTTTTCATATCTCTGGTTGTATACAAAGTATATTCACACCAATTTATGTCTTCATAAATATACTTTGGATAATGATGTCCGTTGCATCCCACCATCATTTCTAACTCCATGCCCCCTCCCTTCCCCTCTGTCCTATCTAGAGTGCCTCTATTCCCCCCACTATGAATCCTATCCCACTATGAATCAGCTTCCTTATATCAAAGAAAACATTCAACTAACTTCACTTAGCACTATCTTCTCTAACTCCATCCATTTAACTGCAAATGCCATGATTTTATTCTCTTTTATTGATGAGTAAAATTCCATTGTGTATATAGGCCACTTTTTTTTAATCCATTCATCCACAGAAGGGCATCTAGGTTGGCTCCACAGCTTAACTATTGTGAATTGTGCTCCTATAAACATTGATGTGGCTGTGTCCCTGTAGTATGCTGATTTTAAGTCTTTGAGGTATAAATCAAGGAGAGGGATAGCTGGGTCAAATGGTGGTTTCATTTCCAGATTTCCAAGGAATCTCCATACTGCTTTCAAAATTGACTGTACCAATTTGCAGTCCCACCAGCAATATATGAGTGTACCTTTTCCCCCAAATCCTCACCAATACTTGTTGTTGTTGTCTTCATAATAGCTGGCATTCTGACTGGAGTGAGATGATATCTTAAGAGTAGTTTTGATTTGTAATTTCTCTAATTGTGAGGATGATGAACATTTTTTCATGTATTTGTTGACTGATAGTATATCCTCTTCTGAGAAGTGTCTCTTCAGGTCCTTGGCCCATTTGTTGATTGGGTTATTTGCTTTTTTGGTGTTTAGCTTTTTGAGTTCTTTATATACCCTAGAGATTAGTGCTCTATCTGATGTGTGAGGGGTAAAAGTTTGCTCCTCGGATGTAAGCTCTTGGTTCACCTCGCAGATCATTTCTTTTGCTGAGAGGAAACTTTTTAGCTTGATTCCATCCCATTTATTGATTCTTGGTTTTAATTCTTGTACTATAGGAGTTTTATTAGGGAAGTTGGGGCCTAATCCCACATGATGAAGATCATGGGCTACATTTTCTTCTATTAGACATAGAATTTCTGGTTTAGTTCCTAGGTCGTGATCTACCTTGAGTTGAGTTTTGTGCATGGTGAGAGAGACGGGTTTCATTTCATTTTGTTGCATATTGATTTCCAGTTTTCCCAGCACCATTAGTTGAAGATGCTATCTTTTCTCCAATGCCTGTTTTTAGCCACTTTGTCTAATATAATTTTAGTTTTAGGGGTTAGTCTCTGTGTCCTCTATTCTACTCCTCTGTTTTAGTGCTGTTTTTGTTACTATTGCTCTTGTAGTATAGTTTCAGGTCTGGTATAGTGATGCCACCTGCTTCACTCTTCCTGCTAAGAGTTGATTTAGCTATTCTGGGTCTCTTATTTTTCCAGATGAATTTCATGATTGCTTTTTCTATTTCTATGGGGAATGCCATTGGGATTTTGATCGGAATTGCATTAAATATCTAGTGCTTTTGGTAATATGATCATTTTGATAATATTAATTCTGCCTATCCAAGAGCAAGGTAGATCTTTCCATCTTCTAAGGTCTTCTTTCAGTTCTTTCTTTAGGGTTCTATAGTTTTCATTGTATACATCTTTCATCTCTTTTGGTAAGTTGATTCCCAGGTATTTTATTTTTATGAGGTTATTGTAAATGGGGTAGTTTTTCTCATTTCCTTCTCAGAAAATTTGTCATTGATATACAGAAATGCCTTTGATTTATTGGTATTGATTTTATATCATGCTACTTTGGTGAATTCATTCACTAGTTCTAGTAGTTTTCTGGTAGAGTTTTCTGGGTCTTCTAGGTATAGAATCATATCATCAGCAAATAGTGCTAATTTAAGTCCTCTTTTCATATTTTTTTTCCTTTAATTTCTTTCATTTAATTGCTCTGGCCAGCTTTTCAAGAACTATGTTGAATAGAAGTGGTGAAAGGGGGCATCCCTGTTCCAGTTTTTGGAGGGAATGCCTTTAATTTTTCTCCATTTAGGATGCTGTTGGTATGGGGCTTAGCATAGATCGCCCTTACAATGTTTATATTCCTGTTATCCCTTGTTTTTCTAGTGTTTTGAACATGAAAGGGTGCTGTATTTTTCAAATCCTTTTTCTGCACCTATTGAGATGATCATCTGATTCTTATCTTTGAATATGTTGATGTGATGAATTATATTTACTGATTTCTGTGTGTTGAACCAACTTCCATCCCTGGGATGAATCCCACTTGATCATGGTGCAAATCTTTTTGATATGTTTTTGTATTCAATTTGCCAGAATTTTATTGAGAATTTTTGCATCTATGTTCATTAGAGATATTGGTCTGAAGTTTTCTAATACTCTACAATTTCCAACATTCTACAATTTATTTCAGGAAATAGAGAAACAGGCCACTCTTCCAAACGCGTTCCATGAAGCCAATATCACCCTGATCCCCAAACCAGGCAAAGACACATCAAAGAAAGAAAACTTCAGAGAGAGCATGTTTTGAAATAAATTCTTTCTTCAGTCAGGAGAAAAGGTGCAAGAGTGAATTGGTAATACTTTTAGGTAAACTGCAACTTGTTTCTTTTGAAAATATTTTCTTATTTATTTTTATTTATAAATTACAGTGGGAATGCATTACAATTCTTAGTACATATACACAGCTCAATTTTTCATATCTCTGGTTGTACACATAGTACACTACAACTTTTAAAATGCGATGGAAGAATGGGAAAAAAATCATATTTGGGTTACTGGAATTTCTGCAGCAATGTAGACTATAAGGCTATAGTTTCAAACACATGAACCTTAGCATATTAAAACTTATGAAAGGTCTTAGGCTTCATTGAAATTGACTCTATTTTACTCCCATCTCAAATATACTTTAAATAAAACAAAGGAAAACTTATATTCTTTAAGCTCCTCTTCAAGCTTATTATGTACATTTACCAATTATATGAAAAAATCAGATGCCAACTGGTTACAAAAGGCAAGTGAAACTAAGGTTAATTTTTTATCTATAACTTCCATGTAGAAATCCACATAGAAATATAACTATATTTTAAATCTAAAAATCTACCTATGCATCTATATATTTACACATATAGACATCAAAGAACACATCAGATGTCCACTGATTTACAGATAGTGAAGTCTGTAATATTATATTGTAAATAACACTTCTTTCACTCAATTGCTTGGACCAGCTTTTTCACAACATACTTTAAAAGATGGTATGAGGAATGTGGAAAATACAAGTGTCATGGTTTAGACATGAGGTGTTCTCCAAAAGCTCATGTATAAGGCAATGCAAGAACCACCAGAGTGAAATGATTAAATTATGAGAGTTATAACCTAATCAATGCATTAATCAACTGATGTGAATTAACTAGATGGTGACTAAAAGCATGTATCGTGTTGCTGGAAGAGATAGGTCACTGGCAGCATGTCTTTGGGGTTTAGATTTTGTCCCTAGTGAGTGGAGCTTTCTTCTCTGCCTCTTTGCTGCTATGTCCTAAGCTGCTTTCCTGTATCATGCCCTTTGGTCATGGTGTTCTGCCTCACCTTGAGCCCAAAGCTATGTAGTCAGCCAACCACAGACTGAACCTCTGAAACTGGGAACCAAGTTAAACTTTTGCTCCTGTATGTTGTTCTTGTGAGGTCTTTTGTTCACAGTGATGGAAAAGGTGACTAAAACAACAAGGAAGGAAACTTTGGTAAAACAGCTAGTTCTAAATTAAAACTGAAAACTCAAGGAAGGCCAAAGTGTGGAAGGGTACTTTATGGGTACAGCAGTGGGCTTACATGGAGAGCCAGGTTAGTGGAATAGGCTCTGCTCATGTTCAAGGCCCACTATGGGATTTTCTCATCTATTCTGTTCTTTCGTCTTTGGCTTCTGCATGAACCTAAATAAACACAATCTTTATCTAGAGGGGTATGTTCACCATATGGCATGGGCCCAGTTATTAGTTTCAGAGAGAAACCAAGTGTTGAAATTGACTGTGGACATGGTGGTCTTCACAGCCTTTGAGGCAGATTGTTTGCTCAGGGTGAGGAGCTGGCTGCAGGGAGGAGGCATTTGCCTCTGCTGCTGAATTTATATTCTCCAAACAACTCTGTTCAGCTTTCCTATAGCAAAGGAAATCTCCTTCCATATGATTTCCATCATATGACTATCTCGGCCCTTCTCCATGAAAGCCCCTCAGATGTTTGAAACAGGTACAAAACCATCCATCTTGTAGCCCAATTTATCCCTCTACACCTTGCTTTTATGCACCTATATACCACTGCCTCCTTCAATAGGTGTCTCCTCACAATCCTTTTATTAGAGTATAAAAATAATCAATGACTAATGTATAAAATCCAAAGATATAATACTCTTAACTTCTTGAAGTTTGTTTTATCTATCTTAATTCCTCTCGTAGATTACTGATTGTAAAGTGGATTAGTGTGGTCTAGAAGTGTGTGGTCCAGCTGGAAAATTGAATGTGTCACATAGACAATATCAGGAGGACAAAAAGTAGTTGTCTGAATTAAACTGGGTGAAAATGACATTGAGCTGGCTGATGATAGATAAGTGGAGGAATAAGGTAAGCCTGGCCACAGAAGATGCTCAATGAAGAAAAGAGGTAGAAAAAGATACATGTTGTTTAGAGAACAGTGTGAAGTCAGTCTGGCAAATGGGTTATATGAAGGAGACGAAAAAGATTAAACTATAGCTCTAGTGGGGCAGGATTTATTTCTGTCCAAAAAGTTCTAGGAATACATGCCATTATTATATTTAAGGAAATGAATAGAATAAAATTTTTGTTGTTGCAATGTCATTCTGCTGGCAGGGTAGAAAAAGAATTGAAAGGAGCAAGCTGGGATCAAGAAGAGGTCACTTAGGAGGTTATCACAGAGACAGACATGGAGAAAGCTAGAGTGGCAGCAGTGTGGGAATGAAAGAAAGTAAAAGTACTCAAGAGGAAGAATCACTATACCTGGTGTCTGATCAAATTTGAGGGGTGAAAATTTCTGGGAATCCAATGCCTGGGACAATTTGAGTAACTTAAAGATACTCAGAGTGTTTAAAACAGAGGTTATTTCAGAAAAGAGCCAAGAAATAAGACTAGAGGTAGGACTGAGCCTGGTGCAGATCCATAAAACAGGGGTAAAAGACTTAGAACTTCATTCCCAGGACAATGTGAAGGCTATGAAGAGTGATCAGCTGAGTTTCTAGATCAGGGCTCCATTTCCAAAGAGCTCATTCAGGCCACAGTGTGAACATGGAATTGGAAGAAGGGGTGAGATGAAGACAGAGATAAGTTAAGAGTATTGCAATTATCCACATGAGAGAACACAGTAGCATGGATAGAAATGGTAACACAAGAGAGTGTTGTATTAGAAATATTCAGCATGAATTCCAAGATTTAGTAATTGATGTGATTATGATATTGTAACACAATATCCAGCATCCAGTACACATACATTCTGGGCCTGCAATGTGTTCCACAGTCTACAGGGCTTAGTCAGATCACAGGAGGTAAGGTCATTTGAAAAGGAAGAGAGTTAGTTTCTACTTGAGGTAGGAGTATCCAAGGATGGTGGGATATACAATTCTAAAGTTCAGGAGAAGTACTGAGCTAGAGATTAGATTTGGAGATCATCTACATACATGTGGCAATTGAGACAATCAGAGTAGATGAGGTTGCAGGGAAGACATCTATAGGCTGAGAGGGGAAAAAGATCTAGATCAAACACTGAAAAACAGAAATTAGTAAATTTTCCTATTGACCAGAATGGGCACTTAAATCTACAGATGATACCTATTGTTTCTAAATACTTACCTCCTAAAGAAGATTGTCAGTAATTTTTTCCCCAAATATTATCACTATGGCTTACTGAGAATTTCAAATTTGTTCCTACAACAATCATCCTGAAGTGGATCTACCATGAAACTAATAAAGCTTCAAACACAGGGTTCCTCACTTGCACTGGCCTCTTCTGAAGTATTTGGTGGGGACTTAATAATGTATTACCAAGTCTAATGTTTTTATAAGGTTTGCAAAAGTAAAATATGGGCATATCTCTGTACTATTGCATGTTTGGTTCCAAATCACTGCATAAAACAAATACAGCAATAAGTTCAATCACATGATATTTTAGTTTCCCAGTGCATATCAAACTTAGGTTTACACTATACTGTACTTTGATAACTGTGCTATGGCATTAAGTCTGAAAAAAAAAATGCACATGTCTTAATTTGGAAATACTTTATTGTTAATAAAATAAAAAGCTAATGATCATCTGGGCCTTCAGTCAGTCCTCATCTTTGTGCTCCTGGTGAGTTTTGCCTGGATGATGATCATTTTTGATCAGGGTGGTGAATGCTGAAGTTTGGGGTGCCTATGATAATTTATTAAAATAAGACAACAATGAAATTTTCCTCTCATGAAATACTTCTACGAAGCACACAATGCTGTTTTTAGTATTTTATCCACAGACCTTCTTTCAAAATTGGAGTCAGTCCTCTCAAACATTGTCACTGTTTTGTCAAAACAATTTTTGAAATATTCTATGTCCTCTAACACAAAATTTCCACAATATTCATAGCATCTTCACCAGGAGTAGATTCTATCTCAAGAAACAAGTTCCTGTTCTCAACCATTAGTAGATACTCCTCAACCAATAATGTTTTATCATCAGATAACAGCAATTCTATCACAACTTCAGGCTTCACATCTAACTCTGTCTTTTACTATTTCCACCAGGTACTTTCTCCATGGGAAGTCCTGAACCTCTCATAGTCATCCATGGGGGTTGGAATCAAGTTCTTCCAAATCAATGTCAATGTTGATATTTTGACCTCCACCCATGAATCATGGATGATCTTAATGACATAGAATGATGAATCCTATCCAGAGTGTTTTCAATTTACTTCCCCCAGAGTCATCAGCAGAATCACTATCTAGGGTATCTGTAGCCTGACAAAATTTATTTCTTAAATCTTGAAACTTGAAACTACTCCCTGACCCATGGGCCACAGAATAAATGTCATGTTATTGGCCTGAACACAATATTAACCTCAATGTAGGTCTCCATCAAAGCTCTTGGGCATTTTCAATGAGCAGCAACACTTTGAAAGGAATTTTTTTTTGTAAGCAGTAGGTCTCAACAGTGGGCTTATGACATTCAGCAAACCATGTTGTAAACAGATGCACTGTCATTCAGGCTTTGTTGTTAATAAAATCAAAGTAAAGCAAGCTTATTATTGCAACCAGCTGGGCTGCCTCTCTCAACAAAATTGTGGGAGCTAAGGACAGCACTGCAACTTCTTGCAGCCCAGCTTTATAGCCCAAAAAGTTACACAAAGAGGGTTACAGATAACAAAGGAGCATAACACAAATGCTGGTTTACATTTTTGCTGGCACTGATATCAGAATTTTTGAAGGTCATTAGAGCCTCAGAGAAGGTTATTATGTGGCCAGGGAAGGCCAGGATTTATGAGGCATCACTAAGGTTTAGGAGAGGGTTGTTATCTGGTCAGGGAAAATGGGGAATGGGTGAGTTCAAGACATGAGCAGGCATTCCAAGCAGGTTTACAACATCAAATTATGGCCAGGCTATACAGACATCCTAATATTTTTACAGAAAACAGAAATGAATCCTTCATAACATGTGATAAGCTGGCTTCTGATCTAAAGAGAGAATTAGGCTATGTATATCAGCTCATATTGTATCTTTTCACATCATCTGGTATTACGCCAGCCATTTATAGATCTGTTTTTCTTACTACACTGTTAACTGGGAAAAAATACAGATTTATTCAGCTATAATTCACATAGCATACAATTCACCCATTTAAAGTGAATAACTGAATGATTTATAGTATTGTCACAGAGTTGTACAACCATCACCACAAACAACTTCTGAACATTTTTATCACCCCCACTGGGAATCCTATGCCCATTTGCACTCACTTCCTTTACTCCACCCTAGACTTGAGCAACTACTAATTAACTTTCTATATAGGTCTTCCTATCTAAACATTCCAAGTAGATTGAATTATCCAAATGTGATATTTGGTGTACATGTAATCTTTTGAGGGCAGAAACCAAGACTGATTCTTAGAAGAAGGAGTTAATGATAAGGACATGTGACATAAAAAAAAAGAGAATTTGTTTGGAGTCAGACAGGTCTGAGTTAAAATAACAATTCAGTTTTTACTAGCTGTGTAACTCTGGGTAAGTCGCTTGATCCCTCAGTTCATTGATCAATACAATGTGGATAACAATATCCTTCTTAAAAGATTGTTGTAAGGGTAAGGAAGAGGATATGGAAAGTTCCTGAAGAAGAGTTTGCTCAATAAACCGAAGTTGTTATTTGTACTTATTTGTACACCCATAGCACATGGCACAGTAGATCATAAGGTAGCTTTCTTTTGTTTCTCAGCCACTGTTCTTCCTCAGAAGAAAATTAATCTAGACAATACAGGGAAACAGTGAAGCCAATAAACAACGCTAGGATCTGAGATCAGAAGGAAGGCAATTAGCCTTACTTCTGAAGATACTTAGAAAAATCAGCTCATCCATCTCAACTTCTAGTTTTCAGTTGCATATACTTATCATGTAGTATTCATTTCTGCTTTCCTTATGAGGGGACAGTAGAAGCCTGAATCACACCTGAAATTCTCCTTAAGACAGATGAGCAATACTGTCTGAATCATGAGGAGAAAGAAGTATAGAACCCTTTCACAAAACACATTTTTATCCATAAGAAGGAAAATCCAATCATCATGACAATTAAATTATATCTAGAAATATCCAAATAAATTACAAACCTTCACCTTCTAACAATTAGGGTCCCTCATAGAAAAGAAAGGTATTCACATACTAATTCAATTCCAAAACATAAACAGGAAACAAAGAGACAAAAGTCACAATAATAAGTTTGTTTGCATCAGACATCTAGTAGAGGATATATATCATTTAATTATGAGCCAGAAAGAAACTGAGTAGTATACCTTCAAATAAAAAGGGTATACAAGTAATTCAGTCACTATGGAAAAAAAACACGACAGGATGCTTAAAGAAGAAAATATCTAATTTACAAAGGATAATAGTATAAGTTATAGGAGTTTTCTATAGGAATTAATTTAAAAAAATAATAATCCTACAAATTATGGCAAGAATTTAAAAAATATTTATTCAGAAGAGATAATGTAGCAATTGACTATTACAGTAATTTGAATTAATAAATTCCAGCCCATTAAGTAGGCTGAAGAAATTTTCAAACTTAGCCATGAGGCAGGATCCATTATTAGGACAGAAATAAGCTGAGCATTTCTATATGAAATGGATCTTGCTCTTTAATTTACCCTTTCCCACACTTTTCAAAAACTTTTCTGATAACAAAATTTAAGCAATACTATCTGAATCCAAAGAAAGAGGGCCAGTAAGTTTTTCCATTCACTTGTTTCTCTCAAAATCAGACAGAAAAAGATAAACAGTAAATACATATCAGTTTTTAATATATCTAGTTCCTTATGCTGGTGGTCTGCTCACATGTGTTCATGAACAAGTCACTCTAAAACCTCATGCCATCTCCTCTCCTCCCTTTGTGAAAAGAAATGCTCTGTCAAGGCAGAAAAACTTGAGACCTTGTTGCTGGTTTACCATATAACCTAGCTATCACACTTCTGAGTATATCTCCAAAGGAAACCAAATCAGTGTATGAAGGTGATATCTGAACTCCCATGCTATTGCAGCACTGCTCACAATAGACAAGATACAGATCAACAGATGTGTGTCCAGCAGCAGATAAATGGGTTTAGAAAATCTGTTATATGTTATTATGTAATCTATAATTATGTATTGTTATTATGTGGAATATTATTCAGCCATAAAATAATTAAATTCCATCATTTGGAGCAAAATGGATTAAACAGGAAGACATTATGCTAAGTGAAATAAACCGGATGCAGAAGGACAAATACTGCACATTCTCACTCTTAAGTAGAAGTAAAAAAAGCTGATCTCCAAGAAGTTGGTTAATCGGTACAACAATAGTTACCCAATGATAATAATCCCAATCCAGCTCCAGGACTTGGCCACCAAGGAAGGGAAGCAATGTTTACATTTTGACTGGGCTTCTATTTGCATAAGAAACTTTCTTATACTAAGACAGATGTTTAATACTGAGCATCTCTGAAAATGGTCCTTCAAGCTCTAACAAGCTTAGGAACTACATGGGGGGAAGGGAGAGGAAACTGAAGGGGCAAGATATTGGCATTCAGTATTACCCTAATCATACCTAGAACCGAAACAACCAACAAGAAACTCACTGTAGAAAATGAACAGAATACAAATCTCCTCTCCTGTAAAATTATGGAATAGAAAAATTATTATTCATCAAGTTTCTGGGTCCTCTCTAACATTCACAATGACCTAGGTACTTATCCCATCATTGAATGTCTACATCAACTTTCTGTTGCTGTCAAACCACACAAAATCAAAACTTAGGGCTTGGATTAGTTTTTATGCTTTTTAACATTTCCCAGGAGTTTTGTTTCAAATGCCAAAAGTCTGCTCCCCAGGCTAGTAATCATTAGAAACCTGCCCTATCTTTGGCTTTTCCATTGACTGGTTACTTGACCCAGATGAGTGGATATTTTTAAATTTTTCTAGTTTCTCTTTCTTGAGATAGGAATGATAATATAGTATTTATCATTTGCCTTTAAAGGGTATGGTAAATGTTCTTCAATCTTATGGATATTCTTCTGAACAAATATGAAAAGGCATTTCATATTCAAATATTATGACACACACTAATACGATATTGAAATAAAACATTAAAGTAATAGCTCCATGGCATTAGCTAACACAGGTGGTAGTCATGAATATACATACATTCCAACCATCAGGCACCTTATAACTGCCCAAGTTCCTTTTCTTCTTTGGAATGAAGAAGCCAATGGTCCATTCAATGTATTCCTTAGTCATCAAAATATTTTACATTCCACCAAAAGACTGTTGCCTGTGACTCAGGTATTTTAAAAACTGATCAAGGTATCCTCTAGTATCTAACATCGCTATTTGCCTTAGATAGGTATATAAATCAGACTTGCTACTTATTATTATAAAGGTTAGTTTGATGTGAAATCTAAGTCAAAGGAGCAGAATTATGGAGAAATGGAAAGTATATTTAATCCATTCTACATGCATTGTCATGGGGCTCAATTCACCAAGAATTGTTGTGGCCTTAAAAATACAAGGATCTCAGTAAAAGTGAGGTATGAGATAGGATGACCTCTGTGCTTACCTTGTTAAGACAGCTGTAAGGAATGACAGGAAGGATTTTAGAATTTAAACCCTCTCAAAAAACTTCAATTTCAATTTTGTCTGTTATATAATATTAAACAAATTATTTAATTGCTCTGAGGTTTCTTATGTATAAAGTGGGAACAAAATTGTTTTTGTTGCAGTCATCAAATCAAATATTCATTTGCTTATATTGTTCATTTGTAGCTCTGCCTCTGAGTTTTCTTGAGGGTAGGGACTAGTCTTATTCATTTCTACACCTTGAATACCTAACACAGAAAAAAACACTCTGTTAAATTGTATTGAATCAACTATACGTACCATTACAGCTCTTTGATAACACATTTTTTATCTTTCTAAAGATAAAAATGCCTGTTATAAACTCAGATTATATGGCACATTAGATTACTGCTCAGTAAATCTTTACCATGACCTTCTCCTCAAGGAGAAATTCTCCTACCCCTTGAATATATGCTTGGCTATGTGCCTTGCTTTGGCTAATAGGATTTTAGTGGCCATGAGTAGAGGCTTGTCTTGGGATTGCTCTCTTAAGTTCCTGCCTTCCACCAAGAGAGGAGCATGCTACGGGGTAGCCCCTAGTCCTGAATGGTGGGAGATGCCAGGAGTGAGGCCTTCCTGAAGCCACATTGGATCAGCCAATCTTCAACCGACTTAGATGTGTCAGGCAGAAATAGTACTCTATGCCACTGTTTTGGAGTGTTTGCTACACAACATTACTGAAGTACACTTGATTAATAAAGATGGTGTTTGATTAAAGAGTGTGCATCATTTTCTATAGTATTACTTCTAAAACTGGACTATAATTTTAATCCAATGGGTCCATTTTCGAGGTCAACTCAGTAGATTACCTAATTATTGTAAATGTGTTATTTGTTTTTCAAGTAGTATAATGAAGCACCTCTAGGTGCATCTCCTTTATGATCATCCAGTGATGAGACCACCAGTTCATACTGGAAAGTTTAGGTCCAAAAGTCACTATGGCAGACATTCACTTTTAGTAGAATCCCAGGAGCAAGTCATGATTTGTTTTTTCAAAAGGAAAACAATGACTTTATAAAGTGGTCTGAGCCTTGTTCTAAAATCCTAGGGACCCATACTGATTCTGTCATCTGGACTTGCTGCAGGCTCTATTCATATTCCTCATCCACTCTGGATACTCAAGCCCCTTGCTGTCCACTGGTTTAGAAAAGCTTAAATAGCATAGCCTCTTATACTGAAGTCTGGCCAACCCTGGAGTTTGTTTTCATTTGTCTTGCACTAGGCTCCACTGGAAACATTTTTGGATGGTGATTAAATGAGTCAGAGAAGATCTAATTCAGTTCATCTTGCTTCAAAAAACAATGCGATCAAGCAACTGCACATAATCAACTGGAAACTTAAGAGAAATTTTTATATATAGATAGTTCTAGAACAAACTTCTCACTGTTTAAGTGAACACAAAATACAGGTTCAGGTGGTAAATATTTTAAAAAAAAAGTCAGCCTAACTTTTCAACCTAGTGAACTTTGAACATTTTAAAAGACACAACTTTCAAAAATATCAATTCCAATGATCCTTTAAAAGTAAAGAAAAATGAATACTATAAGGAAGCCATTAGAACCCTGGGAGAAGGAAAAGCAAAGACAATACACTGAAAAGTGCCTTTCGGAAAGGTCAAACCAGCTTTGTCCTGTTTAACCTCTCAAGTAGATAAAAGAACTAGCTGTAAGAATCACAGCATTGTTCCAGTGCTAGAAAAGGAAAGTTTGGTAAAGGATACACAAAAAGAAACAACAGGAATTCAATAGAATTTACCCTAGAAGTGACAGAAAAAAAAGTCAATTCTGACACTTTGAACTCAGTTTTTGATAGAGTCCCAGGCCTTCCAACAGTTTTAGATAAACCTAACTTTTAAAATCAAAATATATCAAATGGCTAGCCTCTCCTTGACAGTCAAAATGTCACGTTCCATTCTGCATTTGATTTTAAAAGCAAAAATAAGCCTTTCTAATTTTCAGTTTTTGAAAACTCAGATTCACTGCTGAAAGTAAACCACCAAATTAAAAATTAATCGCCAAATAAGAAAGGATTCCTATTCCACCCAATAGCGACCAAGAAAATGACATGCTCCCATTCATCCCTAAAACTTCGCATAGTTTCTTAATAATTAAGAACTCTGCTCATCACTAGGGAACTATTCCTTGCAAAAGCCAAAATCGCCATTGCCCCTAAATACCAAAGACAAGAGAGGGAACCCTTGTGCATTCCTAGAAGCTCACCCAGGCAGCTCGAGGGTCAGACGCCATGGCTCCATTCCCAGCATAGGGGCAGCCCGGGGGATGATCCATCCAAGTCCAGCGGTTCCAGGTCGCTCAGTCCTTTCCTCTGGTCCTGCAGCGCGCCACTGGCTAGCTGCCCCAACTGCTCTCCCAGCACAAGGAGAGCATGGCCTGGCCTCCAAGGCCGGGGACCTTGAGTACCGAAGCCCAAGGGAGGAGGCCCACAACCGCCACACACGAGGGCACCACGAGGGCGCTCCAAGGTCCGGTAGGACTCGACCCCCTCGGCAGTGGGCACGCGGGGGCTGGGCCACGTGCGGGAGACCACCTGCGAACCAAGAGGAATGGCTGGATGAGAAGGTCCTAGACGCGAAATGGCCCAGAACAATCGTTCGTGGGCCAGGAGTAAAGGACCAATCGCAACCTGCGGCCAGGAATGCGGACAGCTGTCTCGCTTTCGGGTACCGCGCGCTGACCACTGTGGTGGTCGAAGAGGACTGAGGGTGCGGGAGAGGAGGGCTGCCGAGCTGCTATGGCGGGAAGCCCCGGCTGACGCGGGAATTAGACAAGAGGACGCAGCTGGGCGGCCGGCGAGGCGCGGCCCCTACTGGGCCCCACCGCGTGGCCGAAGCGCGTATGGCGCGAGGCAGCAAATTCACTGGACCGCGGGCCGCTGAGGGCCCGGCCCCGCGCCCGCCCCTCCCCAAGAGGCTGCCTGGCCCGGAGCCGAGAAGCAATGGGCAGCCTGGACCAGGGTGCCCAGCTGGCCGCAGCCCGCACTCACCGATCCGCGGTCCCACCGCTGGCGCCGGAGCCGTTGGACCTCCAACATCCCGCCTTGCCCGGTCATCTCGCGCCCCCTTCCGCAACACACCGCCCACAGCTGCACGAGGTACGTCGCCTCCCGCCGGCCGCGGTCGCAGCCACGCCCCCTCCGGGGGCGGGGCCGACTGAAGCCAGAGGGGGAGGATCAGCATCTCCAACCAGAGACCACTCACAGGGCCGCTCCATGAAGATTGACGAGCGTCTGGGCCAATGGGGAACCAGTAGGAGTGCGGAGCACCGGCGAAGGCGGGTGGGCGATTGCGCAGGAGGTGGCACTCATCCTTAGTCCTCAGCTTGGGAATGAGTCTTTGGCTGTATCTTCTTCCGAGTGGAAAGGTGAGGATGGTTTGGGTCGAGTTCTCGGCAAGTACCTTTATGTTTCCCCCGGTTGCCAGGTACCCAGTATAGTCCCTTGAGTTTCCATAAGACCCTAATCTTAGCTGAAATTTGAGGGCTCCTGGAAACAGGTCTGTCTTTCTGTAGGTTGTCAAACATCCTGCCCGGTTGAGGTTTCAATTAACCCTGAAAGAATTATAGCCCTCTTGCCAGTTGGCTTTATACCCTGTCCAAATCTGGTAGCCTTCTGCCTTCAAAATCTTACCCTCTTTCCCTCTGCAGACTCTTCTTCCTTTTATATTAGTCCCATTTCTAATTTCTGTTCGCCTTGCGTGAGAAAAGCCTCAGTACCTATTAAAATATATTCCTGAACCTACCAACCTAAGTAAGCCCTGGCATAGGGAAACATAGCCAGGTGGTACCAGGTGACTGATGCAAAACTAGACTTAAGAAAAAGGAGGAAAGAGGAAAGGCAAGGAAGAAAGAAAAACAAGTATGCTTTCCTAGGTCTGGAAGAAAATGAGTTTTTAAATATCTTACAGAAATGTTATATGTATTTTATATCCATGTGTCTTTTAAATTATTTACAAATAACATCACAATATGAAAAAGCACTCTTAGGAAAAGGATTTCAAATCCCAAGAAAGAATCCAAGAAAACCTAATTCATCTTATCTTGCTCTTGTCTTCACCAGAGGTGTGATAGGTATGATAAAGGTCCACATCTGTTCCAGCTAGTTACAAAGTAAAAGCTGGGGGCAATGCGTAGTAATTGATAATTATAGCAAAATTCAAAGTATCAGAAGGACAGTGGAAGAAATCAAACACTTCCCTATGCCAATCTATTAATCTACAGCAGTTTCAAAGGAAAGATTTTTAAAGGTCTATTTTAAGATGACATATACTCAGTTTGTATATCATACCAACATGAAATGTACTGATAATTAACAAGGTAAGTAGGATTTTAATGAATGATTGCAATGTCCTAGTACTTGAAATATTGATACATGATAAATTGCAGTAGAATTCAAAGGTACATTGACATTCAAATAAAAATGATTTTACTTCCTTTCCTCTTCATTTACCCAGGAGAATTGCTGCCATGTCTGTGTTTAGGTCATTGATTGAAAAATATGAAGCCATGGGATACCCAGAGTGTGTTTTCAGAGTTGCTAGTTACATTTTTCTGGCCTCTCCTTTCCTCAGTAACCCTGCCTTACATGAATTGCTGCTAGGCTTAGTTGGCACCCCTATTAACCTTCAGTCACATGGTCCTGTTTTTTTTTTTTTTCCTACAGGTCTTCTCCAATTAGATCATTAGTTCCCTGAAAGTAAGGTCCTTATTTTAAACTCCTCTTTCCTCCCCTCAAAATGGCTAGTTCAATACTAGACATGTAGTACATAGAATTCTACCCTTACTATTGTGTCCATAATAAAAGATTGTTTCAAATATAGTGCTCCTATGAACCAGTCCTCTACATAAAAATTACTTAGAGTATTCTTGTTAGGGGGCTAGTGCCTACCACTGAAGGGTGTCTCCCCCTTAGAGAGCTTGAAAAAGTATAACTGAATCAGAGTGTATTGGTTGTCTGTCCAGAAACTTGACTAAAGTGCTTATCAGGGGCGTATCTTTTCCCAAAACAGAAAGACTAGAGAGAGTCCCAGGCCTTCTGCAGCATCTTCATGGTGCCACACGTCTTAGGCTCCTTGTAGCCATTGGCTTTCCTGCCCTTGTCATGGTGCTTTTGCCTTCAACCTCTGATGATGGCTATTCCTCTTCTAGGCATTTTGTCACATGCAGGTTAAATAGTGTGGGCGGTATTGGGAGAGAGGCAAAAAGCAAAAGATGAAAAATATTCATGCCAATTAAATCTGCCCATTTAACAGTCTTTCCTCTGTTTGCCTCTGATTATCAAGACCCATGTCACATGACCATCCCTGTCTGCAAAGGAATCAGAAATACTATTTTAAACAGGATTTTGTTTGTAAAACGGAGGAATGCAGATACTAGGTGTGGAAATATTAGCACCTGCTATAGTTACTGAATAAGTGAGTTTGTGATTGAGCTCTATTTATTTCATCAGGAAGAACTACTTTTTTAAAATGCCACTGAATTTTCAACGAAAAGACTAACCATCTGGGCTGGGATTGTGGCTCAGCGGTAGAGCGCTCGCCTAGCACAGGCGGGACCCGGGTTCGATCCTCAGTACCACATAAAAATAAAGACATTGTGCTGTGTCCATCTACACCTAAAAAATTAAAAAAAAAAACTAACCATCTGATTTTAAAATGAGCAAAAGATCTGAACAGACAATTCAAAAAGTAAGTATGATGATATACAGACGACAAATAAGCATATGCTCAACAACACATATCATTTGGCAATTGCAAACTGGAACAATAAAATATAACATACCTACTAGGGACGAAAAAAACAAAAAAGCCAAATGCAGGCAGTGATACAGAGCAATAGGAACACTCATTCATTGCCACTGGAAAAGATGCAATCACTTTGGAAAACAGTTTGACAGTTTCATATAAAGCCAGGTATAGTTTTACCATTGGACCCAGCAATCACATTTCTAAATATTTGCCCAATTGAGTTGAAAATGTTTTTCCCTTTTTATTCATTTGTTCTTTTCAGGGATACAAAAATGTAGAGTGTATTTTGCCATAGATACATGGAGTATAATTTATACTAGGATTTCATTGTACGTGATGTGGAGTTTCACTGGTCATGTATTCATATAGGAACATAGGACAGTGATGTCCAATTCATTCTAACATCTTTCCTTTTCCCATCACCCCCTCCTATTCCTATCCCCCCTTCCTTCCATTCTTTCCCCTTGTCTAATCCAATGAATTTAAATTCTTTACCCACCCCATTGTGTGTTAGCATCCATATATCAGAAAGAATAGTAGGCCTTTGCTTTTGGGTATTCTCTTATTTCACTTAGCATGATATTCTCCAGCTCCCACCACTCCCCGGGTCGAGGAGACTCCCCTCGAGGGGCGAGACCTCTCCAACCAAAGTGTTGGCGGGAGCTTCCACCGCACACCGGGTCCAAGAGAAGCCTCCAACTGAGGAGTCTGGGGGAGCTCTCACTGCACACCGAGTAGAGGGGACACCTCCCCTCGAGGGGTGAGAACCTTCCAACAGTTGGGGGGAGCTATCACCACACCCCAGGTTCGAGGGGACACCCCACTCTAGGGGCATGACCCCTCCAGCCGGGGTGTCGGGGGAAACTCCCACCACACCTGAGTCGAGGGTACTCCTCCCTCAAGGGGCGGGACCCCTCCAACCGGGGTGTAGGGGAAGCGCCCACTGCACACCAGGTTGAGAGGATTCCCCAAGTGAAGGAGACTCATCTCCAACCGGGGTGTCCGGTGGAGCTCCCACAGCATCCCGGGTCGAGGGCAGTCCCACAACGAGGGAAGTGATCCCTCCAACCGGGGTGTTGGGGGATCTCCCATCGTCCCCTGGGTTGGGGGGACTAACCCCTCGAGGGGCGAGACCCCTCCAACCGGGGTGTCGGGGGAGCTCCCACCGCACCCTGGGTCTAGAGGATACTCCCCTTAGGGGCAAGACACCTCCAGCCAGGATGTTGACACCCCCAGGTCGAGGGCAATCCCCCCTCCAGGGGCGAGATGCCTCCAACCGGGGTGTCAGGGGAGCTCCCACCACACCCTGAATCTAGGGTACTGCCCCCACTATGAGAGAGACACCTCCAACCAGGGTGTTGGGGGGAGATCCCACTTAACCCGGGGTCGAGGGGACTCACCTCTCGAGTGGTGAGACCCCTTTACTCGGGGTGTCGGGAGGAGCTCCCAGCACACCTTGGGTCAAGAGGACGCTTCTCCTCTACAAGGTAGACCCCTTCAATTGAGGTATCAGGGGGAGCTCGTACACCACCGCACCCCAGGTCAATGGGACTCCTCCCTCGAGGATGGAGAGACCTCTTACCCGTATGTCAAGGGGAGCTCCCACCACACCTCGCCTCTAGGGGACTCCTCCCTTGAAGATGGAGAACATTCCAATCGAGGTGTCAGGGGGAGCTCCCACTGCACCCTGGGTCGAGGGGACTCCCCACTTGAGGTTGGAGAGCACTCCAACCATGGTGTAGTGGAAAGCTCCCATCGCACCCCGAGTCGAGGGGACTCCCCCTGCTCAAGGGTGAAGATTCCTCAAACTGAGATGTCAGGGGGATCTCCTACTGCACCTCGGGTCAAGGGGACACCTCCCTGAGGAGGGAGAGCCTTCCAACCGGGGTGTCTGGAGAGCTCACACTGCATCACAAGTCGAGGGGTCTCCATACCTTAGTTGGGAGAGCCCTCTAACCGGGGTGTCGGGGGAGCTCCCACTGCACGCGTGTTTAGGGTACTCCCCCCTCGAGGGTGGAGGGCCCTCCAACTGGATTTCTGGGGGTAGCTCCCAATTCACCCCTGGTAGAGGGGACTCCCCCCTTGAGTAGCAAGACCCCTCCAACCTGGGTGTCGAGGGAAGCTCCCAACGCATCCGGGGTTGAAGGGACTCCCCCCCCCCAAGGGGAGAGACCCCTCCAAACGGGGTGTCGTGAGGAACTCCCGCTGCATCTTGGGTCCAGGGGACACCCCCCTCTACCGGGTAGATCTCTCCAATTGGGTTGTTAGGGGGAGCTCATACACCACCAAACCCAGGTAGAGGGGACTTCCCCCTCGAGGTGGGAGACCCCTGCAACCAGCGTGTCGGGGAGACGTCCCACCACATATCGGGTCAAGGGGACTCCTCCCTTGAGTATGGAGAGACCTCCTACAGGTGTGTAGGGGCTGCTCCTACTGCACCTCGCCTCTAGGGGACTCCCCCCTTGAAGATGGAGAGCATTCCAACTGGGGTGTGGGGAGGCAGCTCCCATCACACCCAGGGACGAGGGGACTCCTCCCTCAAGGGTGGAGAGCCCTCCAAACGGGGTGTCAGAGGGAGCTCCTACCACACCCCGCATCGAGGGGACTCCCCGGTTGAGGGTGGAGAGCTCCCCAACCAGGTGTCGAGGGGACTCCCCCTTGGAGGGTGGAGAGCCCTCCAAACAGGGCGTGGGTGTGTGAGGAAGCTCTCTCTGCACCCTGGGTCAACCCTGGGTCGAGCGGACTCCCCACTTGAGGGTGGATAGCCTTCCAAATGGGGTGTCAGGAGGAGCTCCAACCACACCCAGAGTGGAGGGAACTCCCTGCTCTTGAGTGGAAAGCCCTCCAGAGGAGTATCGGGCGGAGAGCCCTCCAACGGGGTGTTGGGGGAGCTCCCACCACAACCTGGGTCGAGGGGACTCCTCCTCCGAGGATGGAATGCCCTCCAAACAAGGTGTCTGGGGGAGCTCCCACCACACCCCAGGTCAAGATGACTCCCCCCCTTGAAAGGGGAGAGCCCCCCAAATGGGGTATCATGGGGAGCTCACAACGCACCCCGAGTTGAGGGGACTCCCCACACGAGAAAGGAGACCCCTGCATCCGAGGTTTCGGGGGAGCCCGAAAGGCATCAGGAGTCGAGTGTACTCCCCCCATGAGGGGGGAGACTCCCCAACTGGGTTGTCTGAGGGGAGGAGCTCATATACCATTGCACGCTGCGTCCAGGGGACTCCTCCTTCGAGGGTTGAGAGACGTCCAACCCGGGTGTCATGGGGAGATCCCATCGGGATGTTGGGGGGGAGCTCCCACAACACCTGGGGTAGAGGGGACCCCGGCAGAGGGGTGAGAGCCCTCCAACATGGGTGTAGGTGGGAGCTCTCACCACACCCAGAGTCCAGGGGACCTTCCCCCGAGGTTCGAGAATTCTCCAACCAGGGTGTCGGAGTGAGCTCCAACCGCACCCCCAGTCGAAGGGACTCTCCCTCGGACACGGGGGGAGAGCCCAAAAACTGGAGTGTCGGAAGGAGATCTCAATACACCCCGGATCGAGGGGACTCCCACCCCGAGGGGGGAGAGCCCTCCAACCGGGGTGACGGGGGGGGGGGGTTCCCAATGTACCCCAGGTCGAGGGAACTCTTCCCTCGAGGAGCGAAAGTCCTCCAACACGGGTGTCAGGAGAGCTCTCACCGTACCCCAGGTGGAGGGGACTCCCCCCTCAAGAGGGAGACCCCTGCAACCGGGGTGTCAGAGCTGCCCCGCACTCTAGGTCGAGGGGAATCCCTCATTGATGGCGGAGATCCATCCCGGGATCATGGAGAGCTCCCACCAACACCTTGGGTTAAGGGGACACCCCCTCGAGAGGGGAGACACTTCCAACCCGGGTGTTGGGGTGAGCTCCCACCACACCCCTTTTCCAGGCATCTCCCACCTCTACAGAGGAGACCCCTCCAACTGGGGTATCGGGGAGCCCCCACTGCACCCCAGGTGAAGGGGACTCCCCCTTAAAGGGGGTAGACCACTCCAACCAAGGTGTCGGGGGCTATTCTTTCCACACCCCAGGTCGAGGGGACTCCCAGCTTGAGGGGCAAGACCCCTCCAACCCAGGTGTCTGAGGGAGCTCCCACTGCACCCTGGGATGAGGGGCCTCCCCCCACCAGGGGCGAGACCCCTCAACCAGGGTGTCATTGGGAGCTCAGATGGCACCCCAGTCGAGGGGTCTCCACCCCCCCAGAAGCGAGAGAACTCAAACCGGGATGTCAGTGGAAGCTCCCACCACACCCCAGGTCTAGGGGGCTCCCACCACAAGGACCGAGAGCCCTCCAACCAGGATGTTGGAGGGAGTTCCAACCACACCCCGGGTCAAAGGGACTCCCCCCCTCAGGTGGGAGAGCCCTCCAATCGGTGTGTTGGGGGGAGTTCCCAATACACCCTGGGTCAAGGGGACTCCCCCCCAGGGAGGAGAGCCCTCCAACTGGGGTGTTGAGGGGAGCTCCCACTGCACCCAAGTAGAGGGGACTCCCCCACCGAAGGGCAAGAGCTCTCCAACCAGGTGTAAGGGGGAGCTCCCAACGCACCCTGGGTCGAGAAGACTCCCCCTTCGAGGGGCAAGACTTCTCCAACCTGAATGTCGGAGGAATCTCCCAATGCACCCGGGTTGAGGGGACTCCCCCTCTCAAGGGGAGAGACCCCTCCAACCAGGGTGTCGTGAGTAGCTCCCACTGCACCCCTAGTGGAGGGGACAGCCCCCTCTATTGGGTAGACCCCTCCAATTGGGTTGTCAGGGGGAGCTCGTACACCACCAAACCCAGGTAGAGGGGACTTCCCCCTGGAGGTGGGAGACCCCTGCAACCGGTGTGTTTGGGGGATGTCCCACTGCACATCAGGTCAAGGATGGAAAGACCTCCTACCTCTTACACACCTCCTACCGGTGTGTAAGGGGGTGCTCCAACTGCACCTCGCCTCTAGGGGACACCCCCATTGAAGATGGAGAGCCATCCAACCAGGGTGTGGGGGGAGCTCCCACTTCATCCTGGGTCGAGGGGACTCCCCCCTCAAGGGTGGAGAGCCTTCCAACCAAGGTGTCGATGGGAACTCCCATGGCACCCCGGGATAGAGGGGACTCCCCTTGCTCGAGGGTGGAGAGTCTTCCAACCCGGGTGTCTGGTGGAGCTCCCACCACACCCGGGTCGAAGGGACTCGCCCCATGAGGGGGGAGAGTCCTCCAACCAGGGACACCACACTCCTGGTAGAGGGGTCTCCACACCTGAGTTGTGAGAGCTCCCCCAACAGGGTGTTGGGGGAGCTCCCACCGCACCCCGTGTTGTGGAGACTCCCCCCTCGAGGGTGGAGAGACCTCCAAACCGGGTGTCAGGGTGAGCTCCCACCACACCCATGGTCGAGGGGACAGAGCCTTCCAAAAAGGGTGTGTGGGGAAGTTCCCACTGCACCCCAGGTCTAGGGGACTCCCCGCTGGAGGGTGGATAACCCTCCAAATGGGGTGTGGGGGGGAGCTCCCACTGCACCCAGGGTCGAAGGGAAATCCCCCTGGAGATGCGTCAGGGGACTTCCTCCCAAGGGGGGAGAGCCCTCCAACCGGGGTGTCGGAGGTAGCTCTGAATGCACCCTGAGTTGAGGGGACTCACTCTCCAAGGGGAGAGAGCCCCCCAACAGGGGTGTCATGGGTCTATGGGACTCCCACCTCGAGGGGCAAGACCCGCCAACTGGTTGTTGAGAGGAGCTCATACTGCAGCTTGTATTGAGGGAACTCCCAGCCCGAGGAAGGGGGGAGCATCCACCCCTAGTCCAGTGGACTCCCCCCCAGGGGCTCTACCGCTCCAACCGGGGTGTCCGGGCGAGCACCCACCGCACCCCTGGTTGATGGGACTCGCCCCCAGGGGCGAGACCCCTCCAACTGAGGTGTCAGAGAGAGCACCCACCATACCCCAGGTTGAGGGGACTCCACCCCAAGGGGTGAGACCCCTTCAACCGAGATGTCAGGGGAGCTCCCACCGCACACCGGGTCGAGAGGACTCACCCCTCGAGAAGCGAGAAGCGAGAACACTCCAACCCATGTGTCTGGGGGAGTTCCCAATGCACCCCGGGCCGAGGGGACTCCCTCGTCGAGCGCCGAGACCCCTCAATCCGGGTTGTTGGCGGGAGCTCCCAACACACCTTGGGGCGATGGGACTCAGCTAGAGGGGCGAGAGCCCTCCAACCGGGGTGTCGGAGGGAGCTCCCAAAGCACCCCGGGTCGAGGGGACTCCCCCTTCGAGGGAAGAGACCGCTCCAACTGTGGTGTGGGGGAAGCTCCCAACGCACCCTGGGTCAAGGGGACTCCCCACTTGAGGGGCAAGACCCCTCCAACTGGAGTTTTGGAAGGAGCGCCCAACATACCCCGGGTCCAGGGGACTCTCCATGGAGGGGCGAGACCCCTCCAACTGGGTTATTTGGGGGAGGTCCCACCGTACCTTGGGTCTAGGGGACTCCCAGCTCAAGGGGCCGAGACCCTTCTAACTGGGTTGTCGGAGGGAGCTCCCACCTTACCCCGATTCTATGGGAATCCCCCCGAGGGGGAGATCCTTCCAACCAGGGTGTCGGGGGGAGTTCCCAATGCACCCTGAGTTAGGGGACCCCCCCTCGAGGGGGGTAGAGCCCTCCAACAGGGATGTCGTAGGTGCTCCAACACACCCCAAGTCGTGGGGACTCCCACCTTGAAGGGCGAGATCCGGTGGGAGCTCCCACCGCAACCCCGCTAGAGGGGACTTCCCCACCAAGGGGCGAGACCAATCCAACCGGTTTGTCAGGGGGAGCTCCCACCACACCCCAGTTAGAGTGGACTCCCCCATTGAGGGGTGAGACCTCTCTAACCAGGTTGTCAGGGGGTGCTCCCAATGCACCCCAGGTCGAGGGGAATCCCCCTCTGAAGGGGGAGATCCCTCCAACTGGGGTGTCGTGGGGAGCTCCCAATGCACCCCAGGTTGAGGGGACTCCTCTCGATGCCCAAGAACCCTCCAACTGGGGTATTGGGTGGAGCTCCTAATGCACCCCGGGTGGAGGGACTCCTCCCTAGAGGGGTGAGACCCCTCCAATTGGGGTGGCGGGGGGAGCTCCCAATTCACTCTGGGTGGAGGGAATTTGCCCCCCAAGGGGCTAGAGCCCTCCAACCGGGGTATCGGGGGAGCTTCCACCACACCCTTTGTCGAGGGGACTCTCCCACTGAGTGGTGAGACCCCTCAAACCAGGGTGTCATGAGGAGCTCCCACCGCACCCCTGGTCATAAAGTCTCCTCCCCCAAGGGAAGAGAGCCCTCCAACCCCGGTGTCTAGGGGAGCTCACATGGCATCCCGGGTGTACGGGGGACTCCTCCCCCTACGGGTGAGACTCCTACAACTGGGGTATTGTGGGGAGCTCCCACCGCACCCTTGGTCAAGAAGACTCCCTCCCCTGGGGGGCTAGAGCCTTCCAACTGGGGTGTGGGGGAGCTCCCACCACACCCCTGGTCAAGGGGTCTCCCCCCGGCCGAGGGGGAAGAGCACTCCAACCTGGGTGTCCAGAGGGAGCTCCCAACACGCACACTGGATGGAGGGGACTCCCCCGCTTTGGTTCAGACCCCTCCAATTGGGTGTCGATAGAAGCTGCCAACGCACTCGGTCCAGGGGACCCCCCCGTGGGTTCAGACCCTCCAACCGGGGTTTCGGGGGTAGCTGCCAATGCACCCCTGGTTGAGGGGACTCCCCCACCCCCAGGGGCGAGAGCCGTCTAACCGAGGTGTCGGGCGGAGCTCTCACCGCATCCCGGGTTGAGGGTACTCCCACTTCCAGGGGCAAGACCCATCCAATCCAGGTGTTGGGGGAGCCCAAAGCGCACCCCGGGTCGAGGGACTCCCCAACCAAGGGGGGAGAGCACTCCAACCTGGATATGGGGGGGAGCTCCCAACACATCCCAGGTCTAGGGGACGCCTCCCTGGTGGGTTCAAATCCCTCCAACTGGGGTGTCAGTGGGAGCTCCCGACACACACCGGGTGGAGTGGACTCCCCCCTCGAGGGGCAAGACTCATGCAACCTGGGTGTTGGGGGGAGCTCCTAACGTACCCTGGGTCAAGAGAATCCTCCCCCCCGGAGGGGCCAGACCCCTTCAATCAGGGTGGCGGGGGGAGCTCAAAGTGCACCCCGGTTCGAGGGACTCTCCCCCCAAGAGGTGAGACCCCTCCAACCCGGGTGTGGGGGAGCATCCACCACACCCCATGTCAAGGGGACTCCCCCTCTAGGGGGGAGAACCCTCCAACCTGGGTTTCTGTGGGAGCTCTTATACCATTGCATGCTGGGTCAACGGGATTTCTCCCAGAGGGTAGAGAGCCCTCCAACAGGGTGTGTGTGTGGGGGAGCTCCACTGCACCCAGGTCAAGGGACTCCCCCCTTGAGGGTGGAGAGCCTTCTAAACCCGGTGTCAGGGGAAGCTCCCACTGCACCAGGGGACGAGGGAACTCCCCCCTCGAGGGTGGAGAGTCCTCCAAATGGGTTGTCAGGAGGAGCTCACAAAGCACCCCAAGTGGAGGGGACTCCCACCCCAAGAGGCAAGACCCAACCAACCAGGATGTCAGGGGGAGCTCCCACCGCACCCTGGGTGGAGGGTACTCTAAGCAAGTGTGGCGAAACCCCTCCAACCAGGCTGTCGGTGGGAGCTCTCCCCAACACCCCGGTTGGAGTGGTCTTGCCCCTCTAGGGGGGTGTCCCCTAGACCCCCAATGCACCCCGGATAGAAGGGACTACCCACTCTCGGGGAGAAGAACCCTCCAGCCTGGGTATCGGGGAAGCCCCGAATGCACCCGGAGTAGAGGGGACTACCCACTTTTGGGGGAAGAATCCTCCATCTGGGATGTTGGTGGGAGCCCCCTCCGCACCCCGGAGAGAGGGGCCTCACCTCTCCCTGGGGGAGACACTTCCAGGCGCGTGTCTGGGGGAACCCGCATACCACCTCACCAGGGTAGAGGGAACTCCCCTCTGCCTTTCACCAACTGCACTGGGCTCCCCAGATTTGTTTGTCCTTTCGTTTGCAGGAAAATTTGGAATTTTCAGGTTTCACTTGGGTTTGCCCTATTGGGATGAATGGAGTTCAGCCTGGATATCAAACACGGTTTGTGCTAGCTCCAGAAACTTCACAAAGACAATGAATTCTCAGTGAAACCAGAAAATTTTAAATGTTCCTGCCAGCAAACTGTTTGAAATAAAAGACCCAATCTTTTGGAATCGAGTAAGTTTATGTAAAGAATAAATCCTGCACAGAATCAAAAAAAAAAAAAATCAATATCTAACCCTAGCCCTAATCCTCCATTTCCATTAACCCCTGTAGAGCAAAATGATGTCATACCTGAAAATTCAAACATTTCCTGCCAGTGAATGGTTGAACATAGAAGAACTAAACATGGAAAGCTAAGTAAGAGTAGCTAGAGAAAAAACCCTGCCCAGTATCAAAGAAATAGGAATAAACCTAACCCTTACCATACTGCTAAATTTAAACCTAACCCTAACCCTATGCCAAACACTAACCTAATTCAGAATCATTGAACCTAAAAGACCCCAAATTAGGAAGCCTAGTACAGCTTCCTAAATATTGAACCCTGCCCAGTGTCAAAGATATCAGACCAATCCTAACCTTAGCCCTTATCCAAAAGCTAACCCTAAGCCTAAACCTAACCCTCACCTATTCTACAGCCAATAAACCTAAAAGACCCAAACTCAGAAAGCCTAGTGGGGTTGGGTAAAGATGAATCCTGCTTAGTATCAAAGAAATCTTACCAAAAACATTTTGGAACTATGTCAGTACATGCATATTCTATTGCTTGCTCTGAAATCTCTCAAAGATAAATCTGGAGGTTTTTTTGTACTAAAGCTGAGGGCTACGTCAACAAAGAACAAACCAGAGTGTGCACACTGACAAATAATTCAGTGAGTGTAAATTTCAGGAAGCTACCAAAAACTCTTCTTGGTTTCCACTTATATTTCCTTTCATTTCTAGAGAGCAACATGAACTATTCCTGCCAGTGAACCCTTGAACATAATGAACCAAACATGAGGAACCTTGAAAGGCTAAATAAAGGATGAATCCTGCACAGTTTCAAAGAAATCCGACCAAAACTTTTAGAGCTATTTCAGTACATGTATATTCTCCTGTTTGCTCCTAAAAAACTCAGAGAAAAAGCTGTTTGTTTCTACTTCAGCTTAGGGCCTGTTCAACAGAGAACAAAGGATTGTGTGTACACAAAGAAGTAACTGAGTGAGTGAAGCTTCAAGCAGCTAGCACAAACCCTATTTGATTTACACTTCCATTTCCATTCATACCTATAGAAAAATATGAAGTGAAACCAGAAAATTTAAAATGTCTCTGCCAGCGAACTGTTAAACCTATAAGACCCAAACATTTGGACTCGAGTAAGTTTATGTAAAGAATGAATCCTACACAGAATCAAAAAAATCTGACAATATCTCACCTTAAACCTAACCCTAACCATAACCGTAATCCTCAATTTCCATTCATCTCCCTTGGGCCAAATGAAGTCATACCTAAAAATTCAAAGTGTTCCTGCCCACTTGAACCTAGAAGACCCAAACTTGGGGAGCCTATTAAGGCTGAATACAGATGAATTCTACTAAGCTTCAAAGAAATCCAACCAAAACTAACACTAATCATAAAGCTAAGGCTAACCCTAATACTAGTGTTAATACTAACCCTAACCTGTTAGAGAACCGTTGAACATAGAAGACCAAACCTGGGGAGCCCTTGTGGTGCTTGGTAAAGGAAGAATCTTGCCCAGTATGGAAGAATTTTAAACAAAAATATTTTGGAGCTATTTTAGTATATGGATATTTCTGTGCTTTCTCCTAAAATGCTGACAGATACAGATGTTTGTTTCTACTTAAGCTTAGGGCAAATTCAATAATGAACAAACCAGAGAATGCATGCTGAGAACTAATTGAGTGAATGAAGTTTCAAGCAGCTAGCACAAACACTGATTTCCACCTCTATTTCCATTTATCCCTATTGGGAAAAATGAAGTGAAACCTGAAATTTCAAACTGTTTCTTCCAGCAAGCTGTTGAACCTTAAAAAAAATCAAATTTGTATAGTAAGATTAAGTAAAGAATCAATCCTGCCCAGTATCAAAGAAATCTGAGCAAAAAATTTTTGGAGTTACTACAGTATATAGGTATTCTCCCGCTTGGTCCTAAAAGACTCACAGATGAAGATTTTTCTTTCTACATAAGCTGAGGGCTACTTTAACAATGAGAAAATCAGAGAATGCACACTGAGAACTAATGGGTGAGTGAAGTGTTAAGCAGTTAGCACAAACCCTATTTCATTTCCACCTCCATTTCCATTCGTATCCCTATAGGGCAAAATGAAGTTAAACCTGAAAATTTAAACTGTTTCTTACATTGAACCATTGAACTTTAAAGACACAAACTTGTGGTTAAGAAAAGAATGAATCCTGCACAGTATCAAAGAAATTTGACCAAACCTAACCCTAACCCTAACCCTAATGCTAACTTGTTAGACAACCATTTAACTTAGAAGATCCAAACTTGGGGAGCCTAGTAAAGCTAAGAAAAGGATAAAAACCTACCCAGTATCAAAGAAATCTGACCAAAATATTTTCAGATTTATTTCAGTACCTCAGTATTCTCCTATTGCTCCTAAAACACTCACAAATAAAGCTGTTTCTTTTAACTTCAGCTTAGGACTACTTCAAAAAGTAACAAATCAGAGAGTGCAGAATTAATTGAGTGTGTGAACTTGCAAGCAGCTAGTAAAAACCCTGTTTCATATCCATTTCCATTTCCATTCCTCCCTATAGGGCAAAATGAAGTTACAGATGTTCCCATGTCTATTAAAAAGTAAAATGGGCCAGCCTATACTAGCAAGACATTTCAAGTGGTTTGCAATTATTGGCATATACAGCACTTGACTGGAATCTCCTACAACCCCTTATACTCAAGGCATTATAAAAAGAACACAAAAGAAATTAAAGACCATGCATTAAAAAAAAAAAACAGAGGGGAGAAAGCATACCAAGTCCCCTAGCAATGCTTGAATAAAAAAAATCTTATTTAATTTAAACTTCCATTCAATTTCAAAATTTTCTATGGAAACATCAGCCCATAAGTATTGGGTTCCCATCACAAGGCCCTCCCATCTACCTGTGGTCTCATGAAAGGATCTCATAATAAATACATGGGATGACCCAGGGCTCTTCATATGCAAGGGTTCAGGATTTGCATATGTTAACAGGAGCATCACCACATCTTGGTGCCTACCAGAAAGTCAAGCTCTGGACCCCAAGAACCACCAACCAAGAAGATGAAGGAACTTACTCTGGAGGAGAACCCTTGCAGGCAAAGGACTCAACAACAAAAATGGACCTCAAGTAAAGTTACCTGGGGTGATATTATTTGTTGACTAAGTCACAGATAGGCTCCTTTGCCTGGTAGCAATCTCATCCTTGGGCCTATGAGGGTGGTCCTCTGTGCAGTGCTCACTGTTAACAGTGAAGCCCCCTCAGATAATGATAGCATCCCAAGCCATACCTTATTCCCTTGATAAGAGGAATTTCTCTGGTGAAGAACATCTATGTACCTGGGTGAGTGCAGCTCCCTGGAATGTAGCTGATGTGCCCAAAAACCATATTGGCTACTGAACCATATTGGCTACTGCAGCCATTACCAACCATTATGCAGAAAACCAATATGGCATGATAGATATCACGCCAATATTGCTAGCTGCTAGACCCATCAAAAGGGCAGCAGCCAGCTGGATGAATCAATCAATATTGAGTCCAGATCCTCACCATGAATTTGCCTTTATGCCAAATTATACCCATACCCACTATGCACAAGAGTTTGTTACATAACCCTTTGCTCTGCTAATAATCAATGATACTGATGGCATAAATATCACTCATACAGAGATCCTTTGTGCAGTCAATACATCCTGCTGGCTCACAAATTGTATAACCCCTCCTGTGAAACCAAAAATACATTTATCCTCAGAGTGCCCCAGCAATCTGGCTTCCAGTGAACCTGTCCAGAGTGGAGGAGCCCATGGGACATGGAGATAAAGAATCTTCTGAATGAGATCCTGAATTGGACAAGGCATGCAATTAGCCTCATCATCGATGGAATTATTTCCTTTGTAGATGCCATTGGTGCCACAGCCATTGGCACTGATTCTCTCACTCAGAGTATCCAGACTGCTTAGATTGTAAGCAATTTTTCTACTGCTATGGCAGAAGACTTTGCTGTTCAAAATGACTTAAATAAATTCTACCAAGCTGCTAATTTAGTCATTTGGCAAGAACTAGATCTTCACCAGGAACAACTAGGTATTCTGTTATGTTTCAAAGGCTCACTTGTGACCCTGAATTTTGTAGTATTTGTGTCACCCAATATTTTGTATCTGAAAATGTAATCTTACACTTCTCCAGTTTTTCTCAGTATATTAAGGGCACTTGGAATACTATGTTATAACTATGCATAAACTTACTAAGGCAATTGTCAAAACCAATGAGACTAATGTATCTATCTTGACAACCTCTTCTTTCTTCCAGGTATTGATTGAACATTGGAAAGACATGATAGCCAAATTAACTAATCCTTAAAATGCTATTTCCCTGGACTTACTGTTTATAATAGTGATAATTTTTTCTTGTGTTGTGAGATAATTATGTAACCTTATAAAGGCCACTGAACAAAAACCAGCAATGCGGGCAAATGTCCTTGCAGCACAGTCAGATGGGGGAGATATGGGGACAAGTGCTTGGAGTACTGCATACGTGGCATATGTTAATGGTGTCTGAGTGGCAAAACACCCTCCTTGTGCTAAATGCGTGAGTGGCAAACCACTCACCCCATAGGCACAGCCTTGTATGTGAGGCCATGTGTTGCAGTACCTGCACTTGCTCCACAGTTCATTCCTCATTTGGTTGCTGCAAGCACAGGCAGCAAGAAATTGTATTTGTGGCTGCCTACAATCTGCTTAGCTACTGCCTGAGTATATATGCAATAAAATCAGTCCTGCTTTCTTCTTGGTCTCCGGAGGTCTTGATTAGTGGCTCTGTAGTCACACTCTCCTCTGTGGACCTCCTTGCTGGACAAGAGAGAACCCACACAACATATGGCAATATAATATATTGTGACTAAGTGGGGTGATCCCCGGAATAAAGAGTTAGTTTAATGTTTGAAAATCAAACAGTATAAGCCACTATGTTAACAGAATAGGATGATTACCTTAATAGATGAAGACAAAGCATTTGGCAATTTTAAGGTATCATGATACCATTCTTTGCCCTCTGGTGAAAGAAGATTACTACCTGTATCTAATAAGGGGTGTTTTGGCCATGTACATTATGGCCAAGTTTGTTTACTCCAGAAAATCAATGTTCATATACATTATAAAAAAACGGGCTTTGAAAATCACATAAGGCTATCTCCATAACAGCTGAAAAAAATGTTTTATAGAAAAGAATCAGGTATATTCAAAATATTCAGAGTAAATATCAGAGGGTCAAAACCCAAAAACTTCCTTTAAGATCTGTAAGAAAACAGCTTCATTAGCATCACTTCTTTCAGCATTTCATTTTACTTTTTAGGAGATGCAGTATGTCACAGGAAAGAAACCAAACATGGAATTAAGAAAGAAACAACCAACTCAATATTCACAGATATTAGGACGAAATAATGAACTTTCAGGAATATATCAGGTAAGACACTTAGCAAATACAATTAGACCCTTAGTGAAAGAAATATGCAAATCAAACACTTAAGAATTTATTTAATTTATGAATATATTGAAACCAAAAACCTCATTTCCATTCCCAATTTTATTTTTAGTTTCTTGACATCCCCCAACAAAATAAAGGAAAAGATACAAAAATATATTTAAATTCATATACACACATGCACATACATATGCTCACAATCATACTTTGATTTATATCAGGAAGCGATTATTAAAAAAGAAATTTTCTAAATGTTTTCGCTAGCTTTTTAGTTTTCATATTATAGTAGATCCAATTCATCAATTTTAATTTAACACCAGTATCATTTTGTTCTATAACCAAAAGGTGATCTTTGGTTTTTACACATTTTGAATTTTAACTATTTATAAACATGGGCTCAATTTTATTTTGACATTTTCATATTGGTGAAATGTAGTACATATTTGTTTAGAATTTCTCAACAAAACTGCTTAAATGAAACACAAAAATGACAGCTCCATTTTAAAAATTATGTATATCAAAAAATAATATATAAAATGCAATATTAGAGTAAAATTATTTTACTTTCTCAGATTAACCAAAGATAAATGACACTCGTGTTACTTTTAATGTGCACAGAGATGCCAAAAAGGACACTTGAAATCACTTTAGCCCATTAAATGTAATATTAATCCCCAATGAAATTGAAGTTTCAATTGTATAATGCATCTCAACCTGAAATCTCCATTCTTAATTAGTAATTTATTCCTTTAACTTCCTATCAGGTTGGACTTGCAAATCTTCTTCCCTGGGTTAAAATTTTTCACTTACTGGTTTCTAGCGTCAAAATTCAGACTACTAATGCACAACCATGGTATTCTGCTAAGTGTGTATACCATAAGTCTTCAGGAACAATAAAGGTTTATGTTTTATTGATTGCTTAGCATATTCAGTTCAATAATATTTATCAGGATTGTTCTATTTGGACAAAATTTTGGTATTTACTATGGGTTAGGAAGAAATGCTTAATAATGAATTATTAAGTCTAAGTTTGTTTTTTCCAGAGGATCAATAACTTTTATGGTACAATCCAGTAGCAGAAATTATGTCTTTTCAACAGAAGTCTCAGCACAAGTGTTTTCTGCTTCCACTATTTTTTGTGTGAGAATACCACATACAACTCTATCTCTAGCTGAGTGTTCTATTGGACATTACATTGAATATTTACAAACATATATGTCATTAATAAGGAAGAAAAAATTATGAGATTTATATGAAAATCAATAGTTACAGCAAGCTAGCAAACACTTTTAAGTGAGGAAAACATCTCAAGAAAATTTCAATTTAATCCAATATGAGTTTTAGTTTGCAGTTATTTGTGCCAAAATTGTTGAAGGTTCTTACTCCTGGACAAAAAGGCCTAACCTTAATCAATTTGAAAGGCTTTACCTAACAGGCCTTAGTGAAGAAAGCTATCATTTCCAAGGCATATTTGTTACAGAGCCAATGAAATTATTACCATCCTGGGGGGAAATGCAACCTAGGACTCAGAGTCTTTCCTTGGAAACCCTATTGAGATCTCTTAATTGGGGGAAGAAGAGTACTTGAAGATTTGTCTCTACCAGGCCTCTACTTTTCCATTACTACTCTCTAACACACCAACCCCCCATCCCACACACATCCACACACTCCTAAACTGCAAGATCTAATTGCTCAGCCTCTCTGGACAGAAGAGTGATTCATAAGTCTTAGTGATCTATCTGACCCTTGACTCAAGACATTTCTTGGGGAAAAATTAGAACAGTGGTGGAATTAGCACTTAAATGAATGAAATCTTGACTAGGTTCAATACAACGGAACCTGCGAGCACAGCGCCCACAAGATCAGCTCAGCCCTAGAATGCACTTTTTGAACCATTCTTGTCTACAAAAGAGAGAGAATAGCAACATCTCATATTAAGTATAGTAACTGAAAAATTTGGATTTCCTAGGTCAAAATGGGCAATAAATTATAGTAATCCCAAAACTAATTAGAACTGAAAATGACGAACCTGCAAAACAATTAACGACGGTGATTGGATGTATGAATCATTTTAAACATTAGTTAAGTATGGTCTATATAAAGATAGATAATAAATCTTATGACCTCAAAGTGCACATATTTTCTGTAGAAACTCAATCAATCACCTAAGGCCTGAATATTTATATAAAAACTGTTTTGTGCACCTGGTGTGGTGGTACATGTCTGTAATTCCAGGGGCTCAGGAAGGCTTAGGCAGGAGAATTGCAAGTTCAAAGTAAGCCTCAGCAAAAGGCAAAGTGATAAGCAATTCAGTGAGACCCAGACTCTAAACAAAATACAAAATAGGGCTGGGGATTTGCCTTAGCACTGGAGTGCCCCTGAGCTCAATGCCCGGTACCCAAAAACAAACAAAAAACTGTGCTGTAATTCCAAAAACAACAACAAAAAAAAACACACACAATTTTTCCACTTCTATCAAACACTATGGTTATTTAGAACCAAATATTTTAAAATTATGTTTTAACTGATACACAAAAACATTTTTAAAAAGTACATATTAATGAGGTGCCACATAATGTTTCAGTACCTGTAATGGACTCATACTTATGAGTTGTAATTTTTTTAAAATTTTTCCTTCATCTATTGACAGAAGATTGCTTCATATGAACTTGGAGAAAAAAATAGACCATCATCTACCTATTAGATATATTCTCTTAACCAGGATCTGACACAAAATTCCCAACAACACATGTACTTAACACCAAACAAGCAAAATATAATCAAATTAACTCTTTACAGGCCAAGTTAATAATTGGTTACATGAAATAAGCATTTTGGAGTACAACTTTAAGTTCAGGAAACTTCATTCCCCACTGGTGCCAAGAATCACTGTAAGAATACTCTGTTTCTCCTGATGAAGATTTGCCAATTTCTGCCTTCATAATAATTTCTATATAATTGAAAATGCCTTATATTCTTTAAAATTATTTCATGTCTTGAGCATGAAGGCCAACATTTGAACTTTCTCCTTTTCTTTAAATCCACAAATTAATAATTTGTCTTCTATCAGCTATCTATATAATACATTATGTATATGTGTTTCCATGTATATGGAGCTGGAACCATATCAGACAGTGAGTATTTGTGTACACTTTGCCCTTCCTGTTAAACATGAATGAACTCCAAACATAAATGAGCTACTTCGAACCAAGTGAGACAAATGAAGTTTTACAAGATACAGGCACTTTATGTTCCCAGTTTTAAAAATAAACCAAGTGAAAAATACTTAATAAAAATAATTGGAACAGAGAAAGCTTTAGAAGTTCTATCGTTAGTTCTAGTGACTTACACTCAAACTTAGACAGACACCATCAAACAAGCAAAACAAAAATAACTGTTGCTAATGGTCATATCTGTAAAATGAAATCCAAATTACAACTGGAGAAAAATGGCCATCTGAAGACAATTTAAAGATATACCAATAATGTGCACTGAATTTTGTGTATATCTAGGCAGGTGAGTAACATTTCAAAGCTTTGCAAGAGTGTATGGTTAGTGAGAAAAGCAAAAGGTGCTTTTATTCCACAGTATCTGATTAAACAAAACAAAGCAATTTACAAAAGAAAAATACCAAATGATACTTTAAAATAAATAGTTCATCATTTTGATGAATATATACATGTTGAGTTTACTTCTTAGGGATTTAACTATCTAAAAGTGCATGTCACTATCCAGAGGTGTAGGAGCAAGTTCACATGAATAAAACTGTGTAGCTTCACTAGCTTCAGCTTCAGTCAATGGCTCCAGGTGAACAAGCTTACTTTGGGTTGTTTCTGGGTACAGGCTGCTATCCAAAAGCTCATCGACTTCTATGAGTTTATCTACAGAGGACATAACTTCTGATGATGATGTTGTACTCCCCTGTTCAACAGCAGAAGCAGGATTCCCATCAAGGAATGCAAGAAGTGAAAAGGCAGTATACTGGATAAGCTGCCTATTTGGTTTCGACTTAGATTTTCTTCCTTCTTCTGAAACTGATTGAAATACATTGTTCTTGGTAGCTTCTAATCCTTTATTCTCAGATTTTGTATTATTGATGTAATCTGTGGGATTCATCTGCACATAACTATTGAAAAGATCAACCAGGAGATCTGGGTCTTTGTTAAACTGTCTTCTTGACAGCATAGCTTGGAAGTCCTCTAAACTACAATAAATACTGTCAAGATAATCCTACAGTTCAACCTTTCCCAAAAGATTAATGTTATCATTCAAAATGGAATCCATCATGGTCACAGGATCTTCTATGGACAGACAGGATGAACCATTTATCTGGACAGCACTAGACATGAGAGGGTTGATGCCACCACTGCCTGAACGTAGGGATTTTCTGGCTGGTTCACTCAGATCTCCACTCTGAATGACAGGTGCATACTCATCATCATTGTCGTCTTCAAAAATGACAATATCAGGGTACTGGCTACAGTTGGAGGGATCAGATATAACATCCTCATTAGTTTCTGGAATAACTAGGATATTTTCTTCATCCACATTATCATCAGTAACATCATAAATAATGATGTCATCTGAAATCCACTCTCCTGTCTTTACACTTTCAGTCCTACTGTGTGGAACTTTTGATAATGATTATCAACTGGTTCTTTATGTGCTGAAATAAATTCTTCTGGGCTCCATTAATGTTCAGAAGTAGAGGCCTTTTGCTCTTTAAACTCACAAGTTTGTTATTCTGAACCAATGTCACAATAAATTGGACAATCTTTCCAATAACTTGTTGCTGCTGTGCATGCTTTGCTTTTAATTCAGACACCTTGTTCCATAGGGACTCATTCTCAATTTTTAATTCTGAAAGTCTGGACTCAGTTGTTTCCTGTTTTACTTGAACCTTCTGAGCACTACTTATAATTTTTGTTAAATCTTCTTGGCGAATTTTATTTTCTTCTGGTTTTGAAAATGAAAACTTCCTTTTAATGTCCTCCAACAAGTCATCCCGGCTTTGTTTAAAGAAAGGATGCTGAAATTCGAGAGGACCATCTCTTTCCTGCTTTATTATTCCAGAATCAATATGTATTACTTTACGAAAACCATACTCTCTCCTTTGTGCCCTGTTGAAGTCACTCTAAGGAGAGTCGTTTCTCCGGCATGGCAGGAACCACTTCATTTGGGAGCCTTCAGCAGCTTGCAGAAATGTCCGTGTATACTGGAAAATCTGAAAACTTTTTTCCTCCAATTTGTCTTGACTTGGCAGGACAAAGGGTCACTTTCACTAGTCACACTTTGCCCCAAATTTTGTTCTCCTAGGTTCAAGTGTTCTCTTGAACTGGAAATCCAACAGTGTTTGCACCAGCTGCTTGAAACTTTATATATTCAATTAGTTCTCAGGGTGCACTCTCTCCTTTGTGCCCTGCTGAAGTCTTTCTAAGCAGAGGTGTTTCTCCGGAATGGCAGGAACAACTTCATTTGGGAGCATTCAGCAGCTTCTCATGCTCTTCCTCCCTACCCCATTTTGAGTCACCCCCCCCCAAGGCAGAGAAGACATTCCACACTTGGGGGGGGATTGGCTAACTTCACTTAGTATTATCTGCACTAATGCCATCCATTTCCCTGCAAATACCATGATCTTATTACTTTTTAGTGCTAATATTCCATTGTGTATAAATGCCACATTTTTTTATCCATTCATCCAGTGAAGGAAATCTAGGTTGGCTCCACAGTCTATCTATTGTGAATTGTGCTGCTGTAAAAATGGATATGGCTGTGTCCCTGTTTTTAAGTCCTTTGAGTATAGACTGAGAAGAGGAATATCTGGGTCAAATGGTGGTTCCATTCCCAGCTTCCCAAGGAATCTCCATACTGCTTTCCATATTGGCTGCATCAATTTGCACTTCCACCAGCAATGTATGAGTGTACCTCCCACCCCCCATCCTCGCCAGCACTTATTGTTGTTTCACTTCATAATGGCTGCCATTCTTATTGGAGTGAGATGGTCTCTTAGAGTAGTTTTAATTTGCATTTCTCTGATTGCTAGAGATGGTGAGCATTTTTTTTGTAAATTTGTTGATTGATGGTATATCCTCTTCTGAGAAGTGTCTATTCAGGTCCTTGGCCCATTTGTTATTTGTTATCCTTGGGTTATTTGTTTGTTTGTTTGTTTTTTGGTGTTTAATTTTTTGGAGTTCTTTGTATACCCAAGAGATTAGAATTCTATCTGATGTGTGAGGGGTAAAAATTTGTCCCCAGGATGTAGGCTCTCTATTCACCTCACACATTATTTCTCTTGCTGAGAAAAAAACTTTTTAGCTTAAATTCGTCCCATTTGTTGATACTTGGTTTTAATTCTTGTGCTATAGGCATCTTATTAAGGAACTTGAGGCCTAACCCCAGTGATGGAAATTAGGGCCAGCTCTTTCTTCTATTAGATGCAGAGTCACTGGTTTGATTCCTAGATCTCTGGTCTATTTTGAGTTAATTTTTGTGCATAGTGAGAGTTAGGGATTCAATTTCATTTTGTTCCATATGGATTTCCAGTTGTCCAAGCACCATTTGTTGAAGATGCTATCCTTTCTCCATTGCATGCTTCTAGCACCTTTGTCTAATATAAGGTAGTTGTGATTTTGTGGGTTGGTCTATCAGCCTTGGTTCCAGTACCATGCTGTTTTTGTTACTATTGCTCTGAAGTATAGTAACCATCTGGTATAGTGATACCACCTGTTTCACTCTTCCTGCTTAGAATTGCTTTAGCTATTCTGGGTCTCTTATTTTTCCAGATGAATTTCATAATTGCTTTTTCTATTTCTGTGAGGAATGCCATTGGGATTTGACCAGAATTGCATTGAATCTGTAAAGTCCTTTTGGAAATATGGCCATTTTAATAATATTAATTCTGCCTATCCATGAGCAAGGTAGACTGCCAGATTGTATTTAAAAGAAAACAACAAGAACAATAACATTTTGCTCTCTCTCATAGGCAAAGTCATGCATAGACTGAAAGCAAAAGGATACAGCAGGGGTTGGGGTGGGGGGTGTTGGGAGGGATGACTAACATTCATATGGATCTTGTTAACAAGAAGAGGTTTCTATCCTCATATCAGATAAAGTGGACTTCAAGTTAAAGTTAATTTGAAGATAATTACAGATTTATTACAGAATAAAGAAGGCCATTTCATGCTGGGGTTGTACTCAATGTTAGAGTGCTTGCCTTGCAGGGATGAAGTGAGGCACTGTCTTTGATCCTCAACACCATATTTAAAAAATAAATAAAATGAAGGTATTTTTAAAAGAAGCCATCTTTATGTCCCATTTACTGTTTATGGGACATATAAATCATCAAGACATAACAATCTTAAGTATGCAAGCCCCCAAACAATGAGGCATCTACATACATCAAACAAGCCTTCACAATTTCAAGTTTCCAGTAGATTAAAATACAATAATACTGGGTGACCCTTAAATTGTTGTCTCACCACTCAATAGATCTTCCAAACAAAAAATTTTAAAAAAGCTATACAACTAAAAAACACAATTAATTATTTAGACTTAGCAGACATATATGGGATATTTCATTCATCAATAAATAAATACACTTTTTTCTGAGGAGCACATTGATCCTCATTTAAAATAGACTATCTTAGGTAACAAATAAATGCTTCCAAATACTAAATATAGAGATAATACCTTCCATTTTACCAGAACATAGTGGGATAAAATTAGAAATAAAGATAAAGTTATAAATATATTTATTATAACACCTGGAAACTAAGTAATACACTGTTTAATTACCAATGGATAATGGAAAATAGCAGGGAATTGATTTTAAAAAATACTTGAGATAAGTGAAAATAGTGACAAAATATAATTGGACACTATATTTTGTTCTAAGAGGAAACTACATTGCATTGAGCTCATTCACTGAAAGAAAAGAAAGTCATCATATAAATTGCCTAGCATTACATCTCAAACCTCTAAAAAATAAGAACAAAATAACACAAAAAAACAGAAGACAGAAAATAATTAAAATCAGAACCAAAACTAATGAAACAAAAAAATTCAAATAATCAATGAAACAAAATTTTGTACTTTGAAAAAATAAAGTTGATAAATGTTTAGCCAAGCTAACAAAGAAAAAAAGAAATAAAATACAAATTATGAAAAATTGTGACAAAAATGGAAAATCACCATGAATATCAGTGAAATATCGATGATAATCAGAAACTACTTTGAAAATCTATTCTAAAAAGAAAAACTATGATATTGATAACTTTCTAGACATATGATCTACCCAAATTGAAGTAGGAAGACATAGAAAATTTCAACAGATCAATTTCAAGCAATGAAATTGAAGATGTCATAAAAAGTCTACCAACAAATAGAATCCCAGGACAAGGCCAATACTCAGCCAAGTTCTACCAGTCTTTCCAAGAACTTACACCAATATTGCTCAAACTCTCCCATAAAATAGAAAAGGAGGGAACCTTCCAAACTCATTCTGTAAAGCTAGTATGACCCTGATACCAAAACCAGCAAAGACATCTCAAGGAAAAGAAACTTCAGACTAATATTCCTGATGAATAGACATGCAGAAATTCTTGATAAAGTACTGGCAAATTGTATACAAAAACATATTAAAAGGATATTCCTTTCAGAACACTTCATGTCCACTCTCCAGAAAAACTTTCTATAAATTCAAGTTGCCTGAGATAATTAATAGAAGATACCTGGCTCTTGCTTGATGTTCATTTGTATTTCCCTATCCATAAGCATCTTCACAGAATACGCATGCTTTTCACCTGCATGGAAAATGAACTTGTTCCTGCTACTAAAATTTTTAAGTGTAGAGCAATATTTATTGCATCCATAATGCATGTTATGGATTACTGTATTTGCACAATGTGTCATTTGTAAATGGAGCAGAGAATTCTAGTTCTCTACTTTTGATCTGGGCATACTGTGTTGTATATATCAAAATCCCTAGTACTTAGTTCTGATGATAAGATTCAGTTTTCTACACAGGAAAATGTGTAGATGTGACATGTTCCACTGCCAGGCATAGCCAAACAAATACCTGTACTACTAATTTCTTTTTGTTTTTATAGCCAGAGTTTCTCTGAAAGCACTATATTTATGATGACAAAGTTTGTGGATAAATGCCACATTTTTTAGTAAACAAGGACAGGGTAAGGACGAAGAGCTTGAGAAGAAGATTTACATTAAACAGGGATGAGAAAAGGGGAGGGGAGGGGAGGGGAGGGGAGGGGGGATAGTAGAGAATAGGACAGACAGCAGAATACATCAGACACTAGAAAGGCAATATGTCAATCAATGGAAGGGTAACTGATGTGATACAGCAATTTGTATACGGGGTAAAGTTGGGAGTTCATAACCCACTTGAATCAAACTGTGAAAGATGATGTATTAAGAACTGTGTAATGTTTTGAACGACCAACAATAAAAAAAAAAAAAGTTTGTGGAGACAAGTGCATGGAGTACTGCCTACATGGCATACATTAAGGCTGTCTGACTGGCAAACCATTCCCCCATGCTAGACATGTGAATGGCAAACCTCTTACCCTATAAACACAGCCCTGGGTGTGAGGCCACGTGTTGTAGTCCCTGAGCTTGCTCCATGGCCAACTTCTTGATTGGTCATTGCAGGGACAGTTGGCCAGCAATTGTATTGGTGGTTCTTGTAATCTGCTTAGCTACTGCCTGAGTATATATACATGGTAACTGCACAATAAAATTAGACCTGCTTGCTGCTTGGTCTCTGGAGGTCTTGATTAGCAACTCTGCAGCCACACTCTCCTCTATCCAGTTCCAAGGACCTCCTCACTGAACAAGAGAAAGCCTATGAAAAATTTATCTTCTATCTCAGTCCATGAATCATGAATTATAACATGGAGGACAATTGTAATGTCCACCTGTGCTTCTACTCTGAATTTTTACTTAAGAAAGATTCCTCTTGATCATTGTTATTTCCTGGGCTGCTCTAATAAAACCATAGTGCAATGTTTTGTTTTGTCTTGTCTTTGAGAGGCAAATAATCTGAACTGATACATAATTAGATGATTATGATAGATTTAAATGTATCTCTTCCTACACTATTTTTCTGTTTGATGTGTGTGTTTCATTTGTAAACACATGGATATGGATAGGTGTATGTGTTTTGCATTTCTCAGATTATGATCTATAACATCTTGAACAGGTATTGATTTTATTGAAGTTGAATGAAGATAATCTCACTCTCCAAGCCTTTCTATGGGACCATCAGGAAATGCCAATGCCCCAGAGTTTTTTGGAAATTACAGATTAAATACTCAAACTTTTACTTAATGTATAAGATTGTCCTCCATAATTTGCAAAATTTCCTTTTGAAATGATTCTGTTGGCTCTGATCTATCCACCAGCATCACTGAACAATGCTTCAGTCTCAGAGGAGTGGTTTGTCTACTGTTAAACTCAGTATTGACCAATACTATTTCATTTCCCATAAAAATCCAAATATTATCTCCTCACATTAGCCACCACAGTTAAACAATGTTTGTGAGTGCTTGTGTATGTGTCATTTTTTCTTTACATTTTACTAAGAGCCTCACATTTTCCATCTAACAAAACAATTAGTATCTGCTCCTAAATATATAACCTTTATATGATTTTACATTCATCGCTACATAACCTATTTAAAGAGTATATTTTTCCAATGTTCCTTCATGTCTAGGATCCACCTTCATCTTTATTAAAAGGAAAAAGAATACTAGAAATTGTATGCCATCATTTATTTTCTAAATTCCTGTAGGAGAATTATAATAAAAAGAAAACGTAATTGTTAAAGAAAATTAGCCTAGACCCACCACTATGTCTTTGACATAAATATGATGTGTAGATGGTCTAAGCCCAAAGTCAGAGAAGAGACATGAATCATCTAAATCTTCTCTTTACTCTCAGTTTGGGCCCTCAGGAACTGTATATCAAAATATCCCTTTCTCCCTTCTTCCCTTCTTTAGTAGTTTCTCTTCCTCTTTTTCTCTATATCTTCTACCCTCCTCTGCAACTAACTTAAAATTTTCTCTTCTCCCTTTTCCAAAGGCAGTTTCTGGTTATCGTAGAAGTTTCTAGTCACCCATAAAAGCTGCCAACACATACCCATTGACTTTTTTTCTTACACACTGGGAGGTGAAAGTTTTTTGAGATATTTTTTCTTTTTCTTTTGTTTTGTTATGGGCCCCTGAGACTCTGTGTCATGTAAGAAATGTTTCTCTTATGGGAACTGTCTCTGTACCCATCAAGAGTCACTTAGCATAGAATGTTTAGCAACACAAAATGACAATTCTTATACAATGGAATTGTTCTCTTTTTGGTTCTCATTGTTTTGGACATTGTACCCTGTCAGAGAATGATTGTCTAAACATCAGTAACTACTCTTTAACTTGTACTCAACTAAGGTCATTTTGACCCATTTTCTCCTTCTGCTTATGATTTTAGATCTCATGATGTTTGTTTATGGTTTTGAATCTTAGTAACAACCACTTATAATTAATGTGATTTTGGACTATAAATGTGTGCCCTAACTCTTGGAGGGGCTCAAAGGGTGTAGACTTGCAGCCTGTCCCTTGGCTTGCCAGCTAGTGGATCCAGATGATTGGCTGGCGAAGAAAAATGGTTCTGTCTCTTGCTTTAAGAGCTACTTGGTGATTGATTGCATTTTGGAAGTCCCAGCAAGATGATGAGGCTTTGACTCCATGGGAATCTTGGATCCTTTGAAGAAGAGAAAGACACCCTCCCTTTCTAGTTGTGGGAGCTTTCTGCTTTGCAAGGGTTGGGATCCGCAGTGACCAATGATGAGCCTACCCATGAAAGAATTTATGATGTGGCTCATGCCTGTAATTCCAGAGTCTTATGTGGCTCATACCTGTAAATCCAGAAGCTTTGAAGGAAGACAAAACTGCATATGTTGGAAGGTAGCTTTGTTCCTTCCATTTGACTTGATTGTAATTCCTTAGTAGTTCTGAGCACCTGATTGTAAATCTTTCAAGATGTATCAGGGGCTCTCCTCTGGGGGTGTATCAAGTGCTTGTTTGTAAATCTTTCAAAGAATATCAAGTGCTTTATTGTAATGCCCAAGGTACATCAAGTGACCAGAAACCTCACAAGGCTCAGGTTAAGAACCAGTGAACTGCAATAAATAGACCATGACAGCAGTCTGGAGACTGGGATCCAGTAGAGGAAGGAGAAAGTGTTTTTCTTGATTTTTTCTTATCTTGTTTCTTGTTTGTCCCTTATTTGTTTGTTTGTGATAATCTCTACCTTGGTTTGTTTCTAATGTGTTTTTTTTTTCAAATTGCTCTAGGAAGAAACTTTCCTTTTCTTTTGACAGATCTGACCCATCAGCCACTTGGTGACCCACCACCCTCAAACTCAAGTCACACTCAGTGCCCTGTTGAATTCTTTTTTTTTAACCTTACTTTTATTTCTGCCTGTTGTTTTAATTGTTAGCCTTGTCATGGAAAGGGGGAATGTAGATTTTTAAGATTTCCAAAGGCATCAGAAATGTCAACACAATATTTAGTTAAGTTACTTAATGTCATTTGACTTTTGTAAAATATCTTTTTATTGGCATGATCTCTTTATATTAGCTTACATTGATCAAGCCTACCTGTACAGAAAGTTAGAAAGATCTGTAGGCCTTAAACTGACTAAAAACTTCTGACTCTGGCAGTTTCTCTTGATAGGTATCAGGCATTTCTTTGTAAGAATATCTCTTGTCATGTCTCTTGTCACCTCCAGTCTTATTTATTCTAGGAGGACTAATGTAAGTGTACATCTTAAGTTACATCAAAATAACTATTGTTTTTTTACATGCCCAGGAATGTCTATGTTTTGACTTTTAACTATTTTTGCTAGGTGTTTAAAATCAAGCTGATCAAATTGACCTTGCTTCTACCCATTGTTAACAATCACCTGAGTTCCCTTGGGGGGGCTCACTCTGGGGGAACTTGTGAGCAACACTTTAGCTTCACTAGTGCCATCTGTGTTAAGATGGGTCAAGGTTTCACTGACATGTGGCTTCCTTGGAAGCATCAGAGATGTCTCCCCTTTCCAATGACCCTCCTCATGATCCTCGTCTTTTGCAGTATGTTCACTGATTGGCTGTCTTTTTAGGGTCCAGTACTAAAAAATTGCTAAAGCTCAACATCTAAGTTGATGTGTTTTATATATTAAAATTTCTGTCACTAATTTGAACTTTCAAATCCCACATCTGATACCAAAATTAGAGAGAGGTGATATGTATTTAACAAAAGAAAATTTTCTATGTCTAGTGATACAGAATTATTCAATCTCACCAATGGTGAGAATGGCAGTACCAGAGAACATGGAAATCAGAAACATTAGCTTGACCATAAAATTCAGAATTGATTTTAATAGTCCCTTATATGAATATGGTAAAATTTTGTTATAAGTACTGAATTTATGTGTACATAAAAACAGACAAAGAAGTATAAAAATTATAATTAGAAAAAATAATGTAAATTTTCAAGAATTTTAAAAGTAGAAATACCATGAGAGCTGGACAGAGTAAAGCATAAAATGTTAATTTTTAAATTTCTAATGTCAGGATTTAATTTATAGTTAGAATAAAACTTAATACTATACCTATTTCAGTATTTTAAATGTGTATTCTAAACTACAGGGGAGATTTTAAGTATTTTTTTAAAGAGAGAGAGAGAGAGAATTTTTTAATATTTACTTTTTAGTTTTCAGTGGGCACAAGATCTTTATTTTACTTTTATGTGGTGCTGAGGATTGAACCCAGCACTCTGCACATGCCAGGTGGGTGCGCTACCGCTTGAGCCACATCCCCAGCCCCAGATTTTAAGTATTAATAAACTAGTCTCCATGAAACATTTGAAGTCCAACAAAACTAATCTCAGATTCACTTTGTTTTTAAGTTGTTGATGGGCTTTTATTAAAATTTCATATGTGGTGCTAAGGATCAAACCCAGTGCCTCACACATGCTAAGCAAGTGCTCTACCACTAAGCTATAATCCCAGCCCCTCAGATTCATTTTTTTGATATGTTTAATAATTATTAAATTTTATGATTTAGATATAGTATGATTCAATTTTTGCACAAATATAAAAAGAATATAGAAAAATTTTAATTTGGAAAAAACAATAGAACATGAAAAAGAGCAATTTCCAGATTTTAGAAATGTTGGTTGTGAAGAAGAAACAAGTAAGGAGTTAATAAGGAGGCTTTTTCAAGGTGACAGAATAGAGGATGTTGCTTTCCTGGCTTTCAATGAAGTGAAACCAAGAAAGCAGACAGGGAGATTCTTAGCAAGGTGGGTGGAAAACAACAACAAAAAAGTAGGGGACTTTACTGGAATTCAAAACTGGACATTCAAAGCAGATCAGGAGCTCAGGATATCGGATATAGTGAAAAAGAAGGAGGAGGAGGAGGAGGAGGAGGAGGGGGAGGAGGAGGAGGAGGAGGGGGAGGAGAAAGGGAAATCCCCAGCCACACAGCCACTGCCACAATGGTCCCTCTGTGAGCATAGTAAAGAGATAAGAGAATTAAAGGAAAAAGCATTTTGGAGAGGCCCAAGGCATGTCTGGGTACAGAGCATTTAGAGATAAAGGACATTTCCTGGGAAACCTGAAAGATAAACTGCACAGTATCCATGTGAGGAAAAAGAAGTTGCCATGTCTCCAATGAAGCAGGTGGAGAAAAAGGAAAGAAAAAATTTTTCAGCAGCCATATGGGGACTGGCAGCAGAGGGGGCCAATTCCTGGAAAAAAAACTGAGTGTGGCCCAAAATATAGACACAGTAAACACACATTGCACAACATAGTGTGCTTTAATGACCAGGAAAAAAATCAAACTTGGAGGGAGGTTTACACAGGAAACAACTGAATATGGAAACCCAGTGGGTTCTACCCCTTATCCTCTTCCTATCTGACACTGCTTGAAGGACAGGGATGGGAGAGATTGTTTGGAGACTAAACCTGAGACCAGAAAATGTGGGTCTGAAGTTGGTGTAAGAGACTGAGAACTGTGTCCCACACCACATGAGTGAAACCCAATGGAGATTGCTGAGGTACATTCTTCTAGCATGAACCATTAAGTACTGGAATGCAATGATTTAAAATCTCCTCAAGATTTTTAAAATTTTTATTTCACATATATTTTTATCCTTTTTTCCTTGATTGTTTTATTCTGCTAACAGCCAAGTTCTCTTGTTCTCCCTTTCACTCTTCCTTTAATTTTTTACTCCTCCTTCTCTCCTTCTCAATCATAATCATCACATCCTATATCACTTCTGTTCTCACCCTGCCCACCATTTGAAATTATAAACTCTTTTTGTAAAATTGCTATTTTTATGTAGACAATAACATATCATTTCTGTTTATTGTGATAATTAACACTGTAGGTGTGATAGTAAAAATTATTTGGCTTGCTGTATATTATTTGCATTGGTTGTTATTATTTGTCCCCCCCAAACAGTGGGGTCCCTGGAAACCTTCAGGGACACTATAGGATCACAAGATAAAGACTTCACTGCCTCATATCTATACCGTTAGATGGATAGACACACAAAAAACATGAAAAAAAGGGAATAAATTGCCCCAAACAAACCAAGATACTCCAATAATAGAATTCATTGACACCACAGTGGAAGAAATATCAAAGAAAGAGTTTAGAATGTACATAGTTAAACTGTCTGCAAAGTAATAAAAGGTATAAGAAATTAAATCAGAGAGAAAACACAGGAAGTGAAAGATCACTTCAGTAATGAGGAAGAGATTCTGAAAAAAAAATAAGCAGAAATCCTCAAAATGAAGAAAAATAAACAAAATTAAATATTCAATAGAAAGTATCACCAACAGACTAGACCACTTGGAAGACAGAACCTTAGGCAATGAAGACAAAATATATAATCTTGAAAATAGAGTTGACCACAGAGAGATGTTAAGAAACCATGAACAGAACTTCCAAGAACTATGGGATAACATGAAAAGATCAAATTTAAGATTTATTGGGATAGATGAAAGCATGGAGATATAAATCAAAGGAATGCACAATCTTTTCTATGAAATAATATCAGGAAAATTCTAAAACCTAAAGAATGAAATGGAAAATCAAATACAAGAGGCATATAGAATCCCAAATGTACAAAATTACAACAGACCCACACCAAGGCACATTATAATGAAAATGCCAAACATTCAGAATAAGGATAGAATTTTGAAGGCCACAAGAGGAAAATATCAGATATAGGGGGAAAACATTACAGATCTCAGTTGATTTCTAACTCACACTCTGGAATAACATATATATCAAGCTCTGAAAGAAAATGGATACCAACCAAGAATCCAGTATCCTGCAAAATTGAGCTTCATATTTGAAGATGAAATAAAAGCCTTCCATGATAAATAAAAATTAAAAGAATTTGCAACTAGAAATCCTGAATTACAGAACATTCTCAACAAATTATTTGAAGCTAAGGTGAAAAAATAGTGAAAAGCAGCAAAGGGAGCAAGTACACTAAAGGAATAATCAATCAAATGAGAAACTATTTCAAATTAAAAACTAAAAATAAACCAAAATGACTGGGAATACACATCATATCTCAGTAATAACCTTGAGAATTAATGGTCTAAACTCATCCATCAAAAGGGCATATTGGATTAAAAAACAAGACCCCAAAATATCACTCACTGACAGATCACATAAGCAAGCAGGACTTTCTATCCTCATATCTGATAAAGTGCACTTTAAGCTAATTAGAAGGGACAAAAAATTCATTTCATACTGTTTAGGGGAATCATATACCAATAAGGCATAACAACAATAAATATTTATGTTCTAAACAATGGAGCATCTATGTTACATCAAACAAACCCTTCTCAATTTCAAGAATCAAATAGACCACAACACAATAATATTGGGTATCTTCAACATGCCTCTCTCAGCACTGGATAGATCCCCCAAACAAAACTAAATAAAAAAGATATAGAACTAAAAATTATAATTTATAATTTAGACTTAACAGACATTTATAGAATATTGCACCCATTCATGACTGAATACATTTTCTTCCCAGCAACTCACAGATCCTTCTCTTATATAAATCATGTTATGTAAGTTATCTCATATGTTGGCATACAATTGTGATGTTACATTAGTATATTTTTAGCATCAGTAGGGTTGTTTTCATAGCTCCCTTTCCACTGATATTAATTTTTGAGTGCTTGCTTTTTTCCTTGATTAGACCTTTTTTTATAAAATTTTAGATGTATTATTTCTTCTCTATTTCATACATTTCTGCTCCTACTCTTATTTTTTACTTCCTATTACATAATATGAAAGTAACTTGATTGTTATTCTAGCTACTTTTTGATACAAGTACTTTAAGTTATAAATGTTTGTCTGAATCCTGTTTCATCACAGAAATCCTAATATTTTAAGCTTTTATTATCACTTAATTTAAAACACTTTTATTTACTTTTCTTGTGCTTTCTTCTTTGACCTCTAAGGTATTTATAAGTGTTCCATTTAATTTTGAAATAGTTGACATGTAGGGGGTGGGTTCTATATATCTTAAAGTTATTGATTTCTATGTAATAAATCATGAAGGAAACACAGTCTGAATTATTTCAATTTTTAGAAAAGTAATAGATATGCTTTTTATATTGATTTTACTGAATATGTACATGTCAAAACTGATCAAATTTCCTACTTCATATATATGCATTTTATTGTACTTCAATTTTACCCCAATAAAATTATGGTGGGAAAAATGCACAAAGCTGGGTAATGAACAAAAAAGAAAAGAAAGGTTATGACTGGCCAAAATAAAAGTTAATAAGATAATGCAACTGCATTTATCTACATACATTTACCCAGGTTCATATTGATAAATATTTAGTGTCATTGAAATAAACACAGAGAATAGTGAATGTTGTGGTCCTTATTTGTGTCTCCCCCAAATTCCCAAATTCTTATGTTGAAATTCTGATCACCAATTAGGATGGTATTGGGAGTTGGAGACTTTTGGAGCTGGTGAGCAATGAGCACTGTCCTCAAAGATGAGATTAGTGTTCTTTTGATAGATGCAAATGCAAGATTCTTATGCCTTCTACCATGTAAATACATGGCTGGACTGTGTCACTTATGAAACAAAAAGTTCACCCTTACCAGAACTAACCTCTCAGCATCTTGAATTTGAACTTCTTAGCCTATAGAATGCTAATAAATGTTCATAGTTTGTAAGACAGCTGGTTTTATATTTATAATAGCAGCTATGACATGCTAAAATAATTAGAGAGATGATATTAAATATACTTCATCCTCCTCCATAAAACAAAATACCATCTTCTAAGAAATAAAAGAGTATGGGAGACTGTGATTGTGGCCGTCATGGTCATATGACCCCATTGAAAATCAAATGAAGACAAATACAACACTTGCTTAACATCAGAAGAGGTATGGTCATGAGTAGACAGACTCCTTTCTGCTTTACTCTATAGTGTGGAACAGATGAAAATTTCTCAAAATAAAATTCAGAATGAGTAGAGATAAAGGCATCAAAAAGAGCTGGTGAACAGCTTGGGCACTACAGAGGAAGGTTTGTTTGACTTACTTGAGACACTTTTAATTGCTTCTTTAGTGAAGGGCAAACTATAGTATTAATTTATTCTGGAAAATAATCAGAGTATATTATAATCTTTGGTTTTTCAAAAATGTCTTATTTAATAAAGAACACTGGGCAATTTTACTAATCATGGTAAAAATTACAATTTTTTAATGAAGGGTAAGAAGATCTTTGGTAAAAAATATATAATGAAACTACAAAAATGTGTTTAAGGCTTATAAAGAATAATAATAAAGAGTAGACAGAGAGACAAGGTGCAGAGGCAGGGAAAATAGCAGAGTGGCTCTTTGTCCATGTGGCTACATTTATTTATAACAATAGGTTACATTAGGTCATCAGTACCATAACCACACAATTGTTTAGAGTATCAGTACGTTTGCTTATTCTACAATTACACTTAATAGTTACAATATGCAAAATTAGGAGCTTTGTGCAGTTCTCAAGAAGGTCCATTGTCTGAAGTTACTGTTAGGCGGGTAGCTCCAGGAGTTTCCTACCTAAGATTAAGGTCAAAGCTGAAAAGATTCTAGCATGGAGGGCATTACCATAGCAACTGGGCATCCTATGCCTTTGCACAGAAACTCCAGGCACCAAGCATGCCACAGCCATGAAGTCATCAGGGACCCCAGTCCCAAACGACAGAACCCCTACAAAGTTTGGCATTATAAAATTCCTTTCATGAGCATTTACCCTCAATTGCATTGATGGTGGCAGGAATGCACCATTTAATGTAAATCATAGTCTTTTGCAATATTTATAAATTGGATCTCATAAATTACTGTATTGTTTTGCATGTTTTGAAAGCAACCAAAGTTTTGTTTCCATTGTGTTACCCCCAAAATTGTAAACCTGACAGTTTATGTATTCCCATCAAAAGGGACTCTCTCAATTAGCTACTAACTTATCCAGTGTGCCACCTTTCATTTCCCAAGGCTACAAAGGTGTTGTCCTATTAGGGCCACTGGCCACATCATATCAAACATTATTTTTTTCATATGATAACTCATCTTCAGTTGAGAAATTCCAAACATTGTCTATCTGTCTTCATGACAGATAGACAATCTGTAAAATACCATATAATCAGTCAATATTTTTAATAAAATTAAACATATATATATAAATATTAAAACACAATACCTTTCATATTAGGAGGAAAATTCCAAGCTTTAAAAAGGGTAAAGGGATTAAAGGGACAGAATGACAGTAATAGGATTCAGCAGTTCTGTTTGGGATTGGCATCTCTGATGATTTCATGGCTGTGGCATGCTTAGCTGCTGGGAAAGTTTTTGTGCAAAGGTACAGAATGCCTACCTGCTAGAAAAACTTCTGTGTAAAGACACAGGATGCCTAGCTGCTGTAGCAATTCCTTGCATGAGGAGGCTGTATGCTACATCTTATCAGCCTAGACCTTGATCTCAGGCACACAGCTCCTGGAATAAAGAAACTCTCTTATTAGACAACCACAATGTTTTACCAAGCTCTGCTGCACCTGAACCTGTCCACAAAACAGTAATTTTAAACAATGGACTTTCTTGAGAGTTCACAAAACTCCTAACATGGCATATTTTAACTGAGGAATGTAACTGAATATGTCACTGAGGAATAAGCTGCATAATGTTGCTAACTCTGTAACCTGCCTAATGATACAATAATGTACTACTGATGCCAGTGACCTAATTAACCTATTGATATAAATAAAGCTGGCTGGTTGGACAACAATCCACTCTAACTTTTTGGTCATTCTGCCATCCTGCAATCCTGCCACTTTGCCTCTGCATCTTGCTTCTGTCTCCTTTTCCTTTCTTTACACCCCATGCAATAGGATCACCTGAATGTAGCCCAGTCAGAAGGATGCTTTTCTATGCACAGAACCCCTACTCTGGGATTATGACCAGAGAAACCTAGCCAAGGAATTGGGCATTTCCAAGTCCAGGATCCAGGTGTGGTTTCAGAACCAGAGGACTCAATAGGTAAGACAGAGTGAAGGGAGTTCTGTCAAGGACTTGGGACAAGATCAGGGCCATGCAAGGCCTCCAGCTGGCACAAGCCCCCAATTAGGCACTCCAAGAAAGAAAAGAAGGAAGCACACAGCCGTCTCAGAGACTCAAACCAGGATCATGTTGCAAGCCTTTGAAGGCACCCAATTTCCTGGGATTGAGGTCAGGGGGAAACTGGCAGGAGAGATGGGCCTCCCAGAGGGCTGAGTCTTGGTATGGTTCCAGAAACACAGGGCTCAGCACCCAGGCCCCAGAATAGCTGTAACCATGAGGTATACCCCACAGGGGGAAAGGGGAAGCCCAACTGTGACCCTGGGGAACTGGGGGCACTGGTGGTTCCTGCATGGAAGCTAGAAGCCCCCTTCACTGTTCCCCTGGACCTGCTCTCAGATTCTTGGCCACCACTGACCTGACTCCTCACCAATCCCTGGTGCCTTCTGGACTCCAGGATCTCGCTTGGGGCTACATGGACCAGGCAACTATGGGACTGGATATCCAGTCCTCTGGGCCTGAGCCACCAGGACACATTCCTGGCCTCCATCTGCTACCTTCCAGGCTACTCTCCCCAGGTCCCAGTCCAACAAAGGAGCTGCACCATCAACAGACTCCCTGCTGGCCAAAGGGCCAGGAGGACATGCAGGCCAGGCTCTGGAACTGAGGCTCATAGGGCCTGGGGCTGGGTGCCCCAAGGATGGGATGAAATATGTACACCCACTAAAGTCGTCCTTCAGGACCCCTGGACACCCAGAAAACCCTGGGCTTTCTGATGCCTGTGATGCTGGCTTTGCTGCTCCACTCATCTGCACAACTTCATCAGGTAACACCTCCAATCCCTGCTGAAACCTCAGGCTTCTTTAATCAGCTCCTCTCAAGCCCAGACTTTCAGGAACATTTAGGAACCCTTCTAGATCAGAATGAACACAAGGAGCACCCACCAACACCCTAACTACCCCTATGAGAAGACAATTCCAGGCTCTCCTCAACCTATTACAAAACTCACCTGGGCCTCAGGAGTAGCATGTGTTGCAGGTACCTGCACCACACCCTCTACTAACACCCTTCAGGCCTCTCCTTGTCTTGCATGCCCCTTCAGAGGGATGCACAGGCCAGGAATAGATGAAAGCATCTGTTTTAGTCAGCTTTTTCACTGCTGTGACTAAAATGACCTGGCCGGCACAATTGTATAGGAGGAAAGTTTTATTTGGAGCTCACAGTTTCACAGAAGACTGGCTCCATTCCACTGGGCTTCGGGTGAAGCAAAACTTCATGGCAGAAGAGTATGCAAAGGAAGCAGGTCACATGGTGATCGGGAAGCAGACAGAGGTCTACACTTGCCAGATACAAATATGTACCTGAAAGCCACATGCCCAATGCCCCACCTTCTCCAGTGACACTCTACCACTAATTATCACTCAGTTAATCCCTATCAGGGTACTAATTCACTGATTGGGTTAAGACTTTCACAATCAAATCATTTCTCTTCTGAATTTCTTGCATTGCCTCACAGGTGAGCTTTTGGGACATCCACATCCAAACCATAACCCCATCCATCCTGAGGAGCAAGGCCACGGAGAAAGGCAGCTAGCTGCAACAATCCCAAAACCAATGTATGCAACCTTCTCTGGGACTTTTCTGTGGGACCTCTTGCCCTCATGGGGACACACATAGAAGACACCAACCTCTACTCATTGGCTCTGCAAATACGGGTTCCTTGATAAAAACCCTCTGAGTTAGAAACAGAGGCAGGGGAGAAGGATGCTGGGCATGAGAGAGATGGGTCTATGGTTCCCAAAGTTCCAGAGGATCTGCTCCCTTACCCCTCGCTATTTTGGCTGTATAGTCCAGCAACGCTAGCCAGGGAACTGCTCTCCTCTTTCTCAGTCAGGCATCAAATATATGCCCCACAGGTTCACAGCTCCATCCTGCAAGGACACCTCCCAATTTCCAGGGCTCTGATACCTTCCTGCACTTCTCACCTGCCACCCCCAGCTTCGTGGAAAGAAAAGAGACCTAGGGGTAAGCCAGTAGCCTTTGGTTGCATAGAAATGACTTTGGAGGGGAGGGGGACTCTCTCCCTTGACCTTGTCAGCTGCCTGCCTTCCCTTCATTCCCACAATTCCCAGGGATGTGCATGGGTGCCAGGGGAATCAGGCTGATGCTCCACTTCCATCCCTGCCGCCCCAGGAACCCTGGGTCAAGATGGTGGCCTGCCACCTAGGCGCTCTATTAGCTGGCTCTGGCAAAGCAAGTGCTCCCGCATACCTGTCTCGCCACCTACGCAATTCTAGGGTGAACGAATTTTGAGAAAATTGCACCTCTCTCCTCCACAAGGTGGTCTGCAACCTAGGCGCAGGGGTGGAGGGGGATTTTGATCCCAGAGGCCTTGTGGGTTGGAGAAGGGGGGCGTGGGCCAGGGTCAAGCCTGCTTGGGGATAAGTCAGCAGTACCATCTCCCCTGCCATGGAAGTCTGCCCAACCTAATGGGACCTGGGAGTCACTTCTGCTTCTTCTGGCACCCAGTCCCTGCCTGCCACCTACCTGCAACCGATCCTTTGCACAGGACCCTGGGAAGTCTGCAGGGCTACCTTCAGACTTCAGTTGCTGCCTCTGGAGCCTCTCCCCACCCCCCACCCCCCCCACCCACCCACCCCCACCACCACCACCCCCGTGAGCCCCTGGCCTAGGATTCCTGACGTTTTTTCTCTCCCAGGGATCTAGCAGCACCCACCTGGCTTTCCAGTTGTATGCTGCCTGCTCACTTCCACGGCATCCCTCTTCAGCAGCCAATTGGTCTTCCTGAACTGCTGCTCCCCGAAATTTCCCGGATCGTGGCCAGTGGGTGCCATCCTGGCCTTCCCATGCTCGTGCCCCGGTCTCCACTTCCTAGTGTGGCCTTTCCTGCCATCAGGCAGCGTTTCCTTCTTTTCCACCACAAGAAACACAAAACACACACTGTTTGCTCGCCAGTGCACCCACCAACTGCAGTGGCCTCTCCTTGAACTCCTCCTCTTTCCGTGGCAATCAACCTCAAGGAGATTCCCACCTGATTGTGGCTGCTTCACCTATTGGGAGCGCCCAGGAGACCATTGGTTGGGACAAAAGCGCTATAGGTACCAATCACTCTGGTTTTCTGCACAGACCAAAAGAAGTCTGGAGCGACATTCCCACCTCCCTGTGCTCTCACAGTTCACTCCGTGCCCCATCACCTCATATCCACGAGCTACTTGCTTGGCTATGTACCTGTGTGGCCCAGACTGCCATCTCCCTTGGAAGGGCTTTCTTAACCCACTTCCTCCTCCCTGTGGTTTTCTCTCTTTTCTCTTTCTCTCCTTCTTTTATGCTTCCCTTCTCTGCTGTCTCCTTTGGGTTTTTTCATTCTCTGTTTTCTGTTCTTCCTTTCACCTTCCCTCCCCTTCACCCTCCTTTTCTTCTTCTGCCCTTCCTTCCAGCTTCCCCCACACTTCTCCTGCTGTCTTTTGTGCTTGGAAATCCCTAACATTTTCTGTAGGAGACCCATGCCTGTTGATAAGAAGGAGCTTGAAGTCTCTTCTTTGAGCACTCCCACTCCCCTCACCCCATCTGGATGAGTCTCTCTCTTTTTCCCAACATACCTATACCATCATTTTTCCTGTCCTTTGCACGAACTCTGAGAAAATTTCAGTTCTATTTCAACAGCCAAAGGGTGACATGTCCTTTGGGACTTGGTCTCTTTCTCCATGGTCTGATCTCATCCCCTCTGGGGCTGTTATGTTAATGGGGTTGCCCTGTGTCCCTATGGTGGTGCCCACTGCTGGTTTTCATGCTTTGAGTGTGGCATCCAGTTCCCATAGACATTTCCCAGGAGGTACTTGCCCTGACATTTACCCAAGTTTGGGTCCATGGAGTCTAGGCGTTCCAGGACAGGTGAAGAGGCTGTACAACGTCCATGAGTCTCAGTAAAAATCCTCTCCATCCCTGCTATCTTGGCTACCCCTGGTGCTCAAGCAACCAGAGGACTTGATGTCACCAGGCACCCAGTTGCACCACAAGTTTGGGTTTTAAAGAATTGAGATGCTAATCTTTTCTATATTGCCTGTGCTGCTCTTCCAATCTCCCTCTCCTAAGGTCTTATGGGGAAACCCTCTTACTGTAATTTATTAAGGGCTTTCTCTCTGCTGCCATTCTTCTGCTGGTTTAGAGGGTTTTTCTCTTTCTAACACATTTCCTCCCTCTAATATGTCTGAACCTTTTGGGAGTTTTCCAGCCTGAATTTTTCAAATTTTGTCTCTCTCTGCTCATATGCAATCTTTTCCAACTGGAACTTTCTTTAAAATACATTTATATATTTGTATCTTTTTTACTTTTTTTGTGGATGGAGATATCTCTGTTAGAAGCCTCTCTTTCATCACTCAAAAATTCTTCTGAACATTACTTCATTTAATTTCTTCTACATATTTTCATAAAAATGATCATCCAAAAAACAAATGTTATTATCTATCTTTTCACATTGTTTTAGGGCTGATTTAGTGCTGAATCTTCTCACACTGGATGAACGTGTATTTAATCTTATAAACCTTCTAAAAGTCTCTGCCTGTTAAGAAATCTAATAAATTTCATTACTGAAGTTACTTCTATCCCTACCCCATCTTCCCAGCTGAACTGCCTGCTGTCTTATCTGGATTACAGTATCTCATGAGTATGTCTACAATTCTTCTTTGTTTTGGGAGAACATAAAACTTCTTGCTTATCCTTTGTCACTTTCATCAGGGATTATGATTCCTGCTTAAAATTTATGTGAGATTCACACAGTAATATTCTGGTTCTCAAAACAATTCTATACTTAAGTAAATATGCTTTAATTATAAATTTTACTGATATAAATAATGTATGCCACATAATCTACAAATAATTAGAAAGCACATAATACAGTTAATTGTAAATTCCTTATAGACAATTGACCCTTAACATAGGCCTTTGCTAATTTTTCACAAACTTTTTTCTCTTGATATCCCACAGTTCCAACTGATACATATTGTTCCAATAGGGCTGATGGTGTTTTTGTTTTGTTTTTGTTTTTGTTTTTACATTAAAGAGACAAAAGAAAAATTGGTGAAGAATCATATGTTATAATTTTACTCATGACATGAGTAACTTCTTTGTTGAATTCAATGATGGTTTTAAATTTTTAAAGTGTGTATAAAATAGCAGATTCTGAATGCATCTCAGTCCAGAAATCTGTTCCTTTTGTGTAATTTTTAGCACTGAGAATGCAATGTCCTATCCTATGTAATCCATTGAAATTTCTCTATTATTCTCCAGCCTTCATATGAGAACCACTCATATGAAGAGTCTTTCAGTTGTCCATAATGAGGGCAATGGTTCACTCTATGGATTTCATCTTTGGCAGGACTGAGAAAATATCAGGAAGTGCTGAGTTGTGAAATTCTACCATTTCTGCTGACCTTATTCTGGCTCTTCAGAAATAAATCTGTGAATGGGTTTATCTTTCACTTGGTAAGAGTTAATAGAAGCTAATAGAAGTGGAATGGAAGAAAGTGTTGAATAGGTATATTCATTTCCAATTTAAGTTATCTTCAGAAATTTTACAAAACTACATTCTTTTTTGGTTTTTGTTTGTTTGTTTGAGCAAAGTCTTTTCCGTAGGAAGAGGGATTTCAGGCTCTCTGTGACCCAGCAGCAACTTCCCTGGAGTAATACATATTCCTGAGCATGAAGCTGGAACCAGTAGAGAAGGGACATGGTCTGTGATGCATAGGTAAGGGAATAGGGCACAGTGCTGCCATGTTTAGTTTACAGGATTTCATATCTGGAGTTTTAACACAAAAACAAGATGATTCAGATACCTTCCCCATGGTGAGAATCCTGTCACTATAATTAAGATGATACAAATTTAAATCACATCTCGCCTCTCAATGAAAGGGACTTAAGTAAATTATTTAATCAGCTAGAGCCCCTTCTTCTGAAGGTCTAGTTTCTTGGACGGAGCAGCTACTGGTTCTTCTAGTACTACAAACTGCATATGGTCATTGTGGGACTAACCAGCTTTGAATCCTGTAAGCCAATCTAATATATAATTTAGATAGATAGATAGATAGATAGATAGATAGATGTAGATAGATAGATGATAGATAGATAGATGATAGATAGATAGATAGATAGATATCTCCATCCATCATATTGGTTTGGTTTATCTGGAGAATCCTGACTAATACAATCAACAGCAGCATCATCACTATCATGTCAAGACCATCACTATCAACATCCACCACCCCCATGAGCCTATGTTTTAAAATAATCAAGATCCTTATCTAATCCTCATTTTCTCCCTCAGAAATCAGAACCTTCACATCCAGAGTTCAAGGAGAAATCATTTCTGCTCCCAAGCCCACTGGTTTAAGAGCAGCTGACTCAATAGAAGAGTGACTTTATTGAAAATCCATCTATGCCTGAGGCATCTGCTACAGCTCACCAACTTTCTCCCTGTATGTGGAGTAAAAGCCAAATTTCATTACTTTAGATATTAAGAGGTAAGTTAGAATGCAGTTAGCTGGGATCTGACCTTGTTTGGGAACCCAGAGATAGAAATATATTGAGGCAGCTGGCCCATAGGTGGCCCCAGACAAACAGGTAGACCAGCATGGACAGTATCCATCTGGTATTATGATAGTGTGGTCAGGTAAATAAGCTGTCCTCCAGTCCTGCCTCTCCTATGTGGCCTTGGGCACCTCATCTCAACTCTCTGCCTTTATTTACTCATGAGGAGGTTGGACCAGATCTATGGGTGTTAAGCTGTGCTCTTTGAGCCCTTGGGTACTATACAAGGAAACTTGGGTGCTGCTTGCAGGGCATCATGGGATTATAGGAACCCCTAAGCCCTATTTCCCTCAAGCCAAAAAGAGCTACTTCACTCTGACCCAAATTTTATTACTTGAAATTTTGATTACTGGATGATTATAAGATCCTAAAAAAATGAATTTATGCAGCTCCCAGAAAAGCAGGGCTGGAGACTCTCACTGCTTCACTCTTTCGCAAGGACATTAGGGGTTCCCACTACGTGTCAGGCATTATGCCAGGTAATGTTGCTACAGAGTAGGGCAGACCAACCAGATCCTTCTCCCATGTGCTTAGAGTGCTGTAGAAAGAGATGAACAATCTATAAACACAGATGGCTCTGGGTTCATGTCTAGAATAAAGCAGGACAGTGTAGGAGAGCACTGAGCAGTAGACAGATACCATTGAGGAAAACGCTGGAAGTGGTCCTTAAATAAATGAAAACAAAAGAAAGTATGTGGTGACCACAAGTAGACTCAGTGTGACTAAGTAAGGAAGGATGGAGCTCAGGGCATGGCACTGATGTCCTTTGAGCCCTTCCTGCTCTGAAGTTCATGACTTTTACACCAGCATTTCCATCAACAGCACACCCACCATGATCACTGATGAGGAGGAAAATTCCTCAACAGTCCTTTAGATCTTTGGACCAGAGAGTCTTCCCCTATGAGTTTAGCCCCAACTGCCAGCCACTGGCCTTGAATGAGTCATGTATGGGTAAATGAATAGGCTTCTGCATTTGTGATTGATACACAGATTCACTGTGAAAAGTGTATTAAGCCACATGGGCATAGGGCACCTCTCAAAGACACAGTCCTCACTGCACCCACAAAGATAACAATGCTGAACAGAGTTCCAAGAAAAAGGACGTTAAACCCTATGTGGGAAAGATGAAACCCCAGGCCTAGCCCACAGGGGAGTTATACAAATGATGGTTGGCTTGTGATGTGGGTAGTCTGGGGGCTGGTCTGGAAACTTTAAGTTCAGCCCTTAGGAACATGAGTTTGGATTTTTACCTCTCTGCCTCCACAAGGTCCGTTCATCTTGAAGGAAAAACATGGTGCTTATTTGATGCTTAAGGTACTGAAATGTGAATGGGGAATTATACCAAGCCCATGTGCACAGGCCCTGCCGGAGACCTCCCTGAGATCTCCTGCAGGCTATTGGGTGAACTCTCTCCTCAATTTCCTTGACAGATAGAAACTGAGACAGAAAAGAGGATCCCATAGCTGGCTTGTCCAATCTGATAGGCTGGAACCCCAGCATGTTGTTAGAGAAGGACCGGGGCAGGAAAACTAGACACAGAGCAGGCCCCACCCCTCCTGCTCTGATGCTCTCAGAGAGGTCACATTTCCTGGGTGCCTTGGGGGACATCCTGGGTCAGGTTACGCAGCTGGAATCATAGGCTCCTGTCTAAACAAACCAAGGTTCCTGTGCATTCTCTGGCCCAGCCTTTTCTACTGCTGTAGAATGCCACAGCCTAAACTCTTGATGGCCCTGGCCGCTCTGCTTGCTGCCATCAGTGCAGGTGAGTTAAAAACCAGGAAGGTAAAATCCAAGCCTCCAGGCCTGGGCACACACTGTATGTAGGACACAAACCTCCACCTGCTTCTGTCAGCCTCTGCTCAGCTTCATGCATTCTTCAGACTGATGCTTTCAGATGAGCACTCATGGATCAGAGAGGTAAGTCTTGAGGCCATGGGTAGGTCAGCAACAAGACTCAGGACTAGGTAAGAAGCAGCATAGCCTTCAGTGTTGCTGGGGAAATTCCCTGAGGAAGCAGCAGGAGTGGGCACTGCTGGTAATATATGAATGTGTCTAATCTCCACTGTGTATGAAGGCATTACTCTCTCCCCTGACCCAATGCAGAGCTGCCTGCATACAGCATGCTTCCTTTTTGAGTCCTCAAGGACCACTCATTCCCTCTCTGGTCCCTTCGCCTTCTACTCTGTACTTTCCCTGGGGGCATGCAGCCTTGAAGGGTTTTTTTCCTGCCCTGATGGAGATTAAAGTTTCCCTAAAATTCTATGTCTACACTGGATAGCAAGAAACCACACTCTGCATCATATTAGAGGGTTACCTGTAGCTTATTTATCAAACCAATGTGGGTGGGTGTGGGAGGGTGTGTGTGTGTGTGTGTGTGTGTGTGTGTGTGTGTGTGTGTTTGTGTGTGCATACGCACACACATACATGCACGTTTGTGTACCCTTGTTCATTTATTTCCCACAATTCTCAGAGGTAGATATATTGGACCATTTTACACACGACAAAACAACCTGAGAGAAACTGCTAACCTGCCCCAAGTCACACTAAAAGTGCTGGAAGAGCTGATTTGAGTCGGGTCTTTCTGCCCCCAGTGATTGTAGCCTGCCTGCTGAGGCCCAGAGCATCCAGGGCCCTGTGAGGAATTGCTGGTTGTTTTTGAAGTAAAGATCAGCTGACATTCCTTGGTCAGTCTCTGACCTGAGAGGAGGCTGTGAGCTGCCTTGGTAGGACAGATGTGGTTTGGGGGACTGAAGAAGGAGGAGAAGCCAATCTCAGGCCCTCTAAACTGTGGGGAGTCCAGACAGAATCCCAGCTCTCCCACTGGGGCCCATGTTGGCTTATCAGTTACTTGACCCCTCTACCCTGAGCATCCCTACGTGTAAAATGAGAGGCCTGACAAGCCATGAAGTAAGATGCCAGCTTTGTTCTTCCATGGTGTTGACTGCAGGGCATTGAGCTCTTGGAAATTCTAGCACAGGATGGCAACCAGGCCATTGTGGCTTCTTCACTGTGTCAGGTTTCCAGGGTCCTAGGGTTCTCCGCTGATACTGGCCCTTGTTACATGATCTCTCTGCTTTTCCTTTCCTATACTTTATGGTGCTGTCACCCACACAGCCATCCTCAGCATGGCTACTGTACCCTACACGCTTACCAAAGGCTCTAAGGACTTCGATTTGTCAGAAATTGAAGTTCTACACTGAAGTGACAACTCCAGTCCAGATGCCAGCTCAGAGGGACTCTCTGCAGAAGAATAGGGAGCAGGGTATTAATACCAACCCTGTTCTCCCCAGGGCTGGCCACCTTCTTCCCCTGTAGTGGGATTAACTGCCTCCTCCTATGCCTCCTCACTTGCTCTCCAGGCCAGAACTCCACAGCAAGGGACTGCGTGAGCTGCCCTGCAGGCTTCTTGTAAGGATCATTCACCTGTTCCCAGGAGGATGGAAGGGAGGGCATGGGGAGCCTGGCAGGTCCTCTTCATAATAGCCCCAAGTGGGAAGGGCTGTCAGGGGGACGATCGTTGCTGTCCCAGCCCTGAGTGTCCCAAGTATGGTGGAATGATCCCCCAGGGTCCACCCAGGACATAGACCTCAATAGAATGTAGGATGATAAGAAGGGTGTGCTGATCTTGCGCTGCTCCTCATCTGCTCTGCGACCTGGGTAAGTCTTCAACCAGAAAGCCCGGAAAGCAGGACTGGTATCCAGAGGCATGCTCCCAAGTGATTCCTTCTCCTGCTTCTGGGGCCCCTCCTCATCCTAGATGAAGGACGCCAGGCCTTAGCCCAGGATCCCACAATTCCAGCCCCTTCTCTCTGGGCCCCCAGGATGAACCCTAAATGGTCAGCCTTTTCTGGGGAAACTGTGCTGGCTAATGCCCTAAGGCAGGGCATTCCCATGAGCTGGATGGGATGGACCCTGTCCCCAAGCCCTTCACAATGACCATTGTGAAGTTGGGAACACCCTCCTGTCTCCTTCTACTCATCCCAGTGGGGACAACAGAAAGTGGGCCAGGTGACAGTATACCCAGGCAATGGGAAGAGCCTTGCAGCCATATATGCTCACATCAAGGCCAAGTTGATCTGGGTTTAATAGCCTCCCTGGAATAGAAGGTAAGGCTCTCTTCAGGCTCTTGGCTTCCTTTGGCCTTTGCAGTTGTCTGGGTGACAGGACACCTCCATGGATGTGCTCCACAAGAACCTGTAGGTGGCATCTGAGACTCACAGACATCAAGAATAGCCAGGTGATTCAGAGTGTGGGGTGGGGTTGAAGCTCTGTCATTTTTCCTCGGGGGAAGAGGGGAATGGAGATCATTGAAAAGAACCCAGAAAAGGCTAAATCTTCAGGTATCAAAACTAAACCTCATCATCCCTAATTTGTATAAGCCTAAAGCAGTGACCTTGTCCTTGGGGAGCAGCCCACACCTCCACTTACCCATCCAGGGACATGTATATTAGGTGTAACGTGGAAACCACTTCAACACACCTGGAACGCTGCTGTGGCATCAATGAGATGATGACCATGCAAGTGTTGGGAGGTTCAGAGCCACTGTTTCCATGTGTCATGCAATGAAGGGAAGTGCCATGAGGACTGGAGCAGCAGAGATGTGAACATCCACGGTGGCCACCCCATGACTTGGCCATGGCCCTCACATACCATATGTCACCATAGTGTGTGGGTGGGATACAGAGGAGGGTCAGGAAGTCCTCTGAACCCTAATGCTAGCTGACCCTCAGAGCCAGGTCCTGGCAACAGCTACAGGGGATGGAACTGCAGGTCCCTCATAGAGTCCTAGTAGGAGGTGAGGACCTCCCTTATCCACAAACTGAACAGACCACAGAAATAAATTCCTCCTCACTGTAACGCGAGGAGGTGATATTCTGTTAACAGATGAAACTGGAGGACAAAGAAGTTAAGGTCTACAAGGACACTCAGCAAAGCAGACACGTAAACTGAGGCAACAACCTGTAGCAGTATCCAGGTAGATGTGTGGTGCAGAATCCAGCTGCCCTCTCACCCTGGGGTTCCTTCTTGTTCCTCAGAAGTGCCCATTTAGACAGAAGCCAAGTCCACAGCAGGCCAGCTGTGCCATCGTCCCTCTGGGTTACTTCCTCACAGGCAGAGGTGTGGGATGCCAGCCCTGCCACAAAGGTAGGTAATCCTGGGGTGGAGGGCCTGGTGACATCTGGGAAGGACTAGAGAACAGGGTGGACTGGGAGAGTCCTCAGGTTATGGATGAATCAGTTTTTTATGACAAAATATAGGTAAACTTTTAAAATGTTTATTTAGCTCAAGTTTTAGAAGCTGAAAATCCAACCTTGGGCAGCTCCATTTGTTCAATGGCATTACAGTGGAAGCACATGCAAGAGGGATCACATGGCAAACAGGAAAGCAGAGAGTGATTCAGTGGTCAGGTTCACCCTTTCATTTTCTTTTTTTTTTTCCTTTTGGAAATGGGATCTTTCTATGTTGCCAGAATGGTCTTCAACTCTTGATCTCAAGGAATCCTCCTGTCTCAGTCTCCCAAGGGATAGGAAGGTTCACATCTTTTTTTTAAGAGAGAGAGAGAGAGAGAATTTTAATATTTATATTTTAGTTTTTGGTGGATACAACATCTTTGTTTGTATGTGGTGCTGAGTATCGAACCCAGGCCGCACGCATGCCAGGCGAGCTCGCTATCGCTTGAGCCACATCCCCAGCCCCAGGTTCACATCTTTATAACAATTCTCTCTCCTAAAAACTGATTGAAGTCCCACAAGAACTACATTATTTCCTCCCAAGGGCAGAGCCCTTGATGACCTAAGTACTTTGCACTCAGGGATACCTCCTAAATACTAAACCAATACTCTCCTAAATACTCTGAGGACCAAGATGCTAACACATGAACCCTTGGGAGACACAACCATATCCAAACCATATCATGTCGCAGGGCTGGAACTGGACTGTATACTTCCAGAGCTCAGGTGGTCTCTGAGGGGCAGAGTTCAGCTACCCCTGGCACCTACACATGGGTCTTAAAGCATGGAAACAGTCTCCCTTCCCACCTCCAGGACTTTAGTGAATGCAGAAATGACAATGATAATGCAGAAAGAAGGGAAGAGTAGTAGGGAGCAGGACATTCAGCATGGTTGAGTCCTGCTTCTGCTTCTTCCTATTTGCATGACTTTGGCAGAGCGTTTACAGACCTTAGTATGCAGATCTTACTTTTGCTTTGTAAAACTTATCCCCAAGAAGATCTTGGTTCTGTATGTTACTATAAAAGGAGTTGCATATTTCATCTCAGGTTTCAGTTGTTTGTTTAACAGTGATTTATGAATGCTGCCTTCTTTATTGACTTGTTATAATAGCTTTTGTGTAAATTTCTTAGGATTTTCTTTATACCCTATCATGTTATCTGTGAATATAGATGGTTTAACTTCTGTCTTTTCAATTGGCACAATTTTAATACTGTTTTTCCTTACTACACTATCTTTAACCTCTAGTACTATTTTAAATATAAGTGGATAACCTTGCTTTTTTCTTGAGGGGAAAATATTCAGCCTGTCACCATAATGTATGGTGTTAGATGTAGTTTATTATCAAAGACTTTAGTCAGATTAAGGAAGTTCCCTCCTATTTTTAATTTGATGAGAATTCCTTCCATGAATGGGTATTTAACTGATTTGTGTGTGTGTGTGTGTGTGTGTGTGTGTGTTTCTGACTCTATTGAGGTGAGCATATTGAATTTAATCCCTTTTGTTCTGATGATGTTGAATCTTATGTTTTTATTGTTACATTAACTGTGCAACTCCACATGGTCATGATCCTTTATCCTTTTTGTACCTGGAATTTGATTTGCTAATATATTTATTTGCTACTATTTTTATAAAATTTTTTGAATCTATGTTCATGATGAATATTGGTATAGCATTTTTATCTTAAGTTTTTTGGTCTGGTCTTGGTATCAAAATCTTGGTAGCTCATGAAATTAGCTCAAAGTCCTCCCAACTTCTCAATTTGCTGAAACAGCTTATGGCAATCTGGTATGGGTTTGCACTTGAATGTTGCATAACGCTTAGCAATTTCCTGGTGGGCAGGCCTTTAATTATAAATTTAGTCTCTGTGATACATTTAAGTCTATTCAGATTTTTCTCTCCTTTGACAGTTGGTAATGTAGCTCTTTAAAGGATCTGTTCATTTTATCTAAGATATAAAATCGATGGTCATAGAATTGCTCATCCTGTATATTTGCTGAGCTTTCAGTGAGTCATCTGCACTAATAAGTCACTCTCTCTTCCTCCCTCACCTCCTCATCCTCATCCTCCTCCTTCTTCTCTTCTTCTTCTTCTTTTTTTCTTTCTCTCTCCCTTCTGTCTTTCTCTTGACATGGATGATCCTTGTGTTTTCCTTTTTTCTTCATTAGTCTAGTTGGAGTATGTCACATCCATAGCCCAGTTGTGCTAGGGCAGTGGGGTAGGTTATGGGAAAGCCAAAGAAAGTGCCCAGAGACAGCGTGTGAGACATAACTTATTAGGGAAAGTTTACAAGAGATCAGTGACTGCCTCAGGAAGAGTTCAGTGGCGATAGACTGAAGAGACTGTACCTCTGCTCCTTACACTGTGCCAAGCATTGCCTCCTTCCCCTCATGGTGTCTTGTCCAATGGTGGCCAGTTGGACTAGTGACATATATCCTTTCCATGGTGCCCTCAGTCTTGCCCTAGTCCCCACTCAGAGAGGGATTTTATATGTTAGACAGCAGAAGCAGTGATATTATTATTATTATTTTGTTGTTGTTGTTTGTTTTGCATATATGACCAGCATCCCAAGAAATAAATGTCCCAGTGAATATGCAAAAAATTAGCTTCCTACAGAAAACACTAACTTTCCCTAGTACCCAGCACACATAAGAGAAAGTCTGTGTCCTTCAAGATAATATGTATTTGGACCTTCCAGCCCAGACTGTTCTCATTGTTCCTTAACTTGGTTAGGTCTAGGGGAACAGAAAGCAAGCATGGTATTTTACTGTCAATTTTCTTTAGAGATGATACACCATATTTTCAACATCACTCATGTTTTCAAAAAGCTAGCTTTTGGCTTAATGTATTCTCTTTATTTTTCTTTCCATTTTATCAATTCCTAGTATTCTTATATCCTTCCTTTTAGTTACTTTTAATTTTCTTTTTTCTGCCAAGGAAAGCAGGGAGGGAAGAAGGGATAGCAGAAGACGTCCCCAGCTGTCCCCTCTACCTCTGCAAAGCATTACTGTTTTGACCATTACTGAGTTTTGCCACCTGCCTTTCTCCCTGCAATGATACCACCCTTGGCCCTGGGAGGACCCTGCCACATACTGGGTAATGCTGATCCCTTAGAAGCCCCTCCATGGACCTAGCCTCCTTGCCCACACTCCATCAGCCTTCAGGTTCCCCCCATGATGAGGACTTGCAGCCCTGGTGGACACACCCCATGAGGCTTCTATGCACAGGCAACTTACCTCCAGACAGGAGCTGCCTGTGAGTTATATCTGAACAGAAGCTTCAAGAGCAGAAGGAAGATACCCTAGCCCAACAAGATCCTGCTCAGCAGGGCAATTCTGGGTTCCACCTTTGCCTTCCCAATGGGAATTGTGGTTGAAATTTTAACTTTGCTAACTGGGCACATCTCAGAGGCTGATGAAAGCTGCCAATCACAGGCTGGAATCATGTCTAAGGTGCCTGTGAAGGAGTGAAACCCATGAAAATCACACTCAAGAGTGAAGCCAGTCCCCATCAGGCCCATTTCTCTTCTCTGAACTCAACTGGGAGAATCAGAGCGTGCACAGGAAGGTCATTGTTAACCTAAATGATTCTACACAGAAACTTAGTAAGACAGAGGGTGATTTGGCTGGGAACCACTAGCACTAAGAATGGGAAATAGAAATAAACAGTTTAGAGTAAAGCAGTAGAGCATCAACAGGTACACAGGAGATGTTTCCCATAGTGGGCAGAAGCACAAAATGCCCAGGCAGGGTACGTCCCAGATCTGCTGAGAACCCAGGGCAGGAGATCAGAGCTGAGCTTGGCTCTCCGGAATACAGTGCTGAATAGGGAGGAGTCACTTCCTCTTGAGATCTCAGAGTTAAGAATGTGAGAGGCCAAGGACCTACTAGTCTCTCCTTCTGTCAGACACTAATTTCCCACCTTGAGCCTAGGAATTTCACTGCTTGAAAAGTAGGAAGTGCAGCAGTTTTCTCAAGCTGAGCTTATATAATCAGCCACAGCAGAAGTTGAAGAAGCAGCAAGACTTCAGGGCAGGAGAACATGAATTTTGTGTGAGCCTAGCAACCTGAAGCTGTTCCACTTCTAGGGTATGCCAGTGTGATCAATGAGAGTTCCAATGTGCCCAGAACTGTGCAAAGTTCTGGGCACAGTCCTCATAGCATGTCTAGGAGCACAGGTTATTATGACCTTAATGGGAGATTAGAAGTTGGAGGGTTCCCAGTCACAGCAGCTCCTGGACTGCGTAGTGAGGGAGGTAGTGGGAGCTCCCCAAAGTACACAGCACCAAGCTCAGAGCAGGGACACTAGACAGTATGTATGGCTAATAGTCACTGAGTCAAAAGACTAGGCCTTACTCTGAAGCTCACTCCCCTTCTGATAAAGAGGGGAAAAGGCAGATCCCTGCAGGCATAAATCCAGGGGAGATCAGGTAGGGCTAGAGCCTAGCAATATTTGCTGAATTTCTCTATTCTGGTTTCCTTCAGAGAGATAACTGCTCTCTTCACAGTGCTCAGCTTGTGTCTACAGTGTCCTGCAGGACACTTCTGTCCCCACAGAGCCACCCACCCCATTTCATGCCAGCCTGGAATATTTGGTCCCTGTCCATGCCAAGACAAAACCACAGACTGCATCCTGTGCCCAGCAGGCAGGGCCTGCACCCAGGCTGGGCTGACTCAAACAGATGCACAATGCACACCAGGGTGAGTATTGCCATTTGTCAATGGCAGTTCCCCCGTGGGAGCCAGAGACAACCCCAACTATTCTTGGAGGTTCATTTCAGGGAAATACCAGGTTTTTCGAAGCCTCTTGCCCTCTTTGGGCCAGACAAAGGTCATGCTTCCAGATAAGGGCTCAGCCTCAGCCAGCCTGGGACTCCAGGACCTGCCCCTCAAACACTCAGCTTAGCCACATTTCAGGTCCCCACACCAAGGAAGTAGCACAAGAACCCACACCCTAACTTTGTCCATGGGCAAAGAGAGCTCATAGAGACCAGGTTACTGTGAAAAGTCACATAGAAGTCCAAGAGCTCGTTAGGATCTCATAATGAAACTCTGAAGGCTGGGCTCTGCCTTGTGGGCACCATGTTCCCATTCCCCAATGTCATAGGTATGTGTTCCCTGTGGGCTCTTCCAATCCCCATGCTTCCTCCCATGCCTGCCTACCTAGGACCTTCAGCAACCATACAGACCTCTCTGACCCACTGCAATGCAAGACTTGCCCCATGAAACAGGCCTGTACTGGAGGTGAGTGAGTGGAAATGTAGGGCCGTGCCTCAGGATGGAGACCCAACACCATCTAGGGCAGGGGGTTAGGAAAACAGAACTTTCCCCAAGGTCTTTGTTCCCAAAAAGGAACAAGATCCACTTAACTGTGGGAATAAGCCCCCAATATGGGCCCATAACTAGCACTCTGAGCTCCAACCAACTGCACCTGTTATAGTAGCCTGGGGAGCTACTGATCCAGATGCCCCTATCCCAATTCCATGCCTCAGCCCCCTGACCCTGTCACCTGCCAGAGGATATGGCTGGAGTTCATGCCTAGTCCAGAACTGTTTTTAGGAACTAGAGGCCCAGACTATCCCCCTATCCGCTGTCCAGCTGGCCATTATTGTCCCACGGGCACCAAGGAGCCCACCCAATTCCAGTGCCCCCCAGGCACCTGGAGTAACCAGACTGGACTGACCACGAGTAAGGAGTGTATGCCCTGTCCTCGTGGCTGGTTCTGCATCAGTGGAGCCCAGGAGCCCTCAGGGACAAGCATGGCTGGATATTACTGCCCACAAGGTAGGGGAACAACCTCTGCCCTGGCATAGTCTCAGTTGAATGCTGGGAAATGATGCTTGGAGGGGATGCCATGGCCAGCCTGTCTCCTTCTCTGGAGAAGATATGGCAGGAAAGGCCTCTGTATAACTGGAGGGATTAAGACCAGATTTAAGAAGACCTTCCTGAGAGGAGAACTGGGAGAGGCAGGATCTCTGAGACTATTTCAGACTGAGGGGAGGTCATCAGCAGACTGAGGCTAAAGGAAACTGGTCAACCACTGTGAATCCTGGTGGAGCATTTGGGTACATCTCAGCCCAAACAAAAGGCAACCTCCTAAAGGATGGGGACTGAGCTATGGTACCCTGCTCCCTGCCTTGTTCCCAATGGCATCCCCTAGGGAACTATCCTTAGAAAGCAGCTGAGGAGCTGCTGTGAAGGATGACATAGTCTAACCCTCTTTCCTCCTTCAACTCCCTCTACCCTCTGAACCAGGCACAAAGTGGGATACCCAGTTCCCCTGCCCAGCGGGCACCTACAACTCTCAAGCCGGCAGTGGCTGGCTACAGGATTGTGCATCCTGCCCCCCAGGGGCTTTCTGCCGCCGTGGGACTCCCAAGCCTCTGCCCTGCCCACGGTAAGGAAAGCTGAGCCAAATGTAATGGTTGTGTTTGAAACCAAGTCACCATGGTGTAATGTGTCCCTGCTGAACCTGGCATTTTCCTGGACACTGAGGGGTTCACAGAGAAAGAAGATCCACGCTGAACTCAGGACCCAGATGCCTTGAGGAGACAGAACACAGGGAAAAAGCAATTCCAGGGCTTCAGTTGCTCAGGTGATGGGCACCATCACCATGGCCTAGATATTGAACCAGAAAGAACTCTAAACTGGATAAACCAAGGAGGGCATCAGTGTGAGGTATATTTATCCAGCCTTAAAAGAGGCGCCAAATTCAGGATTTTAAAGTATTTCTTGATTCTGTCATTTGAGAGCATTATCAACAAAGGCATAAAGTCAAGAGCAAAGTTGGGGGCTTTTACAGGAAAGACAGGCCAAGCATCAATATACTCCATGCCTTACCATATAAAAAGCCCTTACAAGTCAGTGAAAATAAGACAGGCAGAGGGGGTGGACTATGGAGGCAGAATCAACAGAAAAACATAAATTAAATAGATGAAGAGATAACTCTGATAAACAGCCTAGTTGGCCTTATTTTAATCTTCAGGTCCTACTACAGGGCTGAAGCAGGCTGGGACTTGCCCTGACCTATTGCAAGGAGTCTGGGGCAGAGAAACTTCCTGCCATGTATTGAGGCTCCTTCGGGAATGCTATGAATCTTTGGTACTCTCTCCTCTAGAGGAACCTTCCGCCAAGCTCCAGGTGGAACACAGGCTGTAGCCTGTGCCCTGTGCCCTGCTGGCTACCACTGTCCCGAGCCAGGCACCATCAAGCCTCAGCCATGTGATGCTGGAAGCTTCTCTGTAAGTGACCCTGGGACAAATGCCATCTTCAGAGGGCTCTGAAGGCAGGAGGTGGGAGGCTCAGCCCTGATAAGCCTGAGCTGAGTTCCAGTCAAGGAGGAAGCACACAATTTGTGGAGGGCATGGAAGGAAGTGTAGTGAATATCCCCTCCAGGATGGGTTTAAAACTGGGAGGCCCCAGATGCTTCCTTTAAGGAAGAGGTGTGAAAATAAGCATAGAGCCTCCTCCCTGGGCCAGAAAGGGAATCCATTTCCTTTCAAGTGGAAGAATCCTGCACACAGGCTGTGTGTAAATAAAACATTTATAGTAAAGGGAAGGGACTGGAGGAAGGACTTCAGTGTTCACAGGCATCTGAAGATAAAGTTGCCCATCATCAAGCCCACCCTACAGCGGGAAACTGGGGAAGAGGCATTTTATATGTATGCCCAGGAGCAGGGCTGGTCCAGACCTACCCTGGACTCACCTATAGCCCAGCCCTGCTAAGTGGAGTCCAGGGGCTGGGGAGGACTTAGAAGTTTCTTGTGTGGGCTTGCACACAACTTCTGTACTCACTGCTGCCTTCTGCAAGTCATTGTCATGAGCCTGGCTAGGGGAAGCATCCCCATTTAGTGCTCATTGCAGGAAGTTACAGATGGTGAGGGCATCTGACTTCATTTAGCTAGTAGGTTAGCAATGAGCAGGAGTCTCGGAGATTCCTTTTCTAATCCAGAGAAATATTCATGCTCTCCTTCCTCTACCCATATCTGCATTCATTTGTCTCATAATTCCAGTGACAACAGTGCAATTCAATGTGAAGGGGAAGGTGACACTTCAGTAACTTTTACTGGCTCTGCCATTGCCATCTCTACAGGTTTTTCTCATTAGGGAGAGTTTGAGGATTATTCAAGGAAGTAAACTGAGCTCAGGGAGGTGATACTGACACTGGGGGGCTGTGCAAAGCAAGTCATAAACTGCATTTTAGTGAGTATGACTAGGTTTTCACTCAGCAGAACTGAGGATAATTGTGTTGCTGCCCACAGAGCCCAGAGTGTATTTAAGAGACAGGATCTTCCCTTGCTTCTCACTAAGCAGTTTCCTTGCCCCTTCCATTTATTTGGAGCTTTGATCTGTGAAGATCCCAACATGTGCCAACCCAGGGATCCACAGAACACAGTTCCCCCTTTTCTAAATGAGGGGAGTCTACAGATGGCAGAGCAAGGGTACAAATCCAGTGAGGCTCTAGCACCATTTATTTATCCATCTCTCTGCCCAGTTTCCTCCTGAAGTGCCTGGGACTCTAATTCAGACACCAGGAGTCCTGGCAGCCAGGAGGAGGTAGGAAGAGTGGGGAGCAGGGAACAGAACCTTCTATGTGCCCACTTCAGCTCTCCTGACTCACACAGGGTACTACTCCACTGGGAATTGAGGCACCTTCAGACCAGGCCTCTTCCTCCAGGCACTGTTAACACTTGGTCATGTCAGACATTTAGATCTCAACCTAAGTAATATTCAGAGAGAGACTCCAAAGAATACTGATAAATAGTTTTGAAACAACAGCGCACTGTAATGAGAATACACACATCATAGTAAAATATGGGCATTTTCAAGGAAGCTAAGGCAGGGAGATGTTTTTAAAGGCAAAAAGGGAGAGATTTATGTGAGCTGTTTGAATATAAAAGTCATTGGTCTTGGAGAGCAGAGGAAGATTGGATTCATTGACTGGGGTGCCATGAAAGCCATCTTGCCTGAATTGTTAGTCTTAACAAGTGTTAAAAACAAAATTTGTTAAAGAAATTTTGTAATCGTGGGATCATCCTTGGATGCTTACAAAACATGAGGAGAATGTTTATACATAATGACAGAATGTCTTTGAAACCTATAAAAAATTCTTCTTAGCCAGACAAGAGCTGTATCCCTCATGCATTCCCAGTTATAATGTTGTGGTCTAACTATAACAATTTGTATTGTGGGGGCATTAAGTTTCACAGAGAGTCCCCTACTTCTGCCACACTTCTGCTCTGAGGGAAGGGAGATGCACATTGAGCCTGGGGGTCCTGTCAGAAGCAGCCATGCTCAGCTTCACTCACGTCCTGATCACTGGCCTTGCACCAGGTCCCACCTAATGGTAGAGACCTGGAGATAGCCTGGCCTTGTTTCCCATACCTTTTAGGGTCCAGCAGGTCTCCAGTGCCAGAAATGCCCAGGAGGAAAGCTCTGCAACCAGACAAACCTGGCTGACCCCATAGCATGTCCACCTGGCCACTACTGCCCAGCCCCAGGCCTGCTGTCCATCCCCTGCCCCATGGTAAGACCCTCCCCTGGATCACCACTGGACCTCTGGGTTTATTGCATGATAAAGCCCTGGAGCCCTTAGCCTTGCACTGGGGTGGAAGGACAACATTCCTTCACATGACACAGGACAGAGTTAGCCCATTGTATGGGAAGAAAAGAAGGTGGGAGAAGAAGGAAGGGGCTCTGGATGCTGGGAGAGCAAGTGCAGGAGGAGCTCCTAGGAGGGGTCAGCCTCACCTCTCTGACTCCCAGCCATGGCTGCCCTCCCAAGATACACACCCCTCTACAAGTGATGAGGGCTGCCCTGTTTTCTTTGTCCTAGTGCTATCACAATTTGCTATGAAGCAACGGTAGCTACAAACTTCCTTGTGAGGTGAGCCTTTCACAAACACTTTTTGTCTAAGGAAGTCAGTCCCTCCACTAGTGCTTGTCTTGGGGATGCATTCTTGGGTAGGATGACTTGTCTTCTCCCCTTGTCATGTCTGGCCAATGGGGAGGGTGGGGTCAGTAGGACAGTGCTCCCTCCTCAGCAGAAGTCCACCTTGTTCAACCTGCAGCCCCAACTCTGGTCTCCTTGACCTTGACAGTTCCCTCTTACTACAGGGCACTTTTCGAGAGGCCCCTGGGGCTGCCCACATGGAGGACTGCCAGCTGTGCCACCCAGGGACCTTCTGTGGCAGAGCCGGCCTGGCCAAGCCCCAAGGACTGTGCCGCCCAGGCCATCACTGTGGACCAGGCTCCAGCACTGCATCTCCGGTGAGTGCAGGCCCCTCAGAGCCTCCCACAACAGGGCAAAGCCCAGTGCCTGCCCACTAGTGCTTATTGCCTTGTGGGAAACAGAGAAGGGTGAGTAGAACAATGGACACTATCTTTACCCAATGAACATGCAGTGACAATAAAGGACACATCTAATGTCCAGGTTCTACTGTGCAAAGCCCAAATACAAATATGTCATCAACTGAAAGAAAGCATTGCCCTAACATCAAGGGCACATGAAGCAATATCATTCTTGTGCCAGACACATCTACTAACCCTGGAAATCATACAAGGCATCACTATGGAAGAGTCCAACCCCACTGCAGTCTGAATACTTGCCACACACAGCAAGAGCCCAGAAAATTTCCGTCCTGGGTTCAATAATTTCAATGTGGACAAGAACCTGGAATGGGGGGAGTCATTTACGTAAAAGTGTTCAAAACACCAAATTATAATAGGTAAAACAAAACAACAACAAAACAGTGAGAAAGCCTAGTAATAGAAAAATGTCTAGACAGAGAAATAACAAATCAACCTAGGGGGATATTTGGTAATAATGACAGGTAGCTATAATGTCTGATACATGTAAGATGGGTATATGAAAGATATATTGAGTGATTGATTAATAGATGAACAATAGTCACATATAAATAAAAAAATTTAAAAAGGATCTCTTTATAAATAGAGTCTATACATGACAATGTTTTTAAATAAAATGATTTGGTAAAAAAAATAGATGAATGATGGACAATATAGATTGATAACCCCATAAATACATACATATATAGAGAGAACAATTAATTGATAAATTAATACAAATTAAATGGATACAGACATATGATTGGCAGGTACATTGATTACTTGATAAATTTTAGATAGGTAGATGACAGTTTGAGGAGAAAAACAATCTAGTCAAGAACAAAGAAGAATTATGATTATCTGGGTGTTATAAAGATCACCATCCTGAAGACAACAATTTCAAGTGGCCTTGACTTTGTACTTCATGGTTTTATAGGCTGGTGGCTCTTTTTACAACTTAAACTACAAAGGGGGATTTGTTATTAACAAACCCTCCTTTGATGATGTAAAAAATGACATTTTTTTTGCACGGGGGGGGGGTACCAGGGATTGAGCTCAGGGGCACTCAACCATTGAGCCACATGGCCAGCCCTATTTTGTATTTTATTTAGAGACAGGGTTTCACTGAGTTGCTTAGAGCCTCCTTTTTGCTGAGTCTGGCTTTCAACTCATGATCCTCCTGCCTCAGCCTCCCAAGCTGCTGGGGTTACAGGCATGCACCATTGCACCCAGCTAAAAAGAACATTTTTAATGACATCACTTGATTATTAAGAATTATTCATTCAACAAGATTGTTTAAGAAAAAATGAAAGAAAAAAATAGGGCATATTTTCCATCTCTGAGCAGTTTAAGATAGGTAAAAGGGGTCTGCTTTCACAACTGTTAAAAAGGCTAGTAAATTTCATTCTGGAAAGTTACAGCTTAACCAGTTCACAAGCTTATATACCAGTGGGTATGTGTAGACAGCTCACTTCAAAAGTGCAGCTGGTGTGATACATATACACAATATAATATTATCAACCATAAAGAAGAATGAAATTATGGCATTTGCCAGTAAATGGATGAAACTGGAGACTATCATACTAAGTGAAATAAGCCAATCCCTAAAAAGCAAAGGCTGAATATTCTCTCTGATGTGCAGATGCTGACTCACAATGGAGGGAAGAGGGGGAGGAGTGGAGGTTCAAGGTATTGGAAGGGGGGAATGGAAGTAAGGGAGGAGATGGGAATGGAAAAGACCATAGAATTAATCAGACATAACTTTCCTATGTTCATATATGAATACACAACCATTATAACTCCACATCATGTACAATCACAAGAATGGGAAATTATACTCCATGTATGTATGATATGTCAAAATACATTCTACTGGCTTGGCTAACTAAAAAGAACAAATTTTAAAAAGTGCAGCTGGCAATTTGCCTGACACCTGGTATAGCAAGGCCTCCCCACTGCACATTAAGTGCCCTTATCCGTCAGGGCCCTACTTTGATTTTCTTCCCTAACTGATAGATAAACTGATTAACTAATATAAAAGATAGGTGATAGATTAACTGATAAAAATATAGATATATGAATAGTGGACAGATTGATTAAGTAATAGAGGATAGATGGAAGAAAGGCAGAGAGGTGCACTCACCACAATTAAAGCTGTGTATCAGAACTATGAGCTAAGAAACATGGAGTTGGGATTGTTTAGATTATTAAACAACTTAAAAACTAAAACCGGTTACATTTTCCTGGAAGTTAAGATCCCAGAGTGGTTTCTGGAGAGATACTGGAGTGCAGGAAAACAGATGTGCCTGGACTGAGCCACGCTAAGCTAAGCTAAGCTGAGCCAGCCATGGGAGGGAAGTCAGCCATGGTTGGAGGAAGCCTCTTGCTGTCAGCTTTTAAACCTCAATGGCCCCTCTTTCTTCAGGAGGGACTCCTCTTTGGTGACCTCTGCCCACCTGGCCACTTCTGCCCTGCTGGCACCAAGGATCCCAGGCAGTGGCCCTGCCCTGCAGGGACCTGGAATGCAAAGAGAGGGGCTTGGGACCAGAGCTGGTGTCTGCCCTGCCCACCCGGGCTATTCTGCACTGAGGCTGGTGAGGCAGCCCCTAGGGGTCCATGTGCACCAGGTGAGAGCACAAGTGGGAAGAACATCCAATAGCCCTGAGAACCACAACACCTAAAAAGAACCTCCAGAGGACAGGCATGCTAAAGTGTGCCTTGGTCAGCGTGGCCAGGTTTGGGCTAGGAAGAGGGAGGCAGGCTGGAGAATGACCAGGGTAGGGATGGGGCCTCACACAGTAACCCTGTCAGAAGTCATTTGCATCAACCCAGCCCCAACGCGCAAGTAGAGTGGGAGAAGAAGGGGAGAAGGATAGAGGTATCCTCGAAGCTGAATCAGAGGTTCCTGCCTGCTCACTCAGGGAAGAATTTGTATCCTCATAAGACACTTTGACCAGGCTCTGCGGAAAGCCTAATCAATCCTCCAAGAGCCTCTAGGATGGGGGTCCTGTGCACCACAACTTCCTGTGGGCTTGGTAGTTCCTCCACCATTTTGCCACTCAAACCCACAGCCTCCCCTGATCACACAGGGGACACAAATTAAAGATGTGGGTTGAAATGGGCCCTAAATCATGAGTTCATAAAGATGCTATACAACCAGCACTGGGCAGCAGAAACCTGAGCTGGATGAGGTGCCAGGCTCCAGTCCACAAAGCTCCAGTCCACAAAGCTCCAATCTGTTGCTTCTTCTGCCTGCAGGATTTTATTGCCCAGGAGGGGCAAGGACCCCAAGACCTCTGGGAGGACTTTGTGGACATCTTGGAGGCCCCCTAGTGGCCATATCCAAGCTGGACAAGGAGCACAGCAATGGCACAGGTACTTGGTAGCTCAGAAGGTGGCAGAGTTGCTTTGAAAACTTGCTACAGACCAAGGGGAATAGACTCTCAGATGAGCAGAGCCACTTCTTTTCCAGGGCAAGAGGGCTTCCCCAAGAAGACCTGTCCTCCTGGTCACTACTGCCTCTTGGGCTTGTCCAGTCCCTGGCAGGGTCAAGGCCAGATGCAGAGCTGTCTGCCATGTCTTGCAGGTAAGGAGAACGGGCAGCTGGGGTCTAACCTGGGGAAAGAAGCCAACAGTGTGTCCTGGGATCAGAGAACATTGGCTTGCTAGAAACTGCTTCTTCTGCAGCTTCTGTTTGAAAGTTAAGGTGGGGAGGCTGGGGTTGTGGCTCAGTGGTAGAGCACTCACCTAGTGCTTGTGAGGCCCGGGGTTCGATCCACAGCACCACATGAAAATAGATGAATGAAGCAAACTGAAAAATAAATAAATAAATAAACATCTTTTTTAAAAAAAGAAAGTTAAGGTGGGACCTTTGGATAGAACAGATCTGCTTTCCCCTTTGGAGAAATCAGTTCACTCAGGAGCTCTAAGCATCCATTCTCCTTGTAGATCTGAGGTGAACATTAAATAACATAGAGCCAGGAATTAAGAACAGACATTTACCTCTCTCCTGTAACCTCAGAGTGATGGGCATAACTTTGTGCAAATTATAGGATCTCAGTGTTTAAGAACTGTCATACTGCCATCTCTCTGCACCTGTCTCTCTAGCAGGAATATGACCTTCAGTCTCCACGCATTTCCCAGTACATACCCACACTGATGCACTGATGACACATCCTGAAACACACACACACACACACACACACACACACACACCTTGAAGACAAAGAACAGGACCATATAACTGGGTCTTTTATCCTCCCATAATAACACTGGCCCCTTTTCCTTGAGTATATTCAAATAATTACGTGTGTCCACTCTCAGTCTACAAACATCTGAGCATATCATCAGGAAATGACCTAAAGTTTTAAAGAAAAGTGACAATCTTGGGAGCATATTTGAAAACAAATATCCAGAGACCCATGCTCAGTTGCCTGTGCTATCTTTTGGCTGTGTCTGGCACCTCCCAGCTCCCCTGTAGGGTCCCCTCCACCCTGAGGAGGACCAAAAACACAGGATGAACAACAAATCCTGACACCTCTTTCTCATGCTTTCTTTATATTCCAATTCAGGGTCCTACCAAAATAGCCAATAATTCTTTCAAAGGGGCACCTCTGAGGATTCACCCACTAGTCCCAGGAGAGTCAGGGTTGCCCAGGAACCTGGGCTTGGAAGCTTCCTGCCATAGAAGGTTCAGTTACTCCAGTCTTTATGCTCCACTCCATTCTTCTGGAAAGTCCTACTGTAAAACTCTGTAAGGAGGGGGTGGCTGGGACCAGGGAAGGGCTGCACTTTGGTTAAACCTTCTTCTAACTATCTGGGCAGGAGCTGATGTGGCATACCCCAACGGAGATGGAATCCTGGTGATGGCAGGGGGGCCCTGCCCTCTAGGCCACTTCTGTCCTATGGGCACTGGGCTGCCCCTGCCCTGCCCTGTGGGTACTTTCTCAGATCGGTGAGTGCTGCTTCCTTAACCTAGGGCCAAACACAGTACCAGCTTCCTCCCAGACCTCCTTCCCAATGACCTGGTCCCCTAGTGACGGGGAACATGGGTCTCAGAAAGTAGGACCCTCCCTACCCTGGAAGGGTGGAAATCCCCTGGGAAGTCATTGTGGGTTGGAGAGAGAACAGTCAGACAATTGTGGCCAACATGGGTTCCTGGGGGCTTATAATACTCAAGAAGCAAAGTGATAAAGAATCCATGTGCTTTCCTGAGTCCCATTTGAGACCAGATCCCATATCCCTCTTTAGGAAGCTTCAGCCCCCAAAAGGGGACAACCTAGAGCAAAGGAACAGCCAAGGAGCCCATGGATATTAGAAGGCCATTAGATGTTCCAATTAGAGCTTCCAGGGGGTGGTTAGCAGCCCCAGAGAGCCTGAGATTGAATTGAGGACAGGCAGCCCCATAAGGCAGCACCTACCAGGATGTATCCACCCACAACCTACAGAGCCTCCAGGTTCCACTGATCACCTTCTTATCTCCCAGATTTCTTTTTGTCTACCCAGGATATTTCTCTCCATGGCCTCTGAGTGTCTGTCCTGCCCTCCAGGACATTTCTGTGCTGCTTCTGGCCTTGCTGCCCCTTCAGGACTCTGTGCCCCTGGCTACTTCTGTCTGGCAGGAGTCTCCTCCCCAACCCCAACAGGTAGGGAGACTCTCAGAGCACGGCTCCTGCCCCAGTCAGACACCCTACAATAGGGCGCTCTGAGGTCGGGACCCAGATGAGTAGGGGCAACTGCATTTGGGGTACTTGGAGGAAAGATGGAACATGTTTGAGTTGGTACTGGACATGACCTTGGCCAAGGTGTCCTGTGGTCTGATTATTACTCCTTCAGTCACCTCCAGCAACAATGTGGCTCGTGTCCTCAGACGCCATATTCATATCTACAGCCGCTGAGCTCACTACAGTTCCACTCAAACCCACTGAATTAGTCATATATTTGTTGGGAGGTAGGCAGAGAAGACAAGGAGGTTGGGGAACTTCCAGTCAATGGGTACAACACTGGTACTCCACAGGTCACGCAGGGACTAAGCTGAACATAGGCTTCGTCCTCCATAAGGTCCCTAGGTGGCACCTTGTGGGTAGGTGAGGTCCAAGACCAAGGTTTCGCAGAACCCTCTGCAACCCCCACAAGGTACAGGGGAGGCAGATGGTTCAGGTCTTGGAGGCTACAAGCTAGTGTCAGGCTCCCTCTAGACATGGCTGATCTCCTGAAGGAGGCTTCTGTATGGTGTCTCCATTGGGCAGATAGCAGGTGGAGTCTCTGACTCTTCAGGAGGAGAAGAACCACAGGTAGACAATACTGAACCTCAGCTTTTTCGGGGGCGTCTGAACGTGTGACAGGGCAAATCTTTCCTTCTCTACCATGTCCATTATTCAGAAAACATCAGAGACACAGGTCTAGCTCCCAGATGGAGGGTAAAGTTTTGGGGAATTGTGGGTGGGGATCTGGAGGGCAGGAGCCAGTTCCCTCCTCCCCTCATTGAGTTGCTAAGTCAGGACAATGGCCAGAAACAGAATCACCCTTCAGTGGAGAACTCGAAAGTAATGCCTCTCCGTCTATTTATGGAAAAGTGAACACCCAAAGGGCCATCCTAGAGAGAATACCTGAAGGGATAGCAAAAAGGGTCTCAGCCTGTGAAGTGCCCAGGGCATTGCTGGCACCTCTACTGACATCTCAGGACTTCATCCTCAAAGACTCCTCAGTTTCTCTGCCCACCTGCTGAGCAGAGATGTTCTGAGTCTACAGTGACATAACATGTGTAAAACACATGTCTTTGATCTATAAGGTTCTATATAAATGATAACTAGAAGTGTTATTTCTCTCCAAAAAACCTTAAAAATCTGATCCAGGTCCACAATGGACCCCACTGGCAGCACACAACTGCCCCACGTTCTGGCTTGTTCTGCTGTGACTGGGACTGCACCTCTCATGCAGCTTCCTTCCCCCTCAGGTCTCTCAGAGCACGGAGGCCCCTGTCCCCAAGGCCACTTCTGCCCCCAGGGAACCAGCGTTCCACAGCCCTGCCCTGCTGGCTCCTATAGCTCCCTAACTGGCCAGGCCTCCTGCTTGTCCTGCCCTGCTGGCTACTACTGTCCTGAAAATGTCACCAACTTCAGCCATCACCCCTGTCCACCTGGTTTCTATTGCCCCCAAGGTAAGTACCTAGGCAGCCTGGTGAGGCTGGATAGTGGGGTGAGAGTTCAGAAGCTCTTAGCTCATCTCTGAAGCACTGTGCCTCCTGCCCAAGCCCCTGGAGGGGAGAGCACCCTCAGGAACCATTATGTAGGGCCTGCTCCTCTCAATTTTACTTCTCAGGCACCAAATATGCCACCCAGTTCCCCTGTCCTCGAGGTTACTACAACCCAGACCCGCTGACCCACAGCCTGGATAGTTGCCTGCCCTGCCCCCCGGGCCATTACTGTGGACAGGAGAATCTGACCCAGGCTTCAGGACCCTGTGATGCAGGTAAGTTTCTAGCATTACCCTAAGAAGGCTCCTACTCATCTCTCTGCATCTTATTTTTGCCCCAGGCCTGGTGTCGCCTGGAGCAGATACCAAGAGGGTTGTGCCTAGGATCTGGTGAGCTCAGCCTTAATTCCCCTGGACTATCACCCTCCCCACCCTGCTGGTTCCCACTCCAGGCTGGTTCTGCATTTCAGCAGCATGGACTGCCCGCCCCTTTGACCTGGACAACTACACCAGTACCAACTGCTTGTGCCCAGCAACAGCCACAGGAGGGAATTGCCCAGCTGGTTCCTACTGCCCTGAAGGCAGTCCATGGCCCACACTGTGTCCACCAGGGTCCTTCTGTGCCACCTCCGGTAAGGACTCATTGTGACCTGTCCCCAGCTGATGCAGTAAAAGTACCAGGTTGAGTGCAGCACATAAGTTCCTCTTCCTATAAAAGGACCATCAGATTTTTCTCTAACCTTATGGAGTTGTACTACAAGCTTCTTGTTGGAACTATGGAATGCAAATCCTCACTGACCCTCACTGTGGGGTGAGCACAGGCCATTCACCACAGAATAGCATGGGGGTGGGAGAGGGTAGTAGCTAGATCAGCAGGTTCTGCAGAGGGAGGGATCTGGTGATCCCTCCCTCTTCCACAACCATGCCTGGAGATCTGAATGTCACTACTTCCTAACCACTTGCTGTGGAGGGATACTGCCAGTTACTAGGATCCAGGTGTGCAGTAGTTCATCCTGCCCTAGAAGTGCCCAAATCCTTCTCATAGACTGTGAGGTCTAGGCCCCATCCTGAGTCTACTTATATTCTAATTTCAGTTCTGCAAGTAACTGAACATGACCTCACTCTCTTTGACTAAGAGAGTAACTGTGTCCCAAGCTTCAGTAGGAAGAGAAAAATATACGGAATACTTTTCAGGGCTCAATACAGGCTCAGCACAGGATTCATCTCAGGTTCTTCAAAGGCTTAGGACAGGTTCATCACGAGTTCAGCATAAGATTAATACAGGCTCTACATAGACCCAACACAGAGTTCAGCAAAGGTCTCAGAACAGACTCAGCACAGGACTTAGCATACAGCTTAATGCAGACTCTGCAGTCTTAGGACAGTTTCAACACAGTCTTACAACAGGTTCATCATAGGCTCAGCACAGACGCAACATAGTGCTCATCACAGGCTTTGCACAGGCCAAAAACAGAGCTCAGCAGAGTTAGTAGGACAGGACCAACACAGTGTTCTTTATGTGGCTCAGCATAGTCTCTGCACATCCTCAGTACAGATTGCCACACATGGCTTAAAACACATTTGGCAAAGACTTAGCACAAAGGCCACCAAAAGAAAATGCTCAACAGAGGCTCAGCACAGCCCTCAGTGATCACTCAGAACAGGATCAAAATAGACACAGCACATGCTAAGGAAAGGATCAACACAGAATCATGGGACATGATCAGCACAAGCTTAGCACAAGCTCAACACAGGCTCAGCATAGACTTGGCACTGAATCATCTCAGACTTGGCAGAGACTTTGAATAAGGTTCAGACAGTTTTATCTTGATGTGACTCTAAGTTCCAGCTATGAACTCCAACCACATTCTAAGCATCTTCAGGAACTGACACCCACAAGGACTACAGTCTGTGTGGTCCTTTAATGAGTAAAATCAGCACCCTGCCTGGTTCCCTCTCACCCCCAGGCCTTTCCACACCCAGTGGGCCCTGCCAGGCTGGCTACTTTTGTACAGGAGGCTCTGCATTCCCAACTCCAGAGGATGGTGTGACAGGGGCACCTTGCCCCCCAGGATCTTTCTGCCGTGAGTATCTCTTTGGACCCCCATTTCAGTCTTAGCCACCCCTCTCTACCTTGTCTGCAAAAAGACCTGATTATTTGGTTCTCCTCAATCTCTTGGGTGCTGGGGAGGAAGCCAGAGGAAGGGAAGGTGCTCAATAGCAGTTGGGCCACAGGGAAGAATCTTTATAGAGGATCTGGTTAAAGGGCACTCTGGGCCTGTGTTATGGTTTGAGTGGGTTGTTGTGAACAGATAAGAGCCAATGATGGTGTCATGATTATACCTGAGTCTAATCAACTCTCAGTGCCCTGAGCTCTAGCGAGTCTTCTGCAGCTTGAGGGGAAGGGACTGGGATCTCTCCATGTGCTGCAAAGGGGCCAAGGAGCCAGACCAGCAGGAGGTGGGCAGCAGTGGTTCCTGCAGGTCTATGGATCATGGTCATCCAATGCTCTGAGGTTGCATCAATTCCTGCTGTTCACAAGGAATCTTTGCTTCTGGAACTGTGCCCTTCCCATGCTTTCAGCTACAGGGTCACACAGGCCCACACCCTGTCCCATCGGTACCTTCTCCAGCCTCCCCAAACGAACAGTGCCTTCCATGTGCCAGAACTGCCCGCTGGGATTCTACTGCAAGGAAGCTGGTCTCCAGGCCCCCAGCGGGCAGTGTCCAGCAGGTGAGAGTAGGAAAGGAATGGGTAACAGGAAGGGATGAGGCCAGTAAAGACCTAGGGACAGCTTTATGGGTACTGGGCTTCAGAGTCAGGGGTCAGGGCCCTAGAGGGTCCTGGTGAAGAAGACACTGACCAAACACAAGACAGGACCAAAGATCTCAGCAAGGGTCAGTCTTTCCTCCTCAGTGTACCTCACTCCTACCAGATTATTATTGTGACTCTAGTACTGGACCTATCTAGGACTTCAGCCTATCCCCCATGTCCTCAAAGGTATTACTGTCCCCTGGGCACACAAAGCTGCCCAATGTGTACTTATGGCTCATGGAAGGGGCTGAAGAGTATCACAGAGTGCCAACTGTGCCCATCTGGGAAATTCTGGCACTGACTGGACTCATAACTCCCACAGGTACAGACACACCCAGGGTCCTTGGGGCAGAGAAGGCTATGGGCAACAGTGGATTTGAATGGGGGATAGGTGATAAGGATATGATTCAGGGAGAAGCTCCCTGGTCTGCACTTCTGACCTGCAAATGTCAGAGCAGACAGTGTATACACAGCAGAAGGTGTCTGAATGTTCATGGTTTCCAAAGACCTTTCTCTCACCCACACTCAAGTGATTGATGCCAGCATGATTCCCCAGTCCCCATCCAGGGGGTCTGGCCTCAGTGCCTGGTTCCAAAAAGATCTCAAGGTGTTTCTGATGTCACCCAACTTTGGGAACCCATGTAACTGTACCCCTACCTTGAGGCAGAACCATACCCCAGCTACTCTCTCCTACCCCCTTCCAGAGTCTTAGAGTCTCTGTCTTCCTGGTTAACTGATTTGGGGGTTGGGGGAAGCTAGAGCACTTTCTTGGGATGTTTTGGTGGCTCCTGGGTGAAATAGCTGGGAATGTTTTGATCCCTAAGGAAAATGCAGGCCTTTGGGCTGATCCCAAATGGAACTGATTCTTGTTTCTGTGGACACAGAGGGTCATTGAGGGTCTCTAAGGTCTTTAAGATCACCTTCAAATTGGGCTTGACCCCAAAAAACTTTCTATGAGTTCAGTATTAATTGATACAGGAGGTGGGACTCTTCAGGACCAGCTGCCTCAGGGCTGCATGCTTGACTGGCCTTGGTTCAGGCAGACCAGAGCCCCAACAATGGTCTCCAGTGAGGAGAATGTGGACCACACTGACCAGACATTCCCTCCTTCAGGAGGCAGTACTACAGGGCACTTGTGAAAGTCAGGAGTCACCAGCAAGGATCCAACTAATGGGGCACAGGGCCTCCTCTGCCCATCTAGGCACTACTGTCTTAAGGTTACCTCCCATCCCAAGAGTCACTGCAAGTATGTCACGGTGAACTTGTCCCATCCATTCCAACATTCTGCTGTTCCCTGGCTCTGAGCCCTGTTCCCCACACTGGACAGCAGCCCTACCTTGCAGTCAGGCCAGGGTTGAGCTGTGCAACTGAGCATAGAACCCCCCTACAAGGTTGTCCTACCCTGTTGTCCCCAAATCTCCTGAATGTGGACCTGGAAAACCCTCCTAATAGCTGACCTTATCCCTCTGCCTCTCCTCTGCCCCTTGTGCCTTGGCTACTTCATACCTAGTCAGCCTCTCCAAGCCTCATTACTCCTTCCCTCTTAGATCCCTGGTAGCTGGGCAGCAAGTGACACACAGTCTTATTACCCTACACCAACCCCACAAAAAAAGGGCTCTGTGTTCTCTCTACTCACTCCCCACATTTCATTTAGTTATTAAGGATGACCAAAGACTCCAGAGCTGAAAGGTCCTTCCTGTGGACACTGAGAGAACATTTCTATCCCTGTCTATGAGGAGGGAGGGTCCAGGGCACAGAAGTAGCAGGATGGCCTGGTTCTCTGAGTCTTGCTGATTCTGCAGGAGCACTGGTGCCAGCCCTCTTCCTACCTGGCAGTTAGTCTGTGGAAGGTACCAGAGCCCCAGAAGGATGTCAATAATACTCTAGAGGATAACTCTGCTCTGGAAATCAATCACCAACCCTGCCAGAACCCTGCCTCCAGGGTGGGCACACAGTTTGTCTCTTCCCTGCTCCCAGGTCTGGACAGGAGGCTGTGTCCACAGAACAAGAATCAGTTCCATGTGGGGTCAGCCCAACTAGACAGCAAGGGAAGGAAACCCCTTCAGGTCAGCCAGGAAATGCCACATGAGGCTTACAGAGCTCAGGCCATGCCAGGAACCCAAATACCTTGCAGACAAGGTCACAGAGAAGACTCCAGTGTCCTGTCTGTGACAGATTCACTTCCAACACCTCTTTACTCCCAATAGGGCTAGGATGGAGGGCAGAAGAGGCCAAGAGTAGGAGGAGCACATCTGTAATCCCAGTGGCTCAGGAGGCTGAGGCAGGAGGATCTTAAGTTCAAAGCCAGCCTCAGCAAAAGTGAGGCACTAAGCAACTCAGTGAGACCCTGTCTCTAAATAAAAAACAAAATAGGGCTAGGGATGGCTCAGCGGTCTAGTGTCCCAATCAATCCCTGGTACCAAGTAAAAAAGAAGGGTGTGGGGAGTAGGTGGACTGAGGAGAAAGCACGTGTTCCCACTGCTGCTCAAAGTCAGTCTGTCCTCAGGCCACATGATCTCCAAGGACTGTTCTCAACTAAGCCTTTTTTACTTGGTCCACATTTTGCAGTATCTGCTGTACTGGAGAACAGTCCCTGCCACCCCCCATGGAGGGTATCTCTGAGGGATTCTGCCCACCTGAGCACCTCTGTCCATAGGAAAAGGCAGACCCCACACCATGTCTTCCAGGATCCTCTACCTCCAGTATATACACAGCAGAATGTTGCATCTGTCCAATGCCACTACTGTGTCTAAGGGCTGAGACCACAGTTGTGTCCCAGAGGTTAATGAGCTGCCAGAAGCCCAGCTGTCTGATCTAAGGCCAAAAGGGTGGGGCAGTAGGCTCTGGGCAGTTACTTGCCCATGAACCCACTTCCTTCAGGTTTTGCTTGATTCTCTAGGTGCTTAAAGGCTTAGGCCCAGAGGCAATCATCCCTGCATTCACAGAGCACTCACATGCCTTGGGTAAGAGAACCCAGCAGAGAGGCCAGGCTATGTGGACACCTGAGCTCCCCAGCCTACCCCACCAGGGAATTCTTTGTCAGCCTCCCCTTTCTTACCTCCCCAGGCCCCCACCTGGGTCCTGCTCCTTCCACAGGTTTCTACTGCCCTAAAGGCACAGGCCTGGACTGGTAGCCCTGCCCCACCCCCCAGATACTATGGCCCCCAGCCTGGGCTAATCAGCCTTCTGGGGCATCAAGCCTGTGATGGGGGCAGGGTCTGCCCCAAGACCAATTCAATGGAGACTGGTGAACAGAGCTGGGAGGGCTTCTTCTGTATCAGGGGCTCAACTCAGCCCAACCCAGAGCCCAGCACTGAAGGTATTCCTGAGGTCCCTGACTGAGTCAGAGTCTTCTACCCAATTACTGATCAACCCAGAGAGACAGATTAATATCTTCTGTGTCCTAGGTCATGCTCCCGGCTCTCATTGCTTGGTATAGGACACCATAGCCCAGGGATGAACAAAGCTTGCGTCCCCTCCATCCCCTGCTCATGTTAGGTAGGAAACTAAGGATCCCCTGTGTTTCACAGGGTCCAGAGCTGACCCTAGCAAGCTCACTAGGAGTCATGGGTCAGAGATTCTCAGCCACCTTCAGGTTACTATAAGCTCTGCAATGTGCAAGAGGGTAGGTAGGCATCAAATCAGAGCATCAGAGATGGTCAATTTGTTAGGCTTCCAGGTGATTCTCATGGGAAGCCAAGGGATCATGGCTGTCATTTGAATCACCTGGGATCAAATCCCCTTTGAAATTCATTGACACAATTCTAGAAAACACATCCAGGCACACAGAGCTTCACATGTTTTCCATGGAGATCCTGGAACCCTGTGTCCAGAGACTGAAGGACAAACTCCTGCACTCCCAGCCAATCCCTATCTCTGGTAGATGAGGAAACTGAGGCTCAGGAGAAGGGATGGCCCTGTTTGAGGGCACACAGACAGTCACCAAATTAGCCACCCAGGTTTCTGCCACTCTGCAACCTCCATAGGACCAAGGGTCACACTAGCCTCTGGCAGGAGGCAATCTCTCTCAATACACAGTTCATTCTTCAGCTCCAAAGGTGAAGTCCTGTTGAGCAACGGCAAAGAAACCAAGCTGTTCCTGACCTCAGTCACCTCCTGGCTTATTGGAGCATGGCCTATGCAGGGCGAGAGAGGGCAGAAGAGGAGTCACAGCCAGGCAGCTCAGAAACTGTCCTGGTTCATGAGTGTCACTAGAGGAAGTAAAACATGAGCCCACACAAGATGTCTGCATGGATCTCATAATAAGAGCAAGCATGGAAGCTTACTTATGAGCCCCCAACTTATGAGCCCCCAACTTATGAGTCAGACACTGCCAGTCCTCTATAGCCTCCCAGCCTGAACATCCCAGGAAGGAACCCACACTCCCAGGCTCTCCTTCCAGTGCACACTTCCATCATCAGAAAAGCTTCCCTGACCTCTTCCTGTAGGTGCCAGCAGTATAGGTGTATATAAAGAAGGTGTGGCCTAGGGGGGGGACTTCCACAATGTCCTCACAACCAGTAGTAGCCCTATCATCTGAGCACAAGCCTGCATCAGGAAAGCAGGAGATAATACAGGGAGCACCTTCCTCCTCCTCCTCCTGCCCTTCCCAGTGGCCATGCTGACCTGGTTTCCAGAGGAGGCTGCCCTTGTCCTCAGGGACACTAATACCCCAAGGGATCAGCTGTGCCTCAGCCCTGCCCACTTAGCACCTTCAGCCCCCTGAACAAGCTTGGCTCACAGTTAGGGAAATCTCAGCTGGGACAAAAGGCCAGGGTGGGGAGGACCCTGTTTGGATTTGACCAAACCCCATGGCCTTCAAGGTCAAAGTTTACCATGATGTCTTAAGGTCAGGGCCACCAGTCCAGCTAGCTGCCTTCCTTCTTCAGGTCATTCCACCAGTGGCATGTCCTGCCCCATGAACACATAACATAGTCTCATGTTCTGTTTTATTTTAGACCTTATTTATAAGGTTTTCCTCACTAAAATAGGAGAATCCCAAAGCCAGGGAGCTTTGTCTTTTGCTCACTGCTCTATAGCCACAGTATAGTTCCCACAAGCAAGTGTGAGATGCTGAACAAGTAATATACACTGGGGCTGAAACATCCGGGAGCCCAACAGGCCCTATGCATGCAGTGGTGTAGGGAGGGAAGGATCCCCACCCCAGTAGGTCTTCAGAGATAGAGGGGGGACTAGGCATCCTCTGAGGGTTATAGTCAAACCACAAAAAGACAATTAAGTAAAGAAGAAGGGATTGAAGAGTTGCAAGGAAGAGATAGAGGAAGGGCAACATATGGATGGAGTAGTTTGAAGGGTGAATTCTTGGCTACAAATGAGACCATTGGATTCATGTTTGGAACTGACACACAAAAGGTTCAGGCTGTGGGGACTGGGCATCCACCCTAGAAAATGTGCCATCAAAGAGACATGAGCAATTCCAAAGTCAAGTGGGAGCTCAGCAGCTCCTTCCTCTGCCACCTGATAGGGGCCAAGGACCCTGGGGAGACTTAACAACTGTCCATGGGACTGTAAAAGCCCTATAAGCTTGGGGCTGCTATAAATCACAGGAGGAGGGGGCTCCTTCAGCCCTGATCTGTGGGGTCTTCTTCCTTTTCAGGACATTTTTGCCCCCCTGGAACAGTCTCCCCCAAACCCTGCCCAGCAGGAACCCACAACACCCTGACTGCTCAAGGCCACTGTGAGCCTTGTCCCCAGGGGTGAGTGCTAAGAGGCATCCTGGGGACCCTTGAGTTTCTGGGCACAATATTTGCATTCCTGCTGCAGAAGATGGCTGAGTCAGGGACCGACTCAGATCCTTTCCACCAAAGTTTCTTAAAACTATAAGAAGTCACCAGAGAATTTCCACAACTCCCCCTCAGCCATCATCTGTCTCTATCTTGTGATCTCTTTGTTAAGTATCACTGAGTCATTCCTAATTTCAAGCCTGCAATTGTTTACCTACCATTTAAGCCATTCACCTCCTCTAACCCCAAACCCTCAGTTAGGGCAATGCACTGGGCAGGGGTCCATCCCCAAGAGGGTGATGACTCCAGAATCAGTGTGGAGAGTGACCCAGTTAGACCTCCAGCATACATCAGGCCACCCAGAACTCTGATATCTTCCTCCCCTCTCCTTTCTGTAGTTTCTTCTGCCTGGCCAACACCTCATCTGTGGCAGGGAATGAGTGTCCTGCTGGCCACTACTGCCCAGCCTCCACCACCTTTGCTTTTCAGTTCCCTTGCCCCAGGGGCACATACAAGCCACAGAGAGGGGGTGTCCAGCAGTCAGATTGCACTCCCTGTGAGGCAGGTAAGGGACAAGGACTCACCCCATCTCCTTCTTCCCACCTTGGCCACATTGGGCCACTGTACCTGTCCAGTGAGTTCAGGACTCAGGCCTGGCTAAGATGGGGAGGCCTGGGCCACAACCTGAGGGCACCTGAAGGGATCATCCCTGGGGGAGAGGCAACCCAAGCCCTTTGCACCCAGCCCAGGGGCATCTTTTTATTCCTTCCAGGCTCCTACTGTCTCCTGCCTGGACTGGCGGCCCCATCAGGGCCCTGCAGAGCTGGTTTCTACTGCACTCACAGAGCATCTACCCCTAATCCCACTGATGGGATCACAGGAGACCTCTGCCCTCCAGGACATTTCTGTCCCCAGGGTAGCTCCTGGCCAGCTCCATGCTCCCCTGGTGTGTCTCTGATGGGTGAAGTATCCTCTCTGGGCCCTTAACAGGAGAGAGGAGCTAGAAGTGAGCCTAAGGAGGGACACCAGAAATCCCTGCATTTCTCTTATGGAGCAGGGTTGATCCTATACAGATGCAGCATGGGGTGTGGAGGTTAAAAGAGTACCTGGAAGGATCCAGAACTGGGCTGCCTCTCAGAGAAGATTACAGAGATGCTGGATGGCAGAGATACTGTGGGGAGTTTGGGAGGGTTCCACTGAGCTTTTGCCCAAGAATACCAGGTGGGAAATCAGGGCTTATTAATATCACACACATATGAAGCTGAGGGTGCAGAGCAGGATGGTAGCTCTGCCATGGGTCTCCATCCAGGAGACCTCCTGTCCCAGCCTCAGGGTGTGTATTGCAGGCTCCTTCCTGCCCATCCCCGGTGCTGCCTCTGTGGAAGACTGCCAGCCATGCCCAGCCGGCTGGTTCTGCTCCCGGGCTGGCTTGAGGTCCCCAGAGTCCTTGTGTGAAGGAGGCTGGTACTGCCCCAGGGCCTCTGTCTCCGGGCACAGTCCAGGTAAGAATGGGCCCTTCTCATCATTCCCAGTGGATCATCTTGGAGGGAGATGTGAGCCATGGGATCTCCTTCACCTCAAATTCTATGGCTCCTGGACTGTGGCAGAAGGGGTGAGGAATGCTGTGCAGTGGTGAAGCTTCTTCTGAACCCAGAGCTCAGTGTCTGCTCAGAAATGGATGTGGAGACTCCTGGGATAAGAAAGAATGAAAGAAAAAGCCAAGAAGCACTTAGAAAAATCAGTCAAGGATGGAGAATTCGTGCTTTGGAGGAGGGAAAAAAAGTACTCTAGTGTGAAAGATCCTGTCTAGGGAAACAGCCCACGCAGAGAAGGGGAAAAGGAGCCCAAGGACAATATTAATTCCAGCTCCCCTTAGCAGAGCCAGAACAACTCTTTCTTCTGGGTCCTGTTAAAAGAAAAACTTTAGACAAATTAACAGCATTTATTTGAGTAACTGATGATTCATAAATTGAGCAGCAGTTGAAACCAAAAGTGATTCCAACAATGCCACACAGCAGGATGAGTGACCATAGAGATTTGATTGGCTACAGGTATAGTATCTGCCTTATTTGAGCATGATGGGATGAGTTGGCAGCCTATGATTGGCTGAAACTGAATTCTTTGTGATTGGCTAAAACGTATTTGTTACAACGAAATAGACTTCTGAAAATTAGGTTGCAGCTCATTAAGTAGGAACTCAAAATTCAGACATCCTCAAACCTAGGACTCACTGAGCTCCCAACTCTCAGCACCAGAGGATGCAGCCCTGTGGGAAAGATCTCCAGGCCTCAGACAGCCTCCAAGCATCAGGTTCCATCAAACCTGTGGCCACTTCCAGGAAGGTCTCCTGGGAGCACTGGCCTCAGTAAGGGCCCAGCTTATCCTCAGAGCACAGCCCCCACGTAGTCAACATGTCCAGGGATGACATCATTAACTAGCCCAAAAGATAACAGGGAATTGTATAATATGCACTGTGCAGGGCTACATCCCAAAGAGCGTGATGACTCCAGAATCAGTGTGGAGAGTGACCCAGTTAGACCTCCAGCATTTCATAGGTGCTAGCCTCTGATGCTCCCCATCTTCTCCAAAAGCAACTACCTGTGGGGCCAGTTAAAGCCTTTATTCAAAAAGGAACAATAAAATAAACAGTTCCTGAGCCTGGGGACCCTCCCTGCTACTAGAGCTCAGTGTGAAATGAGTACAGGACTCCTGGGAGGACAGTCCCTCCTATCCACAATCACTACAGACTCAGATCCTTCCTATTAAGGCTAAGAGGATCCATATGTTCTTTTTTTATTACATAATTGATTAATATATTTTGTGATACAGTTTTAACCCTTTGCTTTTTAATAGTGAGGAGGCTTTTTTATATACAATACCTTTATTTTTATTTATTTATTGTTTTATGTGGTGCTGAGGATCAAACCCAGCGCCTCGAATGTGCTAGGCGAACGCTCTACCACTAGAGCCACTACCTCAGCCCCCATATGTTCTTAATACTTGGAACTGGAATTGCTCCCCTTCCAGAAAAAGAAAAAAGAACTGAGTTATAGAAGGACATGCTCACCTTCAGACACAAGGCAGGATGGTCAGGAGTGTCCCGGGTCACAGAGACCCCATTCTCTCACCCACACCAACACAGGAGGAGCAAGAAGGAGTTATATTGGGCTCTGGCTGAGGAGAAGCTGGGAACATCCCATAAAGAAACAGCCCCCTCTCCATTTTCTTTTCTAGATGCTATCTGTCCCCCTGGCCACTCGTGCCCCCCAGGCAGTCTGGAGCCTTTACTCTGTTCCCCTGGACAGTATCAAGATGAATCTGGACAGAGCGTCTGCAAGACCTGCCCCGCTGGAAAGTGAGAGCTGCCACCTGGTCTGGGGCCCCTCTTCTCTGTCCATTAACATCTGGCTATTCTCAAGTTCTCTGAAGGCAAAAGGGGCTAATACACATGACAGGTACCCTCATGGATAGTGACTGATCATCATGGGCACCCCAGATTGCAACTGCCTGACAGCCCAGTGCCATCAGGACCCCAAAGCCAATGCAGGACCCTGGAAGGTTGCAGGTTCATGCAAAAGACTCAAAAAATGAAGCCTGTTGTCTGTTATCTATTTTCTCTGCCTTCTCATGGGCCTGTGAGAATTTTGCTTCTGTCCAAATACCCAAGTCCCAGAAGCTTACTTTCCCTGGGGAAACCTCACTTTCCAGAAAGCCTGGGGATGTGTATGGCACCAACTCCTTCATGCCTGACCACCTACCCACTGTGTCCACAGGTTCTGTCCCTTTGGGATCCAGGAGCAAAGAGCCAGGATCATGAGGCCAGTGGATTGTCCTGCTGGCTACTACTGCCCTCTGGGTACCCAGGGTCCCACCCAATACCCATGTCCCAGAGGCACCTTCAGAGAGAGGCCTGGGGCACGCAGTGCCAGAGACTGCAGGCCCTGTCCTGCAGGACAATTCTGTGCTGATTCAGGTGACCAGAACTATCTCTCTGGACTTTGCCCTGTCCCTAACTGGTCAGTTTATCTCAGAGGCCCCCAGCTTGCTTGTGGAGGAGATTCTAGGTCCAACAGATATGCAGCCCCTTATAGCAGGCACTTTTACAGACCTGGATGGGCCAGGGATAGGAATGGATACAAGAGGAGCTCACAGTAGGAAAGGTACCAGAAGAAGACAGAGTAAATATCAGGACCTGGCCCAGGCATGTGCTGCTCTCTGGCCAAAACTTTCATAGGTTCTGGACAAGGTACTCCAGGTGCTTGGGAGAGACATTGACCCCACAGTATAGGGAGAGGATGGGTAGAGGCTCAAAGATAATATAGGACATTGGCAGGTAGCAATAGGGGAAAGAGAAATGCACCAAGACACTATCCAGTTAAGACCTGAAGGAAGCAGGGGTTTGGGCCTGTGCAAAAAACAAAGGACAGAACTTCAGGAGGCCTGCCAAGGATTAGGCCCAAGGCCGAGAGGGTAGGCATAGCAATGACCATATTGGAGAAGGGGGAGTAACATGCATTTTTCACTTTGTTGTTGGTTCCATTTTATATAAAACACCTAGAACAAAGTATGGCCAAGTAGTAAATGGACAGATTGGTGCTGCTGGAAAAGAAGGGAGCATAATTCTCTTGCAAAGTCCCTGGACCCTGAGGAGCCCACAAATATATGGGTGGGTCACCCCAGAATCAAGTTGGGATCTCAAGTTATCAGTCTATCACCTATACCCAGGCCACACCCTATTCACTCCAACCATGCATCCTGGCCTGTATGCCCAAGACCTATTTCAGTGTTCCATCCATTTTCTGGGCACAGTCCCATGGATGCGACCAGATATGCCTTTTAGCCTTAGAGGGACTGAGCTGCAAAACCAAGAAGGACATCAAAGCCAGGAAGGGACATAAAGTACAGCTCCAAAGCCTCATACCTTGAATTCCATGGAACTCTATTATTCCAGGAACTCTATTATTCCAGCCCAGGGCACCCTGCCCTTCTCATTTGAAGTCAGTTTTGCTGTCTTGGACAGAGTCTATCTCCACACATCTCAACAGGGGCTGTGAAACGCCTTCCAGATGGGCCATGCTCGGAAGGGTATTACTGTCCCCTTGGCCAGACCTCATCCACCCTCACATCTTTCCAGTGCCTTCAAGGTTTCTACTGCCCTGAGGGATCTCCCCAGCCACAAACATGTGGTGTCAGAACCTTCCAGGCCCAGGAGGCATGGGGCTCCTGTGAGCCCTGCCTAGCAGAGTTTTATTGTGAAGCCTCAGGGTGCTAGTGGCCAGAGGTGTGATGATCTACTTTTACATATGAATATATGACCAACTTACTGTGCTTGAGCAATGACATTTGTGGAGGAGCAACATCCTTGTAATCAGCAGGGTACAAGTGGACAGAATGTTGGGGATTTAAACCAGAATAGGGCCTATTCCTCCTATACCTTTGGATCCTCTAGGCACAATTGAGACACAAGTATAGACAGGGCAAGACAATCTGAGCCAAAGGACCCAAGACCTAGTTGGCCAAGGTATGACTTGGTAACCCCAGGCTGTGGCATGCAGGCTCAGCCCATGCGGGGGATGCTGGCCAGCATGGGTGTGGGTGAGTGCTACATCCTGCAGAAGGAGGATTTGTGCTCAAAGGTCAACAGGTTTCCTGGGTCATACATCTCCTTACCAGATGGTCAGCCACAGTCAGCACAGACAGAAATCAGACAAATAATAAAGTATCTGATGGAGAGCCAGACCTAAGCATGTTCAACCAGGGATTCCTGGTCTCTGACTTAGAATATTCAGAGGGTGGGAGTCCTACCTCAACTCAGGCTAACGCTGCCATTGCCCCCTATATCCTGTAGCCCGTGGCCCTAGCCTGTGCCTCCAAGGCTACTTCTGTCCCCCGGGTTCTCACTTGGCAACTGCCCACCCATGTCCTCCAGGGACATTTGGGCCCAAGCGAGGGGCTGCTACAGAACTGGATTGTGAGCCATGCCCAGCAGGTTTGTGGACTCTGCATCAACCAGGGGTATTCAGGGTGACTGGGATGAAGGATGGGGAGAAAATGAGGAAAAGTGGAGTGGAATTCAGGCAAACAAATCCACAAGGGATGTGTCTGCTTTATAAGTAAGCACTCAGAGCTCAATAGCTGGGTCAAAGATGCAAGTACAGAGTCCCAAATATTGGTCAGAATACACAGTGGACCCACAGTCTCCACTATCCTTAGGATAATCATAACCTCTTCATTCCCTGCATCCTGATCAGATGCTACTGGAGAGACAGAGCAGCCCCACATGTTCTGCTCTTCCTGCCCATTACTCTCTTGTCTATTTGCCCAGTCATCTCACCTGATGCTTATCTTAGGCCCTGAGGAAGAAGCCAGGAGGTGGGGGCGGGGGGTTGCAGGGAGGAGGAGTGCACTAAGAGGGGCAGGATCTCTGCTGGAGCAGGTGGGAGTAGGGAGAGGTCTGTGTGTCACCTGCTCCACCTGGCTCTGCTTCTTCCAGGAATGTTCTGCTCTTCAGAAGGACTGTCCCAGCCATCAGGGCTCTGTCACTCTGCCCACTACTGTACAGGGGGGGCCATGTCTCCCACACCCATCAAACACAAGGTAGGTAATGCTGGGCCCCTGGCAGCCCAGAGGGGTGCGTATTCCCTGGCACACTCCAGTGTGTATGGGCTCAGGACCACAGAACTAGTCAGGGGCCCCTGCTTCCCACCAGGATTGCAGCTCCCTGAGGGCAGGATCCTCCTCACCTTCTAGTTCCCAGGGCCTGGCACAGGGTCTACAATAGCTCATCCCATTGATTTCAAGATGTGTACCTCTTTCACATTGAATACCCCTGAAGTTAGCAACACCATAGAATTCATGGTGTCTGACAGTCATAGCTAGCAGAGATCTTTCTCTTTTAAATAGTCTCTGTGATCATAGCTCTTCTTGGTATTTGGGGTTGATGACATGTGGTAATAAGAACAGACAACAATACAGAGTGTTTGCTCTGTGCTAGGTGCGTTTCAGCATGTGCACACATGCACTCAGCATTCTCACAAGGGCCTGGAACAAGGTGGCCCCATCTTAAAGAAGAAACCAAGAGCTTGTGGAATAACTGGCTAGTCCAAGTTCCTTGGCAAAAAGCCAAGGGACCATCTTACCCTAGTGTAGGGAAAATCTGCTGGGAAGATAGACATGCAAATAAAGGTTGCAGGAACAGATGGACAGATGTAAGTAGTGTTTCCTGATTTGTCACTGACCTGCTGTGTGACCTGAACATGTACAGTCCTTGCCTTCTCCAAGCCAGGTCTTTTAGAACACAGATGCCCTTTCCTCTGGAATTTCACATTAATGCCAGGAGACAGAGAGAGAGACGGTTAAAAGTAGGCAACTGAGTGGAACCCAAGATTCAACAAGTCAGAGCTCTCCCACAGGCCCTGTTAGTTCCTCAGCCACAGGCCTCCGGGGCTCTGAAAAGTACATATCAGGGAGGAATTCTGCACAGGATCTTATTAGCAATACAACCTCCTTCATATGACCTGGTCCCTGTCCTCTCCCTGAGTCCCAACTGTGGCATGTGCAGCTGAGACCCCAGATCTGATAGTACATTCTCTCTTCCCACTGCATAGGTGGAGGCCACGGGACTTTCTGGGAATGACATCTGCCCCCCTGGCTTCTTTTGCCCCAAGGGAACGGGCTCCCCACTACCATGCCCCCGTGGGTTCTACTCCTCTGCTTCTGGTCTGAACAGCAAGGAACAATGCCAGTCATGCCCCTCAGGGCACTACTGCAGCCAGCCCGGGCTATCCCACCTCTTGGAGGCAGAGCTCTGCTACGCAGGGTAAGATAGAAGGGATGGTCTCAAGCTCCAGTCTGAACCTTCCAGAAACCCAAATCACAGATTAAATCCCCAAGGTCTCTCCCCAGCTCTCGATGTCTCTTCAGGCATGTTGGCTGGACATCCCACAACTTAGGTGGAGTACTGAGCTGGACACACCCTCACAGTCCCCAGTGCAGACTCTCTTCAGTCCAAGGCACACCCTAGGTTCTAGGGCAGGAGCCTCTGCCTCCACCATACAGGCCTAGGTCTTTTCCTCCTTGGCAACCATCCACTGCCTAGAAGCCTCCAAGATGCCTGCAGTGCTTTTGCCCCTTTTCGTCTGAAAGGCTAGAGATACCATGGTCCTCAGGAGCTATAGTCAGGTCTTGGGTGAAAGAAGACCTTCCCTATCTGTTCAGGGGAGATAAGGACAAGGAGCATTTGCAGAGGGGAGCTGAGCTTGTCTGGAAGATGCTGGAAATCCCAAAATTGTCTCCCTTAGCCCCACTTCTGAGTTTCTGTTCCAGGGGCCAAAGTGTTTTGAGGGCTTAGAGGAACTTCTGCCACATTTGACCCCTTTTGATCCCAGGGATGCTCAGCTGAGCCACCAACACTTGGTGTGCCCCCACTAGCTTTGCCCCAGGACAAGCCTGAGGCCTGGGGCTCCCAAGGCTAGCTGGGCTCCCAACAATATGGAAGAGGTCGAGTTATGGTTCTTCATGTTCTCAGGTATGTCTGTCTAGGAGGCAGCACCATCCCCACACCCACTGATGGGAGTCATGGATACAGATGTCCCCCTGGTTTCTACTGTCCCCCAGGAGTCCACCATGAGTTGCCCTGCAAACCTGGTACCTTCAGCCCATTGCCTGGGGCTGATACCTGCTTGCCCTGCCCACAGGGCACCTACTGTCCCCAGGCTGCCACTGTGGAGCCCATCACCTGTCCCAAAGGTAATCTTGAGGCCAACCTTGCCCTGCTTCTCTAGGGCAGGACATATTGAGCACTTCAGGTATCCCCAACTCCCTGAGCTCAGCAGTTTCTCCAAACCCTGTGCCTAACGTTGAGTGACACCTCAGCCTCCCAAACCCTCGGGCTGATCCATAAAATGGAGTATATGTGCTGAAGAGGGAGGATGTGGAATGCAGGTCATGGAAGGAGCTGCACCACCTGTGGTCAGTACAGCCCTCCACGGCAGGTCTGTAATGAGAAATCCCTCAGCTATCCTCAGCACGTGAAAGGAGAAGTACCCTGTTGATGGCCAGGTGGCCTTTTATGTTACATTCTCCTGAGCACAGACCCCCACTCCTGTGGGCTCTGGGGGTAAGCAGACAAGGGTGTTCTGGAGGGAAGAACATGGGCCTTAGAGTTAAGACGTCTGGTCAGTCCCAGGCTGTCAGCAACATGAGGCCTGGGAACCACCAAGAACCATCCAGGGGTGCTGGGCCAACTCCTCTCAGTAAATACCCCAGTGAATACTCTGTAGAAGACCTGGCTTGATACTCTAGATCCCCTTTTGGGTACATGGGGACAGCTGCCTGTGGTGATACTTGTGTGTTCCAGGGCAAAACCTGGGATGATGGGGATAGAACTCCAGTGTCTCTAGCACCAGAAATTGTTACTTCTCAGCCTTTCAGTGCCAGAGCCATCTGTACTAGGCATACTTTTCCTGAAGGACAATCCCAGCCTAGGGCTGATGGCCCTGCATACACACAGACCTTCACCTAAGCCCACACTTCACAGGCCTGGACTCTGTACCAGTATCCCCCCACACCCTCTGTCTGTGACCTCTGCCCCCTCAGGGCTACCCTACCTTCTCTACTATAAGTGATGGGAGGTCATGAGGTGGGTGGCAACTGTGGGGCCTGGACAATCCATTCTCACTCCTGCTTTGCCTGCAGGTCACTACTGCCCAACTGGGTCATCCTCTGCTCACCCCTGCCCAGAGGGAACCCTGAGCTCCCAGGAAGGTGCAGTGTCTCCCAGAGCCTGCCAGCCTTGCCCTGCAGGAAGATATTGCCCTGGGGAGGGAAATGGGCAGCCTGAGGGTAGGTAACAACATCCCAGCAGAGCTGGGCCCTGGCCACCAACTAGTTAGCCTGGGGTTGCCCTACTGCATGGCCTCCTCCTAGTGGACGGAACAGCAGAGCTTCTAGAGAGCCTGGTCCTTCAGGGACAACCAGACAGAGATGCCCCTGGGCTCAGAACAGTCTTCCAAAGACAAAAAGAACACACAACTTAGGACAATCCCTGCCCTGAGTTCTTGGAGTCCCTAATGTCCTCTCCTCAGCAGAGCAGCATACAGGCTTAGGCCTGTCCTGTCACCACTTCTTTCCACTTCCTTCTCCTCCCTGCCTAGAAGGACCCAGCCTCCTGCCAAGAGCAGGTTCTAGAGCCACAGCCGGGTCTCATCCATACAAGTTTGACACTGGACTGGTCACTGACCACTGGAGATCAGCCTACTCCCTGATGAATGGGATGACGGCAGGATCACCTTCCATGGTCACTATAGAGAGTAGGGCAGTCCCCAGCCAGGTTGAGCCTAATGCACTGCCAGCACCCACAATGTTCTCTCCTATCCTTCTCACATCGATGGCTTCCTCCACAATGCCAATTCTGGAGCCAATGTGGAAGCCATCCAGGCCAGGACAGACCACTGCTCAGTGAATGGGTCATGTCCCTAATCTTTTCCTTCTTCCCACTTTAATTTCCATGGTGCTATGGGATTAGAGATAGCAGCAGGTGGCAGAAGCATGGTAGGGGCCCAATAGAGGCCTCCCTTAGTAAGGCAGGGTCAGATAAAGGATGTGATGTTTCTATCCCTACCTTAAAATCTCACATTTTTCTCTACCCCAGGACCTTGCTCAGCTGGCTACTACTGTGAGGGGGGTGCCATCAGCCCCACACCCCAAGGAAATGTCACCTTTCCCTTTAATGGACCCTGCCCCCAAGGCCACTACTGCCCACAGGGTACTCTGTACCCAGTGCCCTGCCCCCAGGGGACCATGAGGAACAGACCAGGTAAGCTTTTGTCCTGTGCCAAACCTTCTTCTTCCTGGGGACCCTGAGTGGCATCTTCCACATGTGATGTTCAGACTCTACACCAGGCTGCCCCATAAACACTACCACATGACAAGGAGTAGCCACTGCCTAGTGTCTATGGGCGCTAAGCCATGCCCAGGTATGACTGATAGGTCTCTTTTTCAGTGCAGGTGTTCCTCCACCCCACAGGCTGTGTGCCATTGCAATTTAAGCAGTATCACTGGCCAACTGAGGCACAGATGCCCTAAAGAGGCCCTAACAACAGTGGCTCCAAGCAACAAATTAAGTCAGGCTCTGCTGTAGCTCCAGGGTGCAGCTGAGCCCCTCAAAAAACCTCCATCCTCTGGGGTCATAATCCAGATTGGGGCACACAGATCTCTGCCCATGCTACCCTCCCTGTGCAGGTGGCACTTCTGAGGGGAGCTGTGGGCCCTGCCCGGCTGGCTCCTTCTGCCCCAACCTGGGCTTCATCTCAGCCACCTGGTCCTGCATGACCAACTCGGACTGCCCCTCAGACTCCAGGGCCTTCAGCCCCATGGCTCTTCCCTGTCCTCAGGTACTTTCCCATGGGTTGTGGGAGGCAGCTCATTCCCTGGAGCTTAGGAGGAAAGGGGATGCAGTCCTGGATTGAGACTGAAGCACAGCCCTCAGACTATAGGCATCAGGATAGCTCTTGGTGCCTCAAGAAGGAGGACACAATCACCCCATCTCCCAGACCCCAATTCTTTCCCAAACTACCCCTGGCCTCAGGGACACTCTGGGCTGCTAACACCTGGACCACACCTGACCTCAGCCTCAGAGAATTTACTTTGTATCCGCTGTTCAGGGTCACTTCTGCCAATCAGGGGCTGCATGGCCTTCCCTGTGCCACCGTGGGCACTACCAGCCCTCCCTGGGCTTGGAAACCTGCCTCACCTGTCCACCAGGTTCTTACTGTCCGCATCCTGGCACCAAGGCACCGAGGCCCTGCCCAGCCCATGCCTACTGCCCAGCTGGTATGTACAGAAGCCCTTAGCTCCATACCTCTCCTGGACCCTCTACCCTCTTCCACACACTTTCTGCCTGCCAACCAGCTTTCATTCATTCATTAATTCAAACCCCAGGATATGTCCACCTGTATTTGCCTCCAGCCTCCCCTGGCTCTGCCCAGGATTCCCTTAGGCTGCCCACCCCATTGCTGTTCTCTTCATCTGATGACCCCATGCTCCAAGCCCTGCCTCTTCCATGAGAGCAACAGGGGTTACCTAAACCAGAGATGTCAGATTATCCTAGTGCCAATCTGGATCAACAGGAAGAGATTGCCTATGTGCTATGGAAGGGCTCCAGGGAAGGGTCTGGATGCTGGGACAATGACCTAGCACATTCCACAGTGCTGCCCCAGGGACCTGCATTTGCTCTGCCTGAGTTTGAGTCCAGCTTCACTAAACATACTGTGCATGAGTTACATTCAGGCACACTAATGTGTGGATTTGTATATTCACACACTCATGCATGCACACACAATCATGTACTATCTTGTACCACCACACATGTGTACACATATGTGCACACACACACAAGTGCACATATAAGTATGTTGTTTGCAAAGCATGGCACACAAATACATGTCCATAAAATTCATTATCTTCCTCATGTCATAAGTAAACCTGGGAGTAATCCTCTTGCCAATCTTAGAAGTGTATTTCCTCACAATTGTGTGGCCCTCAGTGATGCACACATTTGTTCTTCCCCCTGAGGTATTGAAGGCACATGAACCTCTTTTAATTAAGGGAATTTTGCCCAAAATGTATAGAGTATCCTAGCCAGACAGTTGCCTGTAATTCCAGCTATTCAGGAGGCTGGGGTAGAAGGATTGCAAATTCAAGGCCAGTCTAGGCAACTTAGATGTTGTCTCAAAATAAAAAGCAAAAGGGGCGAAGGGTCTATTTCTATGGTAAAGTAACCACGGGTTTAGTCCCCAATACTGCAAATGAAAAAAATATTTAGAATACCCTAAGTCAAGGAAGTTGGCCCCATCATACCCAGGATTCCATGTTGTACTAGGCATTTCCCATATCTTCATGTGGTGAAGCCTAGGGGTACCTCTGATCCATCACAGCACAGCACACTTGCACCAAGACAACAAACCTAGGGGCAGGGTGTGACCAGAGCAAGTTGGAGAACAGGAAACCAGCCTAGGCAATTCCCATCCAAATAGTTCCACCCCTGAACAGAGGAGAGATGGCAAGAGGCAGCTAAAGAGTGAGACCTGCTTAGGTATGGACCAAGATTCGAACACAGAGGAAACTTTACAGTCTAAGACACAGTGGGCAAATAACAAGCTGCTTAGCAGGAGGCATGTCCTCCTCACCCCCAACAGCTTTACTTCTATTTAAAGACCCTCCATCAGGGTTGCTCCTTTGTGATAGAAACTGGACTTGTCCTCTTTGTAAAAGACAATCATCCTAGAGAGGGAGACTGAAGTTACTTCTATATGGTTATCAGTCACGAAGAAATGGCACAAAAACCCCAGGACTGTTGGGGCAGCTGGATGCAAAGAGTGGAACAGATAAGCTCTTACCATGAGTTAGTCTAGGAGTAGAGGCTACATGTCCCAGAGTGAAAATATGGTTTAGCTCCCTAAGGGTATCTGTTGGCTCACTATCTCTCTCTCCTCTAGGTACCTGGTCCCCAACTCTGTGTCCCCCAGGAACTTTCACCCCCCAGGATGTGTTAGGCCTCCAGGAAAAGCATGATTGCTTCATCTGTCCCCCTGGTCACTACTGCAGGTCAGTTACCACCTACTGCCTTGTCAAGCTGCAACAACCCACAGCCTCCTGCTTGTTCTGTCCTGAGGCTATGCAACATGGGTGATTGAGAAGACCTGCAGCCCAAATTCAGGTGGCACTCAAAGTAGCCCCAGACCTGGTATCTGCAGTGAGCCAGATGAAACAAGAATATCAGGTCTCTGGATAGGGAAGCGTCCAAAATCTTGTTTAAGACAAATGCCTCTGTTCTCTCAAGACCCAGTGGAGGTTGTCAATGGAAGAGTTGCTCCCATTTCATGCAGCAGTGATCTGCTTCAAAGCAGATCATCTTCCACTTAAAAGATGACAACAGAGTTTCCTCTAGCTCTTTCCCATCATTGGGAAGTTCATCTAAAGTTTAACTTGCTCTATCCTGCTGCAGAACTGGAGATAAGATTCCTGGCTGCCTGGGAGATTAGAGCAATCCTTCAGGGATGTAGCAGGACCCAGAATCCCAGAGAGTGAAGGAAGAATGTGGGAAACCTGCAGCTCACCTCCATTCCCATTTCCACCCTACAGCAGCTGGGTCACTGAACTCTCCAAGAAGGATTCCTCCTTCTGGTGGCAGCCTGAGTCCTGCTCTTGACCACTAAGCCAAACTCCACAACTTAGTGGAGAAAAGATATGCAGGAGTCTATGAGTTGGGGCAATGTGCAGAAGGAGGCTGCCTGCCTGCATTGGGCCCAGGTCTCAGCCTTCCCGGTTTTGTGCTCTTGCATCTTATCCATGTTATCTGTGGGCATACTGACATGCTCTCCTGGGGCATAGTGAAAGAACTTCACATTGTGAATCACAGAGGAAGGCAGGAGGCTCCAGGCTCAACTCAGACCTTCCATCATAAACTTCTGACCCTTCTTCCCTCTCCTTACCTGTTAGAGGTGGACAGATATGGGGAAAGTGTCCTGCTGGTTATTTTTGCCCACCTGGGACCTCTGAAGTAATGGCATCAGGCTCTATGCAATTTCAGAACCCGTGTCCCCAGAGACAGCTCTGTGCAGAGTGGTGCCCAACAGGTAATGACCTCTGCATGTTGCCTGGGGGTGTGAAAGACTCAGGACTCATCTAATTGTTGTATATATAACATGAATATACACTTATATGTGCATGTAACATGAACATGCTTCCCATACAATGCACATGATTACTGGTGTGATAAATACACAAAATAAGTAGAAGTAGGACTAATGTCCAGACTTCTCATTCCTGGCCAACAGGATCACACTCTGGCATAGCCCCCCCACAGTCCTGATGTGCTGTGCTCCCCTGCCTTCCACAGGCCACAATGTGACCTCTTGTGTTTTAGGATTTTACTGCCCAGAAGGCAGTGGAGAACCCATCTCGTGTCCCCCTCATACCCTGGCACCTGGCCCTGGAGCCCAACAGAAAGAAGATTGTAGGCCCTGCCCCCCTGGACGCTGGTGCAAAGCAGGTGAGGTTCTAGCAGCAGAGGGAACTCTGCCACAGTTGGAAGATGCTGGTATCTTGGGAAGTCCTTGAAGGTCACATTTAGAGAGGAAGATTAGTACATCTCTCACTCTGCAGGGGCCCAGGCCACACAGCCCTGCCCCGCTGGCCACTACTGCCCAGGAGGGAGTGAGACGCTTCCAGGAGCTCCCCAGGCATGCCCTGAGCACACCTACTTAGCAGCAGAAGGAAGCCAGAACCAAGCAGAGTGTCTTCCCTGCCCTGCCGGGTACCACTGCCAACGGCCAGGTGAGAACCCACCTGTAGGATGAACAGGGACACCTGGGAGAAGAATGGAGAGAGCCTCAAAAAGTTCCCAGGGCCACCACTGCTTTGCCTGGTTCTTTTTCCCTCAGGTCTCTCTTCCTTCAAAGACCATCCATGTCCTCCTGGTCACTGGTGTCCAGGTGCAAGGGGTGCCTTCCTCTGCCCTCCTGGCACCTTTCGTTCAAAGCCAGGGGCATCTACTCCAGAAGACTGTGAGCTTTGTCCCCCTGGCTACTACTGCCCTGATCCTGAGCTGAGGGGCCGTGCCAATGTGTTTGCCAACCCCTGTCAGGCTGGGTCAGAGTGCCCAGCAGGTGAGTCTTCAGGATGTCCCAGCCCTGCCCCACCCTCCACATAGCTGCCTTCTATCACCTACCCCTACTTAATATACTCACCTCTGAGGCTCAGGTCAGGGGCCCAGCAATACCCTCTAAACTCAGGCCACAGGTGTGCATGGCTGCCTGCTCACCCCAGAGCTGCCTCCTAGGCCCCAGGCCAATCCAGTCTTTGGTTGGCATCTATGCCATCTGCATCTCCACAAGACCAAAGTGCCTTGAGCCCTGCTCCCTCCTCTGGATCAAGGATAGGCTGACCGACAATTTAATAGAGACAAAAGCCCAAAGCACACTGTTCTGTGCCTCACAGCTAGAAGCACAGGAAAGCTCCTCCCCTCCTCAGATGGAGCTGGAGGGTTTATACTCCAAAACCGCCCTGAGCCCTCCAGCCATACTACCTGCCATCCTTAGAGAGTGAGAGGAGCAGAACTGGGGAGGTGCAACTCAGACTGTGGCTCACAGGAGTCTTCTGAGGGCTTGCCTAAGTTACCCTTGCCTGTGTTCCATCCATCTATATACCACCTCACCATGGGCAAGGCATGCCCCCCACAACTCGCTCCAAAAACAAGGAATGCTTGTCCTTTGATCTCCTCTGTTCCTGTGTTCCAACTCCACAGAGAGTCTCCCTCCCTGATCACACAGTGACCTCTCACTCTTGAATCCCCTCCTCCCAAGCTGGTCCTCACACTGACCCTACCACCAAATGGCTCCACCCCCACTGCTTTCTGCCAGTTCAGACCTTGCATGTGGAACCTAGAGAACCTGGGGACCCTCCTGATTTTCCTCCCAGTTTGGGGTGTCTCCAGGCTTCTAAGAGTCACTGACAGGAACCTACTGTGTCCCAGAACTCTGGCCCCATCTCCCTCAGGTGCTGTGGCTGAAGTCCCCTGCAGGGCTGACTCCTACTGCGGGCCCCAGACAGGGGTGCCCCCACTTTGCCCAGGAGGTTTTGCCTGTCCTGCCGGCTCTTCCACCTATACTGGCCCAGGGCAGCAGTGAGTCCCTCCTCATCCCTATGAGACTGACACTTTCTTCACATGAGTACCCTCCCCATCCATGTGAGTTTGAGCTTCTAACTCCTATCAAAAGCTATCATCCCTGTGAGTTTGAGACCCCCAACTCTGGGTACCCTTCTCCATCCTGTGAGTCTTAGCCCTGCCCCATGAATAGTCACCCCCCTAAATTTCTCAAATGATTCCAACCAAATAACTGGGCCCATAGACCAGTCCTTGGTATCCTTTTGCTTTGGGTTCCCAGATAGAGCCCAGCCCTGCCTCTGCCCCAGAAAGGGAGGAATGGAAAAGTCAGTTACAGTGGGACACCCTGGCCAATCTCCTATGCCATCCTGTGTGGAGCAGTCACATTTATCAAATAGGAATACAGGACACACAATTGCATTTGAATTTCAGGCATACAACAATAAATGTTTACTCTAAATGTGGCCCATACCATATCTGGGACATACTTATGCTAAAATATGGTCACCGTTTATCCAAAATTCAATGACTGACATTAGTATCAGATCTGATCAGTGTTGTTGTTTGTAAGTGACACCTCACTAATCAGGTCTGCCTTACTCAGCCCTTTTCCCAGACCTAGACACTGCCCAGAGTCCCAGGAGGGTACTTGGCCTGCAGAGGCTTAGTATACACAGGCCGCGCAGGCCCTATCTGGGTTTATGCTAGCCTCTCCCTCTGGCACAGTATAAGCCCAAAGCTGGGGATATGGGGCCCTGCTGGTGGGAGGAGAAGCCACAAACCCTTCAGCATAACCTGGACTCAGGGCTTGTTCTCTGTGCAGTTGCCTGTTTCCCTATTACTGTCCTCCTGGCAGCACCCACCCTCATTCGTGCCCTGGAGGCTTCGAGGCCCTAAACAGGAGTGACCTCAGGGTCTCTGCAGAGACTTGTTGCCGCCTATGTGCACCAGGCACCTACCACAGCCAGGCCCTAGATGCACTTCCCTGTCAGCCCTGCCCACCTGGATTCAGTTGCCCCCAAGGTGAGTGTTTAGGGAGCCTGGATAGGGGCAGGAGTGGGAGGGCCCAGGCCTGAAGTGAGGTTGAGAGTCACCTTGGGAGCAGCAGGAGATGGGCCTGCAGCTTCCTTAGCTGGATTATCACCCTGACACAGACCCAAGAATGTGGGGAGCCTAGAGGTAAAGGAGGCTGCAGAGCAGCTGGAGCCATGTTAGGTTTACAGAGCCATAAAGCGCACTGTGCAAAGCCCCAGACACATGAGCTTGTAGGAGCCCATGGCCCAGGTACTTTTGAGAATGGGACAAGAGGTGGGGATGTAGCTCAGTGGCAGAGCATTTACTTAGCAAGTGTGAGGTGCTGGATTTGATCCCCAGCACTGAAAAAGGAGACAGAGAGAATGGGACAAGCATTGGCCCAATGTATAGGCACTGCTGCTGCCCTGCTGCCTGGTTGAGATAGAAAAGAAGTGTGTGCTGTGTGCCTAGGAGACCAAGGGAAGTACAGGGAGGTGAAGGACTAAGCTCAGCAGGGTCCAGGGCCCTCTACTGCTCCAGGAATACAGAATGGCCCCATCAGCTTCACTTCTGTCCCCTGTCCCCCAGGCAAGAGTGTCCCTCTCCTGGACTCTCCCACACCAGCCAGGGTCCATAGCTCAGAATTGTCCTTCCTTTCCCTACAGGCTCAGAGAGTTACCACAGCCATCCCTGCCCAGTGGGTCACTACTGTCCTATGGGGACATACAACCCCAGGCCCTGCCCTGCAGGGACCTTTGGAAGCCACAGCCAGGCAAGGGCAGCTACGGAGTGCCAGCCATGTCCCTCTGGCACTTTTAGCACCTCGCCTGGCCAGACAGGATGCCTCCCCTGTGGGAGCGCTGCCATCTCTCCCCCTGGTGAGTCTCAGGCCAGTGCCTGCCCCCAATTATCCCCCTTATCTGTCCCTACAGGTACATGAGGTAAGGTCATACGAAACAACCCACATGGCTGAACAGATAGCATCACAAATATGTAGCCTCAGTGGGCTCCCTTCATTCCTTCCCTGAGCTAAGGCTGAGCCTGATCTCTGTGGAGGGAGTGGGCAGGAGCCACAGGGACCCTGAGCACTATTCTGAGAGCATCTAAATATGAACCAATGCAAGCCGCATTATAGTGCTATGAGACATGCAGCAGTAAGATCATCCATATTTTGCAACTATGTAAACTGAGGCATGGAGAGTTTAAATACCTTGCCCATATTCAGACTATTCATGGTTGATCAGGACTTGAATCTTGTGGGCATGACTTGCAAGTTCCTGCTCTGAAGCACTACACCTGGATGCCTTCAATCTGTAAGATCCAAGGTCCTTAGGAATCCTTCCATCGTGTCTTGTCTTCTGGTTATTATCCCTTATATGACTCCTCTAGACCCTGTGGCATCCCCTGCTCTTTGCCTGGAGGTCAGGGGCTGAGAGAAGTGTGTGCTCATAACTGTTCTGTCTGAATTACATTTCACAGTCCAGCCAGTTGCAGGTTTTAGTTATTAGGTGCTTATTTTTTTAATGGTTTGGGCATGTGATTGTAATTTTTGTGGTGAGATCACCTTCAGGGAGCACTGAAAATTTTTTCAGGCCAAAATTATTGCAGCCATTTTCTGATACAGAACACTAGGATTGTATTAGTTTGCTAAAGCTGCCATAACAAAATTCTACAGAATGGGTGGATTTTTAAAAAGGGAAAATTAGTTCCTCACAATTGTGGAGACTCAAAGATCAAGATGTTGACAGGTTTGGTTTCTCCTGAGCCTCTCTCCTGGGACTACAGATGGCTTCCTTCAGGATAGGCCTTCACATGACACCTGTCCTGGTGTCACTTTGTGTCCAAATTTCCTCTTCTTATAAGGACACCATCAGATCACAATTACTTCTTGAAAGCCCTACCTCTAAGTACAGTTCTATTCTGAAGTACTGGGGATAGAATTTCAACACATGGCTTTGGGGACAAAAATAATCAGTCCATGACATCAGCTGTATCTTGTGGAATGTCCTCCAGGGAAATGTGGTGCTTGAACGAAGTGTACATTGCTCTGGGACCCCCCCTCCTTCCAGAATTAATTAAGTTCCTCATTCCTTCAAGCAGATGCGTATATTTTTTTTCCAGGTTTTCTAGCTATATATCATACGACACTTAGTCTCCTAGCTGCTGCCACTTGGCCTTCCTTCACCCAAGACTTAACACAGACACCTTTATGGAGCCATAGGACCTGGCCCAGTGCTCTGGACAATGAGAAGAATAGGAAGTCTCAGATTCCAATAGGGCCTACAGTTTCAGTAGGGAGCTGTCCAGATGGGCCAAAGAGCATTTTAGAGTTCAGGATATCAGAGCAGGCATGGCCATGCAGCTCCTGACTCATGAAAGATATTCTCTGTGTCACTACAGTGTTAACCAACTCCCCTCTTTCTCCCAGGGAAATAAAGATCTCTTATTTATGTCCCCAAATTCCCTTGGGTAAAGAATATGACCATGTCTGCATAATAGAGCCAACTGTCAGGTACCTCAGTCATCAGATCCTGCTGTGATAACTGTGCTGTGTATGAGTGACTGTCTGCAGCACTGCTCAGGGCTAAGCTGGAAGCAGGGTTTGGGTTCTCCCAGAGCAGATCAACCCCAAGCAAGACAAACAGGCTCCAGACACAGGGAACCCCAGGCTCCCCCAGGTCCCACTCAACACCTCTCCCCCAACTGTCCCAGCAGAAGAGCAAATCCATCCAGATTCCTTTGGGATTTAAAACCTTGCTCTTGCCAGTGCTTGCCTTCCTCTCCTCCTGGCTCTGCCAAGGTGTCCATTTAATTCCTTAGGCCCTGGTCTCTGTAGGTCCCCTCCTGGAATGCCTGGAGAGAATGATGTGGGTCAGTGCTCTGGGACCTTCCCACTCAGCTGCATGTGATCATGTGGGAGAACTGGCCTTAGCACAATGTCCAGTGCTTGCCACTACATCAGTACATCTCAGCCTAGAGTTTTATTTAATTGACCTAAAGGGCACCTGGACACCAATGTTGTTTAAAAATTTCTCACATAAGTCAATGCAAAGACAGAGTTGAAAATGACTGAGAGGAACTCACCCATCCCCAGACAGTCACCTGAGGGTGGGACTATAGTAAAGTTGGCAGCTGACCACCCCACCTGGATTATAAACTCCCTGAAGAGAGGGATGGGGCTGTCCCTTAGCCAGGGCCACTATCTATTAGGCAAAGGGAACTTCTCTATCCCCAGGTGCCTCCTCCTGCACCCGTCGAGGCCTGAACAGGGTCTTCCAGAAGTCAGACAGTTCCTGCATCTGCCAGGCAGGATACACTTCCTATGACCACAGGGGCCTGGAAAGTGACCAAGAGAGCAACAGCCATGGCAATGAGGACTGCCAGCCCCAGGTAAGGCTTTATAGTGCAGACTCAAGACATATAGGCACCAAGAGAGGGAAGGTAAGTATGCAGGTGGCCAGGCCCTTATTGTGAGATATTGGACTCATATCAGGTTCTGAGCAATGAGAATACCTTCCTCAGCATTGGGAATGACTTTAAAGGAGTCAACAGCACCATTCTCCACCTGTGGTGTATGTGACTCTCCTGTTGGAATCCAACTAGGATTTTGGGGTGTCTTCAAGACATGTAGCTCTGAGGGCCATGGGTGGGCTGGATTCCTGGGGCTGGAGGGTAGAGGTGATTCTGCTTGTGTAACCCTGTCTTGTATCTGTCCCTGGAGCTTTGCAGACCAAAGAACTATAGTCAGCTGGAAGGTAAAACTCCACCTAGACCAAGAATCTGGAGGCAGACCACAATGTCCCCTCTCAAGAAAATAACCCGAGAATCCCCTTTTACCATCACCTCAGAAGCTCTGAAAATGGTTCCTTTTTTAAAAGGCAGCAGTATCTTTAGATACTAGGACTCACTGGGCCCTTTCCTGAAAGTGGTATCCCCTTCAGTGCTCCAACCTCCTAAAGTAGGCTCTACTTCAGAAAGCAGAGCCTTCCACTTTGAACCCAAGCCTGTACTTAACAGTCCATCCCAATCCCACACTTGAGCCACAGTTTTGTGAGTCAGGACCCCGAAGCTGTTTCCTCCCTCCCCAACCCCTGCTCAGTCTTCCAGTAGGAAGATCAGACTGTTGTTCCCTTCTCCTCTGCCTTGATCAGGCAGCTCTGCCTGCCCAAGACTCTGCTGCCTGAGGGGAAAACCAAGAGGAGAAGTCCTGCAGTCTTTTCTCCACCAGAGGGCGACAGTCACCACCCTGGCGGTGGCCCTGAACCTCAGAGAGTCCTGGCTAAAGCCAAAGATTCTCAGAGCCCTGCCTCATCTGCCCTCCTGGCCCACAGTGTCTCCCTGTTTGGGCCCCTCTGTATACACACATAGCCCTCCATCCTGCCTTCTTCTAGCCTGGGGTGCTTAAGTGGGGTCCTTGCACCAGCAGCAGCAGCATAGAGATATTTGTTTAAAATGCACATTCTGCAGCCCACCCCATGCCACTGAGAGCCTATGGGGTGGGACCTAGTACCTGCCCTCCAGGTGTGTCTGACAACCACACATCAGTCAAGCCCAAGCCTTGATCAATCTAAGCTCAACTGAGAGCCCTTAGCATGAATAAGTTATTAGCCACACAGAGCAGTCTGGGCCTCTGTCTCTTGTCTCCCCACATCTTTACTCAGAAAAAGACCTGGATCCCCTGTAAGCCTGACACAGGCTTTTGATGTGCCTCCTGCCCCTAAGGTCAGCCTGCCCCTTCTTATCTGAGGAGGCTGAGGATCTGACAGTTTAGAGTCAGAGGCAGGCTTCTTGTTGTAAGAGGGGTGGCTTGTTTCATAGAGACCATCTAGACACCTTTCTAACTTCAACAGGCAACTCCTTCATTCCAGGAAGCTAAGACTTCCTGTCATGACTGCTGGACCCGGTCAGAGGGCAGCCAGGGCTGGAGGCCTGCTCACCCATCCCAAAGTTGGCATGCTTATGACCAGCTGCAAATATTCAGTTAATCCATGTTCATTTTCACTTCTTAGGTTTTCATTAATATTTCTTATATATTTTATGTATAGTATAATATGTTATAATAACATTTTTAGAATAATAGTTTTACTCCGGGAAGGCATAATCACATTTGGCTATCATTAACCTCAATACCTGGGCCATCCAGATAGGTGTGTGTCTCACTGGAGACAACCCCAGGGAAGGTGGCCACAGCTCCCCAGTTCCCTCCATCCTAGATGCACACTGTCAGGAAGCCACACGGATTAGTCTGGGAAAGGCCTCGTGTGATGCTGCTTTGCTTCATCCTGCAGATCCTCCACACCAGCTTGGCACATGGGGATGTATTCCAGACACACCCTTGTCATCTGACCTCTGACACTCCCTGGGCAGTGACCCTTCTCAGTCAGATTGCACAACCAGGCTGTCCATCACCATCTCCAGGAAGCCTTCCCTGCCTTCAACCCAGCTAAAGCCTGTCACTTCCCCAAACAGCCACCTTCCCTTCTGTTGCTTTTGTGATTTTTTTCCTGCCCTTGAGCCCGAGCCTACCCCTAGCACAGTTACCAGATGGGTTCCTGAGGCCTTGATTATTTGGAATGTTCTCAAATTCTGAGCACACCCTTACCCAGGCCTGCAGGGAGGCCAGGGCTGAGGTTCTCCTCCAACTCCCACAGGTTGCCCAGCACTGCCTACCTGGAGATGTCCGCTTGGCCTCTACCCACGAATGTGTGTCCCCTAAGCAGCACGACTGTGCCTCCTTCTGCCACCCAGGGGGTGGGGAGCTCAGTACTGACCTAGGCATGTGAGTAAAAACAGGGCATCCTAAAGGGTGACAGGGAACCTTCCCCTAATGGGATACTGAGCCTGGTGCAAACTTTCCAGAGGCTTCCCAGGGTCCCCATTCCACGCTCCCCAAGCGGAGGCTGGTCAAAACCACCTGAGGGCAGCATTCAGGATTGGGGAGGAACTGGCCCCATGGGAGCATGGGGTCCTACCAAGGCCCTCAGCCAACTGCAGGGGTGCTGGGTGGCCCCATCCAGGAATACTAACCCCAAACATGTTATAAACCAGAAGAGGCCCCACTTTTGTCCTAAATTCTGATCCTCCAATTGACCTGTTGGATTATCCTCTGAACCAAAAGGAACATTCCAGGCTGCACAAGTCTCTCCCCAGGCTTGTCTCTGCAGTACGCCCAAAGCAATAGTATTGAGTACATCAACCTGCATTACCCCATTTTGTGAGACAGACTCCTATAGACTAGCCAGGTATTAAAGAAGCAGGGGTGGGAGCCTGCATTGTAACATGTTGTCACTGATCTCCAGCACAAGGAAGGAGATAGCTAGCTCATTTCCTTAGGGAGAGGAATCTTTCCTGAGGGGACACTGCTAGCTGAGAGGCATAAGGGCCTAGAGTAGTCACTCCTTGCCCACTGGACAAACCCCACCCTCTCCTCTGTTGCAGCTGTCAGTGCTGGGAGTATGTCTCAGCAGAAGAGCTCTGTGATACCTGGTGTCTGGCCAGGGCACCCCAGCTCTCCATGGCCTGGGGCCCTGGCAGGGAGCTGTTCCTCACAGTGAAAAGTGAGGCTGGAGAAACTATTCAGAGGGTAAGCTCACTCAGGGAAGTCTGGCATGGAAAGGCAGCCTCTGCCTGAGTCAGGGGAGATAGGACCACCCAGTGCTTGTGGCTCTGAAGAAACCAGGGGAAAGTGCATTTGATAATGGTCTTCCCTGCCTAGGCTTGCTGCTCTGTGGGCCTTTACATTATGTGGGCTGAGCGAAGGTAGGAAGGAGGCAACATGTGGCCTTTTATGTCAATCTCAACCTTACACTTTAAATGTCAGAAGGAATATTAGAAAACATCAGTGTCCCTTTCTAGCATGTGAGGCAAGGCTCAGACATGGGAGGCCACTCACCATAGTCATCCTGGACCTCTAGACACAGTAGAGGTTCATGTCATAGCCACCATGGTGTGGACCACTTGGTCTTCAGACTCAATATTTCTTCCAAGGAGGATGAGCAGGAACCAGAGTCTGGTCGTGGTGGGATTGGCCCCAGAAGAGTTATTTATCTACCAGAAGGTTCACTCTGCTTCACTGATAGACTGATGAGGATGGCCTAGCTTGGGACAGAACAGCAAATCTGGGATGAAAGGAAGAGGTTTTCATTCAGTCTTTTAGAAAGATATTTTCAGGGAAACAGAAGAGAGGCAGGTGACCAACAAAGGACCCAGGAGGAGTCTGGGTGCTTTCTGAAGAGAATGAGGGAACAGGGTCCAGAAGGCCATCTTGGTGGGTATCAGTGAGGAAGCAGATGACATAAGAGAGGTGGAGATCATATTCCTAAACCCCAAGAATCCCTGGGGACCAGTCTGAGCTCTCATTGTCCTTCTCTGCTGCCCTCTCCCTGCCCTGGCATCTAATTATATGTCTTCTCTGGAGGTCTCACAGGTTCTGAGCCCTGGTCAGCTATTCCCAGGAAGTGCCAAGGTCCACTTGGTCCAGTTTGGTGCCCATGGCGTCTTCGGTATCATCGTCTCCAGAGTAGAACTGCTCAACCACTTCCTGCACGGTAAACTGAGGAGGGGGTACCCAGCCCAGGCTTTCCAAGAAAGGTGGGAAAGGAGGGGATGTGGCTGTGTTTTTCCAGGAAGAGTAAGGAAGGGGCCCTGAGGGACACCACCCATGATCCTTACAAAACACTCACTATGTCCAGGATGTTGAGAGGTGAGAGTGAAACAACAACCTGAGAAGACCACAGAGCGGAGTAGGTTGAAAGAGGAGGTAAAGAGGCCAAAAGAAGCCCTTGCAAAATGCAAGAAAGCCCATTTGGGCCACATGCTCATTAGGCAATACCTTTAATGGAGTTGCCCTGGTTCCTCCCCTCCTGAAGTTGGCTTGGTTATACTCCATAGTCAGGGACACCTTAGTAAAACAAGTACTAACCAGTGCTTGGCCCTGAGAGATACCCAGGATGAGGTGTCCACAGAGCAGTAGGAACATGTACCGTAACAGGGCACTGCAAGGCAGCTGTGAGTATGCAGGACAGCAACATGAGCTCAGGTGGAGGGAAGGGCAAAGGTAAAGCAATTAGGCCTAGAAGGACCACACACACAGTCCCCTCAGGAAGGTTGTCAAGGATAACCTTCAGCAAAGTGGAGAAGCAATGCCAACCACCACCTCTCCTGAGGGCCCAGTCAGCCACAGTCACACAAAATAGGTTCTACCTGAAGCCATTACTGCCTCCTGCCCTGAAGGTCTCCGTTCTTCCTGCCCCACCCACCCTCATTCAGCTTTCCTTTCCCAGGCTAACCTCCCTCCCCAAGCTGGCCTCCTCCCTCTCTTCCTTGGCCTCCTTCTCCTGCTTGCTAAATCCCCAAGGAGGGCCCTGGTCTGGGAGGCTGCTCTTCCCTAAGTCTCATTCCAAGGCCTTACTCCACAGGGGAGTTGCCCCAGGCCCAGACCCTGGAGGACTTCAGCCTGTGCACACTCTATGACAAGCTCGAGGACCAGAACTTACATGTGGCAGCTCAGCTGAGCAGGCACAGGAAGGATGCCATGGCCTTCTACAGGGCCACAAGTCAGCAGCTTCAGAGGCTCTAGGTCAGCTCCTCTCTCAGAAAATCACCACCCCTCTGAATACCACTGGAGCCCAAAAGGACCCTCATCACTAAGAAATAATGCAGCACTGGTTCTCCTAGGACTTTCTACAGGACCTCAGCTTAACGAAGTTACAAACTCTGGGCAGAGATGGACACCCTGAGATGGAGGCCAAGGCCACTATGGGAGCAGACATGGGACAGAGCGAAGAGCCACGAAGCAACCACACCTCAGTTTCTCTGAGGGAGCGCTGGCAAGTGGCTCTAGGTGAGAGGCAAGTCAAGGTGGGGTGGGGAAGCATGTGGAGTAGCAGCATTCAGGCTCCCTGCCTGACGGTACAATTCGCCTTTGTAATCTCACCTGGTACTCAACATGGAAGGCAGCACCGAGGCCAGAGTCAGAGTATGCTTTAGGAGTGACCAAGATAACAAGGGGCACAATCGGGTAATTGTCTTGTCAGTATCACAAGGGAACCAAGTAGACCTTCTGGGAGAGGATCAGCTCGGGTGCCATCAACAGAGGAAGGAGCTGCCCTCCTGCTTCCGCACATGGCAGAATTCTGGCACCCCTGTTTCTCCAGAGCTAGATCCTATGCACACCCCTGTGTGGTGTTGTTAACATGTTACTAGGTAGTACTGTGACTGGCAGCCTGACTCAGAGACCCTGCCTGGATTAGGCCTCATTGACTGAATTTGGCCACCCATTCACACAAGAAATAGGCCAAAGATGGAAAAAGGGAAAAGGAACTTCATGTAGTTTCCCTCAAACTGAGGAGAATTGACTTCCCATGGAAGCAGTTACAATCCCTAGAAACAAAAGCCAGGGGATATACATATGTAGATTTACTGGATCTGAAGAGGTAGCCAAATGAGACAAAAGGCAAGAAGTACACATAAGCAGATTTAGTTAGCCAGTGCTAGACAGGCCAGGGTAGGGGGCAATCTCTACTCTCAGCTTCCTGGACCATCCCCCAGGCTGGGGCAGAGGGTGGGGTGGGGTACGAGGGGGCACAACTCTTTGGCCTTTACTATTCAGTATAAGAAAATATGGGATGCAGAAAAACTGTTATTGGTAAATTGTCCTTAATTCCTTAATTTCAGTCTGTTTCGAATACCCCCTGTTTTGTTTATCTCTCAATCTTGAGGGTGTTGGTGCTCCATATCATCTGGTTGGCAATCCAGATTTGGATCAGTATATATAACTCCAATGTAAGGACTCAGATGCTAATTCTTGACGGAAGCAAATTCTGAGCTCTCCCTAGGGGGAAGAACTTTAGTGTTAGTTTGTGTAAGAATTTTTGTTTGTTTGTTTTTTTGCATTATTAGGGATAGAACAACAGGGGTGCTACCTACCACTGAGCTACATCTCCAACCATTTTTACTTATTTTGAGACAGGCTCTGGCTAAGTTGATAAGGCCTTTTGCCTCAGCCTCCCAAACTGCTGTGATTATAATCCTACACTTTCATGACTGGCTAAGAACTCTCTTTTCATAAACTCCCAATTCAATTAGCAAAGCATCTGACTTGGTGTTCCTTCAGCAGTGTGATTTCCAGAGTACTGGGTTATTTTTCTCCAAAGCCATAATGTCCTTCTGAACCTCAGTGCTGAGTTCTCCACTTTCTTAATTTCGAACTCTTTAGAGGAAAGCTTGCCCCACTGTTTCCATGACAATGCCCTGTTGGAGAGCAACCTGGTGGAGTCTTACCTACCAGGCACTATTTCCTATGAGTTGGTTTTTCTTGTCACTTGCTGTGAATAAAATTTGGATCCACACAAAAAAATGAGTGCTCTGGGACCCTGACTTGTGGTCTGTGCAGGTGTGTGGGAGAGGGGAGAAGAAGAGGGGATGAGAGAATGAGGGAGAGAGGTAGTGAAGGAGGGGCCTTTGAGATGGTGGTGGTGGGTCTTATTAAGGAGGGCTGCACAAGTGGAAGCAAACAGCCTGGAAGCACTGAAACCTCCTTCTTAGTTTTTTAGCATAGTCCTGTTCATAGGACACCACATAATTATTATTTTTAAATGGAAGCTACAGTTTCTTCCATGGAGTGCTATGGTTTGAACGTGTTTGGTCCCCTGATTGTTCATGTGTGGGAGGCTTGGTTCCTTGGTCTTGTGAGGTTAAGAGAAGGTGGGACTTTAAGAGGTAGGACACAGTAGGAGGTCCTTAGGGCATCAGGAGTGCTGCCCTCCAAAAGGATTGAGGAAGGTCTTATGGGACCTTGGTTAATTCTCTCTTGAGAAGAGTTGTTTTAAAACAGCAAGCTTGGCCCCTTCATGCTATCTAGCTCCCTGCTTGCCCTCTGATTTCTCCTTCACCAATATGCTCCTGCTGTCAGGGTGCTGTCCATGATGCGGTCCCCACCAGAACTGAGCCGATGCTGTCACCATGCCCTTGATCCTCCCGAAGTGTGACCTAAGTAAACATATTTGCTTCATAAAATACCCATCCTTAGGTGTGTTATTCTAGTATCAGAGAATGGACTAATACAATGAGGGATAGGTAATATGTTCGTTTAGATAAAAAATCTTAAGATGTTGGAAATAAATGCCAATAAAAAATAACAGCATTGGTTTGTAGGAATATGGACAATTGGGCAATTGGCTATTGTAATATTCACATTTTCTATAGTGAGCCCACACTGTTTTTAATAAAACTTCAGCACACTGGAAGGGATCTTAGAAGTCTACTGCAGAGTCTTCATTTGTGTGTGTGTGTGTGTGTGTGTGTGTGTGTGTGAGTGTGTGTGTGTGTGTGTGTCCTGTGGTGCCTTTCCAAGGTCCCTTTACCAAGTATGTCCCCATCCATCCAACCCTCAAGGAGCACCTCCATTAGGCCTGAACCAAGTTGCATGAGGCCCAGAAGAGTGAGAGACAGCACCTGCCTTGGCTCAGGAGCTGCCTAGTTCAGATGCTCAGTTACTCTGTGGAAACTTCTAGAGCAGAGCTTTGTGTGAAGAGCTATGGAAGCTCCGTGGAAGGAATAGAGAATTTTGCCCTGGACAGGAGGGATATCAGGACATTCTCTCTGTTCACTTCGGTCTCCTTTGCTCTCTTTAGATGTGACCCTCAGTGGACTTCAGGACCTTCTTCCTCCTGCCCTTTTCTTTTTGACCTCATTCCTTTGCACAAGCAGGTAGTGAGAGATGAAAGGGCTGTAAATAGCATGCTGCTGTGATGGATGGGCCAGGAGCCTGAATGGTGGAGGGGTTGGGTTGGGCAGAGGCTGTTTCGTTTGATCTGCCTTTTACAGCTTGCCCCAGGATCCCACAAAGTCAGTAATTTTGAAAAAGTTAGTGAGAGAGAAAAAAAAAGGCATGTTATGAAAGCAGTGCTGTATGCCAGAGCACCGAGATGGCTGCTGCTTGTGTTGGGGGACCCGCAGTATTGTGGACTGAATATTCACTGCCCTGAGAGCTAAGCCTTCATTCCTGGAATAAATGCCTTGGACTGGGGGGAAAAAAGCACAAAGGGAAATATACCTCGAAGTGTTCTCCTTCTGTTTTAAGTTACTGTGGCCTCCCCCTGCAGTGCACAGCCCTGGCCGCAGACAGAACCTTCTCACACAAATCTCCAGGGTGTGCCAGAGTATAGGAGAGACTCAGTGTTTCTCTCCTTTTCCCCAGAGCAACTAACTTTGTGGTTTAGAGGCCCCAAATGGTTCCAGGGCTCAGATCAAGCTGTCAAGCGTGGCTCCTGAGCCCAGGGCCATGCGGGAGGGGCTGGGTTCCCAGAGCAGCTGTCTCACTGTGGAGCAGATGCTCGGCTCTGTCTCTTGCCCAGACACCAAACTGGTCAAAGTGGAGCCCCAACCTCAAAGGTGGCATCTCAAGGCTTCATGCTCATTAGGTCTGTTTGCAACTTGGAAGTAGGCAACTGGGCACATCATTTGGCTGCCTCTTTTGTCTCCGGTGTGATTTGAGACTCTTGTGTTCAAGTAGGTTCCCAAGCCTTAATGACAACGTGATCCCTCATTCGCAGCCCAGAGTTCTCTTGGCTACACTGCCTTTGACATTTGTGTATCCCTCGAATGGTCTATTAAAACAGCCATGCATTTCCCAGTTTTTATTAGTTGGAAAAAATATATATCAAAATACCTGAATATTTCAATCAGATCCTCCAGTGAGAAGTTGGAGGCTGGGGCTTTCCTGAAGGACTTTGTGGAGGAGAGAGACCAGAGGGAAACACGAGGGAGGTCAAGAAGGAAAGACACTAAAAGTTGGCCAACGACAGAATCCCTGGCTGGAATGTGGGCTGCCCTGGGATGTGAATGCAGGAAGGCAAGACAGTGTCCCCACGTTCCCCACTGCCTGCCAGGAAAAGACCACTCATAGTCACCTTCATCTTCAGCTCAGATTCCAAGCCTGTCATTAAGACTTTCTCAGTCTGCTTGTCCACCTGAACAGAGTTTGCAGTGATTTTTTTTTTTTTTTTTTGGTGTAGCTTGTCCTCTGTCTGCCAGCTCTTCCATACTGATCGCTGGCCATGGTGTCCCCTGCCTGTCTCCTCACTCGCCAGTTCTCCAGGGTAAGTCCTAGGTTCTGTTTCTTTCTGCACCCCTTCTTCCTGGAATAATGCCTGCCAAATAGTAATTTTGCCGGTAATAATACCAAGAATAAAACAGGGATAGGCTACATGTATCGAGTGCCCCTGTGCACCACTGACAAGTGTTAGAACGTGTATGAACTCATTTAATCCTCACAAAAATGCTTCGTGTTAGATGGTTGTGCAACTTATCAAAACTCACACACGAAACGGGCAGCGCCGGCCTGTCTAACTTCAAAGCTCATGCTCTTGACTCTGTTAAATTGATGGAGGGGAAAATGAATGAAACCAAATGCTGGAAGTGCCAGAACTGAGCTAGAGATAAGAAATAGCTGTCCATGTGCCAGCAACAAAGGGATGGGCTTTATTCTGCTCCGTTCCATTGACGGAGGCCACTGCCATCATCTAGAATGTGTGTAATTTTAAAGACCTATGATCACTGGATCCTTCTACTTGGGATTTGGGTGTCCAGAAACCTGGATTGGTTTCAAGGTGGATCTGTTGGAGGACTAAACCTGCACCAGGCCACTATGCTTTCTGCTATCCTTTTGTTCTGTTTAGGCCAAGTCTCACAGCTGCTGTGGGTGACATCAGGAGCTAATGAACTTGAAACAAATAGCACAAAATATGCCAGAAATCTAATTCTAGCTTAAACCACTGCCAGTTATTTAAGGAAAAGATGGATGAGCTAAGAACACTCTGGGTCACTGCCGGGCAGTAGGGGTCTGTCTGCTGTAGCTCATGACTCTTCAAAGCTCAGGTAGAATAACTAGCTGCCCACAGAGAAAGGTTTCTCTCTCTTGTGAGGCACTAACCCTTCCCCAGGTTCTTTCTTTCTACAGGATGTTGGCTTAAACTCACACTTATCTGCAGGCAAGAAGACTGAATGCCCACTGCAAACCTTTTTCATGAAGGTAGTTTTTTCCTGGAGTAACTTATAGATCCTAGTTAGAGTTTACCTTTTCCTGGACTGTGTTAGGTGATCCCAGTAACTGTTTACAGTACTGTAACTAACTCATATCAAGAGTTAGTTACAGTAACTGTAACTAACTCATATCAAGTCACTTGGCTTTGTTCTTGAAGCAGGAAATATAATATTGACCACATGGTTGGTAGTTTTATTAAATTAATACAGGACTCTTTCAATAGTTAGATGATAACACTACTGGGCGCATCTGCAATGTACAAACCTATGGGATTCCACTGTGTAGTTTGAGAATGAAGAACATTTTCCCACTGTAATTACATACAAAATATTAAAAAACAACAATAATACTTGAGTTATCTTTGCAATCTCTGTATTACATCAGATCTAGAGAAAGTTGCTCTCATCTGGGCTGAGAGGAGTTTGATGCCATGAATTGATTGTAACTCTGCTATTGATCTGCCTGGCTTCCCACCTTTAGCCTGCACAGTTTGAAATTGAGTCCACTTTGCTACAAATCACTAGGGGAGTGCCATAGTTTATTTTGTGAGTAATTCTAGCCCAAAGGAGACTGCATTCAATAAGACAGCGATCTGTTGAGCAATTTCAGGATCACTGTCATTTTTATGTCATTTTAGGTCTTGAACAGACCCTAGAAACTACCAGGAAACGAGTTCTATTGCAACATATTGGACATTTTTCTTTCTAGTCTTGGTAGCGATGTGGAAAGCCACTGAAGTTGGTATCAATGGGGAGAGGGTGTTGTGGTTTGAAACTTATGTTGGAATTTAAGCCCCATTGTGAGGTATTCAGAGGGTAGCAACAATTTGACTATGGTGTCTAGAGGTGGGTACTTTGGGAGGAGATAAGGATTAAATAAGGTCATTAGGGTGGAACCCCATGATTGAATTCTAGTGGCTTTAAACAAAAAGAGACAGAAACCACAAGACACACAGGCACACTCCCAGTCTGATGACCATCCCCAAAACATTGGGCAGCAAAGAATTGATATGAAAAAAATAATGTAAAATATTGCATTATTGGCTAGAGGTATAGCTCAGTGGTAGAATGAATATTTGTCTAGCATGTCCAAGGTTCTGGTTCAATCCTCAGTCTCTCTCTCTCTCTCTCTCTCTCTCTCTCTCTCTCTCTCTCTCTCTCTCTCTCACACACACACACACACACACACCCATACACACACACATATACATACAGAATTGCATCAATACTATTGTATATTGCTTATATACCTTAAAAGGGTTTATTGGGTTAAATAAAATATATTACTAAAATTAATTCTATGTTTTTTTATACTTTTTTAAATGGGTCTACTAAAAATTTTAAAATTACAAATGTCATATTCAAGTTTTAACTGACAGTATTGATCTGGACCTACATGGTTGCCTCCTTCAGAGGCCCAGCATGTGCAGAAAGCAGAGGTAGCTGGAACACAGACCTGGGCTGAGGACCAGGAGTGTTGGTATAAGCTCTATAAATTAGCATGGCTTATTTATCAGCTTCTCTTGACTTAGCTTCTGCATCTGTCATATGAGAATTTTAATCTAAAATTGGTTTCTCTGCGTCATTTGGCCGTAGTGATTAGTGATTCCAGCACAGGGCACCAATCTGCTGCCTTTGGTTCTGATTTCTACTCTACCACTGAATTGCTGTGTAGCTTGGGGCAGGTGACCACAGTGGTGGCATCTGTTCATCTCCAGTGCTAGCTTCTTGGTTTTCTAAAAGAATGAAGGAAGACGAGTGCCACGAATGTCACCTCTGAACTGGAGATAAGGTGGTAGGTAGGTTCTGTCAGTTCAGGATGACCAGAGTCTCTGCCATGGTTTACCTGGGCTCAGATTTGAGTGGACTCCAAGCTTGGATGATAAAGGCAGTTGGTGTGAGCAGCTGTACAGAGACAAACAGGTTTATGCTGTGGATTCTTCTAGAGCTGCAAAGGCTCAGTGGAGTCAGAGCTCTATTTGACACCCAGTCTCTACTTCTAGCTGTTGGCTGGGGACCCTGTCACCATGAGTGAGAAGTTTGGAGCCCACGTGGACATACCTTGTGAGGTCCAAGGGACAGTGGGAAGTGTCATTTGCTCAGCAGGCCCCTGGCACCAGCATGAGAGTGACAGAGGGCACCACCCTTCGTTGGCAGCAACAGCCAACCCACCCTGACCTTTCTTCAGTGCTGTGAGTAGTGGCATGGCTCAGAGTGCTGTCTGTCCTCAAAGGAAAACTAGACCAGAAAAACTACAAGGAGAAAAAAAGGCATCAGAAAACTAGAAAAAGGGAAACTTTCCAAAGTATGATCAGGGAGGAAATAGCAAGTGAGATGTTGTATGATTTGAAGATGGAATGCATGACCTGCTAATTGAAAGCTGCCTATGAAGAACATTTGATATCAATACAATTTACTTAACCAAATTACTGTTGTTAGTAAGTAACAGTGACAAAGAATTATCCAACATCCACACTTTTAATTTCAGTGATTATTATTTATGCATGATTTATTACCCCCAGTGCAAAGCACAGCTGGAAGGATCACAGAGATGACTCATGATTTCCTGAGGCCAAAGTTTTGTTTTGTTTTGCCAAAATGATGGTTTTATCGAATCCCCCAGGATGACAATCTGCTCCTGATAGGTCCCTAGCACCAAATGCATTGGAGGAAATGCAGGAACATTGAATTATAACTTTGTTTCTGATAAAAGGTTCAACCTTCCCTTTGTTCTTAAACAAGAAGCTCCAACTAGAGATCTTGAGAAGGATACAAATCTAATACTTTCTTTAAGACAGTAGTTGCAGACTACAAAGAAGACATAGGAACACCATGTTATATTCAAATGGCTTGAAATGATTTAATTACAGTATTCCTTTCCTTTCTAGGAAGCCTGCTTTTCCAGGCCCTCTGAAAATACACATAGCACATTCTCAAGCCTGCACAAAAAAAAAAAAGAATTTGCATAATTGTTATATTCAGAGAGCACTGGGGCAGAGAGGGTCACATTCTTGTTCCTATATCTAACTCTGAATCAGGCAACACTGGTCCAATTGCTGGAGACCATCCTTTGCCTATTTCAGATGGAATTGGACAGCAGTGGACAACATTTGCATTTAAATAAAGATATGCATTATAACATGAGCATTTAAATAAAAATCTCCTGCGTAGAAAAATTCGGGAAATGGGAAGCCTAGACTATATCACACAATTAACCAAAAACAACAGCAGTTAGCAATGAGGGTGAAATTGTTGGATTTTGATAAATTAAAAGCAGTGACTTGTCTCCTAAAGAGTCTCATTCACAGATTTTCTGATTGTCATTGACTCTGAGCAACCACTTTAACTGTGTCCTTTGGGCATCAGGAGGGGAACCTAATGCTTGGTCTGAGGCACCTTGATATATCCGTCTATCCGAGAAGACTTTGGCCAACCCCTCCTGTCTGTGGGTAGGATTTTGAACAGAAATCTCCTCTATTAATCTCCTTAATAGCCAGAACGGAAACCATTAGGCCACTGACAGGTCGACTTTCTTAGCTGCTGCAAATTTTGGTTTTAATCCATTGCCAATGTTCTCATTTGTAAACCCTCTCTTCTCTGTCAACTGGTATTGCTGCTTCTTTTCCCAGACCTCTGACATTCAGCATCAGGGCAAATTTTTAACCTAAACACCCTCCATGCAAATGAGTGGGGCAAAGTCTCCTATGAATAAGGCATAGATGAAGGGGTTAAGTGTTTTGGTGCCTGTTTACCATAATCTCCATCTAAACAGCAAATAAACACCAATTTTAAGTAAAGGCAGTGTACTTCTATGCAAATGAAGATACAAGATAACTCCTCTCCCCTTCCTATTTCCTGATCAGATTTCCGACAGCTTCTCTCACCAAACTCCTTCTTTCCGGAAATACAGGGGCTGGCTATGCTTCAAGTAAAGGTGTAGGCCCTTCTTCCTACCGCCTTCTCTAAACTTTCATTTGGAGGGAAGCTTGAATCCATGTCTGTGTTTAGGCTTCCTACTCCATTTATGAACTGGGAGATTCTCATTTGTTCCAATTCTTAGTTTTCCCAGTTGACTTTTAGTGGAACATTTAAAAAGTAAAATCTTTTTTTTTTAATGCAAAAATTAAACTGCCTTGCCCTTTCTAGTTACCAGTATATCATGTCAAATCTTTAACTCTGTTTGTTTATTTCTGTTCCAACTGGATTGGATCATAAATTCTCCTATCTTTTACTCCAGCTTATCTTGAAGATAGCAATTTTCTGATTAAAATTTTGTAATATATATAACCTGGCAGGCGAGAGGTCTAGTCCCTGTTCTATGGTAGAGTCTATTGTACACCAGGGGACATTTATGAACAAATTTAGGATGCCATCCCTACATGGGTAAGTGTGGAATAGGGATAAATTGATTTTTTTTCCTTTCCTTTTTTGGTATGGGACACTTAACCACTGAGTATACATCCCCAGATCTTTTTATTTTTTTTAGTTTGGGACAGGGTCTCACTAAGTTTTTTAGGCCCTTGGTAAGTTGCTGAGGATAGTTTTGGACTCACGATCCTCCTGCCTTAGCCCCCTGAGCTGCTGGGATTACAGGTGTACCTGGCTTGATTTATGTTCTTGACAGAATTTTGAGCTCTTAGGATGAGTGAGATTTAAACATCTGTAGAATTACTTATTATTACTGTCCCATTCACCTGATGTCTTTAGTATATCAAATCTTTGCCTTTTTGCTAATATAACAAGTGCTCAAGGTGATATCTTTGGAATGCTACAAGATTCCAAGATGTTTTCTGGATCCCTAATGAGACTTTCTGAAAGCATCCAGGAGAGTTTTACTATTAAACATCTATAATTATGTTCCAGTTATTTGGACAAATAAGGATTGGCAATAACTCTGTCCAATATTCAGTGCCAAAAAGCATGGTTGGAAGGTTTATTTTTTATAATGAAGAGGGTCTTCTTCCTCCCTCTTCCTTTCATCTCTCTCATACACACATACATATAGAGAAACACAAAAATCCAATACAGCATAGGTCAGAACACAATAAAACTCTTGCTTCTTTCTTCTCCATTCTTAATCCCAACAGATTTTTCCCTGTTTATTTTAAGATGAACCTCATTTAACAAAACCTTCTTGTGTGAACACCAAAGACCTAATTAATACAAGTTGTGTGTGTGAGAAAATGGAATTTTTATAACTTATAAAATAGGAATTCCTCATTTTTCCCTTTTGAACCTTAGCACCTCAGATACTCCCGTTGAACATCAGTCTATCTGAGGGATGTGCCACACCCTTCATCAATTGATTATTATGGGCTTGACTTTCTAGTAGGGGTTCCTACCTTATGGGTTTCTTTCAGAAAAATGTAATTTTTCTTTGCTAAGGAAATAAGTTTTTGAAACAAAAGACTTTAAGTTATTTCATCATTTTAAAATCTAAGCTTTAAGTAGAATATAAATACATTCTGTAAATAGGCAAACAGAATGTACTAGTAAAAGAGAATGGGAACTAGTACTGGGGATGGAACAGTCCACCATCAATTTGCACAGAGCATAGTCATTCGATGGTCCTTTCCCATTGCCCTCCTAGCTTGGTGGCAGTCTGAATCATTAACAGGATTTGTGAGAACAAAACAGTAAAATTCAGGAGACAAAGGTTGGTAATTGCTTTACATTTTAAAGGAACTCTATTTCAGTAGGACTTCAGAGCTATGTCCTGGAAGAAGAGGTGACTAGAAAGTGTAATCAGACTCCCAACAGGTCTTGTGGATCGTTTAATTGCCATTGTTTTGCATATGATCCAATGGAACAGGATGGGTGAAGAATTGAGTATGCTCACCATTAGCCAGAGAATTTATAGGCAGCCTCCCTACTCTGTGATCTCCGGTCCCCCACCATCCACATTTCTGCTTTGTGAAGCCCCACTCCACACATAGAAGCACACATTCTTATTCCTTTTAAGTTATGAGAAGCTGACTCGTCCAAGTTCAGTTTCCAATAGTTTCTGTGTTACCTTGCTCTCCTCCTTTTCCTCCTTCTTCCTCTGTCTTCATTGAGCTCAGGCCCTTGCATTTTTTTTGTACATTCCTATGTCCCTTCTTGTTCAAGAGGCACCTAACACGTTGCTATAATCTTTACACACATCTTACCACACTTAAGACACTTTGCAAACAGTAGGTACTTAATAAGGTCTAAAAATATATCTTTGTGAATATTTGTGATGTTCCCTACTTAGTTGTCTCACATGGCCTTTCCTTGGTAAGCATATGCAGAAAAAAAGGATCAAGGATTTCATTCTCTTTCTATAAAAAGACTAATACCATGAGGGGGACTCCACTGTCATGACCCAATCTGACTCTTAATCACCTCCCCAAATCCCGTCTCTATGTACCATCACATTGGGGATTAGGGTTGCAACACATGAATTTTGAGGAGAAACACAGCATTTCGTCTGCAGTAAACTGGTGCTGTCTGTAAGCACAGTGCTCTGTGATTCAGGTAGGGTCTTCTACCCCAAACTATCATTTCCTTTTGGACAACTTGAGTTCTACGGTACCTGTGGGCAAGAGAAAGCCCTGCCTCCCACCTTTCCAGCTTCCTAAGCCAGGTGACCTTTGCCCAAGGTGTTCTCCTGCTTGGTGCTTCCAGAAAGGAAGCAAGACATGGGTCAGACCAAGCAGCATTTGGGATGTTTTTTTTTTTTTTTTTTTTAGAAAGAAACAGTTTTGTATTTGTAGAAAAGTGGACAAAGAAGCTTTAGTCAGAGAAAAAAATCACGTGAAAACGTTTTGATGTTGAGAGAGAAGATAAACAATAGGGAGGAATAAAAGATGACACTGGCTGGTTGCTGAAGACATTCCTGGTCATAAAAAGGGCAGGACTTTTCTCTGAAAGCAGCAGGGACTTATGGAAGACTCAACCTTTGACTGATATTGAAAACCATTCTTATAAGGTAATGTGTACGGTGAGTCCAGTTTATTGCCCATTTTTGTAACTCTGAAATTAAGAAGTTTAATCAAAGTCTTGACCACAGATTTTCCCCAGAGAGACTTGAAGATACCCAATACACAAAACAAATCCCTTTTGAATATCGATATAGGATTATATTTTTTAGCATCTAATTATAATTTCTAACTTTCTATGTGAAGTCTGCCTAGAGGGTACAGTTATCTGTGAATTTCAACTTCTATTTAGCACTCCTATCCTATCCCACCCTGAAAACCTGACAGGTCTCACTATAGTATCTAGAATGGAGAAAATGACCATGGCATTGAGTCATGGGACTTACTGATCTTCAGAGGTTAATGGAGAAGAAGATTATGAACTTTCTGAACAATAAGAGATGATGTCGATTATTCTTTGTGAATTGTAAATCATCGCAATGCTGATTATGGGGTGTATGTGTGTGTGTGTGCGCACACATGCATACACATGTAAGTAAGTATTGTATCCTAGATAATTATTTGAGACTTATCAGGGAAGAGTAATTTTTTAATGCGTGCAACTCATAAAATGCATGTTAAGCCTTGGATACTAAATCCATGCCAAGATCTCAGCCTACTGGAGAAACGGAGAAGCAAATAGATAGTGATGGGCTTACATCACAAAGTCTATACCATGTGCTTCACACATATATTCCTTTCCCTAAGGACATTCTGTGTGGCATAACATGGAGTGGCTCTGCAGAAAGAAACTTTATTTGGTGAGGACAGTGTCAAATGAATCTTACTAAAATGAGAAGATTTTTCACCTTGGGCTAAAGCAAAGTGCCAAGAAATCTGATCACCCCGGCTACATCTCTACAGTTCATTTCTTTTCTGAAATGGTCTTCATTTCTGGGTGTGGGGTGAGTTGTCTCATGAACTACAGGGGCTGTATTAGTCAGGGTTCTCTAGAGGAACAGAATCCACGGGAAGTATGATTATAAAAAGGGGATTTATTAGATTATATTGTACAGCTGATGTCTCAGAACAAGAGGGATCAATGATGCTACTCCAGTCTGAAGGCTGTTGGAAACACCCTGGAGAATCACTGTCAGAGTCTGCTTTGGAAGAGTGATTGCAGCAGTAATCAAGAGCCCATTCAAAAAGAATCCAGCTTGCATCTGCTGCTGCTTCCTTGTTTTCCCAACTTTTATTCCATCCAATCCTCCAACCTTTTGGATGGTTCTGCCTACACCTAAAGAGTGTCTCCGCCTTAGTTTGCTATCCCACATGCCATTCATTCCTAGACACACCCTCACTGACACATCCAGAAGCCTCTTCATCATTGGCATGTCTTAATCCGATCAAGTTGAGGATTCAAATTAACCATTACAGGGATGTTTGTAGCTACTAGTGATGAAATGTGTCCCTTGCTGCTGAAATGTAGTGTAATCTTGGTTTGCTAGGAAATCCTCGTTTGCTTTCTCCCAGTTTTTGCCAGACTTTGGCTCCAATTTTGCATACCGATGTCACAAAGACCATGAAAGCCGGGTGGGATTACCTATTACCACTATTACTATTATTAGCAAGGAATTAGAGCCCAGTGTGGAAGAACACCTGATTATTCACACTTAGGCATTGTGGAGGAGTTAGGGAAGGAGACTATGTCTCTGTGTCTATATGTGCCTCTGTATGTCCATGTATGTGTGTACCTATGTACACACATACATGGACATACCTATGTTTATGTTTGTGTTGTTGTGTATGCACTAGCTTGGGGCTAGTGCAGGAAGCAGGCCTAGAAGAAAGGCATCCTTCTTTACACCTGAACTCTATGTATGAGATAGGTACATATTAATTTTTACATATTTCCTTTGCTTCAAGGGTAAGCAGCTCCCAGCTCTCCTTGTTTTGAGCTTAGGGATGATCATTTTCTATGCAGCTGGGTGTAGCAGGGAGCACTTATTGGACTTTGGAGAACTCATGTCTGATGCATTTGGACCTGTTTGTTTCTATGTCTTATGGATAATAACTTTTTACTTCTTGGGCAGCTTTGGTTTTATTTACTTTAGCATAGAATATTCCACCCTTTGAAAATATTTCTCTCTTTTATCTGTTCTATAATATTAAAAACACACCAGTGAGTTTATATTTAAAAAGGAGAAATGTCAAAAACATATTTATAGCATCTTTCTTTTAATCCTTGTTTACAGGACATGGAGGGGGAAAATAGCTTCTAGGTTATATTCTATTTTGTCCATTTGGGGAAGAAGTTGATTTTTCTATTAAAGTTTCTAAGACTTTTGTGTTGGACAGATGTTAAGGATAAAAAAAAAGTATGTCATATCTCTGGCCTTAGTACCTTATAGTGTATGTTAATATAATATTAGGATAATTAGAATTTTAAAAAGTTTTCTAATTATATTAAAGTTTTTAAAAGCCATTCAGCTTTTGAATGTGTCATGTTTTAATATGTTCAATTTTTGTTTTTAGCTATTTGGAACATAACTTACCATGTTATATTTTAGGATCCTGGGGCAATTATGAAACTTTATCCTATATTGGATCAGAGGCACACAGAACATACTACAGAGGTACTGAAAAGTGGTTGAGTAAGTTAAATTTCCTTGTGGTAGAAATACTTGTGAATGTCCCACTGCTTGGTGACATGGACAACAAATGCCCTTAGCTATGGGTAATTTCAGGCTGTTGCTAACAGAAGCAATGACTACATAAAAGGATTTCAGTTGTTGACAAAATAAACCGATGGAAATACCGGAAGGAAAAATATTCTACCTTTAAGAAAGTCAAGAGCTTTCTTCTTTTCATTTGGAAGCAATGAGTTGAGCACTTTGAGGAGTACAATTTGTACACAAATTAGTTATGCTTTATAGCTATGTGTGTGTGTTTTGGGCAGGGGAAAGCATTTATGGCCTTGCTTTATTCTCTCACAAAAGCTTATTAGTAATATATAAACCTGTGATATAATGCAATAGATACCACAGTGACTGAACTGAAATGAAAGGATACCATTAATTTGCTAAAATTCTCATATTGAGGGTCATTCAATCCATTACAATTACAAAGCTATGTCTGCAAGAGTCAAGTTAATATTATGGAAAGATCTAATTATCTGCAGTTAAATTTATTTCATGAATGTTTTATGGCAGCCTTGAATTTGTACATTTCTAAATGATGAAAAAAATTGTATAATCAGAGACTGTCTGGCCGTTGTGTTGACTGTTCCTGTAAGCTGAGAAACTCTTTAATGTCATTTCTTTATTTCTGCATCCTCAGTTCCTTGGAAATTGTCAGGACCACAGAAGAGACAATAAATATTATCTTAAAAGGTGCATTATAATTTACAGATTTTTGTTTGTGTCATTTTATGATATATGAAAAAAGTCCTCCATGTGCACCATGATGCTCAAGGACAGTCTTCCAGTGTGATGTGCCCCTTCAAACCTCTCTCTCCTATAGGGCTTCCTAGGGAAGCTCCTCTCCCCTTATGATGTTGGTTATTCTGAGGGGGATGGATACAGGGCTCCTGGGATAACTCATCAGATATGTCTTTCCACTCCTGAATTTAGTTTGTGTTCAAAACTGGTAGGTTGCAGTAGCTCTTGGACCAAACAATTTCAAATACCAAACATTGTGCTTGTTAATTAGTTATCTCCCAAGCCTAATCATATATTGTACAGTGTACTTTGTGTCTCTGTAAACTAGTCCCCCAACAAATTAGGAATCATAGGTGGGTCCAGAGATAGATAAAATTACTGTACCATGTACTGCTCTATCCCTGTATTACCTCAGTCTTCAGTATCGTACCTTCTACTGCTGCCCCCAGCATTGCTGGGACAGTGGATACCTAGATTCTATTTTCTGTGTGTGTGTGTGTGTGTGTGTGTGTGTGTGTATGTGTGTGTGTGTGTGTGTGTGTGTGTGTTTATGCCATTGATGGTTTTGACATTGTTGGGTAAGGCAGTATTCCCTTCAACTTTTCTCTTATTATAGGCTGGTGGTACTGATTGGAAGTTCTAAATCCAATTCAGTTGATTAAGATATTTTTCAGATTGCAGATCCTACCCAAATTCACACTGATCACTTATATGAGATAGGTACATATTAATTTGTTAACTGAAAAATAAGTGAGAAGAATTTTTTTTAGGATTCAAAATAATTGTCTTTGTATCAGGCAGATATCTGCATTGTCATTCTCTTAAAAATATCAAAAATTGTAGTATGTTTTAAAATTGGGTTTAAAAGGTCAGCCTTCTATCTCTCCCAGTGGGTTGAGTTAAGGTATTAGATAAATATTTATTTCTCCATCTATGTGATTGAAAGATAAATGTATGTACTTATATATCAATCTCATTATTGATTGTATTTGTGATGTATAAAGTTGACATAAACAATAAAGATTGAAAAAGAAAAAGAAAAAAATATTGGCCTTCTATGTCCTTGGCTTGCAGTATTGAGTAATCCTACAAGTGAGAAAATGCACCACAGTAAAACTCAAAAGCAAATGTTGCCCCTTCATTGTTGCATGTTAGGTGGCAAGCACATGTATTTGATCTCTCCTGGTGTTCCTGGTCACAGTGGATGTCTTAACTGGAATGCTTGATGGAGCAGTTACCACTTAGCCAGAGGCAAGAGCTTCATAGACTAAGAATCAGACTGGCAAACCCAGATTCCGGAACAGCCTGTTCAGTTCCTTCTATCTTAGACACAGACATGCGAGGGGGAACCTTTAGCACCAATGGGCTGAAAGTCCCTTTAATCCTGTTTGTATTTAATGTGTAGGAGTCCTACATAATCCAGACACTTTGTTTGTTCCTTTGAAAGGTGAAATTGCTTATCTACTTCAAAGGCTAATTTAAAAAAAACTGCTTGAATTAATAGCCACCCTTCATTACCCCACACTTTATTGAGGTATGCATAGTAATTTTATTTGCTTTTACTTTAGGGACTGTCACATCCTTATGTTCAGTTCCTTCTTTGTTCTTTCAGTGTGATGCCTATAACTTCAGAAAGATCTTTATGAACATATATAGTTTCCCCATACATTTTTCTTCTTATTCCATTGCCTTAACACTTGATATGGATCTGTAATTCTAATTGAAATGCATACATATATGCAATTATCTCTCTCTTATGTATGTATACATATTTGCATTGCTTGTGCAGATGCACACACGACATATGTCAAAAATATTGGAAGAAAATAGATAAACACATTATAACATTAAAAATAATATGTTGAGTGGTAGGGTTATGGTAATTTTATTTTCATGTTTTAAAAATTCTTATAACAAACATAAATCAACTTATTATCAAAAAATATTATTAAAATTGTCCTAGGAAGTTAAAATTAACAAATTATAAACAAGATATAGCTATATCAATGTGTGTTTGAGTGTGTGTGTGTGTAGACACGCATACCTTGTTTTTTGACCATCTACTGCAAAAAGAATCTACTGAATAGGGACTGGCTGAAAAGAAAAACGTTTTAATTTAAGTGACAGGCCCTCTAATTTGGTACCATATTTCACTGCCATTGTGTGGCCAATCAGTTTTATGGTAGGAAAGCATTTGGGCTATGACTAAAACAATGCCTTATGGCATTTTATGATTGTATATCCTAGTTGCAGAGTTCAAATGTACATTTTAAGATTTGTAAAATGTGAACTAATTTTTGTCACACAACCTCAGAAAACAAAGGAGAAAGATGTACTGCCCAATACAATTTTTGAGGTCAAGGTGATCTTAGTATGGACCCCCGACAGACATTGTAAGATGAAGAAACTGTAGAGCATCATTTTACATGAACACAGGTGGATATAGAAATCCTTAACAAAATATTAGCAAATTGAAGATTGCAATATAGAAATGAATAATGCATAGTGACAAAGTGACATCTCAGCCCTGCAAGTTGTAACATTTAAAAATTAATCAGTGTAATTTTCCACATCAACAGAACAAAAGAAAACATATGATCAGCTCAATAGATGTTAAGAAGGCAAGATAATACTTTATATGCTTAAAAAACAAACTTTAATCAAAATAGGAAAATAGGAACTTCCTCAATCTAATAAAGGGTATCTATAAAAATCCCATAGCAAACATCTTACTCCATGATGAAATACTGAGTATTTTTTCCCTAGGACTTGGAATAAGACAAGGATGATCAATTTTTATCATTCTTACATTATACTGAAAGTTTCAACCAGGACAAACAAGCAATCAAATAAATAAAAAGCATAATATTTGGAAAAGTAGAACTGTCATCTTTTGCAGATGACATGATTTGAGGTTAGAAAACACGACTTTACCAAAAAACAAACCTACTAAAACTAATGATTTAAGAAAACCATTGTATGTAAAGTCAACATACAAAAATCAACTGTATTTCAATAAACCAGCAGTGAGCCATTAAGGAATAAGAATGAAAATATGCTTTTTACAATATCATCATCATTAAATTCTTAGGAATAAAAATAACAAAAATGGTTAAGACCTCTACATTGATTTTTGAGAGAAGTTCAAAATAATTTAAATAAATAGAAAGATGCAACATGTTTAGGGGTTGGAAGACCTAATATTACAATGTCTCTATTCTTCAAATTATCTGTAAATTAATTAATTTTCTATAAAATTTCAATGATTGAATGGGAATAAATTTATATAATATTTAAGATTTCTATTGTAGTTTTTTTTAATTTTTAGTTTTTTTGATGCTGGCGATTGAACCCAGGAACTTGCACATGCTAAGCACATGATGTTCCACTGAGCTACCCAGCCCTATAAATATTTCTATGAATATCTTATAATTCAATTTAAATTCCTATAAGTTTAATTTTTTGGTAAGCTAAAATTTATGTAGCTACATAAAGAATTTAGACTAGTCAAAAGCCATATTGGATAGGAAGAGTCAAGTTGGAAGAATTATACTGTCAGTTTTTAAGACATATAATAAACATTCACAAATTTAAAATATAGATAGAAAAATACACCTATGGGACTGAATAGAAAGGTCAGAATTAGGATATAATAGATACAGTCAATTAGTTTTTGACAAGGATGACAAAATAATTTTTTTTTCTCAAAATAGAAAATGGAAAGTCTTCCCAGCAAATTTGTGCTGGAACAAGTATATAGTTGTATGGAGAAATATTTAAATTCTACTTAATAAAAATTAATTCTAGATAGTTTGTAGAATTAATCATGAGAGCTAGAATTGTCAGTCATTACTATAAGACAATATAGGAGAATACCTTCCAATTTGGGGATAGACAAAAATTTCTCCTAGAGAACACAGTACATTTAATAATAATAATTTGGTTTCCATCAAAATTATACATGTCTGCATCAATACATTAAAAAGTGGTCAGTAATCCCTAGACACAAGGAAAATGCAAGTTAAATGGCAATGTCATACCACTTGACACACAGCTAGAAGAGCTAAAATCAAGAGCCTGTTAACACCAAAGTTGACAAAAATATAAATCAACTAGAAACTTCATACCCTGCTTGAGGGATTATGAAATGGCACAGGGACTTTGGAAAACCAGTGCTTTTTCACTAAGCTAAGCATCCATCTCCCACATGATCCAGCAATCTCACTTTTGGGTATTTACTCCAAAGAAATAAAAACATTACGACCACAACGAGACTTTACAAAAATGTTGACAGTGGCCTTATTCATGAAACCCTCAGACTGGACATAGCCTCAAAGTCCATGCACAGCATAAAGAATGATCAAATTGTGGTGCACCCACACACTAAAATGATACTTGGCAGAAAAAGGAAAATGATTGATAACGTTCAGTGATGTAGATGAATTTCAAATGTGTTATATTGAGTAAAAGGTATAGAATACAAACAAGAACATATTCTATGATCCCATTTCTATGTCCTTCCAGAACAGACAAAGCAACCATGGTGGGGACAGAAAATGTCTGCTCCCGGGGGAGGGTTGACTCAGAGGAGGATGAGGGAACGTTCCAGGTGAAGGGAATGCTCTTTCTGCGTCTGGGTTTGGGTTAGGGTTACAGGGTGCATACACTAGTCCCCTCTCATCTGTTGTTTTGCTTTCCACAGTTTCAGTTACCCAATGTCAACTGAAGTCCAAAAATATGAATGGAAAATTTCATAAATAAGCAATTCATAAGTTTCAAATAACTTATTGTAGTATATTGTTATAATCATTCTGGTTTATTCGTAATATTGTTTACTCATTGACCTCCAGCATTCTTTTCTGTATAAAGTCTTTTTAAAACATCTTGACCATTTTTCTTGGCTTATTTGTATATTTTTCATCATTGACTTGCAGTAATTTTTTGTATCCTCTGGACACTAGGCTTTTTTTAGGCACTGTATAGGTATTGCAAACATTTCCTTTTGGCCTATAACTTTCTTAACAGTGTTTTGTTTATGAGAAGAGATTTATAATTCTGATGAGAAACGTTTCTTATATATATGTGTAATATAATATATTATAATATATCAGGTATATTAGTGTGATATATATATATATATATATATATATTTATATATATATATCTAAATATGGTTTTAGGCATCCACTGGGAGGCTTGTTTATCTCCTCCATGGAAAAGGACATACAGCTCTTGATGTTCATTGAAGTGTACACTGAAGATATGCACATTTTATTTTCTCTAAATTCTGCTTTACATTATAAAATGCCCTTTCTCTTTCCTTATTTCTTTCTTTCCACTCATCTAATCCTCTGTTAATCTATATTTTTGTATGTAGACCAGTTCTGACAAATAATTGGAGGAAACACAGTATATTTTAAGAGAGGTTTGACTGCTGTTGTCTTATATTCCATAGTATCATGTGGTAGATAGTAGCACTTTGGTAGGAGAAGGATTTCAGTGTAAACTCTGCTCTGATTACTTATTAACTCTTTCTTTCAGCAAGTTACATAAACTTTTTCAACCACAGCTTTCTCACCTGTCAATGGGAGTATGAATGCCTATATTCCAGAGTTGTTTTGAGGAGGAAGCAAGAAAATGCCTATGCTGACCCATAATGGAGGGGGCGGGGCATGGGAAGAACGGAGAAACTTTGGATTTGGCAAAGGGGAGGGAGGTGAAGGGGGCTGGGGGGGTAGGAAAGATGGTGGAATGAGAAGGACATCATTTCCCTAGGTACATATATAATTGCACAAATGGTGTGACTCTACATCATGTATAACCATGTGCTCTATTGGTGTTAAATGAAACAAAATGCATCCTGCTGTCATGTATAACTAATTAGAACAAATAAAATTTAAAAAATAATAATAAAAAAGAAAATGCCTATGGGAGCAGTGCTGGGTCTATATGTAGCAAGTGTTCAACAAACGGTGGTTGTGGTTGAAGAGGTAGTGAGAATGGCAGTTTTAGGAGTTGGGTTTGGATGTGTGCTATGGTTTGGAGTGTCCTGCAAAGGCCCATGTGTTAAAGGCTTGGTCCTCAGCCTGGTGCTTCTGGGAGGTGGTGGAATCTTAAGATGGGGGCCTTGTGGGAGGTTTGAGGTCTTGAGTGTGCCCTGGAAGGGATTGTGAGACAGTGGTTCCTTTCTCTTTTTCTTTTGTTTCCAGCCTGGAGGTGAACAGTTTGCCACCTCCTGTGTTCCCTTCATGATGTGCTGCCTCACCACAAGAGACCTGAAAGCAATGAATCTGTCTAATTATGGACTGGAATCTCCAAAACTCTGAGCCAAAATAAACATTCGCTCTTTATAAGTGAATTTATCTCAGGTATTTTTTATAGCAGTGGAAATCTGTAAATGGCAATGTGTGTTGCCTCTGCCTAGAACATTCTGCCCTGTACCCCTTTTCAGTTTCCTAGTGATATTTTACTCACTGAATCACAACTCAGATAGTCTTTACTCTTCTCTGTTTTCTTTCTACTCCCAGGTAAAGGCAGGTTTAGGTTCTTCCTCACACTTTTTAGAATATAAATTACTCTGTCCATTATGATCATATCTAACGAATATTTTCTCATTAGATATGAGCATCTCTGCTCAGAGATTGGAACATCTTGCTGCTCTGGTGCTTTTCTCATTTTGTGGAAAAAGATACATATTTGAAGTTTAAGTGAATGCAGAAATCTGAAATGTGTTTCTTGCGGTCAGTCAAGCCGCTCCTGGCTAACTGGGGTTGCCTAATGTCATCAAAATTATCCAGTGTTCTAAGTTCTGGTCCCTCTTCAATTATAATTCATAAATGTAAGAATGAGAGCCTTCCATACCTAACAGAAACAATTGTCTTCTCTCAGCATTTGTATTATTATATGTATTTGTCTATTTCTCACAGAAAAAGTGAGGTACGATAAATCAATCCTTAATATAGCAAATTGTAAACTACTCTGATTCCCTCTGTGGGTTCTTATCAAAGCCACAAGAACCTTTGCCATATTCAAAGTAGGCAGCCACAATCCCCAGACTTACAGCCACTATCCTGTGACCAAATGGACTGAATGTGCTCTGTGGGAATGAGAGGAGGAAACCACCACAAGAAGGAAAGAAATTGTAAGATGAAGAAACTGTAGATCAGTATTTTCCATGAACACATGTGGATATAAAAATCCTTAACAAAATATTAGCAAATCAAAGGTTGCAATATAAAAATGAATAATGCGTAGTGACAAGTTATAGCTTGTCACAAATTTAATCAAGATCTTACTTGAAATGAAAATGTCAATCATGAAAAGAAATATATGAAATTAAAATGTATCTTATTGACCTGTACCTAAAGTTTGTAGTCTCCAGACCCACTACTGTCATCACCTTAGCATGATGGCCCAACAAGCTCTCACTGAACACAGAAGTGCTAGTTGCAAGTTGGAAAACAGCTTACATTGTTGTGTCATTCTGAGGTGACTGAAGAGACAGGGGCCAATATACTTCAAATGAGAAAGTCTGTGGAAGGACAGACTGAGGATGATGTGAGTGACATGCAGCACTTCATGAAGGTACTGAAAATCTAGAAGGTTCCTCCTGTGGCTAATTGAGCACTGACTCAAAGATCATGTGATAAAATTCTTCTGACCCTTTGTGAAAGTCGAGTGTCCCTTCTGAGAATGGCGTAGATGATCTCCATGGCTCCAGGTTGCATTGCTCTGGGAATTCCTTACGTACGGAAATCAGATGGCTTGGCATGATCTCATTTTATTGATGGCTGCATGGGTTGGGTGATGGGAAGACTGGCACGTGAAGGTCACAATTAGAGGCAGCTAAGAGCCTTTAGAAATAGTGAAAATTAGAAAAGGATGCAATTTAGCTATGACTTAATAGATGCAGAGGGCCTGGAGGATCAAACTAGAAGGAACTTCTGATTCTGTGCCAGGCTTGCTCTGCTATAGGGATTTCCTCCTTGCAGGGTATTTATCTCACATCTTCACTTAGTTTCCAGACGAATAAAAATATCATTCCTCTGAACATTGAGAAAGCACACAGCTAAAGTTGGAGAATGGTGATTTCTTTGAATAAAAGAGTCAGTCAGAGCCAATGGCTTTTAATATGAGGTTTCTATTTCCCAATTAATTTCATTAGCCTCCTTGGTTCAGGCTTACCAAAAAGGCACCGCCTTGAAAGCAAGGAAGCCTCTCCTCCTGAGTAGGAAGGCTTGCTGGCTCCCATCCAACTTGGGGAATTACATGTTGTGGCCTACCTTGATTCTCCCTGCTGTTCCAATTAGTTACTAAGAGAGTTTTATTCCCAGCCCCAAGCAGGGACAGGGCTTCCTCTGCTGCTGGGAGACAGCAAGCTGTTACCCCAGGGCAATCACCCAGCAAGCCCCCACTGAGCACCTAAGTGCTGATCTGAAGCTGGTGAAACATCTCCCGTCCTTATGTCATTTCCAAGATGATTAATAGGCAGTGACACCCTCCCACTCTCTTCTTATTAATCACTTCCACAGGGATGGAAGGTCAACCCCATAAGGCTGTTGGACATTCAGACATCTGTCCTTTAGGGGAAATTATGCTTTTTTGTGTGTTCTCTGAGAAGGGGCCGATGTCTGACCACACTGTGAAGGTGAACTCCTGGGATATTCAGCATCCACTGTTGTCTGCAGGGCTTCTTTGTGTTTGCCAAGCGCAGAAGTCTGCTCTGTTCATGCCATCTCCCCTCACCGCTCACCTTGTGTTCTGTCTCAGCATTCTTCCTATTGGTTAATCAGCCAGACACAAAAATACATTGTAATGAAAGTCTTTAGAAGTGCAGAAACCTCCAGAAGACCTGGATAAGAGGTCTTGGCTAAAAGAGGAGAATTGTATTCCAGCTTTCTTTCACATCAAGTATTTGAATACTGTGGAAGAGTGTCTGGGCTCTTGGACCTGGGAGATCCATGGCTTGGCAGCTGGGTGGTGTGCAGAATGCAGTCTCGGTGCTGTGGGGCTGAGACAGGCCCAAGACCAGTGTGGATGCTCAGAACTAAAGATAATCCTGAGATATCAATTTCTCCAGGGAAGACCATCTCCAGTTTTACAATCAGGCAGGTTTTCTGGGAGTTAAGGGCTTCAGAGGAGTTCTGTCAATGTGAAAAAGGAATAATCAGAAGGGAATGGTGTTGAGAGCCACAGCCAAAGGGGCCCCAGCAAACTTCCAGCTGCCAGCAAGCTTCAGACTGCCCCAGCAACATCTAGCTGATTGGCTCCTCTGCGGTGATGTTCATTGGGCTGTTTCCCTGCCCTTCAGACTGCCAGCTGATGATTGGCTCACAGCTGCCCCAGCAACATCTAGCTGATTGGCTCCTCCACGGAGCTGCTCATTGGGTGACTTCTTTGGCTCTGCCCACGCAACCCAGCCAATCGGCCTCAAGAGGAGGAGGATTGTGGGAGGTTGAGAGGCTGGTGTGGGGGAGAGAGGCTTGTGGAAGCCGGTGGTGGCAGTTGGGCTCTGAGGGTTTTTCCCTGGAGCTGTTTTGTTTGGCGTTTGTAGTTCTAAAAATAAAGTTAGTTTCTTTTTGACAAGTGGCTCCTGATTTGTGCCAAGCCAGACTTCGGCATTTGGTGGCTCGCACGGGGAGCAACTGAGGGTAAGTAAACTGCTCGCCCCTGAGGGCAGGGCGAGAGGATGGGGAGCCATTCTAAGTCTCCTCTTTTGTTTTGCTTCGTTTTTGTTTTAACTTTCCTGTCCCTGGAGATGAGTAAGAGGGAAGAAAAACCACTCACATCTGAGGAAAAACTATTTGCGTTTGAGGAACAGATAGGGAGAAAGGACGGATGCATATGTCAGGAGGATAGAAAGGCTGTTATAATGATTTTGTGTGGTTCCCTTTTTATTGGATTCTGTCTCGGTTTTGTTTGGCGTCATCTTGTTGGGTTGTATTATAGTAGAAATACGGGATCAGCAATTAGTAAAAAACAAACCGAAAGAGTGTTAAGTAAATTGTTAGAGGAAGGAAGCTTCCCAGTAAAATCAAGAGCAGTCAAGGCATACGTTGATGTAATACAAGAATATAGCCCATGGCTTTTTAAGGAGGAGCTGTTAGATATATCACAATGGAACCATCATGGTGAAGATTTAAAAAGAATAGAAAAGAACAACCCAGGGACTCTGCCAGTTGGCACATTGTCATTGTGGACGTTGGTATCTAGTTTGCTTAGTCCAAAGCCTTCAGTTCAGACAGAGGTAGAGGAAGAAGAAGACATATTGATTCAAGTAGAAGAGGAAGTCTCTCAAGTTAGTCAGAAAGAGGAAAAGATTCAAGTGAAAGAGAAGGTCTTTCGAGATAGTGAGACAGAGGAAGAAAGTTTAGAGCAGAAAAATCTATCAGGGGAAAATTTAAAACAGGAGACTGCTAATAAGACCCTTTTATTAGAGAGCGTAAGTGTCCAACCAACAGCACCGCCTCTACAGGAGACTGCTACTAATAGCATTCTATCACCAGAGGGCATAAGTGTTCAACCAACAGCGCCACCTCTACAGGAGACTGCTACTAACAGCACTCTATCACCAGAGGGCATAAGTGTCCAATCAACAGCACCACCTCCATATGCTAAGAGACTCCCAACCCCCGCAGTTGATAGTTTGGATCCTGAGACAGGATCTCAAGTATGCCCTGTATTTGAGGTAGGAGGGCAGCGAACTTACCAGGGTTTAAATTTCAAATCAGTGAAGGAGCTAAAAGAGGCTGTAGCAACCTATGGTCCTCAAGCACCCTTCACTGTAAGCTTGGTCGAATCCATTACCAACTTAAGCATGACGCCAGCAGATTGGGCTAGTTTGTGTAAAGCTGTGCTAAATGGAGGACAATACCTGTTATGGAAGGTTGCCAATGAGGAATTTTGCAAGGAGACGGCTAGTCGAAATGCAGCAGCTGGTTATCCTCAGAGAAATCTAGATATGTTGTTAGGAAAGGGACCTTATGAGGATCGGCAGCAACAACTTGCATATGATCCTGGTGTATATTTACAAATTGCTGTAGATGCAGTTAGGGCATGGAAGTCTTTACAAGAACCTGGAGGTTTACAAGGTCAATTATCTAAGATAATACAAGGAGCTAATGAACCTTACGCTGAATTTGTAGATAGGCTTATTCAAACAGCTACCAGAGTTTTTGGGAATACAGAACAAGCAATGCCATTTATAAAACAACTGGCTTATGACCAAGCGAATCGTTGGTGTAGAGATATCATTAGACCATGGAAACAGGAAGATTTAAACACATATATTAAATTATGTAGAGACATTAATGAACAAGGGCAAATTGTGGCAGCTGCAGTAAAACAAGCTTTAGATGCCAGAGACATTAATGAACAAGGGCAAATTGTGGCAGCTGCAGTAAAACAGGCTTTAGATGCCAGAGACATTAATGAACAAGGGCAAATTGTGGCAGCTGCAGTAAAACAGGTTTTGGATGCCAGAGACATTAATGAACAAGGGCAAATTGTGGCAGCTGCAGTAAAACAGGCTTTAGATGCCAGGCCAAGAACATGCTACAATTGTCAACAAACAGGACATTTTAAAAGGAATTGCCCCATAGGAGGAGGGTTTAACAAAACTAGGTATCAAACAAGTAGAATACCGGGTATTTGCCCACGATGCCGTAGAGGGAGACATTGGGCTAATGAATGCCGTTCTCAAACCACCATAGAGGGTACTCCATTATATTGGGCTAATGAATACCGTCCTCAAACCACCATAGAGGGTACTCCATTATCAAAAAACGAACAAGGACAAGGTGTTTATCCACAATATCGTGGACAAAGGCATCAGGCTCCGTTGCCAAAAAATGGACAGGGGGCCCCAATGCTCCGGGGCCCCAAACCACAAATATACGGAGCACTGGAGGAACCCAGCAACCCCAGCAACCCCATCAGGGTAGTGCCCAGCACATCAGATCCCTCATCAGACAAACCAGAGGGAGCGCAGGGTTGGACATCTGCGCCTCCACCAAATCAGTACTAACTCCAGAGATGGGAGTTCAAATCATTCCCACAGGGGTAAAAGGACCTCTTCCCAAAGGAACAGTAGGCTTATTATTGGGACGCAGCTCTTCTACTCTAAAAGGACTTTTGATAAGTCCTGGGGTAATTGATTCCAATTATGAAGGTGAAATAAAAATTATAGCCAGTTCTCCAAAGGGTATATCAGTAATTTCACCAGGAGATAGAATAGCACAGTTACTAATAATACCAAGCCTACATGATAAATTTTCCAGTCATGTTGTAGAAAGAGGTTCCAAGAGATTAGGCTCCACAGGTGTAGATTGGGCTATGCTTTCTTTAAATTTAGATTCTCGACCCATGCTAAAACTAAATATTCAAGGACATGAATTTAATGGGCTACTGGATACAGGTGCAGATCTTAGCATCATCTCTCGTCAAGAATGGCCAAAACATTGGCCATTACAACAAGCCACTCAATCGCTTCGAGGCCTAGGAGTGGCGACTAATCCCGATAGAAGTGCAATGCTATTAGATTGGAAGGATCCTGAAGGATGTGAAGGAACTATACAGCCATATGTATTGGATTATCTTCCCGTAAATTTATGGGGACGAGATGTCTTAGATCAATTAGGTTTGACATTAACAAATAATATCAATCAAAATGCACCCACTATTATGGCTAGACAAGGTTTTAGGAAAGGAAAAAGATTAGAAAGACAAGAACAATGTATAGCAGCACCAATACAAATAGATCAAGGAACAGACAGACATGGGTTGGATTTTCACAAAGGGCCACTGAGACAATAAAAATTACATGGAAATCAGAAAGACCAGTATGGGTTCCTCAGTGGCCCTTGACTAAAGAAAAGACACAAGTAGCCCATGATCTGGTCAAACAACAATTAGCGGAAGGACATATACAACCTTCTGTATCTCCCCATAATACTCCCATTTTTGTCATCAAAAAGAAATCTGGTAAATGGAGATTACTGCAAGATTTAAGAGCCATTAACAATGAAATGGTCATTATGGGACCTGCTCAATCGGGGATTCCTCAATTGTCTGCTTTGCCAAAAACTTGGTATGTTTTAGTTATAGATATTAAAGATTGTTTTTTTTCAATTCCAATTCATCCTGAGGATAGTCCACGTTTTGCATTTACTATCCCTGCACTAAATCATGAAGGTCCTGATCAGAGATATGAATGGAAAGTACTCCCTCAAGGGATGGCTAACAGCCCAACTATGTGTCAAATTTATGTTAACAAAGTAATCCAGCCACTTAGAAATCAAAATCCTGAACTACAAATATTTCACTATATGGATGATGTGTTATTGGCACACAAAGCTAAAAACACATTGCTAGAATGTTATGCCACACTTACAAACTTATTAAAAAATTATAATCTAGAGATAGCAATAGATAAAGTACAATTAAATTTTCCAATTAATTATTTAGGAGTTCTATTATCCTCAACCATGGTCCGTCCACCAAAAATTCAAATACGAGTTGATCAACTCAAATCACTTAATGACTTTCAAAAGTTATTAGGAGACATAAATTGGATAAGGCCTTATCTAGGTATTCCAACAGGAGAATTGGGACCTTTATTTGATATCCTAAAAGGTCCATCAGATCCAAATTCACCCCGAATGTTAACGCCTGAAGCAAGAAAGGCATTAAAAATCATTGAAACATATATGGAAAATATGCATTTGGATAGAATTGATATAAGTTTGCCTTTATTATTTATTGTACTACCAACAAAATATATTCCTACAGGAGTATTTTGGCAAGAAGGTCCATTATTATGGATACATTTATCTTATTCTCCTAACACTATTCTTACTAGGTATCCTGAGGCTGTAGGACAATTAATACTCAAAGGAATAAAAACAGCAAAGGCAGTGTTTGGAATTTCTCCCCATAAAATTATTACTCCATATACTATGAATCAAATTGATGAATTAGCTAATGAGTTAAATACTTGGGCAATAATAATGTGCAAATCTAATGTTTCATTTGATAACCACTTACCATCTAATCCTTTATTGTCTTTTTGGTCATTGCATCCTGTAATTTTTCCAAAAATGACAAGAAAAACACCTATCATGAATGCTCCAAATATATTCACTGATGGGTCAAATAATGGTACAGCAGCAATAATTACACCTAATCAAACTTTTACATTTTTAGTACCCAAACAATCAGCTCAAAAGGTAGAGCTTAATGCAGTATTACAAACTTTTGTGATGTTTAAAGATTCTGTATTTAATTTATTTTCTGATAGCCAGTATATAGTTAATGCTATAGTATCCCTTGAAGATGCTGGTAGAATTTCCCCTTCTTCTACTGTTTTCTCTTTGTTTTCCACTATACAAAGTTTAATCTGGGACAGAAAAGATCCATTCTTTATAGGACATATCAGGGCACATACAGGATTGCCTGGAGCCCTTAGTTTGGGCAATGATTTAGCAGATAAAACTACACGTGACATACATATTTTCTCTATACTAGAAGAAGCTATAAATTTTCATGAAAGATTCCATGTCAATGCTAATACTTTACAAAAGCGTTTTAAAATAACTAAGGAACAAGCTAGACAAATAATAAAACAATGTCAAAATTGTGTGACCTTTTTACCACAAGTTAATCTTGGAGTCAATCCTAGAGGATTGATGCCTAACCATATTTGGCAGATGGACGTCACACACTTGCCAGAATTTGGAAAATTAAAATATTTGCATGTTACAGTTGATACTTCTTCTGGATTTTTGATGGGCTCCCTTCATGCCGGTGAAAAAACTAAAGATGTTATAGCTCATTGCTTACAAAATTTTGCCACTGTGGGCATTCCAAAACAGTTAAAAACAGATAATGCCCCTGGTTATACGTCTACTTCTTTTAAACAATTTTGCTCATCATTTGGCATTACTCATATAACAGGAATCCCATACAATCCACAGGGTCAAGGCATAGTTGAAAGAGCTCATCAAACTATTAAAATGTACTTATTAAAGCAAAAAGATGGAATTGGGAAGGGGTATATATTCCCCAAAGATAAACTTAAAATAACGCTTTTTACTCTAAACTTTTTAAATTTGGATTCATCAGGACTTAGTGCTGCAGAAAGGCATATGTGTCCAAAAAATGTACATAAGCCCAAGGTACTTTGGAAAGATATTCTAACAGGACAATGGAAAGGTCCTGACCCAGTAATTGTCTGGAATCGGGGGTCTGTTTGTGTGTTTCCACAGGAAGAACAGCAGCCGATTTGGATTCCAGAGAGATTAACCAAGGTTCTGACCCAGAACAGCAGCCGATTTGGATTCCAGAGAGATTAACCAAGGTTCTGACCCAGTGATTGTCTGGAGTCGGGGGCCTGTTTGTGTGTTTCCACAGGGAGAACAGCAGCTGATTTGGATTCCGGAGAGATTAACTAAAATCCTGACCCAGTGATTGTCTGGAGTCGGGGGTCTGTTTTTGTGTTTCCACAGAGAGAACAGCAGCCGATTTGGATTCCAGAGAGATTAACTAAAGCGATTTCTACAGACCAAAAAGAAGATGATTTAGCTCAAATCCATAATAGCTGATATCCAAAACTCCAATTTGGCTATCCTTACATCTGCGACAGAACCAGGATGCTTTTTTCAATATCTATTTTATTATTGCCCTTTCCCATATCATGAAGTTCTATTTTATTTTTTTGAGCTCATACAGACCTAGGTTAATGTTTTGCTGATCAGTTCTATTTTTTTTTGACTATAGAGTTTTTAAACATTGCAATAGAGATTTTACCTGTAAAAAGTTATAAGGCCTTTACTATTATGTTATGTGTTGTATGTATTATATTATGTGTGCACACTTGTGTTTTGTGTTATATGTTTGAATTTATGTATGTCCAATGTACGTATTTCCATATATCATATATGATGAGCGCTCATGAAAAGATGGATCCAAATATTTTTTTTTATTCACGTGATTTAAATGGTTTAATTTAAATTGGGTAAATAACTGTTAAGAATTGTTTTAATATGTAAACAAAAAAGGAGGTTAACAGATCTGTTTGTTTACTCTCACCTTTCGTTTTCATTATATTTAATAATTCTCTTCACTATAATGTAAATTGTTAAGAAAATTGTTTTCTTTTAGTGCCTTCTGAAATGTTACCTAATTTTTTCTTTAGCCATTATTGCCAGAATTTCTATCTTCATCCCAGTGCCGATGAAGATAATATAAATTGTTAAGAAAATTGTTTTCTTTTAGTGTCTTCTGGAATGTTACCTAATTTTTTCTTTAGTCATTATTGCCAGAATTCCTATCTTCATCCCTGTGCCGGTGAAGACAAAGAAAAAACTAATCTACAGTTTCTGCAATAGCCATCACTGAACTGCTTACAGAACTTGCACTGAACTGCTTACAGAACTATGTGTCATTTGTATGCATTGTGAACTATCTGTTGGTGCAGCGACTTGTGGTAGTGTTGGGGTATTTTTGCTGATGATATCATCGGTGGTACAATTTTCCCAAAAGGAGCCGTCAATTGACTTGGTATATCTTCCTCCCTTCTGCTTGTCATGATCATTCAGCTAAAATTTGGGGGTCAACAGAGGTGAGGCAAAGAACCTCACCCCCCCCCCCCCCGCTGAGACCTCTCCACAGGTGTGGCTGTACTGGACCGGTAGTCAATGACGGGTAAGATCCAATTACAATGGTACCAACCTAAGACAGGAGGCTGACGCCCTGAGGTCAGCTCATCCGAAGACGGGTAAGGACCATATGTATTGGACAACCTAAGGCAGGCACGGTCCATAAGCCACATGCTTGTTGTTTAAACAGAGAGGGGGAGATGTTGAGAGCCACAGCCAAAGGGGCCCCAGCAAACTTCCAGCTGCCAGCAAGCTTCAGACTGCCCCAGCAACATCTAGCTGATTGGCTCCTCTGCGGTGATGTTCATTGGGCTGTTTCCCTGCCCTTCAGACTGCCAGCTGATGATTGGCTCACAGCTGCCCCAGCAACATCTAGCTGATTGGCTCCTCCACGGAGCTGCTCATTGGGTGACTTCTTTGGCTCTGCCCACGCAACCCAGCCAATCGGCCTCAAGAGGAGGAGGATTGTGGGAGGTTGAGAGGCTGGTGTGGGGGAGAGAGGCTTGTGGAAGCCGGTGGTGGCAGTTGGGCTCTGAGGGTTTTTCCCTGGAGCTGTTTTGTTTGGCGTTTGTAGTTCTAAAAATAAAGTTAGTTTCTTTTTGACAAGTGGCTCCTGATTTGTGCCAAGCCAGACTTCGGCAAATGGGAGCAGATGGAGGTCTGGATCAGGCTGAAGTTAAAACTTGGATTCTGGACCTGATTGATCAGGTCAAAGAGCAAGTAAGTTGAATTTTCTGCAGGGAGCAGAGGATGCAAGGAGACCAAAGTGCTTCAAATGGGCTAATGAATGAGCTAAAAGGAGAAAATAAAAATCCAGATTTAGATATACACTGTAGTGAGAAAAAATATGACATCTATCTATCATCTACCTACCTACCTACCTACCTACCTACCTACTTACCTACCTATCTCTGGGAATGTAATGACATGTCAGGATGACAAAGGTCTTTGAATTGATGGTAATTTTAAAAAGTACCATTGTTAATTCAAAGATGGTATCATTCTCCAAAGACACATGCTTTTCTTTTTGGCAGATTTTGTATGACCAGATGTTATGGTCTGGATGTGGTGTCCCCCAAAAGCTCACATGTGAGACAATGCAAGAAAGTTTAGAGAAGACATTTTTGGGTTATAAGAGCCTTAACCCCATCAGTGAATTGCTCACCTGATGGGATTAATTGAGTGGTAACTGAAGGCAGGTGGGGTGTGGCTGGAGGAGGTGTGGCATTGGGGGTGTGCCTTTGGGTATATATTTGTATCTGGCAAGTGAAGATTTTTATTCCTGCTTTCTGATCATCTTGTGATCTGCTTCTTCTGCCATATTCTTCTGCCATGATGTTCTGTCTCATCTTGAGCCCTGAGGAATGCAGCCAGCTGTCTATGGACTGAGACCTCTGAAACCGTGGGCCCTTAAACAAACTTTTCTTCCCCTACAATTGTTCTGGTCAGATCTTTTAGTCACAGCTGCAAAAAAAAGTTGACTAAAACACCAAATAGTGTGGCAGCCATTCTGTTTTGAGTCCGTTTGTGACTAAATGATTTTATCCGTATGAGTTTCCAACCTATCTCAGGTTTCAATAAACCTTCTTGTGGGGGTTTCCTCCTCTCATTCCCACAGAGCACATTCAGTCCACTTGATCACAGGATAGTGGCTATGAGTCAGGAGATTGTGGCTGTCTACTTTGGATACGGCAAAGGTTCTTGTGGCTCTGATAAGAACCCACAGAGGAAATCAAAGTAGTTTACAATTTGCTATATTTGGTTCAAAGAGGTTTTGGCAGACCTTTTGAGATCTGTTTACTTGGGTTCACCTTCCTTTGCCTTTCTTTAAAAATGTGAAAATAACTTGAAAATTCCACGGCTGATTCTGCTGCCCCCGGGGTACTCAGTGTTTCCATCTGAACCTGTCAGGTAAGTGCACTTGCCTCCTCCTTCCGAAGGTTCCCATTCATAGGTGCTCACCCCGTGGATCAGTCCCTGAGAAGGCAGGAGAAAACTGGAAAACTAAAAACTGGGATTGGCTTGATGTTTTGCGACTACAGCAATCCACAGGCACCATCAAATCCATTCATGCTAGGTGTAGGGCGTTGTGCAAGAATCAAAGATGTTGAATCCCATACTGATACTGACATTTCAATCAATGATGGTCCACATGTTAATGGTCCCCCAGATTATAACCGAGTTCAAAAGTTCCTGCCACCTAGTGACGTCTCAGTTGTCATAATGTGGTAGCACCACACATTACTCACTTTGCTTGTGTAAACAAAATTACGGTGCTGCCAGGAATATAAACACATAGCACATACAATTATGCACAGTACATTAGACTTGATAATAAAAACTGTGTTACTGGTTTATGCTGTGATTGTACTCTACTTTTTATTGTTATTTTAGAGTGTACTCCCCTTACTTATAAAAATGTTTAATATATACAGTACGCTGGATTATGCTGGCAGCAGCCTCCTGTGTCTTTTCAATTGTGTCAAGAGGCCACGTTTTGTGATTGACATAGACCATGTAAGCTTGTGTAAGGACACGCTAGGATGCTCACACAGCCATGAAAATGTTCTCAAAACTTTTCCCCTTTGCTAAGAGATGCACAATGTTATAAATAAGGGTTCCTACTCTGGAAACACTTATAATCTAGTTGGAAAGGCTTATTGACACTGAGAAGGGCCATCACAACAGGTGGCTGGGCCCAGTGCTGCCTGAGTGCTATAGACCCTAAGAAGCTACTTAGCTTTACAAAGGAGAGAGCAGGTGCTATGGCTGAGATGTTTTGAGAAAGATGCCAGAGATAGAAGGGCTTCTATTCTATTTGAACAATCTATTTGTTTTATTTGAATAAGCAGAGAAAGAAAAGGAAGGTGCTCTGGGCACTGCTGGGCATAAAGATCGCTGCAAATGGACAAGGGGACTCAGGTCAAAGGTAATGAAAAGTATCACGAGGAGGGAGGGAATGGTTCTTGGAGGTCCTGGAAATTCATGGCTCCTCCTTCAAAGTCCAGTCCACAGTGAGGGAATAGGCAGGGCTATGGTGGAAGGCTGGGGCATTCATTTGCCCTGGGTCTGTCAGCCATGGGGGAACCTATCAAAGATTTTCAGCAGGTGAATGCTTTCAGCACAATCTGGGGTGGGACAATGTGGAGTTAGAATGCCAGGTGCCATGTTGTCCAGGAGACTTATCAGAAGGCCTGAAGGTCATAATTCCAATACGAGCCACAGTGTCACAGACTGGTGGTCACCGTGAACCTGCCAGTCATAGAGAACTGGCTTGGTTTCCCTCTGGCTACTCCTAGGAGATATTTGTTTCTGGGGGTCTAGGCTGAGCTTTTTTCTCTCACTTCTAATCACCCTCTTCCCCTCGTGGACTCCCCATCATCCCTGCCCTGGAATCTAAGCTTCCTTTCTCTGTGTCTGGGAGGGCCGAAGGGTCATGCCAGGGCAGACAGTTTCTGGGAATTTATTTTTTTCCCCCTTGTTTGGACCCTCTGTAGACCAGAGACTTTAAAAAGAGATGGAAATATGACAAAGTGAATAATAGGATGAAAATTTGAGTACTAGTGACAGCAGTGAAAAAAAATTTAAGCCTTCTGGTAATGAGCAATTGCATCTTTCACAATGAACAATGCATTTCTGAAATATATGTAAATTGCCCAGATTTATTACAATGTTCACTCATTTTTTTTTAATTTTTAAAAATTTTGAATGAAATATTACTTGTATTTATTTATAATTTTAAAAATTTGTTCTAATTAGTTATATGAGAACAAAGAGAGTAGGATGCATTTTGACACATCACATATATATAGAATATGACTTCTCATTCTTCTGGTTCTACATGATGTAAAATCACTCTGGTCGTATAACCATATACATACATAGGGTAATAATTCTGATTTGTTCTATTATCCTTGCTACCCCCCACACCCCTTCCCCTGTTTTCATCCCCCTCTTCCTAATCCAATGTACTTCTATTCTTCCATAGCCCTCCCCTCCCTTATTATAAATCAGCATCACATATCAGAGAAAACATTCGGCCTTTGGTTTTATGGGATCAGCTTATTTTGCTTAGTATGATATTCTCCAGCTCCATCCATTCACTGGAAAATTCCATAATTCCATTCTTCTTTAAAGCTGAGTAATAGTCCATTGTGTATAATACCACATTACCTTTATCCATTCATCTGTTGAAAGGCATCTAGGTTGGTTTCATAGTTTAGCTATTGTGAATTGAGCTGCTATAAACAGTGATTGTGGCTGTGTCAGTGTAGTGTGCTGATTTTAGATCCTTTGGGTATAAATCAGAAGTGGATATGGGTCAAATGGAGGGTCCACTTTAAGTTTTCTGAGGAATCTCCATACTGCTTTCCATAATGGTTGCTCCAATTTGCAGTCCCACCAGCAAAGTATAAGTGTACCTTTTTCCCCACATCCTAAGCAATATTTATTGTTGCTTATATTCTTAATAAATGCCATTCTGACTAGAGTGAGATGAAATCCTAGAGTAGTTTTCATTTGTGTTTCTCTAATTGCTAGAGATACTGAATAGTTTTTCATATATTTTTTCATTAGTTGTATTTCTTCTTCTGGGAAGTTTCTGTTCAGTTCCTTCGTCCATTTATTGATTGGGTTTTTTTTTTGGGGTGGGGGGTTGTGTGTGTTTATTGTTAAATTGCATTTAAACTTATTTATACATATCCATGTTCAAGTTCATTGGTAAAAGGGACATAGTACATCCTGAAGTATGTGTATAATTTTCTCTCAATTCATCTTATTACTTTCTTTAATGTTCAGAATCAATGGAATCTGTAGGCATTGCTACAAAGAGCTGTTTTTTGAATTTTATTTTTTTAAGTTCTTTTTTTCATTTATTTATTATAATTTGTTATATATGATGGCAGAAGGCAATTAATTTCATATTACACATATAGAGCACAATTTTTCAAGTCACTATACGCAAAGTATTTTTACACCATTCGTGTCTTCATACATGTACTTAGGGTAATGATGTCTAAATCATTCCACCGTCTTTCCTACCCCCTTGCCCCCTCCTTTTTTCTCACTTCCTTTGCCCTGTCCAAAGTTCCTCCATTCCTCCCATGCTCTGCCCCCCCATTACCATTATGCATCAGCGTCCTCATATCAAAGAAAACATTCTGCCTTTGGTTTTTTGGGATTGACTTGCTTCACTTAGTATTATATTCTCCAGCTCCATCCATTTACCTGCAAATGCCATGATTTTATTCTCTTTTAATGCCGAGTAATGTTCCACTGTGTGTGTGTGTGTGTGTGTGTGTGTGTGTGTGTGTGTGTGTGTGTGTGTTTCAAAGTTTACCTATTCATTCATCTACTGAAGGGCATCTGGGTTGATTCCACAATTAAACTATTGTGAATTGTCCTGCTATAAACATTGATATGGCTGTGTCCCTGTAGTATGCTGTTTTTAAGTCCTTTGGGTATAAACCAAGGAGTGGGATAGCTGGGTCAAATGGTGGCTCTATTCCAAGTTTTCCAAAGAATCTCCATACTGCTTTCCAGATTGGCTGCACCAATTTGTAGTCTCACCAGAAATGTATGAGTGTGCCTTTTCCCTCACATACTTGCCAACACATATTGTTGTTTGTATTCTTGATAGCTGCCATTCTGACTGAAGTGAGACATTTCTGTATATCAGTGACAAATCTGCTGAAAGAGAAACTAGGGAAACCACTTCATTTACAATAGCCTAAAAAAAAACCTTGGGAATAAATTTAATGAAAGAGGTGAAAGACCTTTATAGTGAAAACTACAGGCTAAAGAAAGAAGTTACAGAAGACCTTAGAACTTGGAAAGATCTACCTTATTCTTTGATAGGCAGAATTAATATTGTCAAAATGACCATACTACCAAAAGCACTATACAGATTCAACGAAATCCCAATCAAAATCCCAATGGTATTCCTTATAGAACTAGAAAAAGCAATTATGAAATTCATCTGGAAAAATAAGTAACCCAGAATAGCTAAAGCAATCCTTAGCAAGAAGAGTGAAGCTGGTGACATCACTATACCAGACCTTAAACTATACTACAGAGCAATAGTAACAAAAACAGCATGGTATTGGCACTAAAGTAGACTGGTAGACCAATGGTAAAGAATAGAGGACATAGAGTCTGACCCACATAACTACAGATATCTTATACAAAAGTGCCAAAAACATACATTGGAGAAAGTATAGCCTATTCAATAAACGCTGCTGGGAAAACTGAAAATCCACATGTAACAAAATGAAATTAAATCCCTATCTTTTACCATGCACAAAAGTCAACTCAAAGTGGATCAAGTATCTAGGAATTAAACCAGAGACCTTGCACCTAATGGAAGAAAAAGTAGGACCAAATCTCCATCATGTTGGATTAGGCCCCAACTTTCTTAATAAGACTCTGATAGCACAAGAATTAAAAACAAGAATCAATAAATGGGATGAATTCAAACTAAAAATCTTCTCAGCAAAAGAAACAATCAGTGAAGTGAATAGAGAGCCTATAGAATGGGAACAAATCTTTACCACAAGCACATTAGATAGAGCACTAATCTCTAGGATATATAAAGCAATCAAAAATACCAAAAAACCACAAATAACCCAATCAAAAAATGGACCAAGGAACTGAACAGACTTCTCAGAAGAGGATATACAATCAATCAACAAACATATGAAAAACGTTCAACATCTCTAGCAATTAGAGAAATGCAAATCAAAACTAATCAAAGATTTTTGTTGCTTTTTGAGTTTTTTATATATCCTAGAGATGAATCCTCTTCCTGAGGTGTGTGTGAAGATTTTCTCCCATTCTGAAGGCTCTCTCTTCACATTTTGATTATTTCCTTTTCTGAGAAGAAGCTTTTTAGTTTGAATTCATCCCATTTATTGATCCTTGGTTTTACTTCTTGTGCTTTAGGAGTCTTGTTAAGGAAGTCAGGTCCTAAGCTGACATGGTGAAGATTTGGGCCTTCTTTTTCTTCTATTAGGTGCAGGGTCTCTGTTTTAGTGCTTAAGTCTTTAATTCATTTCAAGTTGAGTTTTGTGCAGAATGAAAGATAGAGGTTTAATTTCATTTTACTACCTATAGATTTCCAGTTTTCCTGCGCCACTTGTTAAAGAAGCAATCTTTTCTCCAGTGAATGTTTTTGGTGCCTTTGTCTAGTATAAGATAACTGTATGTATGTGGGTTTGTCTCTGTGTCTTATATTTAGTACTGTTGGTCTATGTGTCTGTTTTGGTGCCAATACCATGCTGTTTTTGTTACTATGGCTCTGTACAATAGTTTAAGTTCTGGTATCATGGTGTCTCCTGCTTTACTCTTCTTACTAAGGATTGCTTTGTCTATTCTGGGTCTCTTATTTTTCCAAATGAATTTCATAATTGATTTTTCTAGTTCTATGAAGAATGTCATTGGGATTTTAATAGGAATTTTATTAAATCTGTATAACACTTTTGGTAGTATTGCCATTTTGACAATGCTATTTCTGCCTATCCAAGAACATGGGAGATCTTTCCATCTTCTAAGATCTTCTTCAATTTCTTTCATTAGTGTTCTGTAGTTTTTATTTTAGAGATCTTTCAATCATTTTGTTAGATTGATTCCCAAGGATGATATTTTTTTTATGCTATTGTGAATGGGGTAGTTTGGCTAACTTCTTTTTCAGTGGATTTATCACTAATGAATAGGAATGCATTTGACTTATGGGTTTTGATTTTATATCCTGCTTTGATGGATTTATTTATTAGTTCTAGAAATTTTCTTGTGGATTTTTTTGGATCTTCTAAATATAGAATCATTTCATCAGCAAACAGTGTTAGTTTGAGTTCTTCTTTTCCTGTTCATATTCTCTAATTTCGTTCATCTATCTAATTGCTTTGGCTAGAGTTTCCAGGAGTATATTAAATAGAAGTGATGAAAGAGGGCATCCCTGTCTTGTACCAGTTTTTTGAGAGAATGCTTTCAATTTTTCTCCACTTAGAATGATGTTGGCCTTGAGTTTAGCATATATATACACCTTTTACAATATTGAGTTATGTTCCTATTGTCCCTGGTTTTTCTAGTGTTTGGAAATGAAGGGTTACTGTATTTTGTGAAATGCTTTTTCTTCATCTATCCAGAAGCATGGGAGCATAATCGATTCTTATCTTTTAAGTCTGTTGATGTTATGTTGATTTTCATATGTTGAACCAAACTTGCATCCCTGGGATTAACCCCACTTGATTGTGATGCACATTTTTTTTTACATATGATTTTTGCATGTGATTTGCCTGAATTTTATTGAGAATTTTTGCATCTATGTTCACCAGGAATATTGATCTGAAGTTTTCTTTCCTTGATTTGTCTTTTGTTTTGGTATCAGGGTGATACTAGCCTAATAGAATGAGTTTGGAAGGGCTCCCTCCTTTTCTGTTTCATGGAATAATTTGAGGAGTATTGGTGTTAATTCTTCTTGGAATGTCTTATAGAACTCAGCTGTGTATCCATCTGGTCCTGGCCTTTTCTGGGTTGGTAGGCTTTTGATGGCATCTTCTATTTCTTTGCTTGAAATTGATTTATTTAAATTGTGTTATCCTCCTGGTTCACATTGGATAGACCATATGTCTCTAGACATTTGTTGATGTCTTCAAAATTTTCTATTTTATTTGAGTATAAATTTTCAAAATAGTTTCTAATTATCTTCTGTATTTCAGTAGGGTCCATTGTGATATTTTCTTTTTCATTGTGAACTTTAGCAATTTGAGTTTTCTCTCTTTCTCTTTGTTAGTGTGGCCAGAGTTTATTAATTTTATTTATTGTTCAAAAGGACCAACTTTTTGTTTTGTCAATTTTTTGAATTGTTTCTTCTGTTTTGATTTCATTGATTTTATCTTTGGTTTTAATTATTTTCTATCTTCTACTGCTTTTGGTGTTGATTTGTTCTTTTTCTTGGGCTTTGAGATGTAATGTTAACTCATTTATTTGTTGACTATTTATTCTTTTAATAAATGAGCTCAGTGCAATAAACTTCCATCTTATACTGCCTTTATAGTGTCCCAGAGATTTTGATATGTTGTAGTGCTATTCTCATTTACCTCTAAATTTTTTATTTCATCCCTGATGTCTTCTGCTATCCATTCATCATTCAATAGCATATTATTTAGTATCCAGGTGTTGAAGTAGCTTATATTTTTTATTTTATCATTGATTTATAATTTCATTCCATTATGATATGATAGAATGCAGGGTAGTATCCCTCTCTCTCTTTTTTTGTATTTGCTAAGAGTTGCTTTGTGGCACAACATATGGTCTATTTTAGAGAAGGATCCATGTGCTGCTGAGAAGAAAGTGTATTCAGTCATGGTTGAAATATTCTCCATATGTCTGTTAAGTCTAAATTATTAATTGCATTTTAAAATTCTATAGCTTCTTTATTTAGTTCTAGTTTGGAGGATCTATCCAGTGATAAGAGTTGTGTTAAAATCACCCAGTATTATTGTGTTGTGGTCTATTTGATTCTCAAAATTGAGAAGGGTTTGCTTGATATACGTAGATCATCCATTGTTTGTAGCATAAATATTTATGATTATAATATCTTGTTGATGTATGATTCTGTTAAGCAGTATGAAATGTCCTTCTTTGTCCATTCTGATTAACTTTGGCTTGAAGTCTACTTTATCTGATATGAGGATGGAAACCCCTGCTTGTTTACCTGATCCATGTGAGTGATATATTTTTTCCCATCAATTCACTTCAGTCTGTGGATGTCTTTTTCTATGAGGCAAGATTCTTGGAGAGAGCATATTTTTGAATCTTTTTTTAAAATACAATCTGCCAGTCTACGTCTTTTGATTGATGAGTGTAGGCCATTAAGATTCAGGTTTATTATTGAGATATGATTTGTATTCCCAGTCATTTTGGTTTATTTCTGGTTTTTAACTTCACTTAGTTTCTCCTTTGATCGACTATTCCCTTAGTGTAGTTCCTCCTTTTGCTGGTTTTCACTTTTTTTTTTCATTTCTTCCTCATGGATTTTTTTTTCTAGTTGTGAATTTTTTCACTTTTAATAATCATGGAAGGTTTTTATTTCATCTTCAAATATGAAGCTAAATTTTTCTGTATACAAAATACTTGGTTGGCATCTTTTTTTTCCAGATTTGTATATGTTGTTCCAGTGCTTCATAGCTTTTAGGTTTTGGGTTGAGGAATCAGCTGAGATCCAAAATGATTTCCACCTATAAGTAATTTGATTTTTTTTCTCTTGTAGCCTTTAAAATTCTATTCTATTCTGTTGGTCATTTTCATTTTAATGTGCCTTGGTGTAAGTCTGTTGTAATTTTGTACATTTGGTGTCCTATAAGCCTCTCATATTTGATTTTCCATTCTTCTGTTTGTTAAATTTTCTGATATTATTTCACAGAAAAGATTATGTATTCTTTTGGTTTGTATCTCTGAGCCTTCCTCTATTCTGATAAATTTTAAATGTGGTCTTTTCCTGTTATCCCATAATCCTTGGAATTGTTCATGGTTTCTTACCATCTGTACTATGTGGTCAACCTTATTTTCAAGGTTATATATTTTGTCTTGGTTGTCTGAGATTCTGTCTTCCAAGTGGTCTAGTTTGCTGGTGTTACTTTCCATTGTATTTTTAATTTGGTTCATTGATTCCTTTATTTCAAGGATTTCTGCTTTATTTCTTTTACTAATCTCTGTCTCTTTATCTTGACTATCTTTCACCTCCTGAAATTTATCTCTGATTTCACTCCTTACATCATCCTTTATGTCTCAGATCAGTTTAATTATTTACATTCTGAACTCCTCCTCTGACATTTCTTCTACTGTATTGTCAACGGATTCTATTATTGAAATATCTTGGTTTGTTTGGGGTGATTTGTTCCCTTGTTTTTTCATGTTGTTTGTGTGTCTTCCCATCTGGCAGTGTGGATCTGAGGTATTACAGTTCGTATCCTGAAGGCTTAGAGTATCCCTGCAGGTATCCAGCACCTTGCCTTTAAGGGATAAATCAGTATTAATAGCACCCATGCAAACAATATACAGCCTTAGGCCAAATAGCTCCTATTGCAATGTTTATAGTTTTGTCATGATGAATAGAAATAATGTGTTCAATTGTTGTATGCAATATGAACAGTAGGTTTGCAAAAGGGTTTACAATTTCTAATGGTGGACAAAGAGGGAACAGGAGTGGTGTAGGATGAAATGTTTATGAGGAAGAAGGAGAGAAGATTGAAGTATAAGATTGTAGGAAGAGTAAAAGAGGAATAAATATAAGTAAGCTGTTAACAGGAGAAAAGAGAGAAAGAGAATCTAGGGAAACAGATATGTGAGAGGAAAAAATCCATATAAAGTAAAAGAATAAAATAAAAAAAATAAAAAAATAAGAAAAGAAAAGGAAAAAAAAGAATATACAATAATGAAATCTACTATTCAAACATCCCAGTTCTCAATAACCTGATACATGAAAAATATTTCATTTCAAAAATGGTGGCAATGTGAGAGCAGGGAAAGAAAAGAAAAAAATTCTGGAAGGAAAATTGAACAATTATTTCTGTTGGAGTTCAAATGCCTCTCAGCTTCCCTTCTCAGCCTATAGGTAATGTTGTCTGGAGTTTGCTGGTAGCTCCACCCTCAAGATGGTGAGGGTTACTAGCATGGGAACTTTGTCCTGTAGGTGGAACTCCTGCAGGCAGAATATAGCAATTGCTGGTCCACACTGGGAGACTCTACCCGAGGAATCTCCTTTGGGTTTTCCTCCTATTAGGTGACACTTCCATCACCTGTGGACCCCACAATTCCTGTCTCTTACTTAGTTTCCAAACTCAATCACTCCTGCCCCTCCCCTTTTGACTTTTGGGTCAGGTACCTCTCTCCCCAGTGGTCCTGAAGGCTGGGCACTGGGAGCTGTGCATCTGATGTTGTGGAGAGCTGTTTTCTATTGGGCAGATCACAACCAGGTGCTGAGAGCTGTGGGCAGGCCATGTACAGTGAGTGCTGAACCTGGTTGGTGGCTGGAGAGGGGAGAATGGGTATTGGGGAGCTGGAGGACTCTGTTTATTGCCAAACATGGCAGGACCAGGGGATAGGTGGAAGCAGGACTGGTGAAGGAGTCAGGGACAAGGCTGGTGTTGTGTTACAGTGAGTACTGGGTCAAGTGGGCCCCGGAAACCTGGTGGGTACTGGACTGGTTGGCTGGGTGAGAAGAGAGCAAGGTGCCCTCCAACCCTCTTCCAACTTTCTAACCCATAAAAGCCAGACCCATGTGTCTCTGCACTTCAGGACTTCCAGAGCTGGGTAGAGCCTGGCTCTCTCCAGCCTCTGCAGCAAGATGGTGGCTATTAGCACATTTACCAGGAAGACCTGATGTGTAACCAAACCTGCAGGCGCCTGGATGATGGATTTCCCAGCCATGGCTGGTATCCCTACATGGAAGCCATTATGTTTTGAGATGGCAGCAGCTGGGGGAAACCTGTGGGTACCTTGATGTTGGACTTCCATGCCCTGGCTTGTGTCCCAAGATGGAGGCTGCTGCATCTTGAGATGGTAATGGTGGCAGCAGAGGTGTCCCCAGACTGAAGCAGGGAAGCAGCCACATTCGGAAGTGGAGTAGTGACAGCAGGTGGTGCAGTGATGGTGGATGGCTTCATTCAAAGATGCAGCACACTGTGATGGGCAGTGTCCCGGTCCTGGCCAGTGTCCCCAGATAGAGGCTGCTGCATCTTGAGATAGTGATGGCGGGCTTATTGGTATTTATTTTTATAATAAGGATCCCTTTGTGGTGGGTTCATTCTTTTTAACAATGAGTTTCCACTTGAATTATTAATTTCAACAAAAGTATTCAATTGAAATCAAGTTATTAAGCAATAGTGCACTGTATGTATAGGGGTGTGCCAAAATTATGACATACTTAAATGACTAAAGTTTATAAAATAATGCTCTAGAATAAGCAGGCTGTGTCTTCCTCGGTATCTGCTATTTATTGAAGATGGTGAATATTAACTTATCTTCTGTTTTGTCATTTAGGCCTGTACAAAAACACAGGAAAATAATGATAGGAATCTGATAACTCTCATCGAACTATATGTCTCACCATCTGTACACTCTGTAAACAACCAAGGTTCAGGGGTTTCATCTCATCCACGTTTATGTCTAATGTATAATCATCTAATGCCATACCTGTGTATATGAAGCACTTAATACATTTTTTGCCCAAAGAATGAATCCATAGTCTTGTGTTGCACTAAGAGTACCTCTAGAAAGTTTGTTTGTTTATTCTAGAACCAGCAAGCTGTAATTATATAAATATCACCAATGTGTCTAACTTGTCAGAAGTTTCAAAAGAATTGGACAACTTTGAACAACTTAGTCGTGTTCAGAAGACCTGTGGAGTTTGAATTCCCAAATGCCAACTTGCTGGAGCAGGTGTGAGGAATCATGAATAAAAAGCAAAATTAGGGCTACCTGGAGGATTGAGACTGGCTAGTCCCTATGTATCAAACATTTTCTTTCTTCTTGCACAAGAAAAAAGATCCTTGGAAAAGAGACATGGCTGGTTCTTGGTAACTGTTGGAAAAAACATCACACTGAGCCCTGGATGAAGGCCATCATTTCCAGTGGAAACACTGACGCGCAGCACCATGGCCTATTGTAAAATCTAGTGAAATGTGCATAAAAATCTTGAATCTGGTTTGAGATTTATCTTTGCTACCAAGTCAGTCTGTCTGCATTTTTTGACTGCATTCTGTGAGAAGGTTGTTCATCCAGGGGTGAAGGGTGACCTTAAGAGAAACTCAAAAGGCAAAGAGTGTTTGGAAGAATTACAGAAGATGAGAATTTCTTCTGCTATTACAATGGCTTATTTAAAAATTCCTCTTTAAACAACTGGAAATAGATTAAAAATATATAGAATGATGTTCAGGTAGTATCTTTTTCTGGACAACAGTGCTTGGCTCTGTTCAAAGTGAAATTCACGAAACTGGGCTTTTCCAGTGCAAGTGATGTAGAAGTGAATGATACTGTGAGAAACGACTTTGCAACGGATGGCATTTGCTGTACTGACACTATGAAAGGCATGGCTCACTGTTTCTCATCGAGTTTTATGTGAAGGCCCATGGGAGAGGGTTATTTTCAATGTAAATGCTGAGAGAAGCTTGGTTCTCTGGGAGGGATGGATTTAATTCTCTATAGAAAAATACTTTTACAATTATGTTCTCTGTATCTGCTCATAGCCCGATTCACCATCAGTCTGGGAGCTTATGGCCTTTACAGTAGTTTACTTTACCTCTAAGGTAGTTTTCTTTCCCACCTGGCATAGACACTCTATGCTAATTGAATTTTCCCTAATCCTGATTTTTAAACTTTTAATTGCTCTTTTGCCATCTGATGGTATGTGTTTCTAGTCAGCTGCTACACATAATTTGTGGAATGAGGAGAAGTTTCTGCTGTGCTTAGGTGTTTTATCCAAAGGCAAGAACATTTCCTTGCTTTGGTAAGAAATGTTGTAATTATTTATGCAGATATTAATTATTGAGCACCTGTCCTATATTGACCACCTATCCTGATGTAAACAATGGTAGAGGGAATGTGTGTTCATGGCTCGACTTGGTTGTAAGACTATGGAGAACACATCGGAAATAACCAGGCTAAATGCCATGTCATATCTCAGCTTTATCTAGGATGCTCACCTGGTGTTGGGGGAGCTTTTGGCATTGATCAGGAATGACAAGTTAAGAAATATCAGCTGTAGAATGAGGTCCTGAGCCATGTCAGCTGCCTGCTGTTGCCTAAAGAATCTCCATTCCGGCTCTGATGGAAGTCAGTCCTTCCTTAACTCTAATTCTGTTTCCCAGCACCAATAAAACAAAACAAAATAGTTCACTAGAATTGAATTTCAGCTCCTATTATAATTGAGAACTGGTTAATTTTGTCTATTGGACATCTCAGAAGCTTCAAGGCAACTGAAACTCAACAGTTCACCTCCCACCCTGTATTCTTTTGTCAGTGTGGGACATTATCTTCTTTTTTTCTTTTCTTTTTGGCACTTGCGATTGAACCCAATGGCACTTAATTAGCCACATCCCCAGTCCTTTTTTATATTTTCATTTAGAGACAGGGTTTTGCTAAATTGCTTAGGGCCTTGCTAAATTGCTGAGGCTAGGTTTAACTTGGATTCTCCTGCCTCAGCTCCCACACCTCTGGGATTACAGGCACCCAGCTGGTTCTCATCTTTGATGCCCTTTCTCCCTCATATCATTGCCATACCTGGTTTAATTTAATTACAAAATATCTTCAGGTATTCCTTGCTCTCTTCATCTCTCACACAAAATTACTCTTGTCTAACTATGATCAAAAGTCAGAACATTTGCTTCACTCTAGGTACATTTTCCTGAAGTCCCTTTGCTGCCATATCATCTCACCAAGAAGTGACTGACCTACTTTATGTAACTGAGGATTAGTTTTGACCTTTTAATAGAATTTCATATACAAATGTGTGGTATTGTTAGCATTTTTTAAAAACAGTTGTTCATTCTAGTGGATACATAGTAGTATATCATTATTTACTTGACTCACCTGATGATTAATGAAGTTGAATATTTTTTTCATGATTTTATTGGCCGTTTGTGCATCTTCTTTCATGAGCATGTGTTAGAAATTGCCCATTTTGAAGATTGGATTGTCTCCTTATTAAGTTAAAAAATTTCTCCATATATTCTAAAAACAAGTTTTTTTTTTTTTGTCCAATATATGTATCGCAAGTTTTTTCTTTTACACTGTGGCTTTTATTCATTTTTCTTAATGACGTTTTTCTAAAGAAAATATTTAATTGTGAAGAAGCTTAATTTACAAATTTATTATATCATTAATTCTTTCTTTATCCCATATAGTAAAACCTTGCTTATTCCAAATGTGGAAAGATTTGTTCCCTGTGGTTTCTTCTAGAAATTTTATAGTTGTACCTTTAGAGTTTAGGTCTATATTCTATTTTGAAGTGTGCTTATGTGTGGAGTGGGGGCGGGGGAGGAAAGAGAGAGAGAGAGAGAGAGAGAGAGAGAGAGAGAGAGAGAGAGAGAGAGAGAGAGAGAGAGAAATGAGAGTTTTTCCTCCATACAGCTGTTTGCTCTAGATTCATTTCCTGAAAAGGCTGTTGTTTTATCCACTGAATTTCATTGACAAAACAATGGCCAAATAACCATTTATATCTGGATGTTTTCTTGTCCCCTACCCTGCTCATTGATGAATTTGTCATCCTAACACTAGTCCTAAATAATTGTACTAACAATTATTGCTTTGTTATAAGTCAAGAAATCCTATGTATACTTCCTTCCAAATAGTTCTTTTTCCTAATTGTTTGCTTCCTGGCTTTTTGCATTTCCAACCAAAAATCTGCTAGGATGCTATTTAGAATGACACTGATTCTAGGGCTCAGTTTGGGGTGAATGGTCATCTTGACAATATGGACTCTTCTAAATCATGAGCATCGTGTGTCTGTCCATTTATTTAATATATAGTATGTATTTAATTTTTCTCAGTAATATTTCTTTGTTTTTGGTGTCCTGCCTATTCATATTTATCAAATGTATCCTAAAGTATGTGATGATTTTGAACATTGTGTTTTTCAATACAAGAGATTTTTAAATATTGACCACCTATCCTATATCCTTGTAAAATTTATTTATAATTTCTAGTAATTGTCTAAATAGATTCCCTAGGATTCTCTATATCTTGTTGTCTCTTTAAGTAGCAAGTTTTACTTTTTCCTCCTTGATCTGTAGCCTTTATTTCTCTTTCTTGCTTACTTCCCTGGCTAGGCCTCCAGTACAGTTAAGTAGAGGTGCTGAGAGTGAAATTCTTGCCTTATTCCTGATTAGGAGGGAAGCATTCAGTCTTTCATCACAAGTGTAATGCCAGCTGGTTTTTCATAAATGCCATTTTTGAGCTGAGACAGTTTTCTTCTGTTTCTTGTTCTCTGAGTTTTTTTTTAAATGAGGTTGAATTTTATCAAATGCTTTTCCTGTTTTTTACTGAGATAATCATATGGTTTTCTTCCCTTTCATCTTTTTACTAATATGATGAAATAAATTGAAGAGATTTGTAGATTATTTGTATGAATCCAAGTTCCTGAGGAAAATAGCTTGACTACTGCTATTCTAAATAAAATGACATCTCCAACTTGAGCTTTTTGGACCAACTTATTTTTTGGGTGAGATTATTTCAACGAAGCAGCTGCATTGGTGTTTTAGAGTGCTGACTCTGCTCCAGAGTTTTCAATGCCAGCTCTGCCATGTACTAGCCATATGACCATAGGCAAGTTACATAACCCCCTGGGCTTCCATAACGTATTTCATACCATTTGTCTGAGAATTAGATGGGATAGTGCTTGTAGAGTGTCTCAGACAGAGCCTACATGTGAAGAATAATGTGAAATGTGTGCTTCTGATGTTTCAGACTTAGTTTTAAGAATCAACTGTGGATTGATATGTGTTGACTTATTCCATTGCACCACAGAGACAGACTGTATGTACTGATATATTAAAATATGGGTATGATTATTTGTTTTTCCACAGATGAAGAAACAAGACATGCAGGCATGCTGCTGTTTGCCCAAGGTCTCGAGTGGACCAAGAGCAGAATAAACCCCGCAAACTGGCTCTAGAGTACATCTTGTACCTGCCCTTACCATTGATGGCCACACCTTGTACCTGCCCTTACCATTGATGGCCACACCTTGATGTTTTAGCTAATGTTATACTTTACTATTTTCCACAATGTAGCAATTTTGACATTTTACACTACTTAACTGTGGGGAAGGCTTGGAGTATGGAGAGAGATTTTTTTCCCAAATTCTGTAAATTGTGCTTTAGTTTATGAAAAGACAACAATATTTTTCAAAACATCTTAATGCTATTTTATCATTTTTTTGGGGGAAAAGCACACTACAAAAGAGGGTACATGAACTGTCCTATTTTTGAAGCTTGATTACCTCAGGAATCTGTGAGTTATTTTGGGGGAAACTACATTTATTTGGTTGTTTACCAAATCTGAAGGCTTTGTGTTGAAAAATACTTTGTTTTTGCTAATAATCATTCATTTCAAGAGAAAATATAGGCGTAGAGAATTATTGTTTTCAAATGCTAGTATGAAGGTTATCTAGCCAGTGAAGCAAGATTTAAAGAAATTTCATAAACAAAGATCTATGTTTTCTAATTAACCTAAGATAGTTTTCACTATTTAACTTCTTTTATAGAATATAAACAATGTGACAATACTCTGCTTTCTTCCTAACTGACTTGGAACTTCCCAACTGTATATACTAAGGCTGAGGTTTGTCTAGACACTTGAAATGAGAAGCACTTTCAGGACTTTTACTTTGGTTCTGGGAGTCCAACCTGGGATTTTGTTCATGCTAGGCAAATACTCTACCTCTAAGCTACATCCACAGCTCTGGGAAAGACTCAAGCCAATTTCTCATTTGATCAGAGCTGTACATTCAGCAGCACACACAGAGCAACTCTGTCTCTCTTATTCTCTCTTTCTCTCTCTGTAATTCTCTATTTCCCTTTCTTGTGTTTCTTTTAATTTCAGGTCATTTGCCATTTGTCTTTATAAGTTGTTATTTGTGTATGAGTGTGTGTGTGTGTGTGTGTGTATGTGTTTGTGTGTGTGTGTTTTGTGTGTGTCTGTGTGTGTGTGTGTGTGTATACAGGTTCACTGGACAAATTTTACTTTGTTTCAACTTTTTGTGCTGCTGAATTTTCTTACTGTGTCATCATCCATTGATCTGAATTATCTAATGCTCAATTTTTTTCTTCCTGAGAGAGTTATTTTTAAGATAGCATCTCCCCCGACCCCCCATCACCCCCCCCACCACTGATCTTTGCATCTCTTTTAGGTTCTTTCTCTTTTAAAGGAAAATGTTTCCCAGGCCGAATATGTGATTTTAATTTTTCTTGCTAACAGGAATGATTTTGGGCATGAATCGAGCAAAGATGAAAAATAATCAGTTAATGGAATCCTAGTCATTAATTAAACTCCTCACTTTTAAAACTGAGTTTATAGAATTCCTTCTGTGTTCAATGACAACAGAACCATCTGCACTATAATAACAAGGTAAGATCAAGGGCATCAAACAAGGACTGGGCTAAGAGCCCACTCTCGTTCTCCTCTGCCACTCACCAGCTAAGGAATGGTGGTAAAGCTCTAAGCCTCTCTGTGCTTCAGTTCCTTTGTCTGTAAAGTTAAGATGTTTGAGTAGATGGTTTCTGTGATTGATATCCTTTAGTTCTAAAATGCCATCATCCTCTGGTTTCAATAGATCTTTTGGAGTCAGTGAGTTCTAGCTAATCAAAATCAAAATCAACTCTAGGTAACTGCAAATTCACTGAATTCATTGCTTACAAAAAAAAAAGTGTTTACTATAGCATGCCAAGATGGTGTGAAAGAATGAGACTGGTTTCAATCTAGACTAAGGATTTTCCTTATTGTGGGACATTAAATTTAAACTTAATTTGGTAAAACATTTTACCTATCTAGTGTTTTAAATTCTTAGGCTTTTCCTAAGGCGATTCCAAGCATGTTTTAGTAAATAAAGATGCATATCAGGAAAAAAAGAAATTTCTGAGTTATATTTATGTGAAGAGAAATGTAGAAAGAGACTAAATTCATTGACATCTATCATTTTGGGTCTTTCATTGTTGTATGAGTTAGAAGGTCTGTGGTAGGGCATCAATATTAGAAAAATAATGGGAACTGAAAGAGTATGTGTGTCCATAAACAAATATCTCCCACGGGGTTTTATTAGAGGGGAAGTTTTCTTGATTGATAACATTTTTTTGCCGTGTGAGTAATGGTATCCCATAGGGCACGCCTTTTAATGGGCATAAGGAAAAGAGAATATTAAAGAACATTAGTGCTGACCTGACTTTGGGTTTTTCAAGGCAGAAGAGAAGATGGACAACCACTGAGACTGCAGTTATAACAGAGACTTGGAGGAGAGGGAGCCAAATGGGTCACGGATATCAGTTCCAGCCAGGTGATGGGTGGGTTGTGTATCTTCAGGGTGCTTTGAAGACTAAATTGAAGCAGAGATGTGTAAACATCACTCTTCATGTAATAAAATACCCTGGGAAGATGACTCTTGATGTAAGTAATATGCAATTGTTTGAATATGATCTGCCCTCGAAAAGTTCATGCCTTGGTCCCCAATGTAGCAGTATTGAGAGGTGGTGGAACTTATAAGAAGTGAATCTTCTGGGATGTGATTAGGTCACAGTGCACACCTGTCTCAGAAGTAATTAATGCTGGTATCTTGGGGGTAGATTAGATCTGTTAGAACTAGGGTATTAATCGAGGAAACCGGTTGTTATAAAGCAAGTTTGGCTTTATCCAGCTCACTTTCTTGCTTCCTCTCTCACACACTTGTTCTTCCATACACTCAGTCACCCTTTTCACATTTGCTCCTGTCATGTGTTGCCATCCACCTTGTCATGTTGCAATATGAGGTCCTCACAAGATGCAGCAATCCGATCGTGAACTTTCCTGCCTCTAGAACTAAGAGAGCTAAATAAACCTCTTTTTCTCATGAAGTACCCAGACTCGGGTATTTTGTTATAGGAACATAAAACAAAGACACAATGTGAGGTAATTGGTAGTAATTAAACTACCTACAAAATTTATTTCCTAATTACACATACATTTAGAATGTAGATTGCTTTTGGATCTTTAAGTCTATGCCTTAGATCTGATATTAAATGACTGTAAGTTCTATAGGAGACTTCATGTAATTGATGTATGTTAGTGCCAGCAAGCCACTAATTTCCAGTCTTCAGAATCCTTGTGTCAGGACTTCCAGTGGGCACCATGAGTGAGAGGGTGTCAGGATGTAAGCAGCTGGTGCCCTACATCCTGTGCAAATATGACCAGACACTTGGCTAGTTACGTGGCAGAAATGGAATTGAATGTGATATTTTTTTTATAAGCTAAATGTTAAACCTGTACTTGAGAACTGTTTTATAATTTATGAGTAGTATTGCATCTTTTCTCTGTCCTACTTTTCTCCTGGCAATGCATTTTCTTTGATTCATTGACTATTTAGGTCTCTGTTGGTGGGCCTGTATTCTTGGTAATTTTTCTCTTTTCCTGTCTCCTACCCACAGTCTCACTCTCCTTGTCTGCTGTATTTCATAATCAGCAAGTGATTGTGATTCCCTTGTGTTTCTTGGCAGTCTTCTTTAATCTGAGATTTCCCAGGATTGGTGCAGGATTTAAAAAAAAAAAACTCTTCTTATCTGGAATGTTTAAATTCAGTTTATATTTGAGGTCTATTAGCTTCCCTTTCACCCAGTACCTTTCATTTACTCATCAATTATTTATTAAACACTCTCCATATCAGATTTTTTTGTGGTGCCCTTTGCTTAACACTTTTACTGCATATATTATATTATATTATGTTAATATTCTACTAGATTAGACTCTCAACAGGAAGAACAATGACATTGCATTATGGTACCTGGCAATGTCATTACATGTACTAAGGCCCAGTAATTTTTCCCTCTCCTCTGATTCAGTAATAACATAAAACCTTTTTGGAAAGTTACATTATCTTGGTATCATTTAGTTAATTTTTTTAGTATAAAAATTTCAAATCATGAAAAATATAGTAAATAATATTACTCTTGAATGATTAATATAAAATAAGATTAAGTATCAATCAAATATGGCATCTTCCACCAAGTTTTAAATCCAAAGTGTTTTGCTCTTTCTCCTGTATAATTTTTACTATATTTAATAATTTCTGAAATGTGTTTTGCTCTTTCTCCTGTAGAATTTTTACTATATTTCATAATTTCTGAAATTTTATTGAGAGAGCATATTATAGGACTAGTTGAAGGCCCTTGGGACTTCTCTCTTACCCTCCTTTCTCTCCCTCATTTCCCAAGGAAACCACAATCTGAATTTATGCTTTAATATTTCCACATGGATTGTTTTTTTTTAGGTTTCTAGTCCCTCTGAATGCATTTTTAAGTAACACCTAATATTGTTTTGTGCATTTGTAAATGATCCTCTGTACACTTCTGCAACTTGATTTTCCCAACTGATGTCATGGTTTTGAAATCAGTCCATGTTTATGGATGTTGCTGTAGTGAGACCATCACTTTAATTGCAGAATGGGATTCAGTTGTGTGAATAAACCCACCACTGTTAATCTGGATCTCTAGTGATGAGCATTTAGATGTTTTTCTGTAAGTTTTCTATTATGAACAATGTGGGAATTAACATTCTTGTACATGCCCCCATTTGCACATAGGTAAATGGGGATTGCTGCATCAAAAGGGCACGTGCATCTTTCACTCTTTTAGATATTACAGAAGTGCATTTTGAGAAAAATCCTATCTGATTATTTTTTTCTTTTGACTGTCAAGTCCATTATTATTTATTGTAATTTCTAATGTATTTGCTTTCATCCCTTCCACCTTATGCTATACTTTCTATTTATCCTGATTTTTTTCTGTATTTTTTCTCTTTTTCCCTGATACTGTTATTTTATCATTATTCTGCCTTCTGATTTGGACTTTATCTATTCATTCTCCTTCTATTCTTCTAGTAGTTACCCATACTATTTTAAGATGCACACTTGAAATAAACTCTAAAGTTAGTCAATACCTGTATTCTCTTCTTGAACAGTACAACATACAATACCTTAATTCTGATGAGTCTTTTCCTCTTCCATGTTATTTTCCTTCCAGTATTTTAGATCTCAGTTTGACATTTTTGTCCACACTGAATAGGGATGAGTTAGATTTACCACGTTTGACACACTTGTGATCATCATTTCTTTTTAAATATTTGTGTTTCCATTTGTTTTATTCCCTCTTCACTGAATACATTCTTAAATAGGTCTTCCTGTTGTTAAAATATTTTTTATGAACTAATATCAATTTTTATTTTTTAATGTCTATTTGATGTATTTATTTTTCTCTTTTTCTTATAAAAATCCTTTATGGGTTTTCCATTGCACTTAATATAACATATGTGGCCCCACATGAATTTGTGTCTGCTTTGCCTACGACCTCTTCTCACACCATCTTGTCTCTACTACACATGCTCCAGGTTTACCATTTAGTTCCTCAGGTGCACCACTCCAGAACCCTTTCCTGCATTTTTCTTTCTTTTCTTTTTTTAAAAAAATATTTATTTTTTAGTTGTAGTTGGACACAACACCTTTATTTCACTTATTTATTTTTGTATGTGGTGCCGAGGATCGAACCTAGGGTCTCCCACGTGCAAAACGAGTGCTCTACCGTTGAGCCACAACCCCAGCCCCTGTATTCTTTCTTAAATCTAGAATGTTCTCTCTTCCTACCACTCGCTACCTGGCTAATTCTTCTTCTTTTTTTTTAAAGTTGACAAATAACATTGTCTGTCTTTATTGTGTACAGCATGAGGTTTTAAAGTATGCATTCATTGTGGAATGATTGAGTCTAGCTAGTTAAGAGGTGTACTATCTCACCTTAGTTATTTTGTGGTAAGATGCAAATATTATCCACTGTCCTTATTTTTCAGGAATACTATATAATATTACTAACTATAGTCACCTTTCTGTTATAAAGATCTCTTGAAATCTATTCCTCCTACCTCACTCTGATTATGTATCCTTTGACCTGACTTCACACCCTCTTTCCCCTTAATGATTCTGGCTTCTCATAATCATCTTCCCACCTTCTACTTTTGAGATCAACTTTCTTAGATTCCATATATGAGTGAGATCATTAAGTGTTAGACTTTTTGTGCCTGTCATATTTCACTTACTACCAGGTCTTCCAGGTTCATGTATGTTATTACAGATGACAGGATGCCATTCTTTTGTATGACTGAATAGTGTTCCACTCTGTCTATATACATATTTTACTTATCTGTTCATCTATTGATGGACACTCAGGTTGATTCCATATCTTGATTATTATGAATATTGTTGCACTAAAAATGTGAGCCAAGGTATTTCTTTGAGATGCTGATTTCATTTCCTCTAGATAAAGTAAGTCTTTCAATGAAGGTCTGTAATAGTAAAATGACTTAGATTTTCCTCTGAGACTGTTTCAGCCCTTTTCTTGAACATTTGCTTAACTGGGTAAAGAATTATAGGTTTACCTATTTATCTCAGTACATAAAGTTGTTCTTCTATTTTTTTAATGTCTCATCCTTTAGTTGTAATGTAGGCTATCAGTATATGTGCCTTCTCTTTGTCTGTTTTACTCCTTGATTACTATTAAGATCACTTACTTGTCTTTGATATCCTAAATGTTCATTATGATATGTTTAGGGGGGTGCATCTATTTATTATGCCTTAGTTCTTCCATGATTCCTCAGACTGAGGATTTATTATTTTTTTTAAGTTCTGAAAACATTTTAGCCATCCATATCCTATTTGAATCTTGCCATTCTTCCTCTAATATCTACTTGGGAAGGTCTCATTAGGAAAGAAACATTAGTTTTGGAAACTCACCCTCAACTTCTGTATTTTTCATTTTTTATTAAATATTAACATATGCAAAGATATAAATATTATAAGGTGTGAAGAATAGTAGTCGTCCACATCCAAGTACCCAACCCTCAGTTTAAGGACTAGGAATGACCGTTGTCTTCACAAGCCCTTCTGAGCCTGACTTTGTCCTTCCCTCTGCTAGAGAGCAGTCCACCTGAATCATGAAAAGCTTCTCTGAGCTTTTCTTCATAGCAGGACCACACTATTTGCAGCCCTTAAACAGAGAACTGAATGGTTTTTCAAGACTTTTAATGTTTTACAGATGGATTCATACGCTAAGATTTCCATGAATTTCTTTTTACGCTCAAAATAATTTTACCATATCTTAAATTATTTGACTATAAATCTTTTCAGTTGATTCCATCTATTCAATCCATTTTATCTATTGAATGTATTCAGTTTTGAGTCTATGGAATTTATTTCTAATGTATTAATATGATCAATTGTCTTGATTATTTTGAGTCATGAATTATTTTAAAATACATTATAACTAATAATATTTTCTGTTTTTGATTTTTAACCTTAGTTTCACTGTGATCAAAGAAAATGGTCTGGGTGATACCAACCCTCTGGAATTTATTGAGACTTGCTTTTTGGCCCACTGTGTGGACACAAGTAGAAACAATCCATGAATGCTTGAGAAGAGAATGTGTTTTCTCCTTTTTGGATCATGTTAGTTCATTGTGCTGCCCAAACCTACATACTTACTGCTATTTTCTTTTGACAGCTTGATCTATTAGTTTACTGAGAGAAATATGATAAAATTTCTGTTTAAATTGATGTACTTGTTTTGATTCTCCTTATGTTTTTGTCAATTGTATGTTGATATTTTTTGTTAAATTTGAAGATTCATGCAAGATTGAAGCTATCGTATATCTCTGTTGAATTATTTGTCATCATTTTGTAACTCTCTAATAATGCTTTCATCTTAAAATATGATAGATTTGGAATGGTAAAACAATCTTATCTGATAATCTTATCTTTTAGCTGAGTAATTTTTCTATTTATATATTTTGCAATTTCCTGATATATTGGGGTTTAAACTACCACTTTAAGTTATGTTTTCTATTAGTCTTGTCTCTTCCATTTAATTTTCTTTCTACGTTTTTCTTCTTTGGGTGGATTGGGTATTTTATTCCATTCCACTTTCCTCTCTTCCTGACGAGAAACAATACTTTCAATGTCCATTTTATTAGTGAGTAAGCTTAATCAGTAAGTTAATCAATAATTTGTCCTTCTCCTGAATAGTTAAGGAATCTTAAACTATAAATCTTAACCTCACATACCAGCTCTGAGGTTATATGCTTTGAGGATAAGAAACAAAGAAAGAAAAAGAGAGAAGGAAGAAGGGGGGAAGAAAGGAAGCTAATTTTTCTAAATAGTACAAAGAAAAATCTTATCTATTGCTACTTTTCCCATCAATCATTTCTTCCATCTGAGTTTAGTATTATTCTGCAATTAAAATTTCCTTTAGTAAGGATCTGTTGGTAATAAACTCTCAGATTTTTTTTTCTTAAAATACATGATCCCATTCTTGAATGATATTTTTTGCTGGATATAAAATTCTAAGTTAAAATTTCTGTTCTCTTAGGGTTTTGACACTTTGATCATTTCACATCTCTTTCTGTGATTGTTGCTGAAAATTCAAGGTTGGATTAATTATTATTATAAATGATTTCTGTTTTCTTTCTGCCTGATTTTACAGTGTTCATTTCATCACTGATACTGGTAGTTTTCCTATGGGTCTGGGCCATGTTTCCTAGGATTCTTGGGCTCCTTGAACTTGAGTATTAGGGTACTTGGGCAATTTTGGAAAATTCTCATCTCTTGTCTCTTCATATTTGATTTCCATGATTCATACTCCCATCTTCTTGTGAATTCTAAGTAGCTAATATGTTATAAGTTCTCACACAACATTTGATGTCTCTTAGACTCTTCATATTGTTTCTCTGTTTATTTCTATGCTTGTGTTAAACTGCACCTAAAAATTTTAGTTTGTAGGGGTGAATAAGTGATGATATGGAGAGGTCAGTGCCACTGAAACAAAAGTTCATTGTTCATCTCAGTTCCCTAGAAAGGAGAGGCATGGCCTGAAAGGCAGGGCAACAAGGGGAAGCACCAGAGTTGATGAGGAAGTGAGGGTAGGAGTAAAGGGAAATCACGGACCATGGAATTGTTGAAGTTTCCATGCAGAGGCAGGCCAGAATAAATGGCTTCAGGTTGACTAGTTTAATAAGTCTGGCAGACTTCAGGGAGTGGGGACTGTTCCTAATTGTCTGGTATTTGGACTTGGGTTGAGTTAGGCCAGAAATAAATTGGCTTAGTTTGTAAGAATAAGATAAAGAAAGTGGTTGGGAGTATGGACTTGGATGGGTTGGTTTATATATGAAAGGTACATTGGCAGGAGAATTGCTTATTACCTCAAGTAATTCACTAGCCTTGGGAGTAGCCTTCTCTCTCCAGTCAGCAAGACCTCTTATGATGTCAAAGGAAAATATATGATTAGCAAATGTTCCATTCTGAAAAATTTCTAAATCTTTATTTTCCAGTTTATCAATCCTACTTTCAAAAAAATCTAAGCTTCTATTAATTCAATGGATTCAATACATCCATTGAATTTCTAATTTTGATTAGAATATCCTTTCTTTGAGTTTGCTAAAAATAATTTCTTGTTATTTGCTCATATTTTACTTCCTTATTTTATTTACTTAAGTATCATCAATATGACTATTTTATGTTTGTGTGTGATAATTCCGATTATTAAAGCCATTGGATTCTGCTGTCTGTTAATTCTGCCTGCTTGCGGGTACTGCCTTATTTCCTTATGTATTTTGAGATGTTTACACTGTGAGAAAAAAAGTGGAATTTAATTGTGGAAACTATCTGACACTGGAATGTTTGCGTATTCTTCTAGAGAGAAGACGCATTTACTTTCACCGGATATCTGGTCACAAACAACCTAGGATTACCATCTACATTTTAAAATCTGTGGTTTTCAGTCCATCCAGTTAGGGTGCAAACTTACATTATATCCAGCTTGTGGTTACAAATTATAGGGGAAATATATTTTTTTCTCTCTTTCAGTGTCAGTTTACTATAGGTAACTTTTTAGGGCTCCTGAGAATTTGGACATATACCATTTACTATTGATTTAAAATCTGACATTTTAACTGTTTTGTGGTCTTTAATTAGTTTCAACTTCTGTTGTGCCCTTATAATTTTTCTTATGATCTTTGAACTCATACTGGCATCACTTTTAATAGATTCATTAGGCTAAATTCAGCTTCCAGAGCTCATATTATTTCTCTGGATCCCCACTTTCACTTAACTGTGTGTGTGTGTGTGGGACTTTCTTAAACAGTGTTATGTTTATTAACTAATTAATGAACAGTTATATACTCTAAAAATGTTTCATGCTGCATTTTTTTTTTGCATTTTTTCTTCAGTGGGAGAGTTCTATCAAAATGAAAATCTCTCATTCTTTCTATATTTACTTCTCCAACCCATGTCTGCTGCTGGATTCATCAGTTCATGTGTCTACTTCTTTAACTTTTGTGCTGTTAATTTTACCATCTAGATATTTATTTTTTGTGATCTCATCATGTATTTAATAAAATGCAGACTACTGTGGAGTCTTTGGTTTTTTTTATAGTGGAAGTCATGTTAGTTTATGTAGTTATCATTATTACAATAAATAGAAAGGTTTAATTTATTATTTAAATATAAAATGCTTTCAGATTTGTGTGTCATTTGGCAGACACCAGGTTAATATTTTCCTTATCATTTTAGTTTTAGTATAAATGCTACTGTACTGGATTCCATTCATGGGATCTAGACTATTTCATAAAAATGCCTTTCCGTTATAGCAGATAGTTGAGCAACAGTCTCTGAAATGTCTTGGCTGGTAACTTGCTGGTATTGCTCCTGAATTTGATTTTTCAGACTTGGAATGAGCTTAAGGGATGAAATAATGGCCAAAGGGAATTTCTTTATCATACTGTGTTGATTTGAAACTTATTTATAATTTTTCATGTTTAGTGATTCTTTAGAAAAATAAACTTTGATATGAGATACAATGACTTTCCTTCTGAATTTCTGAATTTCTCTTCAAATGTTTTCTACTGTAAAATCATATATTTCAAATATGGTCAAAACACCTCTCTGATACTGGGAATAAACCAAACCCATTCATTGTTCATAGTGAGTTAGAGAGATAATAAGGTCTTAGGAAATGGGTTTCCCAACCTTCACCTAACATGACGTTGTTGGCTTTAACACTTAGGAAACAAAAGTTGCTTTGAGAGTTTATTTTGGTGGTAAGGAAAGGGAACTGACGTTGGGTCCAAAATTCTTGATATTTACAATGTTAGTGTGACCTTAGGTCTGGACAATGTGATAAAGCATCCAGATTCTTTTGACAAACTTCTGGAGATATGCTGAACTGTACAGAAAATGATGGGAAGAAAGGAAGAAAGAGGAAACAAAATAACTCAGCACTGCTAGAAGCTTGGGAAAAGATATATGTGTATTATACATGATCAATTTCACTGCAAGTACTGGACTCGGTTATTGAATGATTAATTTCTGAAGGGATAAGTGAAGACCTAGGATGATCATTCCACCAAAAGTAGGAGCCTGAATGAAATGCTTACAGACTTTGGAGAGAGACTTCAGATCAGTAGGATTCTAGTGAAAGATGACAATACATATGGAAGTGTAAGATCATGGGGGCCACTGAGTGCCAGGCAGATGAAACCTAACTTTATTTTACAAACAGTGAAGAGATTCTAAATCTGAGTAAAGAAAGGTGGCCTAAAATCAGATGTTTATAGGCCATAAAGTGACATTGATTCTAGGCAAGTTTGACACAGGAAGATAATGTGTGTGTATGTGTATGGGGTGGGGTGGGGCAGGATTTAGAATTACCCAGGGGGTATTAGTAAAGAGAAGAAGAAAGATACCTCTTTCTTAAGGTAGAATAAAATATTACTATATTTTTTAAGACAAGAGAGAATGAGCAAAATGACTCACACTCTGGAGTTTGAATGCTTGGTTTATCTTTGGGGAAAAAAAGGGGAGGCCTTAAAGTGTAAAAGCCATTATTGCATATCCTCTTGTATCTGGCCTCAGGATGCACGGAAATTTCCACTGGTCCCTGCTCCATGGAGGGTGGTCAAAAGCTGGCATAGAACCCTCTTGATTACTACAAAATTCTCAGCTCAAGTTTTAGCCAGGAGTTTGAGCACAGACTTCTATCAGTATCTATAATGGCTGTCTCTCTGGTTGACCACAGCTATAGAAACATCTTATTATCCTAGTCTTGGTTGGGTCGAGTGGTTTTATGAGGGTATGTCCCATATCTAGGGAAGAACAGAACCCCTCCCTCATGTGGCAGTAAAGCTGACAGAGGGGATTGTGAGGGACACAGCAATGTATGGCCTGCCAACCTGGCTGCATGAGGGACATTGGCTGCTGAGTAGTCAATGGTCATAGTTTTAAGCGGCAGAAATAAATTCTGTTTGATTCAAGGTATTTTTTTAAAGACAATGGATTTATTTCTGGGGTCTCTGTTCTGCTCTAAAGTCTATATGTCTTTCTGCCAATACAATTCTGTTTTAATTATTGTAGCTTTGTATTTTTAAATCAGGAAGTGTGATGCCTTCATGTTTGTTCTTTCTACAAACTGATTCAGCAATTCTGTAAATAAGTATTAGTATGTGGGGAAATTGAAACACTTACCCACTGGTAGGAATGCAAAATTTTGTGGTAGCTATGGAAATGGTATAGAAAATCTCTCTAGCCCTAATTAAAATGGAATCACTGTATGATCCAGCAATTCTACTTATGAGTATAAAAAATTGAAATCAGGAGTTCAGAGATGTTAATTTATTCCATGTTCATTAAAGCATTATTCATAATATCCAAGGCTTGGAAACAATCTAAATGTTTGAGGAAAATGAATAGATAAAGAAAATGTGATATATACATCCAATGCAATATCATTCATCCTTAAACAAGGGGAATATCCCACCATATGCAACAACTTGGGTGAATGTGGAGGAGATCATTCTAAGTGAAATAAGTCAGTCACAAAAAGGCATATAATGCATGTTATACTTGTATGTGTCTAAAATAGTCAGGCTCATAGAAGCAGAGAGTAGAATGCTAGTTGCCAGGATCTGGGTGAGGGAATTAGGGCACTGCTGTTAAATAGGAATAAAGTTTCAGTTATGCAAGATGAATATATTATAGAGATCTGTTGTACAACAGTGTGCCTAGAGTGACTGTATTATGCACTTAAAACATTGTTGTTAGTGTATCATATGCTAAGTGTTTTTATCATCATCCTCCTCCTCATCATCAATATCATCATAATATATTGAGTAGCTCATAGACTTTTTGAAATGGCCAGAGAAGTAGGCTTGTATGTGTCTCAACCAAAAATAAGGATCTGATCATGCTGCACACTTTGGCCAGACTCTGGCTGGCACTGGATTACTGTTAAGCGGTCTTAGACAGTTGCTGGGGCTGTTGTACCAAATTTCCCTCCATAATGGCTGTGGCATGGGTGCTTCTCGGATGCTTTTGGGGATGAGTGTTAAGCTCATGAAGCATCTTCTCTAAGAGGGAGTTCTGCCTCAGCTGACAGATTACCTGACACCAATAAGGGTGCCACTAGACAAATAGCAAATGTCCATACTGCTCAGAGGCAGATAATGCCAGGAGGCTAGGTCATCTGCAAAAAAACCCCCAGAGAGCCACGTCATGCTGGGGAACTGAGAAGCCAATGGGTATCTTGGTAAAGGGCCAACAAAGGTGTCATGATAATTTTGCTGCAAAATAGAAGTAGAACTTGATTTTGTAAACAGCTTGAGACAAAAGAACTGCACTTGTTCCATTGTCATTTTTGTTTCATTTTCTTTCATTTCAGTACTTGGGATTGAACCCAGGGCCTTGTGCATGCTAGACAAGTCTCTTCCACTGAGCTTGTAACCTTTTTAAAATTTCATTTTGGGATGGTGTCTCCCTAAGTTGACCAGGCTGGCCATGAACTTGTAATCCTCCTGCCTCAGTGTCTGGGATTGCAGCATTTAGTACATTAACAGTGTACTAAAGCATTAAGACATCACCCCATTCACTGGCCATGCTGTTACTGTCTTTTCCGGATGTGTCTTCTTCACAGACTCTCTAGCCTCCTTACCACCTGACCTGCGCTGTCCTCAGCCTGAATCTTCTCAGTCTCAAACCCTCTTGTGTGTGCTCCTCCCTCCCTTAGTTTCCCTTTTACTGATTCCTTGTCTGGGCCAGCTTCTTTCTCTCTATGTCCTTCTATCATGCCTGAGATGGAAGTGCCAAAGCCATCAGACCTTCTCACATCTTCCCTGGACTTTCTTTTTTGAGTCTTTGTTTATGTCTTTGGCTTCAAATGTCATGTCCATGGAAGCAAATCTGAAATCTGGGTTTTTAACATATTCTTTACCTGTTAGAGAGTTCCAATACCATCTAGTACATTAGGAATTCCTCCAAACAAATTTCTATTGTTTCAAATTTGTTCTTATCACATGGTATTTTCAATTACCTCTTTTTTTTTTGTTTCTGCAGATGATTTTATTACGGAAATGTTCACACATATGTAAAGCAGAGAGAATAATGTCATGAACCCACCACCAGCTCCAACAACTAGCAACATCTGCCCCATTTGATTCCTCTCTTCCTCCCTGGGCCTCCGACACCTTCCCACACACTCATCAGCCATGCCCACAGCAAGCTAGGTTATTTATAAGCAAATTCAAGATGCTATAATATTTCATCCATAAATATTTACATCTATAAAGATAGCTCCAAGAGATAAGATCTCTTTTTTCAAAACATAAGTACCATTATCACAACAAAAATAACAGTAATTCCTTAATATCATCACATACAAACAGTATTCAGATTTCCCCAATTCATGCCCCTTTTTTCTCTCTCCATGGATTTTTTTGGCTCTTTTCTTGTAATTATCTTTTAAAAATCTCTTTACAAGTTGTTTACTTGAATCTGATTCAAGTTAACACCAGTATTGCTCTTGGCTGATAAATCTCATAAATTTCTCTTTTTCTATAACAGTTCCTCCTTCCTTTTTTTTTTTTTAACACTTCTTTGTTGAAAAACTTGGGTGTGTTTTGGTTGACAGAGCTGTCGCTGTTGTTGCTGCCCAGCACCAAAAAAAAAAAAAAATCTCACCACTTACCACTAGGCCAGAAAAAGATCCAGACTCAAAACCAGAAGTCCAATTTCTAGTGAAGGCCCATCACTTTCACATCATGGTAAAGTCAAAGAATTGTAGGTCGAACCTTCGTAAATCAGAAACTGTAGTCTGGATTTTGTTGATTGCATTCCTTACAGTTTTGGCATGTCCCTCTCTACTTTCTATGCACATATACTGACAGTAGATTTAGAGATATTTCCCATTCAATTCCAATTTCTTCATGAGGCACCCTGACATCAGAGGCTCCTAATATCTGCTGTGTCTCTTTTTGTACTTTGATGTTGGGCGGGGGGTGGGGAGTGAAGTCACCCTCTGTCCTGCACTTCACTATTCACTCTCTTAACTTCAGGCAGGACCACGATTCCCTAGAGGGTTGCACAGTGTGCACAGCCAATAAGAGGTTGCTTAGTAAATTCTCAATATCTTTTAAATTTCAGTCTCAAACAGAATATAATTTGATCTCATTTTTAAAAGTTTATATATATGCTCCTACCTCAAAGTAATTCAACACTTGGCTGATTATAGGACACGATTTCATACTTAACTCTACCTATTTTTATAGCATTCATGTTTAAGCTAGTCTATCATCACACAGAGATTTCAACGTTATCATATATTTTATAAAAATAGCATGTGAAAAGGATATTATTTCCATTTTTTGAAGGGTTATTTTGTAGAATAGGGAAAAGATGCATGGTATATATTAGGTAAATTTTTATAAGGATTATGTAAAAAGAAACAGCATGGAATTGAGAATAAGATGTTTCAGGCATGACAGAAAGAACAGAACATTATAAAATCATGTATTTTTTTCCCATTAGCAACCAGGAAACAGTATAAAAAGCAACAAAACTTAGCACAATGAATATTCCTGAGAGCCAAGGCTTCCCATTAGAGCCTCAAATAAGCACCAACAGCTGGATCTCATTTCCAGTTTGAATATTTAAAATGACACACAAACATAAAAATGCTATTATAGACTTATTTCTCCTTGAAATAAAAATATTCTAATGTTACACTGGTTCCCATGATGACTGACTTATTTCTCTCAACTTAGGTGCTGTAGTGGGGATCTGGCCTGCTGGAATGTCCCCCAAAGGCCATGTGTCAAAGGCTTGGTCCCTAGCTTGGTGCTCTCTGGAGCCGGTGTGATCTTTAAGAGGTGGGGCCTGATGGAAGGTCCTTAGGTCACTGGGAGAATGCCCTCAAAGGGGATTGTGGGATATAAGTCTCTTCATCTTCATGTCCCAGCCATGAAGTGAACGGTTGGCTGGGCCATACACTCCTGCCATGATGTGCTGTCCTCCCTACTAAAAGTCTAAAAGCAGAAGATTCACCTAATGATAGACTGAAACCTCCATCATGGTAAGCCAAAATCAACCTTTTCTCTGTTTAAGTTGATGTATCTCAGGTATTTGTTATAGTAACAGAAAGCTGCATCACATATCAGGCAACACAATTTTACATTGTCATAGTTTCAGTTCTTCTACATCTGCTAGGATTTGATTTGGTTGAAGAAAAAAAATCTGACTGTTCTTGATTTCACCAAGGGCTTTTTTATATGTCTTTCAAATAAAAATGAATATTCATCTTCTTTAGGAGCTATGACTAGAAAGGCAAGCTCTGGTTTGGAGAGGAGAATAAGAGTACCATCCTTTTAATTTGTGAACCCTTCTTTTGGGATCGAAATCTGATGCTCAGGATAAAACATTGTTTATGGTGTTTTCATCCCATGATCACAGCATTACAAGAGACATTCTTAGTGTTCCCTCTTCAAAATAGAAAAAAAATAAGTTGCCTTCTACCTAAGCCCTGATGTCAGTATTAGAGAACATATATGTTCAAGAACTGAATTTGTCTAAACCATTTCTTTACACAAATGTACAGAATACATCCAGTCACTAAAAACGGAGTAGAGGACAGTATGGCACTTGGGAGTTCAGTGCCACTGCTTTTTAAATAGCTGTTTCCTCAAAGAAAAGGCAACTTCTGGCAGGCAAAAGTAAAATAGCCCTCTCACTGCATTCCTTAGCATGATTTCCAAGTCTTGCCGGGACGGCCAGTTGATCCCAAGGCAGGCTCTAGAGCCCTCCTCCACTGCTGTGGCCAGGGATACACACACACCTAGTGCATGCTGACGAGCCAGCTCCGCTCCACCAGCCCGGGTTCCAAACCCAGGCTTACTTTCTGTTAACAAAACGTACGTGGATGGGCTCCCCCGGGGTCAGAAGCCCATGGGTTTTTGCATGAACAGCTTTAGTCCAAGAAGATGTTTTGATCTCAAAATGCTGAAGCAACTGGATCATGACCAGGTGAATCTCCAGCTCTGCGATTCTCCGCCCAATGCAACTGCGCACCCCATAGCCAAAGGGGATGGACCCGAAATTGTCGACTCTGTCCAGATTTGCTTTCCGCAGCCAGCGCTCGGGCCTGAACTCCTTGGCCCGAGGGAAGTTCTCATCCTCATAGGAGGTGGCATAGTGGCAGAGGGCCAGCTGGGTGCCTTTGGGAATCAGATATCCGCCAATAACCAGGTCTTCTTGGGTGACACAGCCATTCCCTGGTAGCACTGGAAACAGCCTCAGGGTTTCCTTCAGGAGAGCTCTGACCAGCGGGACTTTGGGAACATCTGCTGCAGTTGGAACATGCCTTTCCCCCAAATTCTTGACTATCTCCCGATACACGGTCTGCTGCACTTCTGGGTGCCTTGCCAGGAGATACACTGCCCAGGATAACGTGAACGATGTTGTGTCAACGCCGGCCAGCAGCATCTCCGTCATGTTGGCGCAGATCTCCTCCAGCGTCAGTGTCTGGCTAAGGAAGAGGTAGGTGAGAAGTCCCCCGTTCACCCTCTCCCCTCTGTCCAATTGGCACTGTATGTCCCTCAACTTGTTGTCGACATGAATTTGGCTGAATTTGAAGAGTCCATCCCAGGACCTGCAGAATTCTCGCCAGGGTTTGGGGATGAAGGGGCGGAGCCATCTGGGGGTGGCACCTGCCTACATGGAGGTCTTGAACATGCTGAACATGAGCTCCAGGGCTTCAATGTACTCCACTGTTGTCTGGGGGATGTGGTTCTCCAGGCATCCTAAGCGACTCTCGTAAAGGATGGTGGCCACACCTTCCATTGAATATTTGAAGAAAAGATCATTGACATTAGTCACCGTTTCCCCATCTTCTGCATGGCTCCTGAGGATGTAGATTTTTTTAATCAAATCAGCAATAACTTGGTTGACTTCTCCAGAGAAAATGGCCACATCTGTCGGTTTCAGAATTCTTTGTCTGAATACACTTCTCGTCTTGAGCCACTGTTCACCTTCCGCTGAGATGAGCCCGGTGGCTCTCCCTCGTAAGTCTCGGTACTCCTGCCAGGACTCCATGTTGGCTCTCTGGGGCGCGACCCCCTCCGCCCGGAGCACCTGAGCCACCATGTCGCGGTCTGGATCTCGTGGATTCGGCTGAAACCGTCCTTGCAGAAAAACTCCACCAGGTTGGCGAGGGTTCGCGGCCCCGGTATGGCCGCGAGACTCCGGGGCCCCTCGGCCCTGTCTCCGGCCCGTGGCGCCCCAGGTCGCCCAGATCTCAATTACCTCTTATGTGTGAATCAGGGTTCAGAGTAGAGAAGCAGAAGCAACAGACTATATATGACTAATCATCAGTGTATCAGTGTATTTATGTGTCTACCTACCTATCATGGATCCATCCTATCTCTACCTATCATATCTATCTACTTACTTATCTATCATCTGTCTTTCGTCTATTATCAAGAAACACACAAAGAAAGAAAGAGACATACACATAAGATGGGTAGAGATATTTATATTAAGGAAATGGCTTCTGTGATACAGGGGGCAAGCCACTTCAGGGCTGGTAGAAAGGCTGTAATACAGGTAAGATTTGGTGTTGTAGTCTTTTTGTTGTTGTTGTTGTTTAAAGAGAGAGAGAGAGAGAGAGAGAGAGAGAGAGAGAGAGAATTTTTTTAATATTTATTTTTTAGTTTTTTTTTCGGTGGACACAACATCTTTATTTTATTTGTATGTGGTGCTGAGGATCCAACTCAGCACCCTGCACATGCCAGGTGAGCGCACTACTGCTTGAGCCCCAGCCCCAGCCCGGGTGTTGTAGTCTTGAGTCTAAAATCTGCAGGGTAGGCCAAGCAGTCTACAAATAAGAAGAGTTTTTGTGCTGCAATCTTAAAGCAGAATTAATTCTTATTCAGGAACCTTCAGTCTTTTCTTTTAAATTCTTCAACTTATTGAACGAGGTCCGTCCATGTTATGGAACGTCATCTGCTTTACGCAAAATTGACTGATGGTAAATATTAATAATATCTAAAAATACCTTCACACTGACATCTAGACTACTAAAAATTAGGCATCATAATCAATCCACATTGACTGATAAAATTAACCATCACATTCTGTTCTTAAAGGTATTACCAAATGCAATCTCAGAAATATTGTTGAATTCTTCTACTTCCTGTCTTGGGAGTCAGGCAAATCTGGAATCAAGTCTCAGTTCTGCCATCATTATCTGTTTGACCTCAGATGATTTCCTAATCATTTCAAGATTCAGTTTTTTTTTTTTTGTAGATAAGTTTGGATTAAGGGCAGCATGGGTGCATCTCATAGACCTGAAAAGGAGGGAGGCTTGCAAATTTCTGAGCTTGCACAGGGTGCAACTGTGTCACCTTACTTGGTCACTGTAATTGCATTACAGTGTGAGCCTCACTGTGTCCATTTATCAGACCAGGAACTGAGAGGACAGTGATTTGCCTTGAGATACGAACCCTTGTGTTCTCATGCACACACCATCTGGCACCAACCTGGAGAACCTGCAGTTCATGCCCCTGGGTTGAGGTATCAGTTTAAACCTAGTTCACCAAACACTCATTTCACTCAAATTGCCCTTTCCTATGTTTAAGGAAAGCAGATAACACAAGAACATATTAGATCAGGTAGGTTTTTTTTATTAACATTCAGAGCAGTCTTACCAAACATCTGCCTTTCTATGGCTGTAAAATAAAATTCTATTTGTATTCTATGAGTCTCAATCATCTAATAAAGACTCACTTGAATCTTGTTGGTTGCACTTTAGAGAAAGTAAATTTGGAAGAACTATCCCAGTGTCGAGTTTCAAATTTTCAATCCAAAAAAGATGGAAACAAATTATGCTTTTTTTGAAGACTCGGCTTTGTTCTTGTGTGAAGGTCTTAAATCCAGAGAGTGGTGTTCCTGAATTATCTCTGGATATCTTTATTGCTGCCTTTCCACAGGGTTTTGGAAGTTTTCTGTAAGTGTGTATCCTCCCCACTGTAGTGTGACATTCTTGAGGGTAAAATTGGGTCCTTGCTCACCTTTGTCATTGCTGTACTGGGGCATGTGGCATACACCGACCAGAAAAAAAAAAAAAAGTCAAAAGTCTATAAGAAGGAAAAGGCAAGGACAAGAACAAGTCTAGAGGAAAGAAAGAAAGGAACCATGACATAGAGGGCAGAAAAGGAAAATAAAACAATCCACTTAGTCAATTCTTGAGGGTTCACGCTAGCTGGGTTTTATTTTATTTCCTCAACCCAGCCATACTCTTCAGATAGTGCTACTCAATCAATAAGTCATGTTCTTTCTAAAGAGCCGTGTCTTTTTTCCAGTAGGATATGAGCATGGCATGTTAAGTAGAGAGAGTATTTTGACTTTGAGTTTAATTATAGCTTCTCGCTAGCTCATGAAACTGGTCTGTAGTCTATTGAGCATGAGGAAGTGGAGCTTGACAGCTTGCCAGCAGACAACTTATCTTTCTAAACAAAAAGCTGAGGTCCCAAGAGGACTGATACCCTGTGAGTTGGCTCGTAGGATGGATGGAGAAGGAAGGCTCTGTGCTATTTCCATATGTATGATATGAAAATGAGCTGTGTGGCATAATTAACTGCCACTTCATAGTAAAAGTTCCTTTGAGTCCAAGGATTCATCTTTCTCACTTATTGTTCTGACTTAAAAATATTGTTTATTATGATTGCTAATGCTCATGGGATGTGTATTATGTTAATTGCTTTACTTCACTTGATCCTTGAAGCAATCCTATGATAGAAGGACCATTACCATCTTCATTTTCGCCTTGAGGAATCTCAGACCTTAGAGTACTTCAGTAGCTTGTCCTGGATACTCAGTTTGTAAAGGGAAGATCCAAAATGAGTCGTCATTTTGGTCTGGCCCTACAGAACATGCTCTTAACCATCTAGTTACATTCCCTGCTTCTTTATGAGAAAGATTTAAAATGAGAAGACTTGGACTTTCCTATATGGAGTATTAGTCTGGTTTTTTTTTTTGTTGCTATTGTAAAATGCCACAGGCTGGGTAGTTTATAAGGAAAAGAAGTTTTGCAGACTCAAGAGCATGGAGCCATGCTTTGGTGACATTTTGGCTTTGGTGACATTCTCCTGGCGAATACCATCACCAGTGGGAATCTGCAGAGAAAAACAAAATGAAACAAAACCGAGACATTCAGGGGCCATCAGACTTGCTCTTTTTATAATACTCCCTTTATAACACTCCCTTTTGTGAGAATTCACAGCATCAACATTATTCACAAAAATCGACATCATTCTCTTCTGAAGGCGGGGCCTGTGATGACCTAGTCACCTTCTACCAGGTCCTACCCACTCAGGGTTCCTCAGTCTCTTCACATTGCCACCCAGGAGACCAAGATTTGGTTCTTACCTCTTACCACACGTTGGATACACTGGAAATGGAGTGCTACCAACAATGGCTCTAAAGGCCTTTGGTAAATTGAATAATCACAGCCACGATGTAACTTCCAAAGACTGGTGTGCTCACTGTGGTTAACCTCAGGATAAGGCCCCAGGAGAAGTTAGGGAGCTGAATGCATTATTCAGCTTTACATTATAACAAGAAAGTACTGAGATAGGATATTAGTGAAAAAAAAAAGGTTTAGTTTCCTCATGGTTTTAGAAGTTCAAATCCAATGGGTGGCCCTTGCTTTGGGTTTCTGGCGAGAATATAGATAGTATTCACAGGACTTCATGTCAGAGCAAGTGGCCCCATTTCAAGCCATAAAACAAAGGGGAAAAGGAATGGGCAGGGTTTCCAGAGAGATATGGATGTTCCGTAGGGTTTACTTCTTAAAAGGTACACTGTACCTCGCGACACTGTGCCTTGGACCAAGCCTTTACCTAGGGATCTCTGGGGGGCACCACCTATACTCAAACCATCCCAGTGGCTAGTCTCACTGAAGTTTCTTTCAGCACTGAAGAAAATTTTTCTTAGACCTTTATCTCTGGAGTGAAAGGTGCTAGGAATGTACATTCTCATCTTCCAATTTATGGGAAGATTGTGCATCTACAAGCAACCAGGAGCGGAAACTAGGTGCCCTGAACTTGAGTTATGGATGGGAGAATTGTCTCCCTATCTTTGTCCTCAATTAGGGGAGAAGAGGATCTTTTGAGAGGTGGGCCCAAATACAATACTAACTGGTATTTATTGTTTGGCAAGCTCTGTATGATTGTCACTGTATTTTCACAGTTGTACATACATCATGCACTTTACACCTACAAGTGAATTATGGAATACATATCACTGTACCTTTTAAAAGGCTTAGAGAGGTGAAATACCTTGTCTTCTTCCAGAGGTCAGGCTCCTAAAAACTACTTTTATTTCCCTTTTATTTGAATCAGAAGTTCTTGAAGTCAGGAAAGTCCTCCGTCTTTTTGAGACTTTCACATTAGCTTCTGATCCTCTTTCCAGAGTGATGTGTCAACATGCAAGCAGTGTCAAGGGATTCAATGATCTTTTAAAATCATTCCTGGAAGACAGGTGATCTCTAATAAAAGCAATACAATCTTACCTAGAGGAAAAACTGTGTTCTGACTCAGAAATAAAAGCTGGAATTTTGGAAGAAAAAAATTGGGCCCCATGAGATTCAAATTACCTTGTTCTTTGAAATCAAATGTATGACTGGTATAATTCCATCTCTCTGTTATTCCCTGTCTTCCTCTCTTCCTCTCTCTCTCTCTCTCTCTCTCTCTCTCTCTCACACACACACACAAACACACACACACACACACACGCACTCCCAGATCCACATGTTTTGGAGTGGCTGATCCTAGCAGTGGTTCCTGATCATTATTAGGTAGGGAGCAGCTCAGTTCAGCATGATCTTCTCCTTTATTGGAAGCGATGGACCACAAAGCAATGGTGGTAGAAATTGTTATGAGGCCTTTTTATTTGAGAGGATCCCAGTTCTTTCTCACTGACTCTGTCAGCTGTGTGAAGGAAGCCTCCTCTCCAGGCATTTGGCAAAATTCAAATAGGTCAGGAGCTCAAAAAGATTCATTAACCACAGGAACTGTTTCTTGGCTCAGGGATGCACATAACCTATTATTCCTTTAATAAAGCAGTTTCTTCAGTGATTCATGGAAGCCTGGACAGGCTGAGGAAGAAAACAAAAGAACATCTTCACTAATGCATCATATGACCTTCTGTCCTAAGGTCTGTCTATCCCAGAAATTTTGTCATCATCTTAAAAGGGACTAGCTTAAAGCTCTACGTGCCCTTTATGCATAATGAATATTGTTTGACTCCAGTCTTACAAAACTAGCTGTGCAAAATAGATGAAACTTCCTCTTACTGAGTCATGTCTAATGTGGTGACGTACCATTAAGACTTGAATGACAGTGAACAAATAATGGCTGTAATAAAGAAGGACTATCCTCTCACCTGGTAAAAATTCAATAATGTCAGATAAATGAAACATCTTCAGAGAATCCCCTGTGTATTCCAGAAAGAGTTTTTGGATATTTTTGTCATTGGCTATTCATTTCAAAGAATGAAACGGAACACTTAGAAAGAAAAGAAGCAGACAGAATGTTAGCAACGCTGCATTATGAATAAAAGTCAAGTGAAGGAATCAATTAATGGATTGATTCCTTAATCAAACTGTCTGCTTGTGTTTACAGAGTGCTTGTGATATGCCAGTCATTGTGCTGGGTCCTAAGGACAGAGCAGCACCTAACACTGACATGCAGCTGTCTTTCCCTCATGAAATCATATTAAGCATACACAGGATAGACTTCCCCGGCTTTACCCAATGGGGTTGTAAGATACTCTGGGTCCGGAAGCAAGTTTGGGTGAAAACATATCACTTCTTCAGGAAACAGCTCCCTGAAAAAGTAATTTGCATTCTAGTATCTGGAGAAGGTGTGTAAATTATTCAGGCTAAAACAGGGAGGAGGGTAAACAGGAGGAAGTATTTCTAGGCCAAATGAACTGAACAGCATCTATTGTTGAGAGCCACAGCCAAAGGGGCCCCAGCAAACTTCCAGCTGCTGGCTGATGATCCAGCTGCCAGCAAACTTCCAGTTGCCGGCTGATGATTGGCTCACAGTGGCCCCAGCAACATCTAGCTGATTGGCTCCTCTGCGGTGATGTTCATTGGGCTGTTTCCCTGCCCTTCAGACTGCCAGCTGATGATTGGCTCACAGCGGCCCCAGCAACATCTAGCTGATTGGCTCCTCCACGGAGCTGCTCATTGGGTGACTTCTTTGGCTCTGCCCACACAACCCAGCCAATCGGCCTCAAGAGCAGGAGGATTGTGGGAGGTTGAGAGGCTGGTGTGGGGGGGAGAGGCTTGTGGAAGCCGGTGGTGGCAGTTGGGCTCTGAGGGTTTTTCCCTGAGAAGCTGTTTTGTTTGGCGTTTGTAGTTCTAAAAATAAAGTTAGTTTCTTTTTGACAAGTGGCTCCTGATTTGTGCCAAGCCAGACTTCGGCATTTGGTGGCTCGCACGGGGAGCAACTGAGGGTAAGTAAACTGCTCGCCCCTGAGGGCAGGGCGAGAGAATGGGGAGCCATTCTAAGATTCCTCTTTTGTTTTGCTTCATTTTTGTTTTAACTTGCCTGTCCCTGGAGATGAGTGAGAGGGAAGAAAAACCACTCACATCTGAGGAAAAACTATTTGCGTTTGAGGAACAGATAGGGAGAAAGGACGGATGCATATGTCAGGAGGATAGAAAGGCTGTTATAATGATTTTGTGTGGTTCCCTTTTTATTGGATTCTGTCTCGGTTTTGTTTGGCATCATCTTGTTGGGTTGTATTATAGTAGAAATACGGGATCAGCAATTAGTAAAAAACAAACCGAAAGAGTGTTAAGTAAATTATTAGAGGAAGGAAGCTTCCCAGTAAAACCAAGAGCAGTCAGGGCATACGTTGATATAATACAAGAATATAGCCCATGGCTTTTTAAGGAGGAGTTGTTAGATATATCACAATGGAACCATCATGGTGAAGATTTAAAAAGAATAGAAAAGAACAACCCAGGGACTCTGCCAGTTGGCACATTGTCATTGTGGACGTTGGTATCTGGTTTGCTTAGTCCAAAGCCTTCAATTCAGACAGAGGTAGAGGAAGAAGAAGACATATTGATTCAAGTAGAAGAGGAAGTCTCTCAAGTTAGTCAGAAAGAGGAAAAGATTCAAGTAAAAGAGAAGGTCTTTCGAGATAGTGAGACAGAGGAAGGAAGTTTAGAGCAGAAAAATCTATCAGGGGAAAAGTTAAAACAGGAGACTGCTAATAAGACCTTTTTATTAGAGAGCGTAAGTGTCCAACCAACAGCACCGCCTCTACAGGAGACTGCTACTAACAGCATTCTATCACCAGAGGGCGTAAGTGTTCAACCAACAGCGCCACCTCTACAGGAGACTGCTACTAACAGCACTCTATCACCAGAGGGCATAAGTGTCCAATCAACAGCACCACCTCCATATGCTAAGAGACTCCCAACCCCCGCAGTTGATAGTTGGGATCCTGAGACTGGATCTCAAGTATGCCCTGTATTTGAGGTAGGAGGGCAGCTAACTTACCAGGGTTTAAATTTCAAATCAGTGAAGGAGCTAAAAGAGGCTGTAACAACCTATGGTCCTCAAGCACCCTTCACTGTAAGCTTGGTCGAATCCATTACCAACTTAAGCATGACGCCAGCAGATTGGGCTAGTATGTGTAAAGCTGTGCTAAATGGAGGACAATACCTGTTATGGAAGGTTGCCAATGAGGAATTTTGCAAGGAGACGGCTAGTCGAAATGCAGCAGCTGGTTATCCTCAGAGAAATCTAGATATGTTGTTAGGAAAGGGAACTTATGAGGATCGGCAGCAACAAAATGCATATGATCCTGGTGTATATTCACAAATTGCTATAGATGCAGTCAGGGCATGGAAGACTTTACAAGAACATGGAGGTTTACAAGGTCAATTATCTAAGATAATACAAGGAGCTAATGAACCTTACGCTGAATTTGTAGATAGGCTTATTCAAACAGCTACCAGAGTTTTTGGGAATACAGAACAAGCAATGCCATTAATAAAACAACTGGCTTATGACCAAGCGAATCGTTGGTGTAGAGATATCATTAGACCATGGAAACAGGAAGATTTAAACACATATATTAAATTATGTAGAGACATTAACGAACAAGGGCAAATTGTGGCAGCTGCAGTAAAACAGGCTTTAGATGCCAGAGACATTAATGAACAAGGGCAAATTGTGGCAGCTGCAGTAAAACAGGTTTTAGATGCCAGAGACATTAATGAACAAGGGCAAATTGTGGCAGCTGCAGTAAAACAGGCTTTAGATGCCAGGCCAAGAACATGCTACAATTGTCAACAAACAGGACATTTTAAAAGGAATTGCCCCATAGGAGGAGGGTTTAACAAAACTAGGTATCAAACAAGTAGAATACCGGGTATTTGCCCACGATGCCGTAGAGGGAGACATTGGGCTAATGAATGCCGTTCTCAAACCACCATAGAGGGTACTCCATTATATTGGGCTAATGAATGCTGTCCTCAAACCACCATAGAGGGTACTCCATTATCAAAAAACGAACAAGGACAAGGTGTTTATCCACAATATCGTGGACAAAGGCATCGGGCTCCGTTGCCAAAAAATGGACAGGGGGCCCCAATGCTCCGGGGCCCCAAACCACAAATATACGGAGCACTGGAGGAACCCAGCAACCCCAGCAACCCCGTCAGGGTAGTGCCCAGCACATCAGATCCCTCATCAGACAAACCAGAGGGAGCGCAGGGTTGGACATCTGCACCTCCACCAAATCAGTACTAACTCCAGAGATGGGAGTTCAAATCATTCCCACAGGGGTAAAAGGACCTCTTCCCAAAGGAACAGTAGGCTTATTATTGGGACGCAGCTCTTCTACTCTAAAAGGACTTTTGATAAGTCCTGGGGTAATTGATTCCGATTATGAAGGTGAAATAAAAATTATAGCCAGTTCTCCAAAGGGTATATCAGTAATTTCACCAGGAGATAGAATAGCACAGTTACTAATAATACCAAACCTACATGATAAATTTTCCAATCATGCTATAGAAAGAGGTTCCAAGGGATTAGGCTCCACAGGTGTAGATTGGGCTATGCTTTCTTTAAATTTAGATTCTCGCCCCATGCTAAAACTAAATATTCAAGGACATGAATTTAATGGGCTACTGGATACAGGTGCAGACCTTAGCATCATCTCTCGTCAAGAATGGCCAAAACATTGGCCATTACAACAAGCCACTCAATCGCTTCAAGGCCTAGGAGTGGCGACTAATCCCGATAGAAGTGCAATGCTATTAGATTGGAAGGATCCTGAAGGATGTGAAGGAACTATACAGCCATATGTATTGGATCATCTTCCCGTAAATTTATGGGGACGAGATGTCTTAGATCAATTAGGTTTGACATTAACAAATAATATCAATCAAAATGCACCCACTATTATGGCTAGACAAGGTTTTAGGAAAGGAAAAAGATTAGAAAGACAAGAACAATGTATAGCAGCACCAATACAAATAGATCAAGGAACAGTCAGACATGGGTTGGATTTTCACAAAGGGCCACTGAGACAATAAAAATTACATGGAAATCAGAAAGACCAGTATGGGTTCCTCAGTGGCCCTTGACTAAAGAAAAGACACAAGTAGCCCATGATCTGGTCAAACAACAATTAGCGGAAGGACATATACAACCTTCTGTATCTCCCCATAATACTCCCATTTTTGTCATCAAAAAGAAATCTGGTAAATGGAGATTACTGCAAGATTTAAGAGCCATTAACAATGAAATGGTCATTATGGGACCTGCTCAATCGGGGATTCCTCAATTGTCTGCTTTGCCAAAAACTTGGTATGTTTTAGTTATAGATATTAAAGATTGTTTTTTTGCAATTCCAATTCATCCTGAGGATAGTCCACGTTTTGCATTTACTATCCCTGCACTAAATCATGAAGGTCCTGATCAGAGATATGAATGGAAAGTACTCCCTCAAGGGATGGCTAACAGCCCAACTATGTGTCAAATTTATGTTAACAAAGTAATCCAGCCACTTAGAAATCAAAATCCTGAACTACAAATATTTCATTATATGGATGATGTATTATTAGCACACAAAGCTAAAAACACATTGCTAGAATGTTATGCCACACTTACAAACTTATTAAAAAATTATAATCTAGAGATAGCAATAGATAAAGTACAATTAAATTTTCCAATTAATTATTTAGGAGTTCTATTATCCTCAACCATGGTCCATCCACCAAAAATTCAAATACGAGTAGATCAACTCAAATCACTTAATGACTTTCAAAAGTTATTAGGAGACATAAATTGGATAAGGCCTTATCTAGGTATTCCAACAGGAGAATTGGGACCTTTATTTGATATCCTAAAAGGTCCATCAGATCCAAATTCACCCCGAATGTTAACGCCTGAAGCAAGAAAGGCATTAAAAATCATTGAAACATATATGGAAAATATGCATTTGGATAGAATTGATATAAGTTTGCCTTTATTATTTATTGTACTACCAACAAAAAATATTCCTACAGGAGTATTTTGGCAAGAAGGTCCATTATTATGGATACATTTATCTTATTCTCCTAACACTATTCTTACTAGATATCCTGAGGCTGTAGGACAATTAATACTCAAAGGAATAAAAACAGCAAAGGCAGTGTTTGGAATTTCTCCCCATAAAATTATTACTCCATATACTATGAATCAAATTGATGAATTAGCTAATGAGTTAAATACTTGGGCAATAATAATGTGCAAATCTAATGTTTCATTTGATAACCACTTACCATCTAATCCTTTATTGTCTTTTTGGTCATTGCATCCTGTAATTTTTCCAAAAATGACAAGAAAAACACCTATCATGAATGCTCCAAATATATTCACTGATGGGTCAAATAATGGTACAGCAGCAGTAGTTACACCTGATCAAACTTTTACATTTTTAGTACCCAAACAATCAGCTCAAAAGGTAGAGCTTAATGCAGTATTACAAACTTTTGTGATGTTTAAAGATTCTGTATTTAATTTATTTTCTGTTAGCCAGTATATAGTTAATGCTATAGTATCCCTTGAAGATGCTGGTAGGATTTCCCCTTCTTCTACTGTTTTCTCTTTGTTTTCCACTATACAAAGTTTAATCTGGGACAGAAAAGATCCATTCTTTATAGGACATATCAGGGCACATACAGGATTGCCTGGAGCCCTTAGTTTGGGCAATGATTTAGCAGATAAAACTACACGTGGCATACATATTTTCTCTACACTAGAAGAAGCTATAAATTTTCATGAAAGATTCCATGTCAATGCTAATACTTTACAAAAGCGTTTTAAAATAACTAAGGAACAAGCTAGACAAATAATAAAACAATGTCAAAATTGTGTGACCTTTTTACCACAAGTTAATCTTGGAGTCAATCCTAGAGGATTGATGCCTAACCATATTTGGCAGATGGACGTCACACACTTGCCAGAATTTGGAAAATTAAAATATTTGCATGTTACAGTTGATACTTCTTCTGGATTTTTGATGGGCTCCCTTCATGCCGGTGAAAAAACTAAAGATGTTATAGCTCATTGCTTACAAAATTTTGCCACTGTGGGCATTCCAAAACAGTTAAAAACAGATAATGCCCCTGGTTATACGTCTACTTCTTTTAAACAATTTTGCTCATCATTTGGCATTACTCATATAACAGGAATCCCATACAATCCACAGGGACAAGGCATAGTTGAAAGAGCTCATCAAACTATTAAAATGTACTTATTAAAGCAAAAAGATGGAATTGGGAAGGGGTATATATTCCCCAAAGATAAACTTAAAATAACCCTTTTTACTCTAAACTTTTTAAATTTGGATTCATCAGGACTTAGTGCTGCAGAAAGGCATATGTGTCCAAAAAATGTACATAAGCCCAAGGTACTTTGGAAAGATATTCTAACAGGACAATGGAAAGGTCCTGACCCAGTAATTGTCTGGAATCGGGGGTCTGTTTGTGTGTTTCCACAGGAAGAACAGCAGCCGATTTGGATTCCAGAGAGATTAACCAAGGTTCTGACCCAGAACAGCAGCCGATTTAGATTCCAGAGAGATTAACCAAGGTTCTGACCCAGTGATTGTCTGGAGCCGGGGGCCTGTTTGTGTGTTTCCACAGGGAGAACAGCAGCTGATTTGGATTCCGGAGAGATTAACTAAAATCCTGACCCAGTGATTGTCTGGAGTCGGGGGTCTGTTTTTGTGTTTCCACAGGGAGAACAGCAGCCGATTTGGATTCCAGAGAGATTAACTAAAGCGATTTCTACAGACCAAAAAGAAGATGATTTAGCTCAAATCCATAATAGCTGATATCCAAAACTCCAATTTGGCTATCCTTACATCTGCAACAGAACCAGGATGCTTTTTTCAATATCTATTTTATTATTGCCCTTTCCCATATCATGAAGTTCTATTTTATTTTTTTGAGCTCATACAGACCTAGGTTAATGTTTTGCTGATCAGTTCTATTTTTTTTTTGACTATAGAGTTTTTAAACATTGCAATAGAGATTTTACCTGTAAAAAGTTATAAGGCCTTTACTATTATGTTATGTGTTGTATGTATTATATTATGTGTGCACACTTGTGTTTTGTGTTATATGTTTGAATGTACGTATGTCCAATGTACGTATTTCCATATATCATATATGATGAGCGCTCATGAAAAGATGGATCCAAATATTTTTTTTTATTCACGTGATTTAAATGGTTTAATTTAAATTGGGTAAATAACTGTTAAGAATTGTTTTAATATGTAAACAAAAAAGGAGGTTAACAGATCTGTTTGTTTACTCTCACCTTTTGTTTTCATTATATTTAATAATTCTCTTCAATATAATGTAAATTGTTAAGAAAATTGTTTTCTTTTAGTGTCTTCTGGAATGTTACCTAATTTTTTCTTTAGCCATTATTGCCAGAATTTCTATCTTCATCCCAGTGCCGATGAAGATAATATAAATTGTTAAGAAAATTGTTTTCTTTTAGTGTCTTCTGGAATGTTACCTAATTTTTTCTTTAGCCATTATTGCCAGAATTTCTATCTTCATCCCAGTGCCGATGAAGATAATATAAATTGTTAAGAAAATTGTTTTCTTTTAGTGTCTTCTGGAATGTTACCTAATTTTTTCTTTAGCCATTATTGCCAGAATTCCTATCTTCATCCCTGTGCCGGTGAAGACAAAGATAAAACTAATCTACAGTTTCTGCAATAGGCATCACTGAACTGCTTACAGAACTTGCACTGAACTGCTTACAGAACTATGTGTCACTTGTATGCATTGTGAACTATCTGTTGGTGCAGCGACTTGTGGTAGTGTTGGGGTATTTTTGCTGATGATATCATCGGTGGTACAATTTTCCCAAAAGGAGCCGTCAATTGACTTGGTATATCTTCCTCCCTTCATGACTGCCGAAGTCTGGCTTGGCACAAATCAGGAGCCACTTGTCAAAAAGAAACTAACTTTATTTTTAGAACTACAAACGCCAAACAAAACAGCTTCTCAGGGAAAAACCCTCAGAGCCCAACTGCCACCACCGGCTTCCACAAGCCTCTCCCCCCCACACCAGCCTCTCAACCTCCCACAATCCTCCTGCTCTTGAGGCCGATTGGCTGGGTTGCGTGGGCAGAGCCAAAGAAGTCACCCAATGAGCAGCTCCGTGGAGGAGCCAATCAGCTAGATGTTGCTGGGGCCACTGTGAGCCAATCATCAGCCGGCAACTGGAAGTTTGCTGGCAGCTGGATCATCAGCCGGCAGCTGGAAGTTTGCTGGGGCCCCTTTGGCTGTGGCTCTCAACAATCTATAAAGGTTTTGAGACTGGGAAAAAATGGCAAAGGTGGGAAAAAAAAGGCAGAAGTGAAAAAAAAAAAAGGTCCAATACCCTGGATCACAGTGATTGAAGAAGGAGGGAGTAGGGAGGGCTAGGGCTGTGACAACCCTGTGGCTCTGACCAGGATTTTGAAACTGAGTCTGAAAGACAGGTTTCAACAGGGGGGTGACATGATGAGGTGGTTGTATTGAAATGATCATGTAGGAGTTAGTGTGCACAAGACCAGAGTGTTCACAAGAGGACAAACTGTGACTCCAAATGACCATGTTTCAGTGAGCAATGTCTCTGCCTTCGATGCGGAGACATTAGTACTCACGGGAGTAGCACGCAGTGGACACCAGCAAAGGATGTTTAAGACAGAGCATTGATAGGCTGCAGGGATGAGGGCTGGTTGGATCACAGAAATATGTGTGTTCAAGAGAAAAAAAAGAGGCTATAAAGAGCCAAATGTTGTGCAGTGATAATCCCAGCAAACACTTATTATTTCCCATGTCTTCAGTTTTGAACGTTGCAAGAATTATGTAATTCATTGCATCAAAAAACAATTATTTTATGATTAAATAATTTTCAGAAAACCTCCTCCTAATCTCTTCAAGGTCATTGTCTCTGTTCTCACCCTGAAGAGGAAAAAGCAAAAGTGTGAAGCGGTTTGCTCAAAACTGATTCTCGAGTGCCCTTTGCAGAGGGATCCTGGGGGTGCTGTCATGGAGACAGACTCAGGTCAAAGAGAACAGCACCATTGCTTTCAGGAAGTGTGTCCTTTAGGAGGGAAAAAAGGACTCAGCCACCTGCCGGCGGTGAGGACACTTTAATTGTAACAGGATGCCCTCTGGAGGGGCTGGAGGAGCCCGTGCTAGGCCAGGCCTGGGTCTGCTCTGAGAGGGAGAGGAGTGCGGAGAGCTTTCTGGAGGAGCAGGATATGAGCCAGGTTTCTTCTCTTTTCCTACATAAACTTTCAATTTCAGAATAGTTCCAGATTTATAGAGAGGTTACCAGGATGGTGCAGAGGGTTCCCATGTGTGCCCCAGAGTTCCCCTATTGTCAGCACTTTACTAGAGTACATTTGTCACAAATGATGGACCGAGACATTTGTTTTGAGCAGAGCCCATACTTTTTTGGACTTAATTAGTTTCCCCAAATGTCCGTCTTGTTTCAGCATCACGTCTAGGAGACCACGTGACATTGGGACATGTGCCTCCTTAGACTCCTCTGGGCTGTGACAGTTCCTCAGTCTTCCCTTGTCTTTGACAACCTTGATCAAGGTTTGGAAGAAGACAAAATGGGTGTATTATAAGATGTCTCTCAGTATGGATTTATCAGATGTTTCTCGTGATGAGACGGAGGTGATGGGTTTTGGGGGAGGAAGATCACAGAGGTGAAACACTCTTATTGCACTGTATTAAAGGCAAATCCATGTTTTGTCACCATTGATGTTGACCTTGTCTACTTGGTTGAGGTAGCGTTTGCCATGCTTCTCCACGAAGTTACTCATATTTTGCATTTCCATTCTGTTCTCTTTGGAAGGAAGTGAATCTGCACAATCAACACTTACAGTTGGGGAGAGAAGCTCCACCTCCCTCCCTGTGGGTGGAAGAGCTACAGACATTATTTGGGATTCTACAGCATGGGATATTTGTCTATTTTTAAAGTTTGTGTGTTTATTCAATACTTGATTTATATTCATATGGACTCATGGGTATTTATTGTATACTCTGGGTCATATTCCAATACTGCCTTGTTTCCTTGATTGCTCAAATTTATGAGCTTTGGCCATTGGGAGCTCTGTCAGTGGACTCCTGATTCCCTGTGGGCTCCTAACTCTCTGACACAGGGATCAATCCCTGTGTGTGTGTGTGTGTGTGTGTGTGTGTGTGTTTCTGAGCACTTCGTCACTTTCTGGCATTATAAGATGCTCCAAGATTCCCTGTTCCAGTCCTAGGAGCAGGCATTCTACAAGGAGCTTCAATTTCTTTAAGGTAACGTGATATGAAGAAAGACCTGGGCACTGACTGTGTAAGCTAGATTTTAGAGGACAGTGGGCAATGAGAGAGGAACAGGAATGACATTTGGAGTCGCAATCCTGGCGATTGGAAAAAGTTAATTCTATGCGGGGAAAGGCCTATAAGTAGCTTGAAGGGTTTACATTGGTGAAAAGAAAAATGTTCAGGCTTTGGGTTGAAACGAAACTGTAATCTTCTCCCGACCCCTGCCTGTCCTGAGCCATTTCTTTTCACTCTCATCTCAGTGCAAGAACTTCACCTTCTTACTCACTTGTCAATACTAAAGACCTGGAAGCTGCTATATTTTCCTCAACTCTCCCTTTCCACCAGTGTCCAATCAATGAGAAAATTTTCTCAATTCTGCCACCTAATAATTTCATAGTCTGCCTTCCCCTTGTCCCAAGCCACATCTCCTGGTCAGGTATCTTCAACGGCTGCCATACTGGTTTCAACATCCCAGGGTTCCACCGTCTCTGCAGCAAACTCGGCACATCTGGCGTGTCATCCTACCAGCTCCAGACCACTGGATATCCTACTGTGTTCAAGGGGAAGACTTATCAAGGCTGACAGACAGGGTGTGACCTGTCTCTCACATACTTCTCTAGAGTTGACTTCCTGTGTACTCTTGAGATCCAGAAACAGGACTTTTGTTCAGTTCTTCAAATAAGTCTGCTAGAAAGGCCTGAGGTAAATAGGTTCCTACCTGGATGCTTTCTTTTCTCCTACCCACTATGTATAGATACCTTCTTTTCATTTTTGCATTACATCAATGTCACTGTGTTAGGAGGACTTACGTGGGAGGACAGCAGGTGTTCATGTAAGATCCTCAGTACAGGTTTTTATCGCATCTTAAACTTTCCTGAGGGTTTACCTCCCCATGTTATTGATTCGTTTGCTTATTTTTTATTATTCATTCAACAGATATTTGCTTGGCATTTAATTATGGGACAGAATAGTTGTTAGGGATTGGATCTGGAATATCCAGGTGTTGAAAGCTTGCTCGCCAATGCAGCAATGCTCAGAAGTGGGGTTTTGGGAAGTGATTGGACCATAAGGACTCTGACCACATCAATGAATTAATCCATCAAGGGCTTCATAGTTAAATGGACTACCAGGAGGTGGGGAAAACTGTAGGTAGTGAGACCAAGTTGGAGGAACTATGTCATGAGGGGAATTTTCTGGAATGGTGCATCTTGTTCCTGATCCTCCTTCTCTTTCTCTTTTTCTTCTTCTCCTTCTCCTCTTCCTCCTCCTTCTTCTTCTCTCTCTCTTTCTCTCTGCTTCCTGGTTGCCTTGAGGTGAGCAACTCTGCTGTACAATGCCCTCTCTGCCATTATGCTGTGCTTCACCACAGGCACCTAGAAATAGTATCAGCTACCATGGACTGGAACCTCTATTAACAAATCTTTCCTCTATTAAGTTGTTTTCCTTAGGTATTTTGTCACAGTAATGAAAACCAGACTAACACAAGAGTGTTCAGGTGCTACAAATAGAGCAGCAAATGTGACAGAGTAAAGTCGTCTTCCACCTAGAGTTTATAGACTGATGGAAAAGACAGAATAGTAAATAAGTAAGTATGATATCTAGTATAACATCCTGGTAAATACCAGAAAGAAAAAAAGTGAGTAAGAAACCATCAATAGGGTGTGCATGGAGTTGGGGAAGTTTTCAATTTAAATGGAATAATCAGAGAAAGCCTTGCTAAGAAGGTCACACATAAGCAAAGACTTGAAGGAGGAGAAGGAATAACCCATGCCAGTATCTGGGGAAAGAACATTCCAGATAGGGATCTTGATTAAAGTGAATGCACAGTAAGTTTTAGAACAGTAAGAAGGTGGAGTTTGAGGTGACTAATACACAGAGTTCTAGAAACCAAGTGAACAATTTATACATGATCTCAAGTTTAGGTAAGGAAGTTTCAAGCTGGAATTGGGAGTGGTTAGCATACAGACAATATCTGAAAACACACGGCTAGGTGAAATCTCAGGAGGAGAGGTGCTCAGTGACTAAGCTCTGGCCCTCTGCAGTCTCCAGATGACCAGCAAAGGATACTAAGGAATATGAAGGAAGAAAACCTGGCGGGTCTAATATCCTGGAAACCAAATGAATGAGTGAGTTGTGAGTCTTATTTGGCATTACTAGCTCTACTACTTACATGGTGTTTAAAACGGGCCAGTCACGGTTCTGTGCCTCTTATATACATTAACTTGTTGCATCTTTATAGTCTTCCTATGAGGTATTCTCATTTATTTTTCAGATGTAAAATAAAGCCCAGAGATAAATAAGCTTGCCCATTCCTATAGCTCATAAGCACCAGAGCTGGAATTCGAACTGAGACTCTCTGGTCTCAGATTTCTTGGTCTTTAACACATCGTGGGTTTCTTCCAAATGCTGCAGGTGGCTAAGCTTAGAGCCAGGAATACCAAGCAGGGTAAGCAGTGTACATATCCTTGGTGAGCTCAGAAGAGCAGCTTCAAGTGAGTTGTGGAAATAAAAGAAGGATTGTAGTGGGGTCAATGAGAAACAGGAAGATGAACGCTGAAGACAGAAGATATAGACAATTCTTTTTTTAAAATTTTTATTATTAGTTCTTCAAAACATTACATAGCTCTTGACATATCATATTTCATACATTTGATTCAAGTGGGTTATGAATTCCCATTTTTACCCCATATACAGATTGCAGAATCACATTGGTTCCACATCCACTGTTTTACATATTGCCATACTAGTGTCTGTTGTATTCTGCTGCCCTTCCTATCCCCTACTATCCCCCCTCCCCTCCCCTCCTCTCCCATCTTCTCTCTTTACCCCATCTACTGTAATTCATTTCTCTCCCTTGTTTTTTTCCCTTTCCCCTCACTTCCTCTTATATGTAATTTTGTATAACAATGAGGGTCTCCTTCCATTTCCATGCAATTTCCCTCTCTCCCTTTCACTCCCACCTCTTGTCCCTGTTTAATGTTAATTTTCTTCTCATGCTCTTCCTCCCTGCTCTGTTCTGAGTTGCTCTCCTTATATCAAAGAAGACATTTGGCATTTGTTTTTTACGGATTGGCTAGCTTCACTTAGCGTAATCTGCTCTAATGCCATCCATTTTCCTGCAAATGCCATGGTTTTGTCATTTTTTAGTGCTGGGTAATACTCCATTGTAAATAAATGCCACATTTTTTAATCCATTCATCTATTGAAGGGCATCTAGGTTGGTTCCCCACAGTCTAGCTATTGTGAATTGTGCTGCTATGAACATCAATGTAGCAGTATCCCTATAGTATGCTCTTTTAAGGTCTTTAGGGAATAGTCTGAGAAGGGGAATAACTGGGTCAAATAGTGGTTCCATTCCCAGCTTTCCAAGGAATCTCCATACTGCTTTCCAAATTGGCTGCACCAATTTGCAGTCCCACCAGCAATGTACAAGTGTACCCTTTTCCCCATATCCTTGCCAGCACTTGTTGTTGTTTGACTTCATAATGGCTGCCATTCTTACTGGAGTGAAATGGTATCTTAGGGTGGTTTTGATTTGCATTTCTCTGACTGCTAGAGATGGTGAGCATTTTTTCATGTGCTTGTTGATTGATAGTATGTCCTCCTCTGAGAATTGTCTGTTCAGGTCCTTGGCCCATTTGTTGATTGGGTAATTTGTTATCTTATTGTCTAATTTTTTGAGTTCTTTGTATACTCTGCATATTAGGGCTCTATCTGAAGTGTGAGGAGTAAAAATTTGTTCCCATGATGTAGGCTTCCTATTTACCTCTCTTATTGTTTCTCTTGCTGAGAAAAAACTTTTTAGTTTGAGTAAGTCCCATTTGTTGATTCTTGTTTTTAACTCGTGTGCTATGGGTGTCCTATTAAGGAATTTGGAGCCCGACCCCACAATATGTAGATTGGAGCCAACTTTTTCTTTTATCAGACACAGAGTCTCTGTTTTGATATCAAGCTCCTTGATCCATTTTGAGTTAACTTTTGTGCATGGTGAGAGAAAGGGATTCAATTTCGTTTTGTTGCATATGGATTTCCGGTTTTCCCAGCACCATTTGTTGAAGATGCTATCCTTTCTCCATTGCATGCTTTTGGCACCTTTTCCTAATATAAGATAGTCGTAATTTTGTGGATCAGTCTCTGTGTCCTCTATTCTGTACCGTTGGTCCACCCGCCTGTTTTGGTACCAGTACCATGCTGTTTTTGTTAGTATTGCTCTGTAGTATGGTTGGAAATCTGATATCGCTAATTGGGCTAATGAGGAACCAAGAGGTGTTTGAATGGTTCTAGGGAGATGTGGAGTCAAGGGGAATTGTTTTCAAATAAGGAAGAAGTTATGATATATTTGTAGGCTGGTTGGAACAAACAGCCTGGTCTTCCTCCTAGAAAGGAAGAAATGAGTGGTGTCCTAGAAAGGGAAGAATTTTAATTTTGCCTTTGTGACTAAATAATTATTGGCTGAGCTGCTTTATGTTTCTGTTCTCTGCTGAAGTATGTGCTTCTCCGTGGGGGCGTCTTATATTTTCAAACTCCACCGTGCCCCAGGTGCCCACCTCAGTGCTTGGTGAGTGCATGAGGAATGGTCTACTCAGGAAGTTGAAAGAAGAATCCCGCTGCTTCAGCACTCCATGCCTTCCTGTCCAAGAGTCACCTGTCTGCACACCTAGCACTCTGCTCTCACCTGGCAGGAGGCCACCTGTTCATATCCTCCTCTGACAATCAAACTCCATAACCACCAGGCCTGGCTGTTTGCAAAAACCATCAGGAGAAGTCACAGTGAAACTCCCCCCCACAGCCCTTGAGAATCTGGGAAAGCTGTGTCGCCATGCCTTCCTCCAGCCCCACACCCTATTCCTTCCAGCTGCCTGGGCCCCACCCCTACTCCCTTGCTACACTGAGAACAGATCCTAGTGCTCTGTTCTCACTGCCCTTCATTTTCCAGTACCAGGGGAGAATGACTGATTTCCCTCCACCTGTGCACTTTGGGTAGACTACAAAGGACACCAAAGCAGATGGGAAATGTGTTTCATCCTGCCCATCCCTGGGGATATCACAAAGCTTCAACTTGAGGTTGGGGAGCTGAGCTAATTCAACTGAAGCACTGGGTCTCCTCTAGCAGGAAACCACGACTATTTTTAAGGCATCAGCTCAAGAGTGAGAGAGTGTTGTTTTCCAACCTCAGGTTCTAGGACAGTACCGAATGCATGTTGATAAAAAGAAAAGGCAGAAGAATGGATAAAACTGATGTGGTCTGTAAATAAAGGGAAATACTATTCAGCCAAAATAAAGACTGAAATCTTATCATGTCCCACAGCATGGATGGCACGGGAGAATGTTATGTTCAGTAAAATAATGCAGAAACAAAAAGTATCACCTAATCTCACTCCTATGTAGAATCTGAAACAGATTTTATAGCTTTTATGGAGAATAGAGTGTCCATGCCTAGAAGCTGGGATGGGGAGGGGGAAGTAGGGATAGAGGAAAGCTGGGTAATGGTTGCCAAAATACAATTAGGTAGAAGTAATAAGTTCTAGTGTTCTATAGGGTGACTATACTTTACACCCATTTATTATGTATTTCATAAAGAACCAGAAGAATGGAATTCAAAATTTCCCAGTACAATTGATAAATGTTTAAAGAGATGAAAATGCTAATTACCCTTATTTGATTATTGATACATTCTATGAGGTATCAAATTATCACACTGTCCTCTATAAATATGCACAATGAAAAAGTAAAAATCACAAAGGCCTCCTATACCTTTCAAGATATCACCCGTACACCCCTGGACCATGCCTCTCTCTCTGTCTCTCTCACACACCTCACCCATGCATGGACTCATACTTAGGCTCTTGTTTTACTTCTCCTTCCCTCCCCAAACCAATCCACTCTGCCAGAAGCACAGTCAGCAGTACCATGCGCCCATGTGGGCCTGACCTGCCTACACTGTTTGCCTAAAATACTTGGGAGTATATATACAGCATGGTACGGAACTAATTTTTGAAGCAAATGTGGGGGCTCCAGGGCACTCTGCCATTTCCTCTTGTCCCTAAAGCTGTTAAACTAAATTATAGGGCTGGGGGAATGAGAGGCCAGCTGTGCTTCAGCTGCAGGCTCCAGTTGTTGTGACAAAGTGAAAAGTGTGGGCACCAACAGATCATTAACTGTGTAGCCAAAAATAGGCTGATGATTGGATTGCACACTCGGCTTGGAGGAGAAAGTATGGACCCATCTCAGGCCAGTGCTGATTCTAGCCCAGAATGGTATCAGCCCTTCAGCCAAAAGAGAATTGGCCATTGTCCCTAAAGCACTTCTTCACGTTCTTCATATTTTATTACATTGGGGCAAGTTTTATTTTATTTTTCTAAACTTTTTTTTAAAGTTGAAAGGGGTTTTGTCTCTGTTTTGGTTTTGTTTTTAAAATTTCCCCACAATTTCCTGTAGCGCTGCCTCTTTGGCTGAGTTCAACTTTACTGTTGACTATAATTACTGTGAGGCTTGTGAAGAGAGTTGAAAAATTGAGGTTGACATTAAAGGTGCATTACACTTGAATAAACCCAGAGACAGAATATCGCACATTGGTTTGGAGTTGCCCCTGTGTTTTGTCTAGATTAACAAATTTAGACGGCTCTTGGTTTGCATGGCATTAATAACGGCTGGGGCAATCTCTGGAACTTGTAAACACTGCTCATAAATAGTTGCTAAAGTGTGAGGCTGAATATACATTACCTCGATGGTTTGGGAAGAATTGGCCAGAATGGAACAAAACTGTGCTTTGAAATAGGACCTTTCTCATTTGAAAGGAGTGGAGAAAGAACAGGATCAGGACACTAAGAAGTGGCTACTTCAATCCCTTGGATGTTGAGCAGTCTGCAAGTGACCATAAACAGTTGACATCATCTTGTGGTACCTCTGTTTCTCTCTCATTATCTCTCAAATGTTGATAATAGTCTTCACTACTAACATTTCATGCACTCACTTATTCATTTCCATGATGGAAGAAGAGCTGAGAAGATTTTTTTCTTTTTCTGTAGCTGAGTTGAATGCACATATATATTTTAACCTTGAAGGATCCATAGGAGTCTTCCAATTCAGCATTGTTTTACAAATCTCAGGCCTGGTAGCTCTGAAACAGCCCAACTCAGGTCTATCATTTCTCAAGACTTCTCTGGTCTGTGGCTGTCAGCTTCACCATTATGACCTTTGATTACCCACTGAGAATACAGTGCATATTCAGGGCAGATACGGACTGGCATGGACAAGGAGAAGGCTTGGTGGGGAGATGTTTGCAGTTGAAGATAGATGAATATGTCGTGAGGGGACTCAAAATGTAAACTTACGTAGAAGCCAGTGTTTAATCATCAACTTAATTTTTCCTTAGAATATTCTTCTTTTCATACATTCTAAAATATTTTTTAATAAAGGGAAGCAAATATCCTGGAATGACATGGGTAAATACACTTGATCAGGCAAGAATTGTCTTATTCATAATGAATTGCAATGACACTGATGTTCACTGGGTGTTTAGCACAAGCTGGGGTGTTTGTAGCATGGTATACTATATAAAATCTTCTCATTTAGTCCTCAGAAAGAGTCTTGTGGTAAATACTATTGTTATCACTATTCTAAATGTAGGAAAATTTTTACAGAAGGTAGTGTATTTGTCCAAGGTCACGTGACTAATGGTATAATCAGGATCTTGAGCAAAAGATTCTGACAACTCACCTCATTTGCTGTTATCTCTGAGTCAGCCATTGAGATACCAGAACTTTCCAGGTGTCATGCAAAGGCTCAGATTGTCCAGTGCTGGTGATTTTTTTTGTTTTGTTTTGCTTTTGTTCGTTTGTTCAGAAACACTTAGATGATTAATGGAACTTTTTGCTTCTTTGTGTGAAATAAACGTGTGTTGAACACCCGTGGTCAGGATCCATAGAAGGCTTTTAATGAAGGGCACATATTTCTCCCGCATCATTCTGCTCTCATTGGTTTAATCAACAGGAACAAAGATGGGTATGTGAAGGCTGTGCTTTAATGAAACACCCCAGCCAGAAATGACCTGCTTTCCTAAAGCTGGGATACTCTGGGTTGAAGCAAACGTTTTGGTAAAATGTTTCTCTGATTGCGCAATAATTTAATGTATGACCAACCAGGTTTTTCTTACACATTTATCATCTTCAGTTCTGTGACAATGGGCAGATTGTCGGTGACACGGCTAAAGCCCAACTCCAATGCTGTGGTCTCTTAGGAAGCTCCTCTGGTTCTCACTCCTGCTAGAAAACAGTGGTCTCTGTAGCATCATGACGTTTGCTGGTAACATCCTGATAGTCCTGGTGTGCCTGGCCCCATGTCAATCGTTTACCCTTCAGAGTGAGAGGAACACGGGCTACACAGACAGGAAGCCTGTGCCCAGCACTCATTAGCTGTGAGGCCTGGAGGGGTTAACTCCTCTCATGTAACTCTCTATTTCATTACTTCCATTCCATAGATAATGGAAGTAAGATTTGTCCTTGGACGTTTGGAATGAAGAGGAGATGTAAAAGCAGGTTAGGTAGTAGCATGATGTCTGACACAGAGTAATCCACAAGTGGCAGCTATTATCATGACAATTATTAGCAGAGATGCTTAAACATATTAAATACATCTGACAGTTTGCATGCTTCTGGAGAATAAAGCCCATTTGTTTAGTATTAGGTCATATCCATCAGTTCTTATATACATTTTAGACACTTGTTAAATGGACCTAAAATTAAAATGAACATATATATATATACACATACCTGTGTATGTGTGTGTATATATATATATATATATATATATATATATATAATGTGCACATGTATATACATATTGTACATCCCATCACTAGAATCAAATAAATACATAAATATATATTTCATACCTTGCATCTTGGAATTCAGATTTCACCTGCCATTTTGATCATCCTTAATCACCAGCTGGTTAATAATTTGAGGACTAATTTTACAACAGTTTTATGGTCTCATTGATGGTAGGGTTGCATAAGATCTTCATGTAAATTCAGGGAGGAAGCCAGGGCTCTGAATTCTGGGTCTGGACTCATTCCTGTGGGCCCCCGGCACCGCAGGTTAAGGAGAGCATGCGTAGAGTCACACCAATGCACCTTGACATAGGTTATTTATTACTTACTCCCCAACTACTTATTTGTTCCTGGTGTCACAAAATCTGCCTGTGAAAGGAGGTTCACTGTGCTGACCATGAGCAGAGGGAACAATCCCCATTTGTTCCTTGGGAAACAAGGCGGGTGATTGACCTGGCCATGTCTCCCCGTGGGGAATAAGCCAGTGAGCCAGGGTGGGGTGTTAGGGGGCGAAGACCTGGATCAGGAAATGTCTCACACCTTCCCACTTCAGGATACTTTGGCATGCACCTAATTTTTTTTTGTCATGCCTTTTGTTCTGGTGAGGCTTTTGCTGTCGGGGAGATTATATAGACAGCCCTAGCACCAAACATTTATTTAAAGTGAAATAGCACCAGCTGCCATTTCTATGTCAGTGAAATAGATTCTTGGGGGCCTTTCTCTCCAGAGTCTGTCAAGGCAGACAAAGATAACAGGCTGCCAGGACTCCATCCACTGCAGAGGCGTCACTATTAAATCCCAGGAATGCGCTCTCAGCTCCTCCTCTCTCCTCTGCTTGCCTTTGTTTTTTTCAAATGAGCAGGATCTTGGGTGGGCAAGGATCTTAATGGGGAGATCTTAACTTAGCATTCCCTCTCTCAAAGCTCCAGAATATCTTAATTCTTATCCTTGGTGCCCAGCATTTAAAGCACATGAAAAAGAAAACTTTAGATTGAAGTTGAAAGAAAATACCAGAAATGGCATTTGGAAGCAATGAAACATGGCATTCGACAGATGAGACAAGCCATGCTACAGTATTAACCATAGGTTTCAGGAGCAAATTTCAGTTGCATGGGCCATTAAAAGCAAAACAAAAACCATAATTGCCCTTAATCTCTATTCATCCTGCATGTGAAAATCCCGTTCAAAGGGAGATTTTGGAAAGAGAAGATCAAGAGAAAAATAAGCACACATCTTTGGACAGTGCCAGATTTGATTCCCTTTCTTTGAAGACTAGTTAAGAACAGGACAGGATCCAGAGGTGGGAGCCCTCCTTGAGCACTGAGCTAGGTGACATGGTTTAAAACACTGGACTTGGGTGCATTGTCTTTGTCAGTCCCATCTGTGTCCATAAACCCTTTTGTGTGGGTTGCATACTTCCATGGTTTGGACTCAGAAACTGAGCTAGATGATCATGCCTCAGCTGTGCTCTCTTTTGACCTTCCTTAAACAAACAAACAAACAACTGCTTAAAGTATAGTGAAGTTAGTTGCATGGCCTAGGAGTTACAGGTACAGATTGGGAGTGGAAGCCAGAGAGAAAAGAATGGCCAACTTAATCCAATTATAGACTCAGGAAAAGCATTCCCCCAGTAATTTATGACTCTCTTCCTTAGTTCTCCCTAAGAATGAAGGTCCCTCATCAATTCCCTGTCGCCTTCTTTATGCTAATATTATTTTAGAAATGGGAGAAAATTTAATGTAATGATCTTGATTTTTAATCAAAGAAATTTATCATTTTCTTGTTAATAAATAAGATTAGGATGTGGAGTACTCATGCTCTCTTGTGCACAGATATCATGATCCCACTTGAGAATATTTTGTATAATATATGACAATTAAGAATCAGTATCATCTATGCCTTGCATAGGGCATAATAGGGTAATTTGCACTGCCATTAATTCAGGCAAACACGATGAGACAATAGAGTGACCATAGCCACACATCTTATTTATTTTCAGATCTATTAAAAAATGAGATTAAGTTACTGTGTGACAGGTAAGACATTTGAGAGATTCTTCCCCATTGCCATTTCTCCTTTCTCCTCCTTTCTTTTCATATGTCCAACAATTTTTTTTTCAAATGAAGGTTATTCATTCTCATACGGACATTTCTTTTAGCCACAGCTCCACTCTGACATTTTAAAGTTGCTTGAGTTTCTCTAATTATCATGTCATATTCCCTTTCTCCCAGTAGGTTTAAATCAATGGGTACTTACCCCCATGTTTTAGGAAATTGGTTTGGACTAGTGTTTGGTCTCAAAATAAATGAAGAGTTTGAGTGAAGAGGATGTTTCTTTCTTTCCATAAAATTAGAAGTCATGAATAAAGAGGAGGAACCACTTTTGATCTGACTGGTGTTGAGGCGGAAAAGTTTTCTTTTAATTGAATTTAAGATTATATTGTTGTGGGTCTGTTTGCATGGGCTCTTATTTTCAGTTTGAAGCCATAAAGAAAGAAAGCAAGCTTCTTTTTCTTCACTAGGCAGATAACGTTACTTTTGGATTTTATACTGACCTCTCGCTCTAAACCTTTGCATGGGACCCCTCTGTAATGGATAGGCCAGTGAGAGACTCTGACTTCTGTACATGATGCCACTTTGATCAGTTAAACTTTAAAGGGTGGTTTCTTCAAAAGATGTTGAAAGCTGCTTTAAGATCAGTGACCTCATAACAAACACTAAGCTGCTACTTCTCATCAAATTTCCTCTTAAAGAAGCATATGTAACTCTTCAAAACTTTCCTTTATTCAAATTGTCACACGGAACCAGAAGCCCATAACATGAGAAAAACAGCCCATCAAAATGACCATCTCCTTTAGAAAGTGAAAAATTATGCTTAAATCATTGTTCCATGAGAAATTACAATTCCTGGTGTCATAGATTGTGACGTAAGCCATTACAACGGTTCTTTATGAACTCAGGATGGAAAGGAATTGGAAACCTCTAAAACCCATAGCTTTATGCTTGCATATGTTTCTTAGCCCAGAAATGGATTTTTCTTGGTAGCTTCTGAAAAATAATGGAAATATATGCAAAATATATTGTGTTAAAGAATAAAAGCTTAATTTTCCTACAAATAACTATTTAAACAAATATGAATCTGGGTAAAGCTTATATGAGATAAATAATAAGAAGACATAGGCACATATTTATCTAATCTCTTTATGGGAAAAACTTTCCAAAATAATAAGCAATTAGAGAAATCTTAAAGGAAGCTAAGACTTTAAAAATCTTATTAAAATTTATGTTTGCATTTTATTTTGGTTCTATGATAGAGAACTATTTAAGAATCAATAATATTTATGTGTATTAGATTAAAGATTGAGCATTTAAAAAAGACTTTAAATCTTTATATATCTTTATGTATTCTTATTGACTGCACTCCAATTATTGATTTGCATGAGTCACTGTCCTTCAAATTTAAAGAACTCATGCAAATCAATAATTGGAGTGCAGTCAATAAGAATACATAAATTATATAGGAGGAAATTAAATTTTCTGATTAAACCATAAAAATACTGTGTTAGTAATCAGCAATTGAAAAGATTGCAAAGAAAACTAAACTAACATCAAAGGATTAAAAGAAATGCCAATTGCTGACAAGGACATAGTAATTGGACATTTCTATATATAACTGGTAGAACTGTAAACTGATATGACCTATTGGAAAGATAATTTGGCACTATGCATTAGGAAAATTCCAGTTGTATGCATAAAGTCATCCATTACAGTATTTTTGTGCCTACTAGAAAATTAATTAGAAGTAATCAAATGATCAAGAAAATTCTTGCTGGTTCTAGGATATATAAAACAGACTCATTAAATGATTACTCATGGACAATTTTTAACAGAAAAGAAAAATGCACAGGTTGATTATAAAAAGCATACAAAGTTAAGCATTCAGTATGCCAAAATAGGTAAAATTCTGTTCACATTTAAAAATGCATACAGATCTATTCAAATATGGAGGCAATTAGTTCTGGATTTCATTCTTCATGCTTCCTGTATTTCCCCTATTATGAAGTATTTAGTATGTTTCCAGGAGTGTCCAGAGTTCCCAAGCAATTTTTACATATGGATATGAACCTTATGGCTGATTCAGTTATCTCCATGGAGGTTCTTAAAATGTGTATTTATATAAAATCAGTGTATATATTGTTGATATTTATAGGTTAATGTTCTGTAGTAATGTATGCATAGTATTTCATATGAATATGTTAGTATATTAGTGTTAACATTAATACTCATCAACTTGCATGATTTTAATAATATATTAATATGACGTGTAGCATAATATATCAACATATATACTGTACAGTAGCAACATATATTGATACAGCAATATTTATATATCTTAATTTAGATAAAATAGTGAATTTCTGTCTATAGCAAAGGGCTAATTGCATTTGAACTTAATTTGGAGTTGTCTTAACAGATCCTGCATCATGATTCCCTCTCTAATGACACCTCCCACATACAATTCCTTAAACCAATCTGAGGCCCACTTGAGGGCTCTCATACTTCAGCAGCATGTGCCACAACAAATCTCCATGCAGCAGAGTCTTTTGGACAGTGCCCTGCCTCCTTTGTAATAGAGTATGACTTTTATAAGGTGTTAAGAGTTGCTATGAATGGACATTGTCACCCATAACTCTGGTGCTCAGATTAGCTAAATATGTTGCCTTTGAAAAAAAGAATTAAGTTGATCTCCAAGAAAGGACAAACACATGGTAGAATCAAAGGGCTCTTTCAGATTTGTAAACCTAATATCAAAGAATTTAGAAGTCTAACCCAGCCTTACAGGTGTCCTTTGCTTTGATCATTAATTAAAATGTGACTTCTATCCACAGTGTCACTGTGGGAGGACTTGACAAAACAAAGTATGTCAGGTACCTGACAATTTCTTATAATGCCCTGAAAGACAGGTGTTCATTCTTGTAAAAGCTTTGAAGCTAAAAATAAAATAAAACAAAATTTAAATTAAAGGATATTCCCAAGCACATAGTAATCATCTTAATACGTACATTTCAGGGTCTTTTTTTTTTCCTCCCTGATGATGGTGGTGGTAGGTTGGAGGGAAGGGCGGTTGGTGTTAAAGATGGGCAAAACCCCTGGCTGGAAAGGAATGCAGAAAATGGGGTAAAGTAAAGCCTTGTAAGTCATTTGAGATCAATTGTCAGAGAATGTGTCTCAACGGTGTCATTATCAGATTAATATTTGAGTTCCAATTTAAGCTGGAATTATTTGGATAACAAAAATCAAAAGAAAAGTTTTTACAAACAATTTTGCCTTGGAGCAAAAGAAACGTATCAGAGATGAATTTTTGTGATTTTCCACCACACCTCTCAAATTCCTGTAAGCTTGTGTGTTTCTCCGTAAAGAGTCATGGACATCCTTACCTTCACAGCCCTAGTTTGTTTTATCTTGAGTCAAAATTGGAGAAAAACAAAATTCTTGTCATTTCATCTGAGTTTCACATGGACTGTAGACTTCATTGCAAAACAATCACCAAGGTATGTCTAATCATTGTGAAAACATGATTTATTTGATAAATAAATACAAATATTTATTTGATAAATAAATCTACGTTGGATGTAAGAAGAGACATTTCAGTCTAGTAGCAGTGCCTGCCTGTAATCCCAGTGATTTAGGAAGCTGAGACAGGAGGGTCCCAAGTTCAAGGCCAGCCTGGGTAACTTAGTGAGACCCAGCCTCAAAATCAAATAAAAAGGACTGGGAATGTAGCTGAGTAGTAGAGTACTGTCGCGACCCCCAGCCGGCAAAGGAGGACACGACTCAGGATTCTTCTTTCAGCAGTTTATTCAGGCCTTGATTCATGTATCAACTGCTAGCGCCCGCGCCCCACACACCCAAGCACAGCCTAATAAAGCTCCCTGCATCCCAATCCCAAGCCGCCACGTGGACCTTTCTCATAGGGTGATAAGGGATTGCGCACCAACTCTCCATATCAGGAGTTGTTTATCACAGGCTACAGTGGAAGCCGGTGCCATCTTCTAATGGCGGCCACGGTCTATAAGTACGGCTCACCACAGAGTACCTCTGGGTTCAATCCTTGATACTGGAGGAAAAACAATATAGAAGAAGAGAGGTCTCCTTTGGGATAAAAGCAAACTTTTGGTTAACTGATTTCTCCTTTTTAATTTCTTCATCGGCATTTACTAGAGCTAGGGTCTCTACTGTACGTTTATGAATAAAATGCTCTGAACTTTGAAGTAATTTACAATGTAAGAGGTGAAGCTATAAACTGAGAGCAATCAGCAAATTAAAACATTTAATGAAATGTGTAGATGAAAAAAACTAAATAGAGAAAATGGAAAGAAAAGTTGAGAAATGAATTATGCATAGTGTTCAATGAATAGAATATAGCTTCATGAAAGTGTTGGCAGGGATAAGGGCAGGGACGGTGTGCCAGTTTACTCAAGAGGAAACTCCTAAGGAGCCAGGATTCCGGAGGTCCACTAAGAAAGGGGTTTGATGTAGTGGAGTGGTAGGAAGGTTGCAGATGCAGATAACTCTCTGTGGCATGGTGCTTTTGTTCCTCACTAAGGACAGGCTGAGGGTGAAGAAGCCATGTATGGGGCTTGTGGGTTGGGGATGACTAACAAGATTTAATATGGGGGTGAAGGACTTGGCTGAAGGGTAGCTATCATAGGATTAATATGATCAATAATTTTGGTGGAAAAATTACCCTGGTTGCAGCCCAGGATGCTTAGTGAAAACAATATGCGTCAAAAGCAGGCAGACCGTCAGAGGGGGTTCTGTTCAGACTTCCATGAGGCTATTAAATTCAATTTGTAGGTGAATATTGACAAAGAAAGATGTTCAAAATGGGTCTATATGATATTTCCATTTTTAAAAACCTGTATTGGCAAAGAAGAACCAAACTGAGAACTTTGTTCTATGTTCTGTAATTTACAGCTCATCCCTCCTGAGCTTTGGTCCTGTGTTTGGTTGCAGAAGTTTGTTCTTTTGAATAAGTTATTCTAAAGCATTTTTTAATTTTTAAAATTAAAATATGGATCCATAATGATTGTACATATTTATGGGATAGTGGGATAATTCAATATAGATATACAATGTGTATTGATCAAATCAGACTAATCAGCAATTCCAGTTCCTTAAAAATTTGTAGTTTCTCTGTGTTGGGGAGCTTCCAATGTTGCTATTGGGTTTTCATGGGTCTCATCTACATTATTCTATCTAATGTCCAAAGGGATGTGAGATCATTCCTGGGGAAAGTTATATACTTGCTTATTTCACTTCTAGAATGAAGGTTTTCAGTGAGTTTTCCCAAACATCATTTTCCTTGGAAAGTGTTGAGTCTGCTTGATCAAGGAGCCAGCAACTGACTTCTCCAGGGAAACTCAGGAGACTTCAGAGAATTTTTGTTGACAGACAAGGCTTTGACTTCATGCAAAATCAGTTTCGTTCTTTGTCAGATCCAAATCCATCTCTGGTACTCTCTGTTGTCCTTTCATTACAAAAATAACCATTCTGAATGATGACATGGGTCTTGGAAATAAGACACTATGCTTTGAATTGTATATTATTCATCTCACTTAGGTTTTCCAGCAACTCTATGAAATAGCTATTTTGTGACTATTTGACTAGTAAGAAAATTAAGACTCAGAATTTGAGTGAGTTCACACAACTAGAAAGTGGCAGACATTAGGTCACATTTCTCTGTCTTCCATCTGTTTTGTAGATGAGCATAGGTCTTATGGAATGCACATTCCTTATTTCAGTATTTGTAAGAGGTACAACACAGTTAAAACACAGTGTCTTCAATAGTATTTGTTGAGTGAATGAGTGAAATTTCAGGAATTACAATCGTAATTTTATAGTAAAGTCCAAAAACTTTTCTTGCCCTGCCTGTGGTAGGCTCTGCTGTTCCTGAGAATTGAGTGTGGAATCCTGCTGTCCTTCTTAGATGGAGATCCATGGAAATGAGTTAGAGAGAGTGAGGTGAGCCATTCATTTTTTATTCAGCATATTTTTTTTGTTGCATGTTGAGTTGATTTTAATAAGTGAAAACCATTTGAGCACCTTATTGCCCAATATGCTGGGATGATAAAGAAGATATTATAATTTATATAAGCTAGTTGATCAAATTACTAAGAAAATATTTTTAATTCACTTTCTCTCATACCTTTACTCTAATTCAAATCCGAGCTTCCAAGATAGAAGTTTAAGGATGTTCAGGAGAGTGGTAGTGTAAATTTGGTGGGAAAGAGTCCTTATCAAAGCATCAGAATGGAGTCCTAAATACCACCAAGTCTACTGATGTTTCTCATAGAAATAAGTCCAAAGGTGGTGATTAGGGTTCCGTCTTCCAACAACAACACTCTGTCTCACAAGTTGAGCATTACAATGTCTTGATGCATTAAAATGAATTATGAAGATTAACCTGAGTTCCTCAGAAGTTTGGAGACCTGGGCAAAGGTAGAAAAACAAAGGTTTTGGGCTGAATTAGCTTGCCACTGTATCTGTTATTATATACTCTTATTTTCTCTTTTTCCCTTCTACTTTAAAACAAAACCAAACAATACTTCTTAAAGATAAAGAAACTCAACCCAATGGGAAACTTTTGTCTGGCAGATTCTGTCTCTCCACCTGGGGTGCTCCTGAGCAGCAGGATGCATGGCCATTCCCACAAAGGCCAAGAGCTCACTCATTTGATTGGCTAGTGAGGTGGCAGTGATAGCACATAATGAATTTGTAACATGTTAGAATGGCCTTTTTTTTTTAAAAAAAAAACTTACTGTTGATGAACTCTGGGCAGGTATGTAGTTTTAAGCACATGGAAGGATTTTACATTACAGTTGCCAGAGCTTTTATGGAATACAGGAAAATATTGGAATACTTACTTATATCACTGTTTCTCCAGGTATTATAAAGTTTCTACAGGTAGGCAGAAACTGTTGGCTTGATCATCTTTCTTATAGATGGTTCACAGTGTGCATTTAACAAGTTAAAGCCTGGAGGAGTTTCTAACTAGAGAAAGTATGTACATTTGTTCAAGGTTGCCATTAATTGATTTATGGGGTGACTGAATGCAAAAAAAAAAAAAAAAAGGAAAGAAACAATTGCAGACAGCCTGAGAAAATGTCCTTTATACTTTCCAGAATATTTCTGATTTTTATTGTCATTAACATCTAAGCATTTCCATATAGTTTGCATGTTTTAACAGTCTAAATGGATTTTTTTAAAAAAACTCTCACTTGTAAGTATTGACTAAGTAAATTTTATTCATTGTGGTAATGGTGAGAAAGCAACCTGGTTAAGATCAAGTTGTCAGCCTTTCATTCATTTAAAAATGGAAATATAGTTAGGAAACTTTTCCTCCTTGCTTATTCCTCTCAGTTGCCCATCCTTAGGCCTGATGGGTTAATTCTCCTCTAGGGTAATAAATTTAAGGTATGATGTCTACTTATAGACTTTGAAAAATAATGTGCTATGTAGATTATTTTTCGTTTTTGCATCTATACTTATTTTATTTTATGGTTTTTATTGATTTGAATACTTCTAGATTAATCATCAGGACACAATCCTAAATTTAATTTCATTGTAGGGATAAAAATACCCAGTGATAAACCTTACCTTTTATAAGCTTCCTAAATTCAAATAAGATTTTTTTTTTAAAGTTTGAACTTAGTTTAAAAAAATAAAACAGCCTTAAAATACATCAAATCCCATAAAACTGGCTGATTTAAAATTTTCACAATGTATTTGATAGTTTTGTTTTTGATAAATAGCCTTAGAGAAAAAAGGAGGTACGTGTACATTGAAAGTTTGCTCTGGTATATTTATTATTATGGACATCTTGTTTACAACTATTTTAAGGAATGAAAATGCAGCTCCTTAATTGATTATCTGTCTTCATACAACGTTATAAATTGGAAGTATATACCACTTTTACTCATTCATTTATTTCAACAAGTATTTATGAGACACTGTGTGCTGAAAATCATACTGATTTAGAAAAACCAGCATGATTAGGACAAAGTTCCTACTTTTGCATTAGACACTGAGGGATAAAGGAAACTGGTGACCAGTCAGCTAATACATATTGAACACCATCTGTGGTACCTATTTTACTGAGCTCTGAGGACATAGCAGGTAATAAGTCAGGCGTAGTTTCTGCTCCAGTGGAGCTTGGGAAAAAGAAGCCATCCTCAAACACAGTATTGGGGGTGTTAAGCCCCAGGTCCTAAAGGTTAGATATAGGAAAACTTACTGGTCAGGGGTGTCAGAAGAGAGTTTACTAAGGAAGAATTGTTTCAGTTGAATTCTGAAGCAAGAATTATAGTCAGGAAAAGCAACTCAGAAAGAGGGAAATTCAAATCAAAACTATTTTTAAGATTTCATCTTACTCCAACCAGAATTGCAATTATTATCAAGAATACAAATAATAAGAAATGCTGGCAAGGATGTGGGGCAAAGCTACACTCATATATTTTTTGGTGGGACTGAAAATTAACACAACCATTCTGGAAAGCAGTATGGAGATTCCTGAAAAACTAGGAATGGAAACACCATAAGACCCAGCTATCCCACTCCTCAGTATTTATCCTAAAGAATTAAAATCATCATACTGCAGTGATACATGCCTACAATGTTTATAGCAGCATAATTCACAATAGCTTAATTAAGGAATCAGCCCAGATGCCTGTCAACAGAGAAATGGATTAAGAAGTTGTGGCATATATACACAGTGGAGTTTTTTTCCAGCCATAAAAGAATAAAATTATGGTATTTGCCAGTAAAGGGATAGAACTGGAGACTATATGCCAGGTGAAATAATCCAGACTCAGAAAATCCAGTGTTAAATTTATTTTCCCCCACATGTGGAAGTCAGAGCAAAATAAGGGAAAAAAATCGGGTGGGATCAGATATCATAAAGATATAGGGAATATCAGTGAAGCGGAAGAAAATTGAAAGGGAGGGAATGGGGGATGGGAAAGAAGAGGAAATGAATTTAGCAAAATTATGCTATGTGTATATAAAAATATAACACAATGAATTGCACCTTTAGGTATATGTAAAGCACCAATCAAAAATAAATAAATAAACAAGTGAAAGGAGAGAGAAAAAAAAAAAAGCAAAATTGCTCAGGAATAGAGGTTGGGACAAGACAAGTATTCCAGACAGAGGAAATAGTTTGTGCCAGAGTAGTAGGGTGGGACAGAGTGGGTGCATCTGGGACACATGAAAAGATAGGTATGTGAAGTGAAAGGGACAGGGAGGGAGTGGAGCCAGCTGAATTTAGTGGTGCCAATTCAAGTCCCCTAGGAAGTGGCATGCAGCTGAGTTCTCTCTAGGAGAGTACTGCATCTGCAAGTGAGTGTCACCACTGGCTGCTAACACCATGTGCTACCTGCACAAACAAATCAACAGACCCAAAGTGTAAAGTCTCAAGATCCATCAGGCCAAAATCATTACCTCAAGGAATTTGGTACAAGACCTCAAAGCTTTTTAGTTTTACAACCATTTACCAAAATAAAACCAGTGCTGATTAAATACCAACTTTCAATTTCTGGCTCAGGGTTCCCCTGTCTTCAGACTTTTTTTTTTAAGGTGGTCTAAATTTCAGTCATGGGTTTGTTCCTCTCTGGTTCTTTTAGCAAACCAGGTGTTTTGAGATTGCTCAAGTCAGAGGATTGGAAAGATTCCAGATATGACGCACATCTCCTTTCAGGATGTGGATAAAAGCAATTAACAAAAGTGGCTATCAGTGTGTAAGAGTGAATCTGTGAGGAAAAAAAAAAGACAGCACAAAACAAAACCCTCAAACTTCAGAGCAGTAAGGTCATTTTGGAAAATTTTCCCACATTGAGCAATAGGTCCATATCAGAGCTGAGTCAAGTAATTATTTGCCTTGGACCAGTTGTTAGAAAGTAAAGATTTATTTATAGAGGAAGATAACAATTTGGGGAAGAATCAGTGTGACTTAAGATTTTTGAGATGAAAACAGCACACTCAGATCTCAACATCATCTGTAGCTATCATCTTATTTGATTCTCTTTCCATCTCCAAAGAAAAAATAAATAAAGCACATTCTCTGGATCTTTTGAATTACATGCTAAGTATAATTAATATGTCTGTTGAATTTCCTGTGTGGGTGGCACTGTATAAAATATTCAGGGGGAAAAAATGTTTCTTTCAACACTTTGAGCATCACCAGTCATTCAATTCAGCTCTTTTGCATGTCCTTCGCTCCATGAACTTGCTTTGTAGTAAAACTGTTTTAAACACTACTGGGTGTATTGGGTCTATTGTTCACAAATGTCCCACTCTCTGTAAACCACACATATTTGGTGAGCTCTACAATGTGTAAATATCTATTGCATCGAATACTCTGTTCCCCCAACTAGAACTCTCCAAAGTAGATACATGTACATTCTCTTGGGATATTTGTGTTTTTGTTTTACTTTGATTCAAACCAGAGTACCCTTCATACCTCAGGCAGGGATTTAGCAATGCATTCATTAATATTTACCTTTGTTTCCTGTTTGACTACTAAGAAATCATTAATTCTCTGGAACTGTGGACTACAAGATAATGAGATTTCCATGAATTGGAAAAAATGGGATGAGAAACCATTAAATAGGGTAGAAGTACAGTTAACCTAGACAGATAAAACAAATAACCTGAGAATAAATGGAAAGAAAACACAATAGATTCAGATTCACTTGGCTCTAAATCTTGTTTTATCATTTATTTTGTTGGCCCTTAAGTGAGTCATTACACTATGCTAATTCTTGATTTATTCAACTCTAAATGGGTATTATTATACATGCTATAAAGGTGATGAGAACTTGTGATAATACACAAAAATCATTTCCCTTGTGCTTGTCTATTGAGGAAATGGGCACCTAATACATCACAGTTGTTATTATTATAGATGGCTCTTCATATTCATGGGTTTTATAGATTCAATTGATTATGTATGGATTAGAAATATTTGGGGAAATAGTGTGTCTGTACTGAACATGTACACTTTTTTCTCATTATTCCCTAAATAATAAGTATAGTATCTATTTACATTGTATTAAGTATTATAAGCAATCTAGAGATTATTTAAAATCTGAGGATATGTGTAGGTTTTATGCAAATACTATGCTATTTTATATAAGGACTTGATTATTTGTGGGTTTTAGTATCTGAAAAGGGTATTGGAATCAATCTTCCATCAATACTAGGGGATGACTGTAATCAATAATAATTATAGTATTAATACATACTCATACAGCTTCATCATCAGAGCTATCACCTTCAGCAAAGTAAACATAGTAGCAAAGTATTGCCCTGAGATCCAGGCTGTGCTTGACATTAAATAAGAATTGGAGTTGGAAAGCTACTGAGATAAAAGCAAGGAAAATCCGGGGAGCAATAGATGAGACTTATAGGAGGATGCATTTCAGTGGCATTAATGGATGGTTTTAATGGTGAATATAGACATTCTAAGATGACTGAGGCTGCTTCGTGAGGCCCTGTGCTCTGATCTGAATGTACCCTAGCAGAAGGCACTGGTAGTTGGTTAGCACTGATACCAAGGAGGTTTTCCCTTTGGTGGGGGGTACAGATAGATAATCTTGAATTTTTTTTTTTTTACTCAGATATTCCATGATTCTGTGGCAGGAATGGACATGTGGTTGTATGACTTGGAAGGGTAGGAAGGCCTTTGACTCCAATGTTTGAAAGAATTCTTTCCAAAGACATTTTTTCCTGTATACTCAATTCTGGTGGATTTAGAAGAAAGAAAGCAATAGCTAAAGTTCATTGATTATGAGGGTAGATTCACACAAGTCACCAAATCTAGCCTTTCACTCACTATCCCATTGGGTTCCTATGCTCTCTTCTAGGGCCAGGAGACATCGCAAGATTGCCCATGATGTAGTTGAACATTCTAACTTTTTGTAAATCCCTCAGTTGTCCCCTTGACACCATGAGAGATTGCCACTTCCTTACATAACATGATGTATTATTTTAATAGTATAAGGATGAGCCTAAGCAACTCCATTTTAAAACTCCAGTTTGGAACCTTCAGTCTCCCCAGGAATACCTAATGGAGCCCTCCAGTATGACCCTCGGGCATGAACAAGTCACTTCTCCCCATTCTGTTAAACTCAGATAGAAGCCCCTGGTATGCTGATGAGGGGAAAAGGCAAAAAGATCAGGGTGGGGACCACCAGATCCTATGTTTTAACCTCAGAGTAAATGATGTCACTGAGAGATCCTGTGGCAGGTGATAGGGATTGAAAGGGGGGGTTCAAAAGCTCCCAAATTTGGTATCAATAATGGAGCAAACGCACACACATTCAGCCAGCCGACACGGATACACACAAGCCCGAGAGCCTGATGAAGACCTGGACTGACATCCCCACTCTTCTCATCTGCCTGATCACTGCTCTCAGACTCCACAGCAGGCTCTTTGACTCTGGTGAAAAAAGCACTTCTCCCCATGACCGCCCCCTCTGCCATCCTGACAACTAGAACCTAAACAATCCTCCTGTCGACTTTAAATGACCTCTAGATGACTTACAATATCTCGTACAATGAAAATGCCATGTACATAGCTGTGACCCTTCATTGTTGAGGGAGTGAGGACAAGAACATGATCGTATTGTACACGTTCAACACAAACACACTTATTTTCTCTTTTGAATATTTTCAATCTGCGGTTGGTTGAATCCATGGATGTGGAATTCACAGATAAAATGCTATCTACATACTACATACATAAGTTTTACTATTTGTGAAGGATAAATGAATCATCCAAGCGAGGACTTTGATAAATTCACCAAGTAGAAGGTCTCTTGGGAGACTGTTGGCTGTGTAACCCCGGGGAAACTGTGTTACCTCATTGATGAATGCCTTTGGATAATTGGAATATCCCAAATACCACACCTTTTTTTTCATGATCTTTTAGGTATTCATGCCACTCTGTTAACTCCTTTGGGGTTCAGTTAATCAGAGTTTGTGTGAAGGTATTTTACATAGGAAATACATCGTATCAAGAATTTTAAATGTAAAATTCTTATTTGTTTGGGTTTCATCATATATTTGTTATAAAATATGATTCTGTCATCTAGCCCAGGGGTTAAAAAAGTACAACCTGTGGACCAAAGCTGGGAAGCTACCACTTCTTGTAAATGAAATTACTTTCTCTTCTTTCAAGTGGTGTGTCATCTGGAAATTAGGGCAGCATTTCTTCTATCTATGCTTCCAATTATGTCGTTTATGAAAATATTGGGATAACAAGGATAAGAAACATCTAACACAAGATTTATTGCTGGGAGCAGTGTAATCCCATCAGCTTGGGAGGCTGAAGCAGGAGAATCATAGGTTCAAGGCCAGTCTCAGCAACTTAGGGAGGCCCTAAGCAACTTAGTGAGACCCTGTCTCAAAATAAAAAATTAAAAGTGCTGGGGATGTAGCTTGCTGGTAAAGTGTTCCTGGGCTCAATCCCTAGGAGAAAAAAAAAACTGAACAAGATTTATTAGTAAAAGTGTTGCAGACACTACCATCACTGTACTTTGCTTGCAATCAGAAACTGCCAGGGATCACAGTTATCCATGCTCTCCTGGACTTCCCTTGCCTATCACTAGACCTCATTTCCCAGCTTGCTTTGTAACTAGGGGTGACACTGGGACTAAGTTCTGGGCTGATGTTGGCAATGTTGTGAGCCACTTGTAAGCATGGTATACAAAAGCTTCTCATACTTGGTCCCCTTTGTCTATTCTTGTCCCCTGACTCCATGGAGGAGACTCTGAAGAGCTAGAAGAGGCAGAGTCACAAGGTGAAAAGAGACCAGAAGCATGGTGACATCCGTTAACGCCCCTCACCTGACCCACACTGCATTGTGGTATAAATGCCAATAAGTGTCCAGACACTGAAATCTGAGGGTTCAGTTATACCCACCACTGGAATTTGAAGGTTGTTTGTTAGAGCAGACAGCCTAACTAATACCATAATCAAACTAGATTTTATTCCTCTTGTATACAGGACTCTCAAATGAAGCTTGTGAGATGTCGTTTGGAAATTTAGATACAATACATTCACAATATTCCCTTGAATGAACACTGAATATTTATAAAGGTTAATAGCTGCCCCTTATAAATCTTTGCTTTAACTTTTCACAGGTTATTTGTTGAATCATTCCATCAATATTTTTATTTGTGTCACTCTACCCCCCACACACCAAATTTGGACATTAGTGGATTTTCTGATATCTTTCTTTTTTCCATTTGTGTTTCCCATCTGCCTTCTATTTTGGCCATGTCTCTCCAATCTTTTGGGAAATGGCTAGACTACTATAAAGAGTTGACTTAACATGTTAAGTGGCTTCTTACTATTTCTCCACATGACTTCTTAATTTTTCCTTCTCTTCCAGTGGTATTAAATGCAGCAGAGCTAGCTTAAACCCTCAGGCATCAACAAACTTTGCAACCCATAGCATATCTGCATCTTGGGTCTTTTCCTATTTCTCTTGAAGTACTTCAACAGAGAGAAAAGGAAATTCCTCTATCTCTCCCATCCTGTCACAGGACTCTTAACTTTCAATAGCTATTTTTCGTTATATGGAATAATAAAAATTGCAAAGTTTTGACTGTAGTGAAGGAATGAACTGTATGTATTTTTTCCTCAACAGATTATACCACTTTCACTCCCCTAGCTAAGTTACAAGAGAAAAAAAAACCCTCAAATGACTCTGAGATTATTTCCCAAGTTGCCAAAGTTGGATTTGCTAAGCAACTGGGTGTGAATTCAAGCACAGGCAGAAACAATACTTTCCTAATTAAAAGATGATTTGAGATATTAAGTGATATTCATCACCACTGTCCAAAAAAACCTCATTGTAGAAGCCCTGACTTGCTACAGTGGCTTTAGTCCACTCTGACTGCAGAATCTCATGATTGAAACTGTCATGAGGAAGCTGCTGTGCCCAAACAGTCTGTTCAGAGGGAAGACCTTGAAATTTCTTCTGTTTGCCATTGGCACATAAACTAGGGTGAGATGCCAGCTTTGATCTTCAAATGTGTGGGGTTTATGGAAAAAATTATCTCGCTTCCATTCACCGTATGTGAGTTTGAACCATCTCACATACAGGATGGCGAGGGATACAGGAAGAGCTGGATGTGGGGATATAAAAAGTCAAATTTGAAATTGCTTTACTTTCAAAGGTTCACACCCTGATGAAAAAGGACAAGGTGGCAAATTGAGTGACTCTAGCCTTTGGGAGAGGCAGCTTGATGGGGAGGAAGAAGCACAGGGCATAGAGGCCAATCTAACTGCCCCTCTTCTCAGGCTAAATCAGCTTCCCAGTCTAGAAAAGGCAACTTGCAAACCCTATTTGCCTTCGGGGGGTGTTATGAGGATCAGATGAGATAATGATCATAGAATCTCTTGCCTATCTTTGGTGAAGAACTAAATGAGTAAACCAACAGAGGCATGGTTTTCATTTTCCTGGAATGGTTCAAATGGGGCTTGAGATTTCCCCATCTGCTTTCAGGCCTCCAGCCCAACTGATCTCTTACCTAACTGCCTGTTGCATGTGTTGTGAAGAGCCATCCTATGTCTGAATTGATGTCAATCAAATCCTTTAATTTAAAATCTCATGAACTTTAAAAATATCAATTTTATAAATTTTTCTAATACCTAAAACTTTCAAGGGTCATTAGAGCTCATTTTGGCAAATCATATTTCCCTTCATGGAACCCAAAGATTTCATTCACCTTCTGGTGCATTTGATCACAGCTGTGCATTTTGCAGATGCTTGTGCATCAATCCAGGTGTCTCAATGAGGTTAAGAGCATAGCTTCAGTTATCCAATAGGAGAGCTTGATTTTCTATACTCCGTGATGAGAGTCTATACTCTGAACTCCAGTCATGTGGCTGCCTAGTTTATAAGTGTATGCCCCTGCAAAGAGCAGGCCCCAAGGAAGAATATGTCAATTCATTGCGCCAATGGGATTGGTTTTCTTTCTTTCTTTTTCTTTCTTTCTTTCTTTCTTTCTTTCTTTCTTTCTTTCTTTCTTTCTTTCTTTCATTTTTGAGAAAATTGAACATAATTAAATTTATCAATAGCATTTCAAATAAAAAGTATCTGTCCTGGAAAGGTAAGCTTATAAACATTTAGCTGTCAGTTATGAAGAAGCAATAGAGTTTTGTGCTGGAAACCAGAGAAAAATGAAAAACAAACAAACAAACAAACAAAACTCCAGTGTGCTGCGTGTGTTAAATGAAAGTTCACAGATGAAAGGAGCAACAATGAAATCTTTTGAAGTATAGAGTCATTGCTCTGTTAGGTCCCTTCCCTCACTCAACTTAAAGGATAGAGGTAGAGAAAGACCTCACCATAAGTAATTACTAGTGTGATGAATGTTATAAGGAGAAAATGTATGGCTCAGGATACATCCATCAACCAACTCTATTTGAAAAATAAGCCATCGATATTGGCATCATTTTCATGTATAAAATCCATGTATTATTATTATATTTATTATTCATAAGACTTAATTTCATTTCTATCATAAACTGAGAATATTAGTATAAAGAGCAAGAATTTGTCAGGCATAGAGATGCATGCATGCCTGTAATCCCAGCTCCTCTGGAGGCTGAGGCTAGAGGATTGCAAGTTTGAGGGCAGCCTGGGCAACTTAGCAAAGCCCTGTCTCAAAATAAAAAGTAAGAAGGTCTGGGGATATAGCTCAGTGGGAGAATGCCCCTGAGTTCAATCCCCAGTATCACCAAACCAAACCCAACCAAACCAAAACAATAACAACAAAAAGAACAGCAAGAATTTGGTGTTGTTCAGGAAAAGAGAAAGAGAGATATCATTTCCTCATTGTAACTGTTGCTCATCGTCTTCTTGAAAACAAATCTCCTGAAGTGAGGTGCTATTTCATTTTAGTCATCGTTAGTCGTGGTCGACTGTGCTGAAGCCATGCCAGTCTGAGCACTGATACCAGGTGCCTGTCCTAGCAGAATCCAATATCACACCTGCAGATAGAGTGTAAGATTACATCATGGGTCGTGCCTGAGCACCACCAATGACTCTATACTTCATCTCAAATAACATTATAATTTACACTTGGAGACTTCAGACTATGTAGGCTTGGCCAAATGAAAGTTTTTGCAGCCAAACACATCAAACTCAATATATTTCATTGCGCCAATGGGATTGGTTTTCTTTCTTTCTTTCTTTCTTTTTTGAGAAAATTGAACATAATTAAATCTATCAATAGCATTTCAAATAAAAAGTATCTGTCCTGGAAAGGTAAGCTTATAAACATTTAGCTGTCAGTTATGAAGAAGCAATAGAGTTTTGTGCTGGAAACCAGAGAAAAATGAAAAAAAAAAAAAACAAAACAAAACTCCAGTGTGCTGCGTGTGTTAAATGAAAGTTCATAGATGAAAGGAGCAACAATGAAATCTTTTGTTTTACAAAAATGTCATAGTTATAAAGGTATAAATTTAAAGTTGAAGAATCATTTCAAGCAAAAATGAAATACCTCCCAATTCAAACAGCTTCCCAGATCCCGGACATAACCTATGGTAATCTTCTTCGAACTTTTGGAAGTCTTGTGTGGATATTTCAACACTCACCCCCTACGTTCAAATTCTCACCTTTGCTCTGGGTGCTTGGCAGCCTTCTCTTAAGAAAGCAGTCAACATCACCTGCTCACACTTTGATCCGCTGATTGGAAAGCAGCTGTGCTTTGCGCAGAAAACCATTGCAGATGTTGATATAAATAGAGCAAGGGAAGAACGTCCTCATTCCCTTTCTTCCCCCACCAACATCTTCAAAGGCTTGGAGGAGGTTTCACCTCGATATTGGGTTCCTTTGACTTTGGATTCTATGGTTCTCATATTCTCTATGGAATTGTCCTAGCATTTTAAGTCTTTCAGACAAGTTTATTTTATGTTTAAAACTGGTCAGCCCATTGTCTCTGTGGCCTTGGGGGTATTGAAGGGATGTCAGAAGAATCTTGACTACCCCAACAAAAGCAACCTCCTTTTAATCTTCTTAATTTTTTAGTATTTACTTGATATTTTAGAGAGTATCTTCAAGTCTTGAGGTTCCTTAACAAAGTGTCTATTGAAGACATAGGAGATGGGCAGTGAGAACGTTGCTGTGGTCTGTGATATTATACAATGATCCCAGATAGATTAGAAGGGTCCTGGATTCTTTGAGCAAAGATTGTATGGAGAAGAATTTTGAAAACAACAATAGGAGAGCTGAAGAAGCAATAAAAGGAATCTTGTTTTATATCATTGTTTCATGTTCTATGACCACAGTCTAAGAGGGAAATTTGGTTACATAGTTGTGGATAAGTTAGATAACACGGAGAAATGTGAGTTGTATTTTGTGTGGATAACAACACCCATCTCCTCATCACGCCTTTATAATCAGTTTTTACTTGAACAATACTGTTCATGTGTGAGACAATGCCAAAATGTTTAGAGGTGAAAGACTGGGTTATGAGAGTCTTAACCTAATCAGTACATTATTCCGTTGATAGGGATTAACTGGGTGGTCACTGTAGGCAGGCAGGGTATGGCTGGACGAGGTGGATCACTGAGGGTATGCCTGTGGGATATATATTTTGACTTTAGTGAGTGGAATGCTCTCTGCTTATTGGCAGACATGACCTGAGCTGCTTTTCTCTACCATCCTCTTCTGCCATGACATTCTGCCTCACCTTGGGCCTAATCCATGGAGTTGGCCATCAAGTGGACCTCCGAAACTGTGAGCCCCAAATAAACTTTTCCTCCTCTAAAATCGTTCTTGTCGGGTCTTTTGATCACAGCAGCAACAAAGCTGACGAAAACAAACACTTTTCTACGAAAGTATTTTTATTAATCCCACATCAGAGAACGGTATAGATTAAGTGGCTTTTCTGTAGAAACGAACATTTCCCAAATTTCCGTGGTTTCTAGTAGTGCTCACTTCTGGATATTTCATGTTGGTGACTACAGTTGGCAATGGCTGCCGTGGCTTCATTTGGATGTTTGAAATTCTTTTAAATCATCTTCATTTTATTTACAATGGAAAAGGCACATCTCTGTAATGAGTGAACCACTTAGTGAAACCATATGGGACAGAAAGCAAAGAACATCCCATTTGACCAAACTTGCAGGAGTGATTTAATAATTCAGAAAGTTATTATCCTGGTTGGAATATGACCAGGGAACTATATTCTCATCCTTGGACCTGGGCTGATGGAACAATATCTACCTGAGGTAAGCCATCCTGTAGAAGAATAAAAATGGAAGACATCTGGTGGAAACATGCAACAATTCTGCACAGAAGCCCTGATTCTCTCATTCCATTCCCTGAACCCATAAAGCCACATGGCCAAGCCCTACAGAAGCATGGGGAGTTGTTTTCTGCCTACAGGGAGGCACTACAAGCCACAGAGGAACAAACAGGGTGGATCCATGTCATCTTACAGGAAAGGGGATGGGAACAATAATACGACCTGTCATAGCCTGTTGTTCTTATGCTGCTTCTCACCCAGTTTCATAGAATTCCCAAGTAAATTCAACTTTGAAGATTCAGAAGTGCTGGTGTACATACTGACACATAGCCTCTTAGAGTTCTTGGGTATTTACTCATATCATGTCCCATTCTGCACACTGAGCACTAATGTTTCCCAATGTGTCATTTGTCAATTGTATTTCTTTCTTTTTTTTTTTCCGAAATTACTTCTAATAAGAACTAAGCTACACCAAGGGAAATGAGTTTTCCTATATTTAAGTGATTTTCTCTTGAGTTTAAATTTTATTTAACTGTTGAATTTATGATGAGAAATGTTCATATCTCAAAGTGGGCTCCATATAAACAGTTGAGGAGTTAAATTAAAAAATTATTCACACGATTATTCACAAGTAGGGACAGTAATTTATATGAAGTTTTAGCCAAAAGGATGTTTCAGTGTCTTGCTCCTCTGATAATCAGTTGCTTAACACATGAAGCCATTAGGTCATTAAAGAGTCACTTGGCAATTTACCTAAAGGCTTTGGGGTGTTAATCCTAGTTTCCTGGTCACATTCCAACCAGGGTAATGACTTTCTAACTTCTTAAATTACTCCTGCAATTTTGGTCAAACGGGATGTTCTTGCTTTCTGTATCATGAGGTTTCACTAAATGGTTCACTTGTTGGAGATGTGCCTTTTCCATTGTCAATGAAATGAAGATAATTTAAGAGAATTTCTAAGAGCTTCAGAGCTGCAACTAACTGTGTGCTGAGGTTGGTCATGAAGCTAGATGTGGTGCCTCTTCTGCGAGAGGAGAGGAGAGACCTCAGCTGCGGCTGAAACAGGTGTTCACTTTCCTTTCTATCATTCACTTAGCTGCTGGATTGTCCCTGGGTGAGCTCAGCCTACACAGAATACCCAGTGAGCAGACCCTTCCTGGTCTTGCCTCTGAATGAGGAGTGGAGTGATTCTGAGGACCAAAGAGATTTCACATAATCTCTTGGAAAGTTTGGAGAAGCAATTTAGGATGTGCATCAAGTACTATTACAATTTTTAACAATATTTAAAAGCACACTTATTATTTATTCATTAAAACATTCGCTAATATAACCTATTTAGAAAAATGTGAATATATGTGCAAACATTTTTAATACTATGAGTAATGTTAATCCTATTTTTGTGATTAATAGCGTATGAAGCGATTTGCACCAAAATATAAACAATTATTGAAGGGATATTTAATTATAAGCGTATGTTTTGGTTTCCCAGGAGACACACTAGTTTCTAACATTTTCACCAATTTAATTAAATTAAATTTTCATTCACTTAGTTTTTTCCCTGTTTATTCTAAAGTAGAAAGATTTTTACCTCCTAAATGAAATATAGTAAGTAATAATTAATTCTCTCCTTTAGTTTTTGATGTCTGATTATCCAAGATATAAATAGCTAATAATCAGGTTACTGGTCATCTTTATTAGACTGCAAACTCCTTGAGGGTAGAAATGGGTTTTTTTCTTATTTCTATCCTCAGGGCTGAGCACAGCAACTAACATAATATGGGTATTTGTGGATCATCATGGAAGCAAAGGAGTGAGAGAGGAGAGGATAGAGAGAGAGAAGGAAGGAAAGAAAGCAGGGAAGAAATAGAGAAAGAGGAGTGAGTGTTACCTTGTTAGGTAGATATAACTCCAGCCTCATATAGAGCAATTAGGCATTTATCTATCATTGAAGATTTGTGTGTGTGTGTGTGTGTGTGTGTGTGTGTGTGTGTGTGTGTATGTGTGTGTGGTGTTCAACCTGTTGTAGACTGGCCACATAATTGGCTGTTTATTAAATACACTTATTAATTTTATTCCTTTACTGCTTTTTGAAGTCAACTATTTCACTGCTGTGATTAAAGGACCCAGCCAGTACAACTGTAAAAAGGAAATGTTTATTCAGGGGCTCACAGTCTCAGAGGTCTCAATTCATAGAGAGCCAACTCCATTCCTCAGGGCTCCAGGTGAGGCAGGAACAACATGGCAGAAGAGTGTGGCAGAAAGAAGAAGCTCACATGTTGATCAGGGAACAGAAAGAGAGAGGTCTCCACTTGCCAGATATATATCCCCAAACCACATCCCCTATTCTTACCTCTTCCAGCCACACTCTACCACTTCAATTACCACTCAGTTAATCCCCATTAGGGAATTAATTCACTGACTGGATTAAGACTCTTATACTCCAGTCATTTCTCCTCTGAACCTTCCTGCATTGTCCCACATATGAGCTTTTGGGGGCCACCTCACATCCAAACCATAATACTGCTGTAATCAAAATATCTCCTTTACCTAAGTGTTTCTCTCTTGCAGCCAGATTAACCTGTCCACTTGGATGTACGTGTCGCTGTTGGCTTTGTATGGCTCCAGAGAGCAGCTGAAAGTCCATTGTTATAAGAATAACCATAAGGAGCAACAGATTCTGTAAACTAAGAACTTTCAAATTGCCTACAGTTCACCTTAAGTAAGTAAAGTCATTGTTTTTGTCAGAAATCCTCAGGATTTAACTGATTTAGGGTCAATAACTATATACACCCAGTTAAGTCAGTTTTGTAGGCAATCAGTTTATTACTTAACATTTTATTTATTATCAGTTTATCTCAAAGTAGAGAATAGGGTTAAATACACTATTATTTCTTTATGGATGTTTTTCTTTGTCTTTTTGTAAGTTAAGGAAATACCTATTTTTTTTCATTAAAATAATTTATCACTATTCAGCATTTGCATGAATCAAAACATTACTTCATACCTCTTAAATATGTACAAATATCAAATTTCAATAAAAACAAACAATTTGAAAAAAACTTTTAAAAAGTTATTACGGTCCTCTTCTGAGGAGGAGAACCTGAATGGGTGAGTGGATGGGGAGGTTGAGGGCCCTCTATCTGTGTACTGAGATGTGCTCCAACGATGTCTTGAGAGCTTCATGGTCCTGCTGCACTTACTGAACTTCTTTGGGGATTCCACCTATACCATGAAGAACCCTGACCTTCCTTTCAGGGGCATTTCCTTGTCAGGATACTTGTAAAAAGAAAAAAGACACCATGGCCTGAGTAGAAGACACAAGCTTGAAGTGTTATTTTCCTTTGAAAGTGGTTTTCCCCCAGTACAATCAGCAACATGGGTTCAATCTGATGCAGACTCTTCTCAGGAATAAAACTCCAAAAGCCTTGATGTAATGATTAACATGGATGAGAGCATAAAATATTCTTTGGTTTTTCTAAGGATGTTTGCATTGAATGCCCTTAAACCATCCTTTCCCAAACTATATGATGAGACTAGCAATCAAATGGAGCCCACTGCTTTCCAAATGCTTGACCAAGGAACTCTTTGTTTTGAGAGAGAAGTTTGGAGGACAGCATTATTTTGGCCCCAATTGAGTTTGTTTTTACGGAAATCCACTTGGGAGTAGTGCTCTTGGAAGACACTCTTACCATCTCATGAAAGAGATTGGTGAATCTCATTGATGTTTGTTGTACAAATATTAAGAACATATTCACTTTTTTATTTTGTGATTTTTTTTTAGGATTTACAATATTTTTAAAATTTGTTTTAATTAGTTACACATGACAGTACAATGACCTTGACATATCATACATTTGAATCAGATGGGATATAATTTCTCATTTCTCTGAGTATACAGATTACAGAATCACATTGGTCATGCAGTCACTTATGTACACACAGTGATAATAGAATGAAACAGACATTATTATTTCGTGATTTTTTAAAAAGCAAAAATTCATAAGAGAATTTTCTCTTTTTCTTAAAGTCATATATATTTATACTTTTTCTTAGAATTTTCTGTAATTTTATGGTCTCTCAAGACCATGTGACTGATGGTGTCCCTATGTGAATCAACTAATACTGAAGTTCACCGAGTTTCTTCTTTCCACTGGAAATTCAGGTATGAGTTTAAGTGAAGCCAAGACCATCTGTGAATTCTAGAAGTTCAAACAAACATGGAGCCACATCCTGTTTGAATTGTCCAGGTGGATTAAAGTGAACTGATATGTTGGTGAGGAAGACCATGAAATAAGTGGGAAATCTTTAACAGACCAACTGGGGGAAACTGATAAATGACAGCAATTGGGGAGATTAAAGGTGGCGGAGCAGCATGAAATGAGATGCAAACAGTTTTTATGTGAGCCAAAAAAAAAAAAAAAAGACTGAGTAATAATATTCTGGAACCGGTAATGGTGATTAGAGGTGTTCTTCACCTTTCTATGACCCCTGTGAACTGTGGGCATAGGAGACTCCAGATGCCAACAACCAAAAAAATACAGTCATGAATTGGTTAGCAAATTCTGAGAAGTGTGTTGTCAGGTGATTTGATTACTGTGTGAGCATCCTAGAGTGTACTCATGCAAATATAGATGTCCTAGGTCAATCAGTTGGCACAACTTTTCTATGCAAACTAGAGATATGGTAAACACAGATCAGTGAGACTTTTGCTGGCAAAACAGGACATACTGCTAACCTATTTTTAATAAGTAGAAGAAGTACACCCTAAAATAACAATAAAAAGTGTAATAAAGATAAAAACTAGTAACATAGTTGTTTATTGTCATTATTAGTAGGAAGCAGTAGACTTGTTTATACCAACACATGATGATGCATTGTTTCTGACATTACTAGGCAGTAGTGATATTTTTGGTGTCATTCTAATTTTATGGCACCATTATGATATATGTGGTTCATCTCCTGAAACATCAAGTGGTGTGGCACACGGCTGTAATCAGATCCAGATCACAACTTCAATTCAACTGGCTGCTTCCATGTATGTTTAGTGTTTTAGTCAACGTTTTCATTGCTCTGTCCAAAAGACTTGACAAGAACAACATAAGGGAGGAACAGTTTATCTTAGCTCATGGTTTCAGAGGTTCAGTCCATGGTCAGCCAACTCCATAGCTCTGGGAGTCTGAGGTGAGGCAGAACATTGTGGTGAGAGGGTGGTGGAGAAAACCAGCTCAGGACATGGTAAAAAGGAAGCCAAGAGAGAGCTGTGCTCTCCAGGGGCAAAATATAAACCTCCAACACATACTACCAGTGACCTAATTCCTCCAGTTATACCCTAACTTCCAACAGTTACTAACCAAATGACCCATATAAGTGGATTATACCTCTCAAAATCTAATCAATTTGCCTCTGAAAATTCTTAACATTGTCTCACACCTGAGCTTTTTGGGGGACAACTTGTATCTAAACCGTAACACTCTAGTTCCACTAGAGAACTGTGATTCACCAAGTACTCCCTACCTTTGCTCTTTACACATCCCAGGGATTCTGCATCTGCTGGCCTTCTAATCCCTCCTCTTCTGTCATCCTGTATCTTGGCTCAAGCCTTATCCATCATCTCTTCACTGGATTAGTGTGATAGCCATAAATTCTCCCTCACTATAGTTTCTCCTAAGCCCATCAACCTCACATCATCACTATAATGATCCTCCTGAAATACAGACTTTGCTTTGCAGGTGCACCACCCTGACTCTACTGCCCAAAAGAAATGTTTCAGCTCCTGAATGGGGCATCTAAGTCCTTATTTGGTCCATGCCTATGTCTCCAGAATCACACTCTTGTTGTTTCTTTTTTTTTCTTTTTTTTATTGGTTGTTCACAACATTACAAAGCTCTTGACATATCATATTTCATACATTAGATTGAAGTGGGTTATGAACTCCCAATTTTACCCCAAATGCAGATTGCAGAATCACGTCGGTTACACATCCACAATTTAGTCACCAAATCTCTATTGCAGGAGCACCAAATCTCACTACCTATGTTAGTCAACATTTTGTCACTATGACCAATGCACCTGAAATAAACAACTTAAAGGAGGAAAGGTTTGATTTGGCTCATGGTTTCAAAGTTTGTCTGTCCATGGTCAACTTAAAGGAATGGCTTTGTTATGGCAGTCTAACTTGGGAGCAGTGGGCTTATATATTGTTAAGCTTAATTATTAGGCATTTTCAACAAATATAGATTGATATGTGAAAAACTGCTCACCTGCTCTAATGGTGTAAGAAAAAAGACCCTGTGTTTTCTAAACCTCCATGACTTTCCTTCCCTCCATGGTTTGCTAATATTAACCAGTATTTTAGTCTCTGTTTACCTTTTAAATTTAGATGTAGGCCCTTCTCAACTCAGACTAGGTTGTAACATTTGATAAAATTTGCAGAATCTACAGGAAAATAGAAGTAACTTATATAAATGAATAATCTACAACACACTACTAAAATATGATTCTTCTCAAGCACCTACACATAAACTCATCTTAAACTCTGCAGCAATCTCACAGAAGTTCTGAGCCCTCTAAACATTCCTCTTTGTTACAAAGGCCCACTTTACCTCTCCCATTCTATTCCCGGGAGCATCCCAAACATAGGAGTTGAGGCCCAGTTTGAGATTATCTTTCAGTCTAAAGTTGCATGCAAAGGTGCCACTTCCAATCTCAGCTTCTCTTCCCAGAATTGGCACCAATATAACTGGTCTTTCTTGCAACAGAGAAATAGCTCTGTGCCCACAGGTCCAGGGGACGAGGCCACATGACCCACCTGGCAGGCTCATCTCCTCACCTCTAGTGGACTCACTTTTTCGGGTTTTATAGATAAGTAAATGGGATCTGAATTTGAACATCTTAACCTATGTCACATGGCTTTTAAGTTTCAGAATCAGGATTTGAGCCCAGCATTTACCAGAGGGGCTTCCCAATGTCAACCCAGTGACCCTACGCCAAGCTGCTATGCAGAATCTCAAGGAAGTGGGTTAAAATTGAGATATATGTCTGATCTTACGTTGGGAGGTAATTTTTAAGCTGTTTTGGGATGAATCCTGAGGCTTTTAATTTCATCGTTACTATACTACCCAGGTTTTTCCCATAAACTGCAATCTGGGGACTATGGCCATGCACCACACCAGGTATACTCACCTTATAGATGTTTTTCCAGTCTTTTCCCTTGGTCCAGTCACACTGCTTTTCTACCTCCCTACAAAACGAATGATTCAAAATAGGTTTCAAAACAAATTCAGTATTAGTGAAAGCAATGCTTGGGAGGTAAGATATATGACTATATTACTACTTCTGGTATAATTTTCATCAAAATTTGTGGGGTATGTTTCCATCTAACCATTACTATTTATTGAATGATGCTTTGTGGCCAGGATATTACGGGGATATAGAAAAATAATCCTGTCCCCAGATTACCTGAGATGTTTATGTGGGAGACCAAAGTATAAGTGTGAAATGATTCAAGAGCAATATGTGGGCAAGTAAGACAAAAAATCTCAAATTATAGCAACAGATACTAGGTGAAATAGAAACACGAGGGAAGGAAAAAACGATGGGGAAACAAGAGAAGTAGGGGCAGCTTCGTAACAGAGACCGTTAAGTATGGATGAATGGATTAAGTTTGGAAAGAAGGGTAGAAGATGGAAATTCCAGGTAGTAGGAACAGAGTCAACAGAGGAACACTGTCATAAAGCAACCTGAGACCCTACAGATGTTGCTTTTTATAATAGGCACAAATTTACTGAGCTGTTAGAAATTTTAAAAAAGGAGATAAGAAACTGTAAGGATATCTCTGATACATCAGTCCAAAATATGCCTGTAAGGTAGGCCTGAATTACCTATGCACTGTCATGTAGGAGGCTGGGGGTAAATTGAGACTGGGATGGAGGTCAACAACATTACGAAAGATGACAAGGAGGGTTGGCTCACACTCAGAGACCCTGGAGGAACTGGGGCTCACCTGCTGGGATATGGATTTGGAGGGAAGGAACATGGAGCCAGTAGAGGCAGATCTTTGTTTCAGCAACACAGCACAGCAGAAGGCAGGACTCAGGGCCAGGCTGTGGGCCGCGAATGGACAGGCAGCTCTGATCACTCTTCTTAACTTTGGGCCCAATGGCATTTTCTTTCCTGCCCCATGGGTCAGGTTGGTTTTGGAAGTGAGACATTTATTTTATTCTCTCTTGAAAACAAACTTTACATCATTGATGTGCCGCTGAAAAATGTTTGTGCTAAATTCTTGCTTCTAAGCCAGTGCCGATGACTCAGATGGTGTGCATTTCAAAATTCTCTCAACATAATTTCACATAAAAAAAAAGAAACATCTTACATTGGGCCAATTCTGCTAAAACCGACTGCCTTGTATCACTAATATGTAACTGGATTGATTCATGGTTGTTCATCTTCAAAGACCTGGATAATCATCTTTGTTTGCAAATTCCTCCTTATTAATGTGGAGATAAATATTACCATAAATTTGAAATTTATATTATGATCTTAATTTTTTTTTGTCTTTAAAATTCATTTCCAGAATATTCGATAGCATGAGTCTAAGGGTTTAATGGCATTTTTCCCAATTGGATACAGTTTGAGATTATTATTATTTTTTTGGTCTCTGTTTTCATTAAGCAAGATGATAAACACTTAACAAGAAGATGGAACTTATGGAAAGTAGCCAGAAGAGAAGAGCATTTTACCAAAAGGAATTCCACTTCAGATGCTGTCCTGGAAAGAAATCCTTGATTCGGGCTCCTTTTGCCTTTTGATGATGGTTTTAAAAACCGTGAAAACAGAGAAAGCCAAGTGTGTGGTCTTTAGCAATTTCGTAATAGTTTGCAAGCAGTCTTGATGATACTACCCCAAGTCACCCAAAAATAGGCATTCCCTGACTCAATCTGCTCAGATTCCTAGAATAAGAGATCTTTTGGTTGTTGTAGAATCCACAACTGATTTGTATGCAACAGCTCCTCCTTGGAAGTAGAAGATATTCAATTTTGTTCATTTCATCCCAATTCTTTTAAGATTCCTCAGGGTCAAAATAGTTCCAGAGTGTGATTTTTTGTTGACACTTATTCTTAGATGTCTTTCACCTTGAATCCTCTTTGTGTGTATCTTTAAGTTTCTGTTCTGAGTACTGAGGGGGATTCCTCAATGGCCGTAGAAAATTTGCAACCATTGAAACTAATTGTGTCTTAGCTTCTGGGTGTTCTGTCACTTGGCAGGCTGAGGTTTTGGATTCATCCCCAGTGACATACTTCCTCCAGCCACACCCTACCAGCCTACAGCTACCACCTAATTAATCTACATCAATGAATCACTCCATTGATTAGATTCCATGTCTTATAATTTAATCATTTCACCTCTGAAAATTCTCACATTGTGTCAGGAGCTTTTGGGAATCACTGTGTATCTAAACCTTCTGCCTCTGGTCCCCAAAAGCTCATGCCTATCTCACAATCCAAAATACATTTACTCCATTTTCAAGAGTCCCCATAGTCTTAACAATTCTAGCATTACCCAAAAGTCCGAGTCCAAAATCTCTTCTGATACTCAAGGAGAATTTGTGAATGTTTTCTCCTATAAAGATCAAAAGCAAGTCACATATATACAATATATAATGGTATACAATAAATATTTCCATTCCACAAGAGAGAAATAGTGGTATAGAAAGACAGAATAGGACCAAAGCAAGACTAAAATTCAGCTGGGCTAACAAGTGCTGTAGCTCAATATACAGCATCTGGGACACATGACATTGTAGGCTTCTCTCCAAAGGACTCTATAGCTCCACCCCTATGGCCTTGCTGGTTGCAACCCACAGGGCTTCTCTCTTGGCTTGTCCCTGCTTGATTCCTGTGGTTTTCCTTGGCAGACATTTAATGTTACTGGAAACTTTTAATTTTGGGGGTCTCCACTGCAACTTCAGCTTCCTTTGCCCTTCTTCCTGCTTCACCCACTCAGTGGCAGCCTGTAGGGACTCTAACCCTGCTACACTTTGCCTGGTTCCCAGACCTTCCTTTGAAATCTCTGTGGAAGCCTCCATGACTCTGTAACTCCAGCCTCCTGAAATTCTTCAGAATCAGCAGTGTGTTGTTGACATCAGGGTCTGACATCATTTCAAGCAATAGCCAAGCCTACTGGGACCCTGGGTGTCTGGGCATGTGAAAAAACTTTCTAGGCCTCCTGTATAAACAAGATGCTCTTGTGGTCTCTTCTCAAAGGAATTTTTACTTTTATATTCTAGAGCCTGAGATGGATATGACCTTGCCAATTCCTGGGATGTCCTCAGGCCATCATTTCTGTTGTTTCTGAATAAAGTGCTTAGTGTATGTTTAGTGATTTAGACATTTAGTAATGTCTTTAATTAACACAACTTTCTCAGTCTCAGTTTTGCTCACACTTTTTTGGCCAAACTGCAAGATTTTCAAATCTTTCTGCTTTGCTTTCTGCTCCTGATTATCATAGTAAATTTAACTAAGCCACCAACAATATTTATGCCACCCTCTGAAAGCTGTGCTGCCTTGCAGTTTCCTCCACCAGATTAATCAGTACATCACTTTTAAATTCAGTCTTACAAAAAGTCCCAGGACATATAGACAACAGGAATGGTCTCTAGTCCAGTTTCCAAAAGTCCCCTCCTCTGAAACCTCATGATCCCAGTCTTTATTGTCCACAGTCTTATCAGCATTCTGGTCTTTTGGGCTCCTAACAGAATCACCCATTCAGCTTTCCTTACAACATTCTAAAGCTTTCCCAGCTTCTATCTTTAAACTTTTCAAAATCATTTCCTGCACAAACCAGCTACAAAGACTTCTGAATCACAGAATCAGGTTATTCACAGCAATGACCCCACTTCTGTACCAATTTCTGTTTCAGTCAGCTTTTTAGTCACTGTGTTCAAAATACTTGACAAGAGCAAAGTCGAGAAGGAAATGCTTATTTTGGCTTCTGGTTTCAGAGGTTCTGTCTATGGTGGGTCAACTCTATACCTCTGGGCCTGAGATGAGGCAGAAGATCACGGCAGAAAGGTGTGGCTGAGGAAAATTAACTCAGGACATGGCAACCAGGAAGTAGAAATCCTAGGTTGTGGGGTACTTTAGGAAAATGATTGCAGCAGGAATATTAACATTGTATCAGGTCATGGAAAAAATTAATTTATTACTTGCTGCTCTTATTTAGAGGGCAAATAAGGGAGTGACATGTGGCCAAATGGTGGTGGTGATGAGAGAGGCTAGTCCTGGTGGGCAGGTGGGCTGTGGCATCATGAGACACACTAGAGACCCTTTGTCATATAAAAGGGAAGGTGTCATGCATTATGAAGCCCTGGAGGAAAGGTGCACCATCTTTACAAATTATTACCCCCATTGATGGTATTTGTTTTGTTTTGTTTTGCAGTGCTGGAGATTAAGACCAGGGCCTCATGCATGCATGCTAAGAAAATGCTTCACCACTGAGCTGCATCTCAGCCCTTCATTGACAAGAGTAATGTGCTTTCAATTAGCATACTTATTACAGACCACTTTTCCACAAAGTCTGCCCTGATCTTAGCAACAGTATATTTTGGGGGGCTTTGAAACTTCTTTGAAGTTTCTTGCTGTACCTACCTTACTGTAACTGGTTTTATGGTAGTAATGTACATATTCTTTTAGCCATGGCCTCATATTGCAGGTGGGGGCCATGTCTGGCTCCTCCTTGAGTCTCTGTAGTTCCCCAATATGGTATTTGTAAGAAGTGTCCCATAAATATTTGTTGAGTTGAGCCATTGCCCGTCCCCAGGAGTTCAGGATCCAGGCCAGACAGAAGGATTAAAGGCTGGGACAAATCACACCACCTCCCCCTTGCACAATATTTTCATTGAATAAAAATGCATTTAAAATGAACATCAAAGGCAACTTTAAAAGTGAAAAGCAATAACAAAAGGCTAAAATGCTCCCTAAATTGCATGTTTGGAATAAAGAAGGGGCATCCATTCTGCATGCTCTGTTGAGAGCACTGGTTTCTAGCTAACTGCTAAGCACAGATGCATCAGTACTTTTTTTTTTCTTTTTTTTTTTTTAATTACCAGCAGAGATTTCCCCCAAACTATTTCACCCTCTTTGTGTCACTGTACCACCACCACTATGGAATTCTGGAGACCACTCTGGTGATGCCAGATTACCAAACACACTCAACACAAGCAGCAGAGACACTTCTGGCCCAAGGACAGTGCAGGAGGATGGTATCACTACTTATGTCTAGCACATAAAGCATGAACGAAGCCTAACACTTCACATGTTTGCCTAACATGCAGAGATATATTCACACTGGCTGTAATTTGACATCTTGATATTTCCACATTTGTTTTAGTATCTCATCATGATCTTTACTTGTCTAATTTTAAGGCAATTTTCGTAAGCAACTATGTGATTAATATTCATCTTTCAATAAATTTACTCAATTTTTGTTTATCATACTACTAACATGTCTTTCATAAGTCCCACTCTGTAGTTGGTAACTATACAGATCAGGGTCAAAGTCATGCAAAATTCTGGAGGACGGATCATGTGTTTTTATTTTCTCTGAAATGACTCAAGCTCACTTTCTGAATGTGCCCAATGTAGCCATGTTTTCTGTTCTCTCCTTTATCCCATCAATATCTGTTCTCAGGAAAATCTAAAGTTTGTATATTTGAACTTACAATAATGTAAAACATAACAACATTTCATCCAGGATGGACCACATATATGACCCATATGATTATACTGGAGCTGACACCTGGTGATGTTGGAGCTGTTTAGTTTGGGTAAATAAACTCTGTGATATCTGCACAATGACAAAATCACACTATTGCCAGTTCTTAGAACATATCCCAGTCTCTGTTGTTAAAGGACACACTACTGAATATTTGCTCACACTATTTGCTTAAATATATTTAAAGCAGTCCATTAACAGGAAAAAAAGTGCCTTTGAGCACTTTGGAATGATGGTGCTGATTTGAAGTAGAGTACAGAAGCGTAATAAATCTTTCTGGATCCTCCAATTTAGTTCCTAAAATCCACTGAACAGTGGACTTCTCCCTTTGCATGTTTATTAGTGCAGGCCTCTAGTAAGTCTGTTTTTTTGCAGTGACTTCTTTCTGAGCAAAGTTTTAGAGTAGTCTAGAGATGCAAGAGCTATTAATACAAACCTTTATACAAAATATGATATTTTGGGTGCAGTGTATTAGGTTTTGCAGCCAAATCAGTCAGCCTCCAATTTCATGTCCTTTGTCATTGGAGCCATCTACTACTTAACTGCTCATGATCAAAGTCTTTTTTTACTTTTTTTGTTCTTATGGTAACTTTGAGTCTTAGTGACCCTACCCAGGATGGGCAGTTATTTCCAATAGTATTTTCTATTTTAGACAGTTCCTCGTATGTTATGGTGCCTATGGGAATCATGGACAGCACCTTCTTTATGATTTCCCAAACTGAAATTATTGTTAAATCTTTCGGATTGGATGCTGAATCATTCTCTATTTTCATGTTTTAATGGGGGTTAGCCCATAGACCATTTAAATGACCCACATTTCTAAGTTGTCATTTAACAGGATAGAGAGATCATTTTAAATAAATACAAATTGTAGGCATCAATTTCTCCTCTTTCAAGGTGGTAGGCACAGTGAGCCTCCCACTTGCAGCTTCCAGGTGAGGCCTGTGTGGCTTTTCTGTCAGCACCTACCATGACATCTGGTAGAACCTGGCTCCAGAGAGGCACATTTCAGCATAGCCACTGGAGGTTTTAGAGGTTGAAAGAATTCCCAATCCCATTTCCTGTCGTAAACCCAGCTCTTCATATTTTTTTCTGTGAGCCTATTGACTCTTTTTTTTTTCTTTCAGCATATCTTTAATTGTAGGGTGATTGCTTCTCCTGGGCAGTAGAAACTTTAGACACCCATAAACAATCCCTTCTATCAAATCTTTAGTTATGGGCCATGGAGTCTTCTCCCCACTTCTAAGTATGGGCAGCATCAGCCATGAACCATAGCACTTATCCCTCCCTCCTAGGATGAGTTTGTGGAAACAGAGAGTGTTTAAGACAGGAAAGAGAAGGCCTCCTTGCCCTTCCGTGATTGGTCACTTGCTCAGCCAGTTCTACCTTTCCCTGAGGGGGGCCAGGTCCTGCCTCATCTCAGTGGTTGTCTCTGGTTTCGGCCTTTATCATGGCCCTTGATGCTGAAGTTTAAAGTTAACTATTGCTCAGGGAACAAGTAGCTTGGAAATAATCTGGGAGGACACCAGACTAAATTTAGCAACCAGATACATTTAGAAGACATTTGCAAATTATATGCAAAAAAATGACAGTTTCTCGATGGATTTAAAAACTCAGCAAAAACAAAACTCCTCTTAGGCTGTGAGTTTGAAAAATGACAGCCATTTCCCCCCTTTGCATAGAAGGAAGGAATGTGGGATTGGAGCCCATGAGATTAGAGGTGGGATCACATAAAGATGGCAGACACTGCAGTTTATGCATGAACATCATATGTGGTTGATGTCTATTTGCTTTTCATTTTCATTCTCACATCACAGAGGAGACCAACTCTGCTTCCTTAGTTACAAGTGATTGTGCTTTTGGTGTTGTAAAAGTGAGTATTCCTCTTTTACATATTTGAATTTTTAATGCAGACTACATTTTTTCATTTTTAACTGTATCATTCCATTTCTAAATTTGGACACATCAACTAATACATTAATGCTTTGTGAAGGAGGTTCTGTGGCATCTGTTTTCAAACATGTTTGATTTAGACTAAAACTAAGAGTTTGTACTTAATGGAAGTAACCCCAATACCTGTGCATTTGAGAAACTTTATAATACATTTTTTTTTTCATTATAGTATACTCATTGTCTATGAGGCACTCATTTGATTTTGTAGCCTACTAATAGGCCATGGTACATAATTTGAACCTTCTTAAAACTCTTCTCTCTGTCTATCCAGTCATCGTTTGCTATCTATGGGGGGATTGTTTCCAAGGATGCACAAAAATATTGAAATCTCAAATCTACTGATGCCAAAATCTGCAGGTACTCAGGTTTCTTATATAAAATAGTATTTATTTGCATATAACTTACCCACATCCTCCCGAATACTTTAAATCATCACTTGTTATAATGACTAATGCAATGTAAATGCTGTGAATATAGTCATTATACTCCATTGTTTAGGGAATTGTGACAAGAAAAAAGTCTGCATGTTTTAGTACAGATGCAAATTTTTTCTGATATTTGACCCATGATTGATTATGTCCTTGGACGAGGTACGTATTGAATACAAAGGGAGGACTGCAGACTGCTTTTCAACTCTTTGGGCTGAAACTCAGATGCACCAATTAATTCTAAAGGCTGCATAGGGGTAAAATAGGCCGAGACCTATGAGCACCAATGGAATGGACCACTCGTCTCTGAGTTCAGTCTCAATTACACACTTAGAAAGGAAAGAAGAGACTGAAAGTCTCTGCAGTCGACTTTACACTCAGAAAGGATCACTGTGCAACTGCTGACGAGGGACATGAGATGGCTGACCTCTAGGGGAGACCACATGTCATGTGTTTCCAAGAAACAGTGCCTTTGGCTTGGCCACTTCAAATGAGAAACGCTACCTGACTGCTTGTCAGTTGTGATGATTTCCATAGTTGCTTTCATGGGCTCAGACCCATCTCTGCCTTGAAATCTGTGCATACAGTAATGTGGAGTAACCACTAGCTCAGCTTTCCATACTCTGCTGCTACCTGCATCTGAAAATCTGAGTTTTGGTCCATTTGCTTGCATTTTTCTTTGCTATCTGCCTTTTACCCTTGCTTTATCCAGCTGGAATGAAACCTCTGATTCTTGCTCTGATTATCAGCACTTGACCTCAGCAGTGTCATGCTCCTTTATGGGACCCTGTCTGCACATATCATTAACTTTTTGAAGTTGTGCCAACTTTGCTTCCTTATGCCTTTTTTATTTTCACATTGGGGTGAAGCATTTTTATCTGATGGAGAACAACATCAGATTGAGAAAGTGCCTTAGGAAGTTTCTGGAGATACCATAATCACTCTTATCTCCTTTTGGTCCTTTTTCCTTCCTCAAAAATCTACCTTGATATCACTTTTGCCCTGTGGGGTAGGTGCTGAGGCTCCTGCATGTGTGGAACTAGTTACTGTGAAGATAGTAATTCAGGAATAGCCCAGACTAAAAGGGAAAACATTGATCAATCAGTATGGCCCCCATTGCCAACCAGTTAGCATAGATACAAGTCAAAGTGCTGGGGCAGGTCCCTTGGCTGGAGACTTGGGGTTCCCAGAATCAGGGCTCAGAGTTGAGGGTAACTGGGAAGCACTCGAGGTAAGTGGCTACTTCTTCGCCAGTGTAGAAGTATTTAAATATTTTCACACCAGGTTCAGCCATCCTGGTTGCTGAATGGATGATTCTAGATGAAGCCTATTGCTATCATTGCCTTATTTCTGGTATCAATATAAGCAAACACCTTTTTCATCACTAAGTATGCAAAATACTAAATCACACTGCAGAGGGGTATACTAAGCCAATTCTGACTCTGAGATGATTTTTTAAGTTTCTTCCCAAATGACATGGACTGATATGGCTATTATATTTCTTAACTTTGCCCTGGTTTGTGTAGAAAGAATGGACAACCAACCAACCAAACAAACAAACAAACAAACAACCCCTCCCCTCCAAAAAAATAGCATTAAAGTCCCTGATGTACCATGTGACAATTATCTCATGGATAGAGTATTAATTCTGGGTGATGACAAATCCATTATCTTCAACTTCTTTATGTCTCTTTATTAATAATCTCATTTTTGAAATGAGGTCAAGGTAGATCCTTTGACCTAAACAGAGTATTTTTGGTAAATTGCAAACTTATTTTTTTCCAAAATGAGCAATGCATTTGGAAGGAGACTTATAAAGAGATGGAGGTCATTATTCTGAGTGAGTCCTGTATATTAATCAGTCCCTAGACTGAAATCTGTAGGAAGTAGTTTGGTCCCAGCACCCCACGTCTTTCCAGAGAGGGCCACCAGCCTGAGATGGCAGAGTGAGAATAGCCCCACTGGCTCTGCTAACTTTCTCTCGTTAGCCTTGTTGCAGCTACTCCACCAACAAGGCTCTCTCACAGCAGCTGTGGGGACTTTCTGGCCTGCCATCTGTCTCTGGCTGCTTGGCTTGGAGAACAGCCACCGTCGACTTCTGCATCTGCTCACAACATGCACTACAAGCTTTCACAGCGCAACGTTGGAAGGAAATCCTCCAGAGACAGCCTTCAGTACTAGCACCTCAATCTGATATAAGTCAGGAACGTTTTGAATCAAATGTAAGAGAGGTGTTTAGGGGATGTTCTCTGCTTTTGCTTTCTAACACGGGTTTTTGTCATCATTGTTTAGGTTTCATATTTCTCGCCCAGTGGTGGAGAATTTTCAAGCATTGCAAATCAAGGGAGAGCAGACAGAACTGGGCCCCTGTACACCCCACCACACAGGTTTGTCAATAAAGCATTCATTGTCAATCTACTTTTATACAATCTCCACCCAGATAAATACTTTCAATATTGCCTTTGTTTTTCCCTCTGGAAAGAGCTGATTCTATTTAGCAATGATTTAATGGAGTGAATCTATCATAATGATCATGTACCAAGTCGTCTCTGCCTTTAAGCATGGATTTTACACAAGGAAGGTGGAGGAGGTGTGCATTAGATGACACTGAAAGAACGAATTACAGATAAATCCAGGTTGCTGTTGTCTCATGACAAGAACTTCTGAAAAATGTCATTGGATTGAGTGAGGACTTGAGGGAGGGGAACAGAAGTGGGAGGTATACAACTGACTGTAGGAAAGAACAAAGTGCTCCCTGTAAAAGGAAAAACACATCTTATTGCACAAACTGAAGGAGACAGGGATGGGAGGGTGGGTGGGAAGTGTAACAAAGGCGCACAAAGTCACTAAAGTGTACAGATACCTGTGTGTAAATAACAACTGCCAATTGGACCATGGCACAGAAAAATGAATACTCTGGAAGCTGTGTATTTAAGTTGCATGGGCTACAGTCTATAAACATGGAATTTTCATTTGTGAAGGTAGGTGACAACCCCCACCCTGCACAGACTGCATGGATTAATGTTTCTCTGAGCTTATTGGTTTCTTTTCTAAAAAGTATGAATTTGAGTATTTATGATTTTGTTGGTGTGGGATTGTTTTTCCGCTTAGTTTAGAGATGTTAATATTTTCAGAGAGTTACGTACACACACACACACACACACACACACACGTGCACGTGTTCTTAATGTAGGGCTATTGCAAATTTTTTGGACAATTTTACACTATCTTCAGGATGTCCCTGTCCCCCACTCTACCCACAACAGCACATCTCTAAATATATGAACACTAATGTTCTTTTTGTGCCTTTATTCATTCAATAAATAATTACTGAATGACTATTTGAGCAAGATACTGGAGGAGGCAAGATTTCATGTGAGTCTTTGTCATCTGAAAAGGGTAGAGCCAGCCTGGGGTGTAGGTGGCTGCAGGATTAGGTGGTGTGGAGTCAGGAGAGCCATCCAAGTGACATAGGCCCTCTGAGGGGCTGCAGGCAGTGGTGTTTGGAGCATAGAGACATACAGTACACCAAAGTCCATCAGAGGAGTAGATGTCATGAGTTCGCCTTCTAAGGAGCACTACTGAATTCAAATCCCAGTTCTGTCACTTATCGATCCTGGAAATCCTGGGCAAATTAACTTTCTGCCTCAGTTTCCTTGTCTTATATGCTCATAGTAGTGCCTTGTCTTTAGAGAAGTTGTGACCAGGTCTAAATGGTTGCCATTGTAGTGACTCTGGTTGGCAGAGCGGGACCAGCTGCATGGCATGCAGGAGGAAGACTTGGGGCCAACTGGGTAGAGCACCCACAGTTGTGAGCCTGGAGCATGGGGAAGGGAGCCTCCCACCCCCATCCCGCATCATGACACCATGGTCAGGGATGGTACGGGTCATGGCTGAATGAGTCCTGAAGAGAGAACAGAGTCCCCTGAGTTTGGGAAAGACAATTCCAAAAGAGGGAGAATGCGGGTTTAAAGGTACGGGCAAGAGATGACTAGTGGGAACTGAGTGGATGGAGCCCCAAGGGAGGCAGGCAGAACATAGACTTGTCTCGAAGGAGCCAACTTCTGCCACTTGAGAACAAAAAAACTTTCTCCTGTTGCCTTTGAATTCTAGACTCTTCGAGAAAATCTTCAAAGGCATCTGTTGTTCCTTTAACAGACCAAACATTGCAAAAGTGAAGGCCAAACCCTTGAGCAGGCAGCTTTTCTGAGCCAGTGAGGCTCGCAATTGAACCTGGTTTTCTGTATTCCAAGCCCTGTCATCTTCCTGGGTCTTTGCTGCCTGCCTTGTTCAGGGAATGAAGCCATCAATACTTTCCGAGCACCCACCCACCCAGACTAGGAAGAGGAAAGAAAGGGTCCTGGCCAAGGGATAAATGGCTTCAGAGCTGCCACTCTGAATGGTGACTAAGGTTGTTACTTCATATTCAACCTTCTTGTAAGGTCAGGGAATGACAACACATTATTCACCCTTGGATGTTTGCTAAGCAAATACAATTTGTATGTTGGCGCGAACCCAGTGTTCAGTTTGAGAACTCTCGAATTACAGCTTTCAGAGTTGTGGGCGAGGGTGAGAGATACAGAAATGTGATAAGAAAGAAGCCTAGCAGATACAGGCAAACTAACCATTTGTTAATTGCATGAAAAAATGGTTTTGCGCTTATGTGTTGTGCTTAATGCCTTTCATTATGTTTGTGAAGGGGATGCAAATGTAAGCCCCCACTAATGGGTAATTACAAGTCACAGATGTCTACCTTTGCTTTTGAAGGACATCAGAAGTACACTTCTTAATTTTATTAAAAGGAGTGTGCACATTTATGCTTTGAAGAAAATGACTGTTGATGAGGAATTCGTGAAAAATGGAAGTCAGGACATTTGCACAGTTAGGACTGAGTAGGATGTCAAGTGACTTAGTCTACATTTAAAAAAAAAACGTGTTTCTTTTGGTAAGGTCATTCTCTATTTATTTCTAGGAGAAATTCCTCAGAGTTAGTTTTCTGAGGGTGATTTTGCCCATTTTTTTGTTAGAGTTTTCTCTATTTTTTCCCCTTGTTACTTCATAATGAAATTTTGAATTCATAAACCTAAAAATTCACTCAAAATGAAGGTAAGGAGCTGTTATGCCCAGGAGTATCATACTTTAAGGGGACAAGCATATGGAAAGAAGACCAAGGAAGCTCTTTTCATAGGTTCATGGAGACTCAGCTGAGATACCGAATGAATGACTCAATTTCTCCTTGCTTTGGTTTCCCACCTTCATAAAACATTTTTAATAATACCTGGGACTTCTGCCTGTGAAATAATTTTATCCCCTCGGAAGAAATGAGCTATCAAAATGTGATTATGTGATTAGGCAATACATAACTTTTGATTTGTACTAAGGTGCCAAGTTTAAGCAATATTTTTTTGGCCAGTGTTCTGAAGGAAATAACTTGATTTTCACAATCACTTGGATTTACAGCCCTTGATGACCACAATGGTGACGTGCCTGAATGAAAGACAAATTCTTTTCTAGCATGCTGATTCTCATTGTATCAAGCAACTAAATATGTAGATGGTTGTTCAGACTCAGTGTTTTTTTGTGTGTGGGGGGGGTCTTGTCTCATCAGATACGCATTCCAAGAAATTACCTTAAGATTCATTTCACCATTAAAGTGACATTCTCAGCTGTGCTGTAATCAACTGGATAAAAGCAGAGAACCCATCAGAAGTTGTTCCTGGTTGCCTATCACCTTTCAAAGTGTTTGTATGTGCAAGAGAGCCCTCATCCCTCTTGGACTATTGTTAGAAATAATTAATGATGTATTATGAGATACTTTTCATGCCAAAGGGTTCCCATACTCTTTGCAACTGCACATATAAACAGGAATTACTTCACCCACCATTGAAATGCAGCCACCTCCTGGACGAAATGTGGCAGCTGTTTAATAATGCATAGCAACATTCCAAAACAATTGAGGCCTGGAAGTGAGGGACAAACTCACATCCAACTCAAGTCACCTGGGAAGTTTCTTGGGCAGAACTGTGCTGGGAGGAAGCTTTTGTAATTGTAGAAGGCCAGGACATCAGTTTTATGTCTCCCTAGGAAAGCCCCCTCCCTTCTGTTCAGCACTGGCTCATGGTCACCTGCTCAGTCATCCAGATCCCAGACTGCAAGCTGATGGATGGTCCTCGGAAGTGTGGCCAGTTTTCCACACTGGCTGATGGAGAAAGCTGGGCAGCATGGAGAGGTGGCCGTGAATGATGGCTATGGCTGCTTGATCCCTATAACAGTATTTGGAGAGGCCCTGGGTGATAGAATGCCGAAATCCACCCAGATCTTAGTTTTTATAAAGTATATTCTCCGATTCCAGAAACATTACCTACAAACTCAGGAGCTTCAAATCTATACCATGCTTCACATGAACCTCTTCTCACATGTCATAAGATCTTAAGTCCTCAGGAAATAACTCTTTTTTGAGACCAAACCATGAGTAGCAACCATAGTCCTCAGTTTATAGGTAGGTTGGAAAATATAAAATAAAGTACCTGCAAATATCAAACACCTGTAAATGTACAATACCTGCTCTGGAGTGGAAAATCAAGACTCGATGACCACTTGTTTTGCCTTGTGCCTTCTGCGGTTCCCAATGCAGTGTGGTTATGTTTTGTGATTGAAGAAAAGAGCCAATACAACATGCCCAAACTCGTGGAAACCAGTGAAAGTAGTGCTCAAAGAAAAATTGATGACCATAAATGTGACACATCCATGAGAAAGAAGGAAGACCTTGATTTTGTAACCTAGCTGTACAACTCAAGGAAATAGAGAAGGAGGAACAAATCAAACGCCAAGGGAAGAAAATAACAAAGATTACAGAGGAGATAAAGAGAATGATTACAAATATTAGAGAAAATCGTTGAAACTTAAAGTTAGTTCCTGGGAAAGATCAAAGAGTTGACAAGCTAGACCAACTAGACGGAGAGGAGTCCACTGTGACAGGGTCTTTTTGTTCTTGCATTTGGGGAATTTGATGGCATCAGACGGGTCTCTTTCTCACCAGGGTCCATGAGTCTTTGCAGTGCCATCTTGGACATGAGAGAGTAGTAGAGGGTCCAAGCCATTTCTGGAAGGCTATATAATACAAGTCAAATAAGACTGTTTTTTTTAATACTCTAAATATTCTTGTGCGCACAAAGAGTGAAACATGAGCAATGAAGTCAATCTTATAGAGGAAAAGAGCAGCTTGGGGCTGGGTGGGAATGGAAAGGTAGAGTCTGGGTTTAGTAAAAGCAGGAGGAAAATGGTGGCAATGGGGATGACATTTGTCGAACGATTGTCTAGCCAAGGTCTTAGCTCAAGCATTGGCTGGTGAAGCTATTGCCTTTCCTGCCCTAAATCACTCTGTGAGCCCAGCAGTTCTGTCTTCTCAAAATGCAGTAACCAGGGCTGTTGTTCCAATTCACCATAACCTGGTGACAGCTCTGATTCTCCATGGAACATTCCACAGTTCCCAACCAGGTCCAAATTAAATATTGACTTTACTAATTTTAAATTGTTTCACCCATAGACAAATGTACTTTTAGAAGGACATTCTTAAGAAATGATCTGAGTGATGACTAAGATTCGATTTCTCCCATACAAGGTTTCAGGCGGGGGTGGGGTGGGGTTTTAAGGAGCAGGATACTTGTGCCTGCAGCCACTTTTCTTGGGGTGTGGGGAGTACTCAAAACCTCATCTCCAGGAACAGTGTCTTTGACCACGTACTTGAAAAATCTTATGGGCCTCTGGTTTGTGAAATCAGGCCTATTTAGTTAAAGTTATCCTCTCTCCCCACCCACAACATCTAACCATCCTGATTCCTAGTGATTTGTGTTGTCTTCCTCAGCCTTGCTTTGGATGCGTAGCATTCCTCTCCCTGGCCTCCGCAGAGTCTCTGAATGGTTCCTCTTCTCCATTTCCTCACTCAATCCATACTTCCCTCTTTTTGTGGGGGAGGGGGCTGTGTATACCTGGCAGTGAACTCTGGGGCACTCAACCACTGACCCACATCCCCAGCCCTCTTTTGTATTTTATTTAGAGACAGCGTCTCACTGAGTTGCCTAGTGCCTAGCTGTTGTTGAGGCTGGCTTTGAACTCACGATCTTCCTGTCTCGACTTCCCCAGCCTCTGGGATTCCAGGCGTGCACATCTTGCCTCCCTCTGTTTTCACAGGGTGTTGAGATAAAATTTCATCTACTTGAGTTTGAAGATCTAATTAGTTTTTATTAGTGATCCATAAATTGGGCAGCAGTGCGTCTAAAGATTAAAGAGTTGCTCAGCTGGGCATGGTGGAACGGTTGGATTTTATTGGGTAACTTGAACAGTAAAGGAAGTAGCATGATACACAAAGCTAAACAGCTTGGTGCTCATATTAGGTGGCCTCAGGTTACTTTCCTTGTAAGTGTTAAAATAGAGAAGACTTCCCTATCATGCTGGCTAAAACTGGCCTATTTAGGGGTTTGGCTATCATCTCTTCCCTCATTTTGGGGAAGAACTTAGTTTAGGTTTGGTGAAATGAAACTTTAGCATGCATTATTTCATTTTTGCTTCTTTCACATGTACCTGCTTGCCTTTCTGCTTTCTGCCATGAGTTGAAGCAGTAGGTGGCCATCACCAGAGGTGGCCCCCTGATTGTAAACTTCCCAGCCTCACAAACTATAAGACAAAATAAACCTGTTTTCTCTATAAAGTATCTAGTTTCAGGTGTTATATTATGGCAACAGAAAACAGATCTAGTTATAACACCACTCCCAGAAAGGCCTCCCACTGCCTACAGAGTCGACACCAGCATCTGCCACTTGAGAAGTCTTATTATTTGGGGGAGAATCTACATTTTTTCTACCCTCTGCCCCCATATACCTGCTCTGCTCAAGCCATGCAGAATTTCCCCTACCTCCAGCCTTTTTGTGACCACAGTACTGGTAGCCATCTTGACCACAATCTTGTTTGGGACCCTGAGGCAGAACCACCCAGACAGGCCACTCCTGGATTCCTGACCCACAGAGACATTGAGATGATGAATTATGCTGTTTTAAGTTGATATATTTTGGGGGAAATTCACTGTAAAGAATTCTCCTTCCAGGCTTGGCATTATTATGAAACAATAGGAAGATGCGAGCAACAACCTATCATGGTGTTGTTCAGAGCAGGAGAAAGTCCAAGCACAGCATCTGAGATAGAATCGCCCTCTTCACAGTTTGAGTCATCGACATTGTTCCAACCGTGTCCAGAGAACTGTGTTTTCCATGGGTGTTTAAAGGAATTGGTATTCAGATGTGTCCGTGTGCTCTTGGCCCATTAAGGAATGGACAGTATGGAAATGAAAAGAGACAAGACACGTGAAGCGGAAGGTGGAGGAGGCAGAGGGCAGGAGCTCTTCAAGGTGAAGAGCATGTTGAAGTCTGACCTGCAGGATCTGAGCTGGCTTTTCCCATTCATCCATCAGGAAGGGACAACATAGCAGAGAGGAAGGAGAATACAGTTATGTACTGCATAAAGTGTCTTTCCACAGTGGATCATAGATGCCATTATATTCCCACAGGACTGGATCACCTAGTGACAACGTAGCTGTCTTTTTTTACAGTCTGTGATGGATGTTAGCACAATGATGAAAATCACTTAACAAGAATGCATTTCTCAGGACGTGCCCCGCTTGTTAAGTGATGCATGACTCTATTTTGAGATTTTCCACAAACAATAGAGGGTGTTCATGTTCACACGGTGTGTGTGGTAGGACCCGACCAAAGGGTCCTGTGCTCCTGCTTGTCTGAGAGTAGCCATGCCTTACACATCACAGGAATCAACGTGGAATCCTTTCACATCAGTGTGGTGGCCTATGAAGTCATTTCTGGAAGGAGTAACTTCAGAAGGCAGTGACGTGTGTGGTCACTGGCCTGTGACCCTGCAGTGTGACCCTGCAACCCACAACCTTGTGATGAAATAGGGTCTGGGATGCATGTAGCATAGCCCAAAGTCACCTTTTGTGTAGCCTCTCTTCTCTTTCCCTGCTTCCTTCTTCCTGCTGCCATGACCAGTGACAATTGTGGGGCACTTGCTAATACGTTCTCGGTGGCCACGCCTTCTGTTGCGAGAAGCCTTGCATATAGGAGACGATCTCCACACTCTCCCTTCTGTCATGCTTGGTGACAGGTTGATGTGCTTTCTCACCCAGAGCATTATTATTACAGGCCATTCTCAAACTGTGAAAAGAAACGATCATCAATGGTGTGTAAGTAAGTCTGGATTTTATTTTAATATGAGGTTAGGACTCACCTCATTTGACCAACTGGAATGTCATGGTGGAATATTAGTTAAGCGGGAATCAGTGGGAAGACACTGGGTTCTGATTAAGTGATCCTAGGGAGAGACAGTGGTGTTTGACTGAGAGCATTGTCCAGAAAAAATGGTGCCCAGTAGATACCTACTTTCCCTACCCAAGCCAAAGCTGAAGTTGACAGAATTAGGATGCTTCTCCATGACTGATTTGGAGATCCTTTGTGGAATGCATGCCTTGTTGCAGGGACAGGGTTGAGAGTGGTGTGTGCAAGATGAATATGTCTTGGTTCTGCCCTGGGGGACCTCACAGGGAATTGATGTGAGACTTCCATGCATACACTGGTAAAGCCAGCTCACCTGCATGGTAATTATGCATTTCACACAGGCTTAATGAGATAGTAGACACAGGAGGTAAATGCAGCATAATTACTTAAAATTGAGGCAAAACATTTTCTTATATGCTGTAGGTATTAACATTTAGTGACCCAGACAAACATCTTTTTAAAAAAACTTTCTTTTGAGTTATTTATAATACTCTAAACTCAGTCTAGGAGCAAAAAAATATTCATATTATTCTCATGAGATTTTTGATTCAACTATCTTTCTCTGTCTCTACCAGAAGGGTTTATCTGCACACTTACTTCATGTAAGCAATTATTTAGTATTTTTAATATTCAGAATACTTTATTCATTAGTCAACCAAAACAAATGAAAACAAAACTCAGCAAAATATTAGGCATCTATTCTCTGGGATTCATTTATTTCACACGCATACACACAAAATAATTTATCTGATTGCTAGATCTGTGAGTTTTGTTGGATTTTTCCCCCTCTTGCTCTTGTAGTCAGCAGGGACAGTTCAGCTGTGCATGCCTGATCATCTCAATGTTGTGGATCAGCTCTGATGCACACTGACATGAGTAAGGATCTATGCGTGGCCATGAGGAAATCTTTCCTGGTTGAGGCTGACTTGGAGACTTAGTGTGCATCCATGTCACCTGCGCTGACCCATCTCAACGCTCCTGGCTTTGACAGCCCTGAAGAGCTGCTAAGGGCGGAAGCTGGGCTGAGTTCTTGCCTATTCTTTTCCAACTATCATGGCACTGGCTGCATGGTGGATGCTCAGAAACATGTTGTGTGATTAAATAAAAAATGGAAGTTTCCTCTCTCCATTTCCCCTCACATCTTGGGGGTACAGAATGGGGTATGGATAAAAGTTGTTGGTTTTCTAATGATAGGCAACCTTAGGCACAGCCACAATGATAACAATAAATTTCTAATTTCTGACAGTGAGGAAACTAGAGACTTCAATGTCCTCATTTATCATACGGATTCTAGAAAACTTCTGGTCTTCAGTACCTTCCTAACATCGGAACTAGGACACCCCTGCACAAACATTAATTAAGAGCCCTAAAAATCTAACCACTAAGCACATTTCCAGACTTAGCTTTTATTCATTTTCTTCTCCAAGAGCCTGATCTATTTAAGGTTCCCAAACACATCTTACCTTTCCAGCCTGCACACCTTCCACGATTTCATTCCCTGAGCCTCAGAATACTCCTCCCCTTTCCTCTTCATTTTGGGGAACCATCCTTCCACCCTAGGACATGGTCGTTGTCAGGATGAATTGGTACATAGGGGTCAGCAGGCAGCTTGGCACACCATTAGCAATGTGTCAGAATCTGCTCTCTCTCAACCCAGCAGCAAACTGAGTCAAAACTGAGTAAAGTGGTTTAGTCACCAGGCATTCACATACAGCAATGGGTGGTTCCAATAATAAAAAAAAAGAAATACGTTCTTATTCCTCTTTGCTCAGAATCATTCCTGTTTTTCTAAATTAGTCATGTTTGGAGACTGTTAACCACACTAAAATTATTCATTAGGCAGATAAAATACACATTGTGGACTTGTTTTCTTTTAAAGCAATTTCTGTTTAAATTTTATTTTTCCTGGGCTGTAGAAATATTTTCCTCCTTTGCATTTCTATTATGATTGGTTTTATACATCCTCACTCAAATAAACTTCTCAGGATTCTTTCAGGCTCTGAAGATAGGAGGAACTGACTCCAATGAACCTCCTTGTCACAGATTTTTCTCTAAATGCAGGTTTTTAATATTTTAAAAAAGAGAGTTATTAGAAGCATCATTTTGTTCATACTCTCTCAATGTGTTTTCTTAGATTCAGATTCTTTACAGACTTGCTACATTATTTTGGTAAGTTAATTATAAACTCTGTTCACATTGAGGACATGCGCCTTTCAAATAGTGCATAATTTAGGTGACCATTTCTTGTTTGTGGGCAGGTGGGTATTTGGAGGTAAGAAAGGTGGAAAACTCAAGAAGTTGCAGGTGACGATATTTTCTCTTAAGTTTGAAAAGGGGCCGACAGGCTTGTTCTAGTAAAAGAAACAAAATGTTTTTAGAAAATGGCAAAGAAAACAGGAGATAAGGTCTAGAAAAATAAGGAAAGATGCCTCCCAGCGCTAATCCCTCTGAGGTTTGTGCCTCCTCCCCTCAAGTAAATTGAAGGGAAAGAACAAAGTGACTTGCCTCTTTTAGAACTGCTGTTCCCTGGCCTGACATCATGTGAGGAAATTTCCTGCTCTTTCTCCATCTCGGAGGTCACCAACAACTGTGGTGCAAATCACTGCGTCTTAGCCATGTCAAGTCACTGTTTGTCTTTCTGACAACCACCCCCATAAATCAGTCACTTGGGGTGTCCTCAGGCACTGGAATGAAGTGTGAGTTCTCTCATCCTGGGAAATCCATCCGAATCAGCCAGGAAGATCAGATGGCAAGGTGCTGAAATCAGAGACAATGTATGATGAACCCGGAGCTCGAGCCTGGCCCTTCAGGGCTGCTAGCTCCTCTTCGGTGCTCTCTCCACTGCAACTGAGTTTGTTTTCACTTCCTGTTTTCCAATAGGTCATTGCTCTTGGGGTGATATCGCTTGACCTCTCTGTTTCATGCCTCAGACCTTGGAGGCATCAAAATGCAAGGAACCAGGAGGGCTTTAGAAGAAGATGTCAAATTTGATTTGTTTGTTTTTTTAGGTAAAGAGTCTTCTGAGTTTTGCAAGATGGTAAAATGCAATGAGTGTAAAAGTGAAGAGTTTAGTTGGAACAACTAGGGCTGCATCTTCCTCATAGGTGGGAGAGGGTATTATTTGAGATATTTGAAAGTGATTTCTTTTCTGCAGGTGAATGAACATATCTTGGATCAATTCTTTTGGCTGATGGAGATAATATATAATTGCCCCCTTATTCATTGGCATATAGTTGCCAGTGGTTGTACATAGGAAAAATGAACCATCAACTCCAAAATATCCATTGCAATGATATTTCTGCCCTTTTCCATAAAATTGATATGTTGGTGAAAAACATATTTTAACTTGAGAAATGTGTAAGAAAGAGATATTACAACTAATTTCATATTATTTCTGCTTCTACATCATGGAAAGGGCTGACATTTTTCCATCCTACTTTAAACATCTTCCTAGGGGGAAGGTTTGTGGGAAAAAAAATTTACTTGCTTGGAAAGTGTGAGAGTTAAGCACAATGACTTTAGAATCAGACCTGCTTCTCTGCATCAACCAGGCAGGTGGGCCAGCCTTTATGACCCTTAGTTTCTGTTGTCTGTGAAGTTGGAAGAATAATGTCCACCGTGCAGGATCCTTTTCAAGTTTAAAGACAATGTGTGTAAAGACAGAACCTGGCACAGTGTGGGCATTCAGTCAGTGGAGCGATTCTATTAATGTTCTGACTCTTAGTTGTAATAGCAGATGCAATTGCATTGACTTGGTTACCATAGTAGTAATGCCAGGGGTGGTCTGGGTACCTTATTCTTTGTCCTTCCTCATAATTCACTTGACTATTTTTATCTAAGAACAAAACGGACACACTGAGCTCCCTGGTTTTGAAATGTAAACCGAGAGTCCTGTGATTTTTAACATACTTGGGGCGTTTTGTTAATGGAATATTTAAAGTAAAGATTCCTTATGATTTGGGTTATGGAAATTCAATGATTTGTTTTTTGACTATAAGACTGCATGCTGTAATGTCTTTATTCCAACGGATTTAAAAGTTAGTCCTCCTCTGACAGAGAGGTGAATCATTTGCAATTGCCATTATTATTTCCAAGGGAAATTTTTCATCGTTCCTGCATAAAGAAATCAGGTTATATTTCTCGGTATTTGGTAAACATTGAAGGTCACCATAAAATTTTAACAATGACAACCTTTCAACGCCCTACTCATTTTGTGCCTCGCATTTTCTTTTTGGTAGATTGCACTAGCAGTCTTTGTATCCATAACATCTGATTTCTGAGTCTTGTAGGATAAGCTTTCCAGGCTAGGTCATATTTCCTGGCTAGGTCGAAATATTAAGCTTTGTATAAATTGATCACATTAAAAAATAAGTAGAAGATGTGTATTACTTTTTCTCATTTTAAGGATATAGTAACAAAAATGGCTTAGATCCTCTGAGTCTGAGCAAATAAATTAGTGCACTTGTGGGAGTTACTTCTCTCTGGGAGCCTCTGATGGGAAAAAAATTGGTTAAAACAGGAGACATTTTGTTGAATTGTGGGAAATCAGTGAGGATCTGAGTGGAAATAGGACTTAATGGGGAGCAGAAATAGATGCCTACTGGACTTGGAGCACTCTGTAATGGTAGGGCTGGAGTCAAGAATGAGGACTGTTAACTAGCTGATTCTGGAGGATGTGGGGAAAAAGGTCTACCCATATATTGCTGGTGGGACTACAAATTGGTGCAGCTAATATGGAACGCAGTACGTAGATTCCTTGGAAATCTGAGAATGGAACCATCATTTGACCCAGCTATCCCTCTCCTTGGACTATACCCAAAGGACTTAAAAACAGCATACCACAGAGACACAGCCACATCAATGTTTATAACAGCACAATTTACAATAGCTAAACTGTGGAGCCAACCTAGATGCCCTTTAGTGGATGAATGGATTAAAAAAATGTGGCATATATACACAATGGAATTTTACTCAGCAATAAAAGAGAATAAAATCATGGCATTTGCAGGTAAATGGATGGCGTTGGAGATGATAATGCTAAGTGAAGTTAGCCAATCCCCCCAAAATCAAATGCTGAATGTTTTCTCTGATATAAAGAGCCTGAATCATAGTGAGGTAGGGAGGGGAGCATGGGAAGAATAGATGAATTCTAGATAGGGAAGAAGGGTGGGAAGGAAAGGGAGGAAGCAGGGGATTAGCAAGGATGGTGAAATGTGATGGACATTATTATCCAAAGTTCATGTATGAAGACACGAATTGTGTGTCAACATACTTTATATACAACCAGAGATATGAAAAATGTGGTATATATGTGTAATATATATATATATACATATAATATATATGCAAAAAAGTACATGTATAAAGACATGACATGAACATACTATATATACAAAGATATGAAAACTGTGCTCTATATGTGTAATAAGAATTGTAATGCATTCTGTTGTCCTGCATTTAAAAAAATAAAATCAGTAAACTCCCCCCCCCAAAAAAAATTGTAATGCATTCCGCTGCTCTGTATTTTAAAAAATGAAATCAATTAAAAAACCAAAAACCTAGCTGATTCTGCACAACAGGAGGCAGTTCCTGGAAAGACCCCTGTGCAGTCAGCAAGGGAATTACCCAGGGGTAGGAAGTCAGTGTAGTTTACTTTAGAAACTGAACACAATTGAGTTGATGGTTGGGAAGGGAGTAGGGGCCAGAAAAGAATGGGGAGGTTTGGATCAGACACTGGAGAAGGAGATATTTATTTATTTATTTATTTATTTATTTTTGTTTTCAGCAGTGCCATAGGTTTAAATAGGTCCCTCATCTTTGCATAATAAGCTATAAAGCAACAATTAAAAGAGGTCATTCAGGTTAGAAAACCTTATAAAGCACTGTATCAAGCACATGATACCTTTCTCGACAGCTCTTCAAGGGCATACAGTCCTGGGAATGGTGGTCTGTAACCAATGTATTCTTAGAAATAAAGGTTTTGAATATTACCCTGAAAATCTTATCCCTTCTGAACTGTGGGACCTCAGTGCTATCAGCTGGGCTGACTTCTCTGTGGAAGATTTAAAATGGTTGAAGGAGTTGAGCTCCTAATAGACGGATGGACATCTCAACAAGACCTTTCCTGTATTTGGAAGTGAATGATTGGTGACTGGATTTCATCCGGCTGCATCAGAACTAAAACAAAATACACAGAAGAATTGAATTTTCCCCCCTTTCCCCTCCCTCCTCATCCCCTGTATTGCAGATGGTTCTTGTAGCTCAGGCCGATTTGGTGCTTTCATGGATGAGAGTACAGAAACCCTCACGTGTATGCTACTTTGTGAACAGATACCTTGTGATATGGAACTAGAATCTTCTTATAAGATTAATTTTCCTGTACAGGAAAAAGAAAAAAAAAGTTTTAATTCTCTGATCCTTACTTCTAAATATCAGATTTAGTATTTGTAAAGCATTCTGGAAAGAAAATGAATCAATTTCAGTTGTGTGAGCCACTCAGTGAAATTACCTCGGAGACCCAAATTAAATCCCACACTGCTGAACTTATAGGTGTACCTTGGAAAAATGTTATCTCATTTAGTGCTGAAACCACTCATTTTTTGCTTACTTTTCATAAATTAGCCAACCAAAGGAGGGTTAGATTAAGATAGAAATGTAAATAGAAAATATAGGTGAATAATAATAATAATAATAGATATTCTTTCTTCCAGAATGTTCTATGTGCAAGGCAGTCCATATTTATGAAGTATGGTAAACACATTAAAAATCTGCTGGGTGCTGTGCACACACCTATAATGGAGGCAGGTGGATCATGAGTTCAAAGCCAGCCTCAGCAATTTATAGATGCACTAAACAACTTTGTGAGACACTATCTCAAAATAAAATATGAAAAGGTCTGGTGATATGGCTTAGTAGTTAAGCACTTTTGGATTCAATCCTGGTTCAATCTCATTTAGTCTTATAGTAGCAGTGCAAATCAGGTATTGACTGAGGCTGATAAATGTCAAATTGCAAAGCTAGAATGGGATGATGTAAGAATTAGTGGAAATCTAAACCCAAAGCTATCTTACTCTAAGTTCAGAGCTCTGCTACATCACCATTTACCTCATCCATATTTTAGTTTCTTAGAGCAATCTTGAAGGTTGCATTTTTTTCCTGGAGTAAAGAAGTAATAACATTTACTAATGTTACTAATAACAAAGTGATCAACATTTCCTAATCGGTCTTTGGTTTTAACCCCTTTACAGATACTTCAAGGATTCCTTTTTATGTCGATCACAGAAGCCTGAATTACAGACCTAGAATGTTTTAGAAGGAGTATGTACACTTTACCTAGAGGAGGTCACATCAACTCTTTTGTCCATTTCCATCCCTGTTCCTCTGAAGCCCTGTGGGGCATTTGACACTGGTTCCAGAATTTCCCCTTTTCTCTATCCTTGTCATCAAAGTGACAGATGAAAGAAGCTCTTAGGATCCACATGTATGGGTGCTGTCGTGCTAGGCTTTCCCAAGTTAGGGCATTTTCAAACCTTGGAAAAATTCTTTGCTCATGCAGCTGCAATCACATTAAATGTTCTGTTTTGATTTTCTTGTTGTTGCTGCTACTGCTGTTATTTTCCCCACAAACATCGAGGTTAAGAGAGATAAACTTTCGGGAATATACTTTGCAAAAACATCTTAGCTTTTTTGCCAGCAAAGAATTCACAGGTCCAAAAATGGATGGGAACCTCTTCAAACAGAAAGCATTCTAGCCCTAATTTCCTCTCATCTCTCATCCCATAGAAAAAATGGTCCTCCAGGATGTCTACTGTCAGAGAGAGAGAGAGAGAGAGAGAGAGAGAGAGAGAGAGAGAGAGAGAGTGTTAGAGAGAGATAGAGAATGAAAACTGACATGTATAAGGCTTTAGGGAGACGGTAATGTAGGAGAAAATTACTGTCTTTCATCATGGGCTAAGGTACTGAAACTAAGTGTGATACACTTATGTTTGCAGTCATAAAAATTGATTTTTCTTTTTATATTGTTACTGACTGCCTCAGTAGCTTTCCAAACTTCTATGTCCTGGGGAGACTTGAAACGAATGGTCTAAATTATTTACTCCCTTTCTCCAACATGCCAGACTGCTTAGTCCTTCATTCTCATCGTGTACATCTCCCCCATGGAAAGAAGGGCTCCTTATGCAGATGGCAGAGACAAGAAGGAAGGGTGATGACAGTGGATAAAAGGAGAACACTCCACAGTTGGAGCTGAAAGACAAAGGGGATGCAGGAGGCCCAAGGTGGGGTGGGGAGGGGCCAATGCCAGGCCCCCCAGGCACTGAGAGCTGATTGGAGAATAGTCAAGAAAAAGAAAATGAACTCAGGCTCTTGGGAACTGGGCTGGAACCCAAGACTTGCCAGGAGGCCATGAGTTCACTGGACCTGTAAGGGCCTGGCTGGGACAAAGGACAATACCTTGGAGACCAGGGGACATCAGCAGCACACACCCACCTGATGACCAACACAAGGTCAGAACACCACCCCTTATTAGGAGATCCATCCTTACTGGGATGTCATCTTAGAGGCATGAGCAAGAGGGAGCAGCTGAATGAGACTGAGTCTTGCTTGAAAAAGCATCTTTTAATAGTTTTATTGAAAGACAAGGCTAATAATGCATTATATTTTTCAGCACATCTGAGTCTAAATGCACAGTGAAAAGAATGTTTCAGAACCATGGCTGCTAGCTCCAAACAGTGGGTCTCTGGCTGGCATACCAGTTGGGAGGAGACTACCAAAGTCCCTATTAGGACTGTCTCCTTGCTATCTGTACATTAAATGTCCTATGACCCAGTGATCTGCTTAAAGTTTTGATTGACATAAAAGCATCATATGTAAATGAACCAGAATGTAAACTCTGTGTTGGGTAAACCAGAGGTCTAATTCAGAGATCTTCTGGGTAGTTAGCCCCTCTCCTTAGTCCACTGAATGTTTTTCTGCAAATCCTTCTGTTCTTTACTATGACTGTATTTAGCTCCTTCCTTTGTTTCTCTCTCACTTGGTCCCCACCAGTAATCATCTCAGACTTTATATGGAAAGCCCCTGCTCTTCCAGTGATGGAATTCTTTTTGGAGGTTCTGAAACAAGAAGAATGAGTCACTGACACAAACACATCCCTCCTTACGAATTTCCAAACACTAGTATTATGGCTCTAGCCACCTTCTGACAAACTGCCAGTCTCATGCCTTCAGAAGACAGGGCTGGCACTCCCTTGACCCTCACACAAAGTTCAGTTGCTCTGAGATCTAAGTTCAGGGCAAGCTGAACACCTGCAATTATGAAGTCCATGCTGCTATCACTCAACCCAGAGTCAGACTCTGATCTGCAGTTTTGGCCTTGGAATTCAGAAACTCTGAGTGGTCAGCTTGGAAGCAAGGCCTCAGGCACAGCCCTCTGCCTGGTTCCATTCCTTATAGTCCCTTGTGAACTCCCAATGTCCCAGAGTGTAGCAATAAATGTTCTGCATGTACACCCTTGGGAACTCTTCAACTCTTCTGGGAAGTGTCATTCAAGGAAAGCCATTGTACAATGGAATTAATTTTCATAGGTAACACATAGGACCCATATTTTAATTTTTTCAATGTCATAAAATTTCCATGACTTCAGCACCTGGGAAAGCTGGAAAGCCTAATGGGGCATCCCATTAGACAGACCAAAAGGATAGCAGATGGAAATTCTGAGGGTGAAGTAAAAACAGATGGGAGCTCTGCAGGTGAAACTTGAACTTGAGTATTTCAAAGTTCATGTTGCCGAAAGTAAAATCCCATTAAGCATGTTCTGATAAAGAGTTAAACTGACAAGCTGCCTGGTGACCTCCCTCCTTACGAATTTCCAATGTACTGCACTTGGCCATCAACTTGTCTGTGCAGGGGTAAGAGAGCATTTCCTTGAACTCCACGGCTCATGTGCAAATGGCAGATTTTGAAGATGGGCTTTACCCTATCTGGGGCTCTGTGATGGCAGTGGTGCTGTAAACAGGGGGAAATGATTTCGCCTCTTTCTTTTTTAGCCAGTTGTTGCCTCTCCCCTATAATTTCCCCTTTCTCCATTTAGACAGCTGTGCACCCACGGAAGGCCAGGCTGGCCAGGCAAGCTGACCTGTGCTCAGGCCAGTAGGAAGCCTTCTGGTGTTTTGAAAAGATGTCACTTCATCCCACAAATGTCCCCTCCCATGCAGGAGGCCAAACTGTCCCACATAGCTCTCACTGGGGCAGAATGGGCCTGGAATACTGTGTGGTGTTTATTGGTGGTAGGTGACTGCCAACTGCTATTTCTTAGATGGCACAGAACTGTGAAAGCTGTAGGAGACAAATAGCTTCTAAATTTAGAAGTGTCTGTGTTCGTGGCCCGAGCAGCCCAGAGGGAAGCTCTTTGGTCAAGGAGCCAGGTCTCTACCTTGGTGTCTGCTTTTTGATGTCAGACTGGAAGGGAGGATGGAGGGAGTGAATTGGGGATTGTAGTATTTAATGGAAGACATGTCCGTTGTCCTGTGCTGATGCTCGTTTGGTAGCTGGGTGGGATCATATGCCAGACTATGCCATGGGGGAAAGTCCACGTGGGCAAATCCACGCCATCTGTCTGGGCTGACTCTTTTGTGTGTAGAAAGGGAAATATGCTGGATATAGGTAGTTCTGTGTGCAGTGGTCAGAGGTGAGGACATTGGAGGTGAAGGTCCTTTCGGTTGTTTTCCCAGGAGTCCAAACGATTGTACGAGGAACAAAAAAGGCATATGCATCCTAGAACAGTTCAAATTGTGAGTGTGGTTTGCTTATTGCTGAGGATGAAATAGAGGACCTCTGAAGAGATAAAAAGGTAAGAACTCATTTAGTTGTCTGAGATTTTCAATATGTGGGATGTTCCCTCTAGATACTTCCAGAAAGAATGACATTTGACATATTTGACAATCATGATGGCGTCATCAACTACCACAGAGGCTGGTGCGATGAAAATGACTCTGGGTGTGTATATGTGATATGGCGACACCAGGAACATCTGTGAAAGATTAACCGGGCTTCCAAATGTGCCTCCAAAGCAACATGACTGCTTTAGGTCTGGATTTAAAAGCTCAGTGATTTAGATGGTATCTTTAGAGCCAAAGTTGATGGAAGACTCACTGTAAATAAAATAGGGATAAACATACTTGCCTTATATATTTTGAGAATAAAAAATTTGCATGGCGCTTAGTGCTTAATAAATGGCAGATTTTATTATTGTTCAGTATTCTTCAGACTAGAAAATAGTAGCTAAAATTTTCATTTTCAATTTTTTAAAAATTCCTATGAGTATAAGATCTACCTTAGCATTTAAGATGCATTTAGCTTATTTTTTAAAATAAGTTTATTTAAGTATGATTGACATAAAAATCTGGACATACTGAATGTAAATATTTTGATGAGTTTAGAGATAAATATTCACTCACGAAGGCCACATATCATATTTATCACCTTTCAATCCCAGCTATTCTTAGTTATTGTTATTTTGATGATCAAACATTTAGCATTCTAACTTGAGGCATATTTTAATGTAATATAATATTGTTAGCTATGGGTATTATACCCATAGATCTCTAGAACTTACTTATCTTTCAAACTGTAACTTTATTTTCTTTTTTTTTAAAGATATGAGAGAGAGAGAAAGAAAGAGAGAGAATTTTTTTAATATTTATTTTTTAGTTTTCGGCAGACACAACATCTTTGTTTGTATGCGGTGCTGAGGATCGAACCCCGGGCCGCACGCATGCAGGTGAGCATGCTACCGCTTGAGCCACATCCCCAGCCCACTTTATTTTCTTTGACCAATATCTTCCCAAACACCTGGCTTGTTTTGACCATTGATGACTATATAATAATTTTAAGCATTGGGTTTAGAATTGCTAGGTAAAATACAGGAAACTCAACCAAATTTGAATTTTGAATTGACAATGGAATTTTTTATTTGAAAAAATTTTTAAATTTTTAAGTTGTAGTTGGACACAATACCTTTATTTTATTTATTTATTTTTATGTGGTGCTGAGGATCGAGGGCCTTGAACATGTTAGGCAAGTGCTCTACCGCTGAGCCACAACCCAAGCCCCTGACAATGGATTTTCTTAAATATAAGTATGTTCAAAAGGTGACATGAAATATAGTTATTCTATTATTTATCTAAAATTCCAATCCACTGGCATTTTTATCTGTTAAATGTGGCAGTCTTGGTCAGGTTATAAGCAGCAATGGTTAGTTATGTAGTGACTTCCATATTGTAAGAATGCATGCATGCCCTCAACACATGGAAGACATAGCAAAAAGAGTTTGGGGGAAACGGGGGTGTGCCTAAGTGATGACTTGTAAGTTAAACCATAGTGTCTTTTATTTTTTTGTGCTTCAGGGATTGTCTGCACTTCTTTGCTTGAAGAAAAAAGTATTGTTTACCTTTTGTAACCTAACAATCTAGAACCTGGCAGGAGTTGGGGAGGCTATAAACGACTGACCTCCATAAGGATCAAATGAAATATCTTGGCTTATTGATAAAACTAGATCAAATGACAGACTTGACTCCTTGCTTCAAATCTCCAGGGATAGACATCATAGAACCCTGAGATTTAGTGACCTCATGAGACATGGAAAATGAAGCCAGCTCATATGATGCTTTTTGCAAAATGAACATTTAGGATTGATTTGATTATGTACCTGCATAATAATTGTTTTGTAACGTTTAATCTCTCTCTTATATTTCTAGGTAATACTGGGAAGCCCAGGAGACACTTGTTGCAATATCAAAAATGTGTAAGAAATGTTCACTAAAAATTTTTGTTGAAAGATACTTAGAACAATGAGATCTCCCCCATGGGATAATTGAGTAGTGGTTGCTTATGGGTTGAGTACAAAAACCATTGCTACTGTCAACCTAAATAACAATTAGAGATTCTCTAAAGAATAGAAAAATTTACTTGGCAACAGCAGATCATTGCAATGGGAATAGTTGCATCACAAAATGGTTGTGGGGGGGGATTTTTAAAGTCAAAAGAAGGAAGAAATTTACATGATTTCCTTGGATACAGGATTCATTGGTCCTGATGGCCAGAGGCAGGAGTTGGCTTCAGCTGATTGGTGGAGGAGCAGTTGCCGGGTAAGTATTCCATCCAGAGCATCTGGTCTGTTGTTGCAGTCTTAAAGAATGTTAAAGATAAACTTTGTAACAGAGACCTGTGCATATGTGGGAGGTGTGAAAGCCTGGGGTGCATATAGAATGAAAAGGAATCTCTTGTAGGTCTTTAGAAAGTCCTTGAAACCATATTATCTCTGACAGGCAGGCAGGAGCCCTCTTCTTTCATTATTTTCCGGTTCCAATTTTGTCTGGGTCAGGCAAGGATGATTTCATGTTGGCTTCAGTAACTCTCAAGCTGCTAACCTAAGATTTAACTCATCAGTATAAATAACAAACTGGGCTCTGATAGAAAAATAGGACAGTTTCTTAACTGGGCTTGTTTGTGTAGTCACTGTCATCTGTTGGGGCAGTGATAGTTATCTTAGCCAGGGCTGCTATAACAAATTACCATAGACTGGGTGGCTCAGACTACACACGTTTATTTCTCCTAGTTCTGGAGGTTGGGAGGTCTAAGGTCAAGATGCAATGTCTGGTGAGGGTCTGCTTCCTGGTTTGCAGTTGTCACTTTCTCCTTGCACCCGACAGAGAGCAGAGCAATCATCTCTCTCCCTTCTCTTCTAAGGGCACTGATCTTCATTACTTATTTACTTTCACAAAGCTCTGCCTCCTCAGGCCATCACATTGGGGATTTATGCTTCAGCTTAAGAATTTTGAAAGAGCAGAAATGATTTAATCCATAGAAGTGGTTAAAAACATTTTTATGGTCAGACCGTAGTAGAGTATTCCAACCTAGGAGGCAAAGACATGGAAAAATAGAAGAAACCAGGGCCTGCTACAGTAAAGCACTATCATTTAGATCCTACAAATGGACCTACAGACAGGTTGAGGGGTAACATCTAAAATTTAAAAAAAAATCTTTTACTGAAATTGAGGGATGAAGGCTGACTTAGAACAAACAATTTCATCAACAAGTTTTTAATATTCTGTATATAATTAGTGTTTCCATTTTATATTTCCACATGAAACGAATAACTATACTATAGTGTCCCCAAACATAGAAATTCTCTGTTCAGAAGGTTGCCACATCACGTTCCTTGATATGTGAGAAATCCTAGGCTGAACTGGACTCTTCAGGAGGTATGAGGACTACACATCTTCTACGTGTCCTTTGTGGATATTCAAAGTGGAGTGGATTTTCCCCAGTCAGGACTGAAGATATGGTGAGGCTGAGCATCCTGTCCCATTCACCAAAGTCAACCGAGAGTGGTTCCTTAAGGGATGACCAAGAGCTCCGGAAGGCCTTCAAGGAACATGCTGAAAACTAGCAGGTATTCCGGGATTCCCTTGATTCCTGAGGATATGTGACTCCTGTTGGTGTTGGTTTCTTCAGTGAATACAGTCATTAAGATTTCCTTCTTTTTCTCCACACCAAACCAAAGCACATCTCCCATTTCTCAGGCTCTCATTACCTCCTGTTATTAGAAAAAGGCTGCTTTCTTTGAATTCTAGCAATTCTGTCTTCAGCTGTTGCTGCTAAAGCAAACCAAGAAACCAGAAACTCTTAAATTACCACAAACACATGCCATGCACCCATGTGGGTGCACACACAACTGTCACACCACACATACCCACATGTGCCATGCACAGTACACACAGCACACCCATATACATACAGCACATATGCCCCACATATGTATACCCCAACACATGATACATCACACACACCACACACATATGTAGCACACACCATGTGTACACACAAATGCACACATAATACATACAGAAAAACATACACATGCATTCACACATGTATACCCACATATACCACATGCACGCACATATACATACCAGATTCAAAACACACAGAATACAATCACATGCATGCACACATACATACATCATCACACACACAAATAACCTCAAGTTCTGAAAATCCCAGGACTCACAAGCAAAGAGAAATCTCAAGTAGTGGGCTTATTTTCCAATGTGAATGATCCTGGTTCATGGGATTTTGCATACAAGAAAGTTTTTTGAAAAAATTTTAAAAATATGCTCCAACAAATTAAAATAATTCATTTTATTATTATATCACTGTTAGGTCAGGAGAATAATCATTATTGTTTCATATTTGGGGGAAGTTTGTCCAGAAAGGTGGCAGCTTTGCTTTGTCCTGTGTCTGGCAGGACTTGTGTTTCTATTCCAGTGGTGGCTTCTGCTAGAATCTGTTGTCTCATTTAGAGCTTCTTTTTACTTAATATTTGGGAAGAATTTCATGTCCTCAAGTGTATGTATTTCTAGACATTGAGGCAAAAAAAAACTAAATAGATGCTATTGTTTGGACGCGTGTTCCCCCAAGGCCCACATATTCAAGTCTTGGTCACCAGCTAGCTTCCACTGGGAGGTGACGGAAACTTTCAGAGGTGGGACCTAGTGGGAGGTTTTTAGGGCATTGGGAGCATGACCTAAAGGGGATTGTGAGGTCCTGGTTTCTTCCTTTTTTTCTCTTTCTTTGCTCTTGGGCTCACTATGAAGTGAGAGGTTTTGCTTTATCACATGCCCCCTCCAGGATGTGCCTGCTGCCTCGCCACAGGTCCAGAGCAATGGGGCCAACCAATCATGGACTGAATCCTTTAAAACTGTGAGCCAAACACAGTTATGAGTTTCTCTTTGTAAGTTCTTTCAAGTGTTATCACTGAGATCTTCTAAGAAGTATGTGAATAAATATTTGAAAGGGGAAGGAATTAGAAGTGATTAGTGGATTTCTATACTGAAAGATTTTTATATTTTTCCGCCCTGTGAGGTTCCGCTTGAACACACAATTGATTCAATGGAACGACTGTGTCATGCAGATGAACAGCTGGTTTTCTCCCTTTTCTCCTCTGAATCAGTGATTCAGGATTTATTTTGGTCTTGTGAAGACACATTCTCAGATTGTGATGACATACACAAACCATTGGACTGAATTCAGTAAAAATAAGGAAAATAAACTCCAGAGAACAAACAGGGGTTGAATTTCATCAGACCTTTATTTTTATTTACAAGATCACAGATAGCTAGTTTGATTGTCTCTCTTTCAGATTGTCATCAGAAGTTTTAAAATCCAATGATTAAATTAGAAAAGCAGACCCCTTCATCCCAATTTCCTTTCCCCACAAAATGTGTTTGTCATGTCAGGGAGCTTAATTTTGAGCATGGTTGGATTATTAAACTCTTGAATTAAACATTTTCATAAGGGTTTATTTCCTACAGAAAGCATGCTGTTTCCTTAACACTGAAATGAGTGTTTCATGAAGTATCATAAACAGTTTACTTTACAACTTAAAAAGAAAAAAGTAGTAACTCACTCTGGCTTAGGAAAGGTTTGCAGCTATGACTTGTAATTGGCTGGGACTGCTGAAGTCAGAGGTCATTGACTTGACAGATGCTGATGGTGAAGTTTTGGCCTCTGTTTTCTAGTGTGTGGATGGGGTGAGACAGGATTGTAGGGACTGGTCGGTGGTACCTGGAGTTAAGACTTTTCTGCCCAGTCAGCCCTTTCTTTCACATCTTGCTAAAGCTTTCGGGAGTGTGCGTTTTAATTTTAAGGAAAGGATGACATTTGCTCACGGGGCATATGAGGCAGACAGACCTGATGGCAGACATTTGGGGAATATTTGAGGACCATGAGGGCATTTAGTGCCTGAGAGGAACCAAGAAGCTTATTCCCTTTCTTATGTCTATATAAAAATTATTCCAAAGCTAAGTAGTTTTAAATAATGGCACCACTTATTTTGTTCCTGGATCCATAATTTGGGCAAGTTTTAGCATCAATAGGTGTTTTTGCTTCACTTATCATCAACTTGGGTTCAAAGGCTAGAACTGAAATCATCTGACCACTCCTTCACTCATGTACTGGCAGTTGATGTTGGCTGGGATTGGCCAGAGTGCTGACACACAGCTCTTGCTATAACTTGAGCTGCTCACAACATGCAGCTAGGTTCTGAGGGCAAGAATCCTGAGAGAAAAAGAAAGAGGCCCTTTCTTCTTTCCTCGTGGAGGGGAGGAAAGCATTGACCTAGCCTTGAAAGCCAACCAAGTATTACTTCCTATGGGTTCTATTTTCAGGTGATTGTAAAGTTTTACCTACGTCAAAATGGAGCAGAAAGTGATTCCATCTATTGCTGGGAACTGGCAAGTTTCTGCAGGAGCAGATAGAACCAGAAATATGGCCAATGAGTTGCCAACATCAGCCAACGTTATTTGAGGAGAAAATACTAAACATTAAATTGGTTATCTTACATTTGCCTGTTCAGTGATGAAAGGATCAAGAGGAAACTCCTTCCCCCCACCACAATTAGATAACTCTGGAATACTAAACATAAAGCATTTCTTTCTCTCTTAAAAAATGGGTGTTTCTATTTTTAGGAGACATGGCTGAATTACTTTCCAAAGTGATAAACAGCTATTTAATTTATGTATAGAGGTTCATGCAAATAATAAAGTATAGAAGCATGGATTAATAAGAATGATACATACATTTCAACAATCTATGATTAAAGAAGGAAAGAAATGGCGGTGGAAATGTAGAGATGGATCTGTAATATTTTCTTTTTGTAGAGGGCTCAAAAGCTAACATAATCGACTGTTATCTGTTAAATCTGGGTAGGGGATACAAGAGCATGTGTCATGCTATTTTCTCATCTTTGTTAGAAATATTTCATAATGATATATATTAGAAATGAATATTCCATAGCTATTCACATGGACTGACTATTGGAGGATAAATAATTCTTTATCTGGTGGAAGATGAACAATAGTAAGGAGTTTGGAAAGAGTAGAACACATTTAGAAGAAGGGTGGGCTGGTAGGAGATTAGCAGTGATTTTGATATGAGAACCAGGTATAGACCAGATTATTAGAAATTCTAGACTGTTGCTAAATCTCCTGTATTTTATCTTCTGATAGTGGGATGCCAGAATATTTTTCGAGAAACATATTTCAGTGTAACAAGTATAAAAAGAACAAAAGGAGCCACTTGAAGAGTGAATTGAAAGGGAGAAATATTCTGTGCAACAATGCACTTTAGTTCAGGGTGTTTTTTTGGGGGGGATTTAATTGAGGGCCTTGAACATGCTAAGCTGTCTCTCTACTACTGAGCCTCACCCACCCCTCCTGCCCCCAGTCCAGCAATGTGCTTTAGAACATGTAATACTAGAGGATATGAAGGATAAGGGGTTAAATAAACCTTGGAAGGATTGACAGGACTTGGGAACTAGCTGAATATGAGGAGCAGTCACCCATGGAAAATCACAAAGTAGCCTTCCTGGTTTGGGGAGGGGAAAATGGTGCCATTAAAATGAGTAAAGCAGAATAGAAAGCAAGTTCTGGGGGGAAAGACAGTAAGGTGGATTTGGGAAACTATGAATTTGAAATGTGTGGTAAGTAATAACTTTTATTATCAAATGCTCGAGATGCCTATTGCCTATGCATTATTATTTATTTATTCTTACAACAACTCCTTTCATGGCTGAGGTAGCCTGGGCTGGACTCAAAACTGAGATTCCCTTAGCTTACAAGGGAAAGGAATAGGTAGCTGGAATATACCAAATACCTTCTATGGCGTGGTTGATGTTAAGCATAACCCATTCACTTAATTCTTAAAATAGCTTAGAGTCAACTGTTACCTCCTTTTTCAGATGGAAAATTTTAGACCATAAGTGGCCTGTAGTCACTTGGTGCACTTTAAGAGGGTGTCCTGATCAAAGCTGTGGACTCTGGTGGTCTTCAGTGTTATTTCACCCTTTTCCACCTCAGTTGGTAAATGACTGACTGCGGCTGTGTTCTGAAGGATAAAGGGTTTAAATAAACCTTTGTGACCAGGTAATCCAGGCACAGCATGCAGAAGACTGCTCAACAGGTAGCACCATGCTCAGGGCAAGAGAGACTTTTTTTAATTATTATTATTGAACAAGATCACACATCAGATCACACTTTATCCTCTAGATAATGGCAGCAATATACCCCATTCGGTCCAGCTAGCGGACAGCGAGATCAGATTCCCTGTCCCTCAGTCCTGTAGCTTTCTCTCAGGGTGCCTCTCTGCCTTTGTTATTTTTAAGACTCACTTGCAGGATGTGTGTGATGCACATTAGAAAATTTTACCTTGAAAGAGTACCCAAATGTGTTGGTGTTTGAAAGAGAAATGTGCTCCTCCTTTACCTGGAGTATTCACCTCTGAGCCACTTCATTCACGTTACTGCCCTTGGATTTGCTTAGCTCCATCCTCCTGTCCTCTGCTACTCGGCACAGGATCTGCCCTACTGCTGCTGCTGCGGGTCACAATCTGGGCTGGCCTCCTTGGTGGTTTGCTCTAAGCACCGAACAGTGTACACATACCTTGAAAGTCGTGAGGTTGTTCATCCCTAAGAGAACACTTGACTTTTTCTGGAAAGTTGATCACTTTCCACATGTTGCTGTGCAGTTTGTATAAGAAAAGTAACTTTTAATATAGTTTCTTTTTTCAATTCTCTGAAAATGGTACCTTCATAATTATGCAAAGAAGGAAAATTCAGAGAACATTGATATTTATGTGCTTGTAACACCCGAAAGTGATTTTATTTAAGATTAAGATAAATCTCATAAATTACACATAAATATGTAATATATATTGCATATGTGCACGCACGCACATGCGCCCCCCCCACACACACATATAATTTACAAATTTTCCATGACATGGAATGGCTGCTCACCTCTCCTGTTTGATGCTTCCCCTTCCTCTTCCTCAGGTTTTACCCAGGGCAAGGTATTGTCCAGGAAAAGCATGCCATCAGGTGTTCTTCTATCTAGGAACCCTAGGTAGCTGAAAGCTAAGAAAGCCCAAACACAGATTTATTTTGTTCCTATCATTAAGTTCAAAATCTTTATTATGGGGCTGAAGAGTTGGCTCAGTGATAGGGGCAAACATAGTATATATAAGGTCCTGGATTTGATCTCCCTACCCAACAAAAAGAAAATTAAAACCTTTACTGTGTTCCCCTGGCTCTGAGCATTCTGGCTCTTCCATTCCTCCTCACATCCCACCCACACAGACTGTCCTTCTAGTCCTGCAATGGATCATGTCCATTTCTGTCCTCAGCCGTGGTCCCTGCTCCTCTCCACACTCATCCTCCCCTCATCTGTGAATCTGATATCCTTCAGATCTTAGCTCTGTGGCCACATTTTCTGCCTGAGGTCAGCCTTGCTCTGGACTGAATGTTTTGTTTTTATTTAAAATTTATTTTGATTGCATTTACTTATGGTGCATGACATTATGTTGTAACATACTTTTCATAATGAAATGGTTACTATAGTCAAGCAAATTAACATGCCCAATTATATCACAGTTACCCATTCTGTGTGTGGGTGGTAAGAGCATCTAAAAATCTTTCTTAGCATATTTTCAGTAAAATACAATCTTATAACTATAGTCTTGAATAACAGCAATCACAGATTCCAAAAATCCTACCAGCCTCTTAAAGATTGTTATCTTTATTTATTAGAAATAGAAATAATTTCAAAATAAGACACATGAATAGAAGGTGGTTTTAAATGTATTATTTTTATTTGAAAACATTTGCCAACTATTCATCTGGTGGAGTGCTAATACCTAGTATATACAATGTACTAAAAAAAAAATCTCACAACAAAAACCAAGTTACCTAATTTTTAAAATGGGCAAGGGCTGGGGATATTGCTTGGAGGTAGATCACTTGCCTAGTGTTATGTTTTGTATGTGAGGTGTCCCCCAAAAGCTCATATGTGAGACAATGCAAAAAGGTTAACAGGAGAAATGATTAGGTTGTGAGAGTCATGACCCACTCATTGAATTAATCCCTGATGGTATTAACTGAGTGGTAACTGGAGGCAGGTGGGGTGTGGCTGAAGGAAGTGGTAACTGAAGGCATAGCTATGGAGTATGTATTTTGTATCTGGAGGGTAGTCTTTCTCTTTCTTAGCTATGTAAAGATATAGTAACTAAAAACAATAACAATAGTCTTAAATGAAAAAGGAAAAATATTGTAGAATTTTTCAAGCAGCCCACAGGATAAAATGGTTATGACTATGAGGTAGGCAAAGGTTTTTGAATAGGACAAACAGCACAAAATAAAAGCAATAATAGCTACAAGCTGAACTTTACAAACAACAATACAACTTTTGTCTTTAAAAGACACTGTTAACAAAAATGAAAAGTCAAACCAGAGATTGGGAGAAAATAGTTTAAAAAAATATGTCTACTGAAGGATTTATTTTGAAAACACCCAAAGAACTTTTCAATCTAATAAAAATAGGGACAACCTCGAGGAAAATGGGTGAAAATTTTGAACAGACAGACCACCGACAAAGTAATTAAGAAACTGCAAATTAAATGCACAGTGAGCTACCCCTACACACCTACCAGAATGGCTAAAATTAAAACTAAAATGCCATATCAGTTGTTGGCAAGGATGGGGTGCATACAGATCCTTCATAAACTTCTGATAGGAATGTAACACGGTATTAAACACTTAGGAAAACAATGTGAGAGTTTCTTGAAAATTTAAACATATCCTTTCTGTATAATAGGTCATCATCTAACTCTGGATAATTTCTCCAAGAAAAATAAAAGGATTCCCATAAGAAGGCTTGTGCATGAATGTTGTTGGTAGCTTTATGTAGTCAAGTCTGCAAATGATTTCTTATCACTCCGCATAAAAGCTATTGGTAGATGGCAGAACAGAAATAATCTTTAAAAAATGGGAGTTCATAACCCACTTGAATCTAATGTATGAAATATGATATGTCAAGAGCTTTGTAATGTTTTGAACAACCAATAAAAAAAAGAAAAAAAATACAGACAAAACAGAAGAAATAATGTGAGATTCACCTATCTAAAATTCTAGAAAATTCAGACTAATCTGGATGTAGAGGGAGAGAAAAGAAATCAGTGATTTCTCCAAGATGGAGAGAAGTGTGGGTTAGCGGACTATGAGGAAACATGTGAAGATGTAGGGGATGTTAGTTTGTGGTGATGGCTTCATATATCCCAAATTCATCAAACTGTTTGCTTTAAATATGTGCAATGTAGTGGACATTAGTTCTACCTAATACAGCTATAAAAATGAAAGGAGTTTTCCTTGTCTTCAAGAGTCTTAGGTTTAGTCAAATCTTATCAGATTTTTGGCAATATGATTTAAGGGACTTTTGTTCCTGGGACTAGTCTGAGCTACAAAATAGGGAGCAGGAACTCAACAGCTCATGCCCTGGCATTTTGGAAAGAGTAAAGCCTCCGAAGTTCTGCAGTTTGCAAGGAGTTGGGACCTATTAAGTTGGTCTGCATCCCAAATATTGCACCAGATTTTTTGCACGTGTTTAATCTTAACACCAACCTTGTCATTCTTGTCCTTGTTTATAGCAAGGAAAGTGAATCCAAGCCACTTTCTCGTCACGCCTCATTTAGGAATTTGGGTTTTACAGGATTGCTTCCTCAAGACCTGTGATTAGTCTCTGATGTCATTTGAAGTATTTATTCATATTATAATGAACTTCTTCTGTTATAGATCCTCCAAAGCAGTTCTAACCTCCATGAAGACTGTGAACAGCACATTATTTGAGCAAAATAAAACTTTGTATAATTTCATTCTTTAGGAAGAGGAACTGCTGCATGACATAAGCTCACTGCTATTTATTATAATTTGCTTTTGAAATTGATAAACAGAAAAATTCACTATTTTTGTTATTCTATTAATTTTGACAAATACATAGATTTTGTGTCATTACCACCATACAAAAGAGTTTTCTTACCCCCTAACTTCCTTTCAGGTTCTCTTAATCTGCCAATCCTCTATTTCAATATCCCCGAAATCACTAACCTATTCTCCAACATACAATTTTTTGTTACATTTTCCAGAAAGTCTTATGAATGGAATTGTATAATCTGGCTTCTTTCTCTTAGACTAATACATTTGAAATTGACTAATGCAGTTGCCTTCGATAGAGGTTTTTTCCCCCTTTTGTTTTTGAATAGTATTCCACTGTGTGGAAGGATCCCAGATTGCTTGCCCACTCGCCAACTGAGGCAAACATAGGTGGATTCTGGTTTTGGTGATTATGAATATGGCTGCTGTAAACACGAACATACAGGATCTTTTGTGTAAATGTAGATTTTCATTTCACTTTTAGAAAATACCTAGAAAGTGGTCTCCTGTATCCCTTAGGCTCTGTTCATTATTTGTTTTCTAGCTTTTCTCTCTACATTTTATTTCTATTAGTCTATCTTCAGGTTTACTCTTTTCTGTGTCATCTCCTTTTTGCAAACTGAACCCCTCTGAGAAATTCTTTTATTTCAAACATTTTATTTTTAATTTTAGAATTTTCCATGTTTTACATAGTTTCTGTTTCCCTCTGAGGTCTTCAGTTTTTTTTTTTTTCCATTCATTTCAAGATTGTGCCCTTTTGCCTTGTGGAGACGACTTAGTTGATTTACTGTCGATCTGATAATTACAACATGCAGGTGTCTGTTGTGGCATTATGGCAGATTCCATGGGAATTTTTCAGATTTTTCTGGTTGTTTGAAGATGAATGATTTTAGAGTACTTCTTGGGCATTTGAATATTGTGTTGGGAGACTGGACACAGTCAACCTGATTTAGGTAAGACCACGAATTCCATTGTTGTGGGCTATGGTTCAAATGTCCATTTGGCTTGCAAAGGCTGTTCTGTGACATGAGGGTTTGCCATTTGCATGCTCCCCTCAGAGGTTAGTCTGGTATCTGGGTGGAGGTCTGTATGATATTTGACTTTTAATGGTTTTCTTGCACTTGGAGGTCTGGTCAGTGTGCACAAAACTTGGAAAAGTTGTGGAATCTTTGGGTTCATATGTAGAATTTGTGAATCTTCTCCAGCCCTCTCCTATCTGGAGTTTTTCTATACTCTTGGGCTCTCAGGGGACTATTTCCCCAGTTTCTGTGACCAGAAAGTCAGGTTCTTTAAGAGTTTCCCCCCCTGGCCCTGTCAACCAGTTACAGGGGTCTCAGTCTGCCAACAGGGCAGTGTGGAGTGAGCACAGAGCCTGTCTCTGCACAGAGGCTGGGGTGGAAGAACTCTGAGATGGAGACTGGCCTGAGGCAGGGCCTGGAAAGGAGAGAAAGCCAAAGAAACCAACTGCTGCCACCTGAAGCTGGCATGTTGATGCAGGAATGCCAAAAAGGTTTTTTTTTTTTCCCCAAAGGATCTTGGAATCTGAGTACAAAGGATATTTTGTCAAGGGCTGCTGGATTTTAAAAGCAAGAAGTTATTGTATCTTCTGTGTGTGAATACAACTTAGAGTGGCTGAGTAAAGATGAATGGAAGCACTGCAAAGTGCATAGGCAGGACTTTAACTTAGGAAAAGGCAGCATTCTGTAAAATATTTTTGGGCAAAAATTTATGAGGTATTGTTCTCATGTAGTTGAAATCATCAATCTTTAGTGTCAAAAATAATCTTATTTCCTCTCCACATCTGTCTCCCCCTGTCCCCATTGCTATAATAAAATATTTGAGACTTGGAAACTAATAAGGAAAATGAATTTATGTCTTACAGTTCTGGAGGCTGGGAAGTCCAAGGTTGAGGGGTCATAGCCGGTAAGATTGCTGGTGTGGACTCTGCAGATTCGTAAGGTGAGAGGAATATATACAAGGGACAAAGCTAAACTGACCCACTCTTCAGATAACCCATTCACACATCAACCCATTGATACCTCATGAACTAATCATCTCTTAAAGGTCTCACATGCTCTACACTTTATCTCCCAATGAGAATTAAATTTAAAGGTGAGTTTGGGTGAGGACATTTAAGCACAGCAGCATGGAAGGAATCAGATCAGAGACAAAGTTGCACAGTGATTCTGGGTCCTGCTGGTGTTCAGCTAAACTGACTGGACAAGTATGTGGTGCATCAGTTACATGGAGCACAACAAGCTTCACTACAGGAAGGAGAGGAGTGGGGTGGAAACGGAAATGAGCACCAGAAGGGATTACTAGGAAGAAAAGCCATAGAGCCATGATGAACTTTCAAAGATTAAATATTTATTTAGTTTTGCTTGTGGTTTCCAGATCCAACATTCTCTGTGAATGGTAAAATGAAGATTTGAGTAATAAACGAAGCACTGGATTGTTTGGATTGCACATCATGATTCTTCATACTACAGAATTATCAGCCTCAATTATCTATATATTCCCCATAGTTCTCCTCTCCATGGTGTGTGTGTGTGTGTGTGTGTGTGTGTGTGTGTGTGTGTGTATGTGTGTGTGTGTGTGTGTGTGTGTGTGAGAGAGAGAGAGAGAGAGAGAGAGAGAGAGAGAGAGAGAGAGAAGACTACAGAGTTTAATTTGTATTTTTATTGGCTTACCTTCATCATTAACAGTACTGAACAGTATTTATTAAGCCAGTTAAAAAAAATGAGTTAAACACTTCTTTCGTTTTCTGTAGCAATTTATAACTAATACTTGATGTGGTTTAGGGAGAAAAGATTCACATATAGTTGTAATAATAAACACTAAATTAATAGAGGGCATGGGTGAAATATTTAAATCGTGCCTAGGCCAAGGGCCAGTACAGAAGACTTATAGAGTCAGTTAAGCTGTAGAAGTTTTATGTTCAGATGGTGCTGTCATTGGAGTGAACACTTAGGGTCCAGGTCCTTGGTTTCTCAAGAAAAGAACTGAGCAAGACACACACAAGGGTCAGGCAAAATACAGATTTATTGAAGGTAAAGGTGAGAGCAGCATTCCTTAAAGTAGAGTGGAGTGGGTCAAGTGAGAAAAAGGGGTTCAAGGCCTGAGTGTCTGGAAATCAGAATCTTATATGCTAAGCTATAAAGTGTTCTCTTCCCTAGACAGATCAGAGGGAAGATCTTGTCCCATTAGCTCCCACTGGCTCCTTATGATACCCCTCTAGAAAACCTAATTAGAATACTGCCAACTTTACCCCCACTGGTCAATTTAAAATATCCAACCTGTGGTGGGAGTTGTCATGATGGTAAGTCCCTGGTGACAGAAGTTGTCATGGTAATGGGATTTACCACAAATAGAGACATGATTTGTCCCCTTATCTAGTCCTCCAGCAGCATCTTTGTCTTTCTTATACCCTGTCTCTGCCATCTTTGTGTCCCTGAACTTCTACCTAACATTGGGTCAGGATTAAAACAATCTACATCTTACAAACAGCCTAGGGAAGAAAGACAGAAGAAACTGGCTTTGTATGAGAGAACTCATATACTGAGGAAAATTTTGCATTTCCACTGGGTGATCCTTCCTATGCAAGGGGCCTTCAACCTGTATGCTTGAGAACAATGCAAAGGTTCTATGGGAGGGAATTTTCTAGTGGTTCCTGGTTATGTTTGGGGTTATGGCCTTTTTGTAAAAACTGGTAAAAAAAAATGTGTATCAGTATGGATTTTTCAAAGAACACATATGTGCAAATCATACATACACCATTATGTCCCTAATTTGGTGGTGTACTACACACTGTATCTGGCATATTGAAGATGCTCAATGAGTGTTAATTAATTGTAGTGAATTCAGTAAAAAGATAAATATTGACTGCTTCTTGTGTGTCAGGAACAGGTCTTGGTTCTGGAGACACATTAATATAAATACATCCTAGCCTTCATGAGGCCTGGTAAAGACAGTGCTTTAGTGAGCCTTTTTGCTGTTGTGACTAAAAAACCCCACCAAAACAATTTTAGGTGAGGAAAAGTTTAGTTGAACTCACAGTTTCAGAGGAATCAATGGATAGACAGCAAGCTTCATTCCTCAAGGCATGAATTGAGACAGAACATCATGGTGGAAGAGTGTGATAGAGGGAAGCAGCTCACATGATGATCAGGAATCATATAAAGAAATCTCCATTTGCCAGAAACAAGTATTTGCCACAAATACATTCCCCCCAATGCCCCACCTTATCCAGCAAAACCCCACCTGCCTTTAGTTACCACTCTATTAATCCCATCAGGTGATCAATTCACTGATTTGGTTAAAGGTCTCATAACTGAATCATTTCACCTCTCAACCTTCTTGCATTGTCTCTAACATGAACTTCTGGAGGATACCTCACATCCAGACCATAACATACAGACAATAAATAGGTTGAATGAGTCAAGACTATAATATATTAGGAGGTGATAAGTGTATGATAAGTGTATGGAGGAATTTCAAACAGGGGAAGGAGTAGAAACTCTCAGAGGTGGGGGAATAATTGCAGTGTTAGGTATTGCTCTGGTCTGAATGTTTGTGTCCCCCCAGAATTCATATATTGAAACTTGATACCTAACGTAGTGTCATCTGTGGGAGATGCTTAGCTCATGAGGGTGATGCCCTCATGGACTGGATTAGTGACCTTATAAAAGAGGCCCACAGGAATTTGCTCAAATCTATTGCCGTAGGATGTTGCAACTAGAAAGGGGCATCTATGAAGCAGAGTCCAATGCCTCACCAGACACTGAATCTGCTGGCACCTTAATTTTGGACTTCCTAACATCCAGAACTGTAAGCAATACATTTCTGTTGTTTATAAGTCACTCACTCTGGCAGCTGGGGTGTGGCTCAGCCGTAGAGTGCTTACCTCCCGTAGGGGAGGCACTGGGTTCTATCCTCAGCACCACATAAAAGTAAATAAACAAAATAAAGATATTTCATCCATCTATAACTAAAAATATTTTTAAAAATAAAAATAAATCACACACTCTGAGGTATTTTATTATAGCTTCCTAAGTGAACTAAGACAGGTGGTATCTTAGTGGAAAGTCCCATTAAGAAGGTGACATTCAAAGGAAAGAGCTGAAGGAAGTAGACATAAACCCCTGGCTCCTCAGAACTGGATGGGTGAGTGGGAGGGGACCTCAGGATGGCTGGGATAATGTAGTGATGGGTTCTAAAACAGGTGAAAGACGCCGAGTGTTGTCATAGAAGGTACATGTTTCAGAGAAGATACATGACAGGTAAGAAAACTAATTCTAATCCCTAAACCTATAAGCCTCTTGATTCCCATAAATGAGCTTAATTTGGAAAAAAATAACATTTGCCTTGACCCTTTGTGACTTTGTGGTTTTGATTCCTCAGGATGGCTTCAGATGGATGATCAAAACCTATAAAGAGAATTGAGTCAGATCTGGAGATCAAGAGATGCAAATTGAGAAAATTTTATGTTCCTTAGGGACACATCCAAAGATCTCTCTCACATTAACTGCCCGGCCTGATTATCATATCAGAGTTCTTTAACGTTCCCTTAGCCACAATAAACAAGGAAGATAGAACATAAACAAGGAAGTTAATTAGATGACTTTAAATAGGTTTCTCTGAGATTTCTTTTCCACCTACCTATCTTGACCTCATTAAAAGAAAAAGGTTGCAATTGTTTTATTCTCATTTATTAATTTAGATGTTTCCAAACTTTCTTTGTTCAAAGCTCCTTTAGTATCTCAGAAGTTTTTCTCATGGCAGACTACCAGACAAAAGAAATACCTAAGACTTCTATTTAATAGGTAGGAAGACCCATACTTAGTAAGTATCTATGTCATAAAAATTAATAATCACTTGAGAACATATTGTCAGGTAGTTGTTCATGGAACACAAGTAACTGCTGAACATTGCAGAACTTCTGAAACTTGGAATCATGCTCAACATTGGCACCCTAATTTGTTATTGATATTGATTTTCACATGGTGCTTGCTGTTTCATCATACAAACTGAAATACAGCTTAGCTAAGCTATGACACTATTGAAAGAAATGCAATATGTTCTAATGCTGAAAATCAGAACTTGCCTGTTGTTTGTGCTGTCCAACCAGATCTATACTATTGGTGCATTTTCTTTGAAATTCTAAAATGTCCCACAAAGTCATTGGTGTAGCACCTTGAGATATAAAGTTTGTGAACAAATTTATTCTACTTGTATTAACTGAACACTTAAGTACAATTCATTTTAACAACTTCTGAACCAAAATAACACTGCATTAGTTTGTTTTTTAGTTGCTATAACTGAATACCAGGAACTGGGAAATTTAACAAAGAAATTACATTTATTTCTAGTTATTCTGGAAGCTGGAAATTTTAAGCTCCAATGCCTACATTTGATGAAGGTCTTTTGACACCCAGGCCGTACAGGGCGTTACGTGGCAAGGCAGAACAGGTGTGCAGAGAGAGCATGATTTTATAACAAAGACACTTCCTTGAAAATACATCAATCCATTAATGCATGAGGATACTGCCAATCACCTCCCAAACATCTCATCTCCAAATATTATCAACATATGACTTTGTAGGTTATGTTTCTAACACATGGATTCTGGGAGACAAAAAAAGCAATCTATAGCAAATATCAAAACTCAAGACAATATTTCTGAACTAGCACTAAGACATTTAACTACCTTCCCCTGGATGGTCTAATAGAACCTTCTGTGAGGATGGAGATTTTTTACATTCCTGAAGTCCAGTAATCAATAGTTACATGTAGCTATTAGAACTTAAAATATGGCTACTGTGATGGAGGAATGGAATGTTTAATTTTATTCACTTTAAATTAATTTAAATATAAATAGCCACATGTGGCTAGTGACTAAGCTATTGGGCAAAGTAAAAAATTTTTCTTAGGCTTGAAATAGTTTCTTGATGTGATATGAGATAAAATAATCCCTGCTATAAGATATTTTATTTACACTGGAAATCACCTAAAGCTATTAGAAAGGAACCAACCCTTCTTTTATTATTTATATCTATTCAGATGCATGCTGTGGAAGTTGGTACTAGATTCACTAAGGATCATTGAAAACTATAGTTTAATCCTGATTAAATTTATAAAGACCCAACCAAAGGCCAATGTACAAAGGGGAAATATCCCATTCTGGAATGTTCCCCCAAAGGCTTATGTGCCATGGCTTCATCCCCAATGCAATAACATTCAGATGTAGGAATTTGGGGAAGTGACTGGTTCTTGAGGGCTCTGACTTCATTGATGGATAAACCCAGTGAGGTATTCATATTTGATGGCTCTGTTGGGAGGTGGTGGAAAGTATAGGTGATGGGTCTTGGTGGAGGATGTTGGTAACTAGAAACCTGTCTTGGGAGGTTATATCTTGTCCTGGTCCCCTTCCTCCCTCTGTCTCTCTCTTTCTGATTCCCTGTCATCTCCAGATGAAGAGCTCTGTTCTACCATGTCCCCTCTGCTTTGCTACTGTGCCTCACCACACTGGCCCATAGTAGTGGAGTCAGTCAACCATGGACTGAAATCTTGAAACCATGTGAGCCCAAATAAATTTTCTCCTTTAAATTGTTTCCCCTCTCCTCAGGTCTTTGTCAAAACGGTGAAAAGCTGACTAAGTAATACACACCATCTTTTGCCTCTTCTGGGTTGTTTTCATGGCCTGGGTTTAAAACCTGAAAAATTTAGTAGGTTTATGATAGAATTTAGAGATGTCTACCCTCACCTATTCACAGAATTACTGGCAGTTGCTTTCACTTAGTGATGTTCTCATTTAAAGTTAATATTTGATATTCTATCTGCCCAATTATTTTGAATTTTTCTGCTTTTTAGTTGTCCTCTTTGATGAGATTATGAAACCCTTTAATATTACATTTTCTTTATTTATGTATGGGGCATTAGACCCAAAGGTGCTTAACCACTGAGTCACATTCCCAGCCTTTTTTCTTTATTTTGCGACAGGTTCTCATTAAGTTACTTAGAGCCATGCTAAATTGTCAAAGATGGCCTTGAACTTGCAATTCTCCTGCCTCAGCCTTCCAAGCCACTGGGATTACAGGTGTGCTTCAACAAGCCTGGCTATGTTTTTATTTCTATGTGGTTAATTTTTTCTTTTTTTTAATCTTCTCTCTCTCCTTCCATTTTACTTGGTCCCATTTTGCATGGTTTCCACTCCTTAAGAGTTGTTATCTATTGCTAAATGTAAAAAGCCCACAAAACCTGGTAGCTTAATGCAACTGTACTTCACCATTTTTCATACAAAAGGGGACCAAACCCACCACAGTGGCTAAGTCAATTTTATTTCACTTTTTTATTTCTTCTGTTGATTAACATTTGGGTGTTTGATGGGATCTATTTCCCAGAGGGATGGACTGAATGATAATCCAGAGATGAATAAAGCTTTATATGCTTACAAATCTAGTGAGAGAAAAAAGGAAAAGGTAGCCAGGTCTCATAAAAGAATGACTATCATGATCAATAATCAGAACTTAGCATATTTGGTTGTATGTAAGTTATATTTCAGGTTGTTCTAAAAAGTCTCATCTGTAGCTAAGCCTTCTTTCTTAATTTAACAGTGTTTTCAAGTAACACAAAAGACAAAGAATGACTTTAATGAATAGGGTCTTTTCTCAAAAAAAACAAGCATCTCAGAGGAAAGTGGCCATAAGGATTTATTTAGAGCTTAAAGACTTCTAGGGAGAAATAGAAGATGTGAAATAGAGGGGCCACTTCCCTGGTGGCTCCATGGTGTGAACCAAGAAAAGTGGACAGGCAGCTTTTCAATCAGGTGGGTGAAAGATTAAGAATTAGGGGAGACTTTACTGGAATTTAATACTGGACACTCAAAAGAGATCTGGGACTCAGGAGATCTTGTATAATAAAATAAGGGGGAAAAATACCCAGGCCCACAGCCACAGGTGCAGTTAGAGGAACAAGCCAGAAGAGTTTCTATGTGAGTGCAGCAAAAGAATAAAGGAATTAAAAGAACCCCCATTCTTGGGAAGAGTGAGGTGTATGGAGTATGGAGAGCTTAAAGATTAAAAATAACCAGTAAGCTGTGCTGCACAGTATCCATGTATGGGAGGGAAGCATGGTCTCTAATGGCTGCAAGCATAGAGGACAGTGGAAGAAACCATCTGTAGCTGCAATGCTGGGGCCAACAGCAAGTCTTGCCTGATAAACAAGCTGGTCAAACCCAATCTGCATGACAGAGAGTGTGCTAAGTGATCAGAAGAAAAATCAAGTGTGGAGAGAGAGGTTTACACAGGGGAAAACTCATTGAGAAAATTTACCTGGCTTCCCTCTCTCCCTCCAATTCATCTATTTGCAGAATTGGCTGGGAGGAAAGTGCCTGGCCAGGAATTCAAAAGGGTGAGGGCAAGAGAGTTCGAGTTTGAGAACTGAATCAGAAATCAGGAATTATGACATACAGAGGAGTAGTATGTGGACTAGGAACAGGATCCTACACTACATGAGTGGAACCCAAAGGAGATTCCTAGGGTGCAGTCTTCCAGTCCACACTTCCAGTTCAAAATTACTGGGCCTTGGGGGTGTGTTGCCTTAAAATCTCTGAAACAATTGGCACCCAGTGAAGAGATGGAGCATATATAAGCCTAAATTCTACCTCCAGAAGTTTCAGCTCCAGGACTAACTCTCTCACCCTAGCAAACCATCTTGAGGGTGGAGCTAGCATTCCAGACAACCTCACCTAACTGCTGAGAAGGGAAGCTGAGAAACTTTTGAACTTGAATGGAAAAGAATGTTTAAATTTTTTAAGACCCACCCCCCTCTTTTTTCTTTCACATTTCTACCAGTCAGGTGGAAATCTCCTTTACCTGCATTCACAATTTCTCTTCACATTTAGAAACAAGTATTTTTCATGCATCAATTTATTGAGGACTGGAATGGGTGAATAGTTTATTACAGTTTTGCTGTGCATACTTTTATTTTTACCTTTTTCTTTCTATTTTTAATTTTTTTTCTTTAAAACATTTTTTTTAATTTATGCATATTTTTTTCTTTCATGTATCTGTTTCCCTGGATTCTCTTTCTCTCTTTTCTCCTTTTAACAACCAACCTCTATTAATTCCTCTTTCACTCTTCCTATAATTTGTTACTTCTATTTTCTCTCCTTCTTCCTACATCACTTCTGTTCTCTCTTTGTCTACCATTTGAAATTGTAAACACTTTTGTAAACTGACTTTTTATAGACAATATTATAGACAATAATTGAACACATCATTTCTGTTTATTGTGACAAAACTATAGATGTATTAATATGAGCTACTTGATTTAAGGCTGTATATTGTCTGCATTGGTTGCTGTTATTATTTGTCTCCCCTTTAAAGGTGAGGTATTGGAAACCTCTAGAGACACTATAAGTCTACAGGGTAGAAAGTGTACTGTCTCATATCTACATTGCTAGATGGGCAAACACAAAAACAGCATAAAAAAACAATGGGAATAAAGCACTCCAAACAAATGCTCCAGTAATAGTACATGAAATGTCAGAAAAGGAGTTCAAAATACACATAGTCAAACTTATCTGTGACATAAAGGATGATGTAAGGAGTAAAATCAAAGACAAAATTCAGGAGGTAAAAGAACACTTCAATAAAGAGAGAATCTAAAAAGAAATCAAGCAGAAATCCTCAAAATGAAGGAATCAATAAACCAAATTAAAAATTCTATGGAAAGCACCACCAACACACTAGACCACTTGGAAGACAGAACCTCAAGCAATGAAGACAAAATATATAATCTTGAAAATAAAGTTGACTGTACAGAGAAGATGGTAAGAAACCATGAACAGAACTTCCAAGAATTATGGGATAACACAAAAAGACAAAATTTAAGATTCATCAGAATGGATGGAGGTGCAGAGATAAAAATCCAAAGGAATGCACAACCTTTTCAATAAAATAATATCAGAAAATATTCCAAACTTAAAGGATGAAATGGAAAATCAAATAAATACGGGCTTAGAGGACCCCCAATATACAAAATTACAACAGACCCACATCAAGTCACCTTATAATAAGAATGACTAACATACAGAACAAGGATAGAATTTTAAAGGCTAATAGAGAAAAAATATCAGATTATGTATAGGGGGAAACCAATTCAGATTTCAGTTAATTTCTCAATCCAGCTAGAAGGTCCTGGAGCAATCTATATCAAACTCTGAAAGAAAATGGATGGCAACCAAGAATTTTATATCCAGCAAAATTAAGATTTGAAGTTTAAGATTCAGATTTGAAGATGAAATAAAAACCTTCCATGATAAATAAAAGTTAAAAGAATTTACAACTAGAACAACTACACTACAGACAATTCTCAACAAAATGTTCCAGGAAGTTGAAATGAAAAAAAAAAAGTGAAAACCAGCAAAGGGAGGAACTACACTAAAGGAATAGTTAATCAAAGGAGAAATTAATTCAAATTAAAAACCAGAAATAAACCAAAATGACCAGGAATACAAATCATCTGAATAATAATATTGAACATTAATGGCCTAAACTCATCAATCAAAAGACACAAACTGGAAGATTGGATTAAAGACAAGACCAAACAATATGTGTCTCCAAGAGACTCACCTGATAGGGAAAGACATCCACAGACTGAAGGTAAAAGGATGGGGAAAAAAAAGTATCACTCACATGGATCACATAAACAAGCAGGGATTTCTATCCTCATATCAGATAAGTAGGCTTGAAGCCAAAGTTAGTCAGAAGGGATAAAGAAGGACTGACAATCATAAATACTTATGCCCCAAACAATGGAGCTTCTACATCCATCAAACAAACCCTTCTCAAATTCACAAATCAAACAGAACATAACACAATAATACTGGATGACTTTAACACACCTCTCTCACCAATGGACAGATCCTTCAAACCAAAACTAATCAAAGAAACTATAGAACTAAGTATTACAATAAATAATTTAGATTTAACAGAAATACATAGGATATTTTATCCATAAATGAGTGAATACACTTTATTTTCAGCAGCACATGGATCTTCTCTAAAATAGACAATATCTATGTCACAAAGCAACTCTTAGAAAATAAAAAAATAATCGGGATAATATGCTGCATTTTATCAGATCATAATGGTATAAAATTTGGATTCAAAGATAAAATAAAAAATAGAAGCTACTGTAATACCTGGAGTTGAATAATATGCATTTGAATGATGAATGGATCACATAAGAAATCAGGGATTAAATTTTAAAAAATACTTAGATGTAAATGAAAACACCAATACAAATATCAAAATCTCTGGAACACTGTGAGGACATTGGTAAGAAGAAATTTCATTGCATTGAGCTCATTCATTAAAAGAATGAAAATTTAGAAAAAATGAATGGGCTAACATTACATCTCAAAGCCCTAGAAAAAGAACAAACCAACGCCAAAAGCAGTAGAAAACAGAAAATAATTAAAATCAAATCTAAAACAATGAAATTGAAATAAAGGAGCAATAGAAAAAATTGACAAAAAGTTGGTTCTTTGAAGCAATAAATAAAATTGATTAATCCTTAGCTACATTTAATGAAGAGAAAGAGAAAACTCAAATTACTAAAATTTATTATGCAAAATGAAATATCACAATGGACATTACTCATATACAGAAAATAATTAGAAAATATTTTGAAAATTTATACTACAATAAAATAGAAAATCTTGAAGACATAAACAAATTTCTAGAGACATATGATCTACCCAAACTGAATCAGGAGTACACAACTTAAACAGATAAATGCTGTTTGAATGCTTAATTTTGAGCAATGAAATAGAAAAATGCTATCAAAAACCTATCAACAAAGAAAAGTCCAGGACCAGACAGATTCTCAGCTGAGTTCAACAAGACCTTCAAAGAAGAATTAATGCCAATACCCCTCAAATTATTACATGAAATAGAGAAGAAGGGAACCCTTTCAAACTCATTCTATGAGGCTAGTATCATCCTGATACTAAAACCAGACAAAGACACATCAAGGACAGAAATCTTCAGACCAATATCCCTTATGAATATAGATGCAAAAGTTCTCAATAAAATTCTGGCAAATTACATACAGAAACATATCAAAAATATAATGGAACATTATCAAGTGGGGTTCATCTTGGGGATGCAAGGTTGGTTTAAAATATGAAAATCAATAAGTGTAATTCATCACATCAATATACTTAAAGACAAGAATCATATGACTATCTCAATAGATGAAGACAAAGCACTTGACAAAACACAGCATCTCTTCATGTTCAAAACACTAGAAAAACTAGGTAAAAGCTATATATGCTAAATCCAAGTCCAACATCATTCTAAATGGAGAAAAATTGAAAACACTCCCTCTAAAAACTGGAACAAAACAAGGATGCCCTCTTTCACCACTTTTATTCAACATAGTGCTGGGAAATATAGCCAGAGCAATTAGACAGACAAAAGAAATTAAAGAAATATGAATAGGAAAATAAAAACTCAAACTACCACTATTTGTCAATGACATGATTTTGTATTTAGAAGACCCAAAAATTTCCACCAGAAAACTTCTAAAACTCTTAAATGTATTCATCAAAGTAGCAGGATATAAAAAATAAATCAAATGCATTTCTATACATCAGTGATACATCCACTGAGAGAGAAATTAGGAAAACTACCCTATTCACAATAGCCACAAAAATATTTGAGAATCAATATAACAAAAGAGGTGAAAGACCTCTACAATAAAAAATACAAAATACTAAAGAAAGAAATTGAAGAAGACCTTAGAAGTTGGAAAGATCTCCAATTCTTGGATAGCCAGAATTAACATTGTCAAATGGCCATACTACCAAAACCATTATGCAGATTTAATTAAATTTCTTAAATTAAAATTAAAATCTTAATGGCATTCTTCATAAAACTACAGAAAACAAACATGCAATTCATTTGAGACCCAGAATAGCCAAAGCAATCCTTAACAAAAAAGAGAAACAAGAGGCATCACAATACCAAACCTTAAACTATACTACAGAGCCATAGCAACAAAAACAACATCGTATTGGCACCAAAATACACATGTAGACCAATGATACAGAATAGAAGACACAGAAACCAACCCACATAAATGCAGTTATCTCATTCTAGACAAAGGTACCATAAACATACATTGGAGAAAAAATATCCTCTAAAACAAATGGTGCTGGGAAAACTGGAAATCCATATGTCGCAAACTGAAATTCAATTCCTCTCTCTCACCCTGCACAAAACTTTATTCTAAGTGGATCAAGGACCTAGGCATTAGACCAGAGACCCTTGCATCTACTAGAAGAAAAAGTAGGCTCATGTCTCCATCATGTCAGCTTAGAAACTGAATTCTTTAATAAGGCTCCTAAAGTGTAAGAAGTATATCAAGAGTCAATAAATGGGATTGTATCAAACTAAAAAGCTTCTTCACAGCAAAGGACACAATCAAAAACATGAATAGAGAGACTACAGAACGGGAGAAAATCTTTACCACCTGCATCTCAGAGCATTAATCTCCAGGACTTATAAAGAACTCAAAAAACACCCAAACAAAACAAAACAAAACAAACAATAACAATAACAATAACAAAACCCAAATAACCCAATCAATAAATGGGCTAAAGAACTGAACAGACACTTCACAGAAGAAATATTACCCATCAACAAATGCATGAAAAAATATTCAACATCTCTAGCAATTAGAGAAATGCAAATCAAAACTACACTGAGATTCCATTTCACTCCAGTCAGAATGGTAATTATCAAGAATACAAGCAACATTAAATGTTGGTGAGGATGTGGGGAAAAAGGTACACTCGTACATTACTGATGGGACTGCAAATTGGTGCCACCACTATGGAAACCAGTATGGAGATTCTTCAGAAAGCTTAGAATGGAACCATCATTTGATCCAGTTTTCCTACTCTTCAGTTTATACCCCAAAGTCTTAAAATCAACATACTACAGTGACTCAGCCACATCAATGTTTGTAGCAGCTCAATTCACAATAACTAAACTATGGAACCAACCTAGGTGTCCTTCAACAGATGAATAGATAAAGAATAGAATATTAGTCAGCCTTAAAGAATAATGTAATTATGGCATTTGCTGGTAAATAGATGGGGCTGAAGAATATCATGCTAAGTGAAATAAGGCAATCTCAAAGAACCAAATTCCGAATGTTTTCTTTGATGTGTGAATTCTAATTCACAATAAGGGAATAAGTGAGCTAGCAAAGAATAGTGGTACTTTGAATTAGAGAGGAGTGAAGGGAGGCCAGTGGTTATGGGCATAGGAAGGATAGTAGAATGAATCAGACATGATTACTGTATGTGCCTGCATGATTACACAACCAGTGTGACTCTATATAATGTACAACTAGAAATATGAGAAATTATACTCCATTTATGTATGATGTATCAAAATGCATTCTACTGCATGTATAACTAATTAGAACAACAACAACAAAAGACTTCCAGGATAGTGATGATTTAATTTTTCTGTCCTTTTTACTCATGGTTTGCAGGATGGCTGTTGCATATTCAGCCATCATATCTACCCTGTAGTAAAGTGAAGGAAAACAAGCAAGGGAAAGTAGCTCAGGGAGGGCATACCGCTTCCGTCTCATCAGCTAGAACTTGATCAGCACCAATTCCAGCTGATATGATGGAGTTATGAGTGGAGACAGAACGAGACAGGAAGCCTTCCTAAGATTGCTGTCCATGATCTCACTTTCTGGGATTTATACCTTTCCCTTTGTTGTACCTGACTCTATGACTCATTTCTAAAGGCTACATCAGGGCAAAAGTGATGACCTGCCGCTATTGAGATAATATTTCAAAGAGACTGTGTCTTCCATCTTTTGATACTTTCCCTTGAATTTCTTGACTTGAGGTCATCAGCCAAGACACTGATGTGAGTGAGCATGGGATTGGGTCTTCTGATGTTTTCCAATATGAATGAGCTTGTACTTGGGAGAGGATCTTTCAGCCTCATTTGACCTTCATATGATAGCAGTTCTGGCCAGCAGCTGGACTGCAACCTCATGAGAGACATTTAGCTAGGCATACCTAGCTCAGCTGCAGCTTATTTCCTGACCAGCAGAAAGGGTGAGCTAATGAATGTAATTTTAAGCTGAAATATTTTGTGCTCAACTATTATACAGCAATAGATAATTGATACACTGGATCAATCAATGGATTATGTCAGTTGTGCCTTGATTTGCTATGGTTTGACTGTACTGTATGCATTCAGTAGTAAATGCTTCTTCAGATTTGAATGTTGACCCTTCCTCTGCTAGCAATATGCCATCTGATCTCTCTTAATGCTGTGCAGTGCCAACAAATGCAATTTCTAGTTGGCATCCTTATCATGAGGGGAAACAATTGACACTCCACAGTGAATGTTCTTAGGCTGTGAAGTTTGGCAGGTTGGATGGATTCAATGCATTTTCTACTTGTGTTATTATCAACTTACTCCAGGTTTCTTGGCAAGAAGCATCCATATATGTGATGATGTTAAAAACAAAACAAAACAAAAATACTTCTGATGAATGTATCAACATTTTCTTAAAGGCTTGAATTAAATATTCTATTTCTCCCTTTTCACTAGATTGCTTAACTTTTCAAAGAATACTAAATATAAATATTTATTATTATTCTGAAGGAATGCTTATTTAACAGTTTCATAGGTATATTCTCTGCTTCTAATATCACCAGTTGTGTCTGATTCTAAGTTCTGCACTTGCAATTCTCTGAGTTTTCAGGAAGCCTCTTCATGGGCAGAAGTTACCTTGATTTTTTTCTTTGTCATGGAATATTTATAACAACCAGTGATACATTTCTTTTCAATACAATTCAGTTTTCTAATGTCCAAATGACTAGCCTCATAATTTTATGTATTTCAATTTCATTCAGTTCTCTGTGATGAGAATGAGTTTTAAATATAAAAAAATTTGTTAATTCTCTCTAATATTCTTGAGTAGGCTGATTTCTTCCTTCTTTATAAATATGCTTTCTCATTCTTGCCTTTAGGCTTTTGATCATTTTATATTACCATGTAAATTTTCCTTGCATACCACCATGTCTCCCCAACAAATTCATTCAAATCTTTTAAACTCACCTCCAAGGCTCACTGATCATAACAGTCATTGCTGATCTCTTCTCTAATATCCATTTGATCCTAAGCCATCCTGCCTGAAAAGAACTAAGTAAATATTTCTGGAATCAAATTTAAAACATTTTAAGGATTTCTAGAACATTTTCTGTTTTGAATAATATTAACCTTTCTATTTCATATTAAATCGGTGGGTGAGAGAGATTCACTTCTATCAGGGACCATGCATCCCCCATACCTTGGAGAATACGGTGTGTGACAGAAGCATAAATTACTATCTCCATTATAACTGGAGTTGGTAAGGAATATAAAGGTTAAATAAAGTCCTATCACATTGATTGAGCCAAGATGGAACTCAGTGGTCTGAATTCCAAATTCATGCTCTTTCTTGCTCTCTCCTTTTACATATGGAGATAGTGCTAACGTATTCCTCAAAATGAAACAAAATACCAAATTTTCACTGTCTTCCTTTTAATCCTCAAGTAAATCCTTTGCACTTAGGAGCAAATATAATTGCATTGATTCCTCTGTTGGATGTCTGCCTTTTTTATTTTAGTAACCATTTCTTATTGGCTTCAGAGACCTGTATACACTGCCCCTAGATTTCATCTTTGACAAAACTAATTTCTAGTTTGAAATTGGCTTTTTGGATTTTGTGGGTTTTCTTCTATATACTTTGATATTCTCTCTCTCTAGGAAACCATCTTCCTTTCTTAATTGAACTCTCTTAAAAAATGCATCATATCCTATTGGTGAGTTTCCTGTGAACTTCTCTTTGGCATGTTTTGGGAAATCTAATAACATGTATAATACTAAATATATTTTTAAATAATTTTATTAATTCTTAAAAGAGGATATCCAAAAACTGTAAGAGAATCAGACTTGAGTTGTGTCAATCTGAAATTGACTGAAAACTTTTTGTGGTCTTTCTTACTACATGATAAGTCATTGAATTCTAAAAATGGTGACCAATTTTATTAAAATGTGTGTCCTTGTATTGATGCATCTTTCTAGTTCAGTTGTTTAAATGTTCCTAATGTCTGCCATTAAGTGGGAAAAGAGAAATTTTAAAGAATGCCAAAACAGGTTGAGTATCCCTTATCCAAAATGCTTGGGTCCAGATTTTCTTTTTTTTTAGATTTCAGAATATTTACCTATGAGGCAGGGGGATGGGACTTAAGTCTAAACTCAATAATCATTTATGTTTCATACAACCCTTACATACATAGCCTAAAGAGAACGTTCTATGACATTTTAAATAATGTTGTACGTGAAGCTATCTTTGTTCATGTTAAACTGTCAGAGATCGTGTGTGGAATTTTCCACTTTGCTATCAAATAGGTACTAAAACTGTTGTGGATTTTGGAGAATTTCAGATTTGGGGTTTTTGTATTAGGGTTACTCAACTTGGTATTTTCAAGTAGGCTGGTTAGTATAATAGGAGTTGATGGAAAAGTTATAGGAAAATGTTCATCTCTCTACAATCAGATTAAGTGAATATTAAGAAACTTGACTATTGATTAACAAAAAGTACCTACTAATGCTTTGAAATGTTCACCCTAGGATGCTGAGCAAACAGAGGCCTGGAAAAGTCAACCGGGTAGGTAAATGAAAGAATTCTCACCTACTCAAGTGGATACTCTGGACCATAAAACACTTTGAACTCTAGAAAATGTGTGGCAATTAATTGAATTAAGAAGGTATGATTGCTCTTTTTGTAGTATATAAATGTTTGTGTTATATTTATTATGTATATATTTTTATATACAGGAGAATAGAAATATTATTTTCTAAAATTAATTAAAAATCATCCTGAAGAAGGCATGGAGTTGAGAGTTGTAAAGTTCCTGAAGTCTTTATGAGAAGTCTTCATTTATCAAGACAAAGTGTCCTTGTGGAGCACAAGAGCTTAGACAGCCTGAGAGGGCCCCCAACTCCAACATCTGCTGATCATATGACCATGCATGAGCTTTTTAACCTCTCTCATCTCAGAGTTTACTCAACTTTATTTTATTTTATTTTTTTTACATTTTTTATTTTATTTATTTTATATATATATATATATATATATATATATATATATATATATATCACATTTTTTAATCCATTCATCTATTGAGGGACACCTAGGTTGGTTGCTAGCTATTGTTTTTTTTTTTAATTTTTAATTTTTTTATTGGTTGTTCACAACATTACAAAGCTCTTGACATATCATATTTCATACATTAGATTGAAGTGGGTTATGAACTACCAATTTTACCCCAAATGCAGATTGCAGAATCACGTCGGTTACACATCCACAATTTTACATAATGCCATATTAGTAATTGTTGTATTCTGCTACCTTTCCTATCCCCTACTATTCCCCCCTCCCCTCCCCTCCCATCTTCTCTCTCTACCCCATCTACTGTAATTCATTACTCTCCTTGTTTATTTTCCCATTCCCCTCACAACCTCTTATATGTAATTTTGTATAGCAATGAGGGTCTCCCTTCATTTCCATGCAATTTCCCTTTACTCTTCCTTTCCCTCCCATCTCATGACTCTGTTTAATGTTAGTCTTTTCTTCCTGCTCCTCCTCCTTGCTCTGTTCATAGTTGCTCTCATTATATCAAAGAAGACATTTGGTATTTGTTTTTTAGGGATTGACTAGCTTCACTAAGCATAATCTGCTCTAGTGCCATCCATTTCCCTGCAAATTCTATGATTTTGTCATTTTTTATTGCTGCATAGTACTCCATTGTGTATAGATGCCACATTTTTTTATCCATTCATCTATTGAAGGGCATCTGGGTTGGTTCCACAGTCTAGCTATTGTGAATTGTGCTGCTATGAACATCGATATGGCAGCATCCCTGTAGCATGCTCTTTTAAGGTCTTCAGGGAATACTCCGAGAAGGGCAATAGCAGGGTCAAATGGTGGTTCCATTCCCAGCTTTCCCAGGAATCTCCAAACTGCTTTCCAAATTGGCTGCACCAATTTGCAGTCCCACCAGCAATGTACAAGAGTACCCTTTTCTCCACATCCTCGCCAGCACTTGTTGTTGTTTGACTTCATAGTGGCTGCCAATCTTACTGGAGTGAGATGGTATCTTAGGGTGGTTTTGATTTGCATTTCTCTGACTATTAGAGATGGTGAGCATTTTTTCATGTACTTGTTGATTGATTGTATGTCCTCCTCTGAGAAGTGTCTGTTCAGATCCTTGGCCCATTTGTTGATTGGGTTATTTGTTATCTTATTGTCTAATTTTTTGAGTTCTTTGTATACTCTGGATATTAGGGCTCTATCTGAAGTGTGAGGAGTAAAAATTTGTTCCCAGGATGTAGGCTCCCTATTTACCTCTCTTATTGTTTCTCTTGCTGAGAAAAAACTTTTTAGTTTAAGTAAATCCCATTTGTTGATTCTTGTTATTAACTCTTGTGCTATGGGTGTCCTATTAAGGAATTTGGAGCCCGACCCCACAATATGTAGATCGGAGCCAACTTTTTCTTCTATCAGACGCAGAGTCTCTGATTTGATATCAAGCTCCTTGATCCATTTAGAGTTAACTTTTGTGCATGGCGAGAGGAAGGGATTGAGTTTCATTTTTTTGCATATGGATTTCCAGTTTTCCCAACACCATTTGTTGAAGATGCTATCCTTCCTCCATTGCATGCTTTTAGCCCCTTTATCAAATATAAGATAGTTGTAACTTTGTGGATTAGTCTCTGTGTCCTCTATTCTATACCATTGGTCCACTCGCCTGTTTTGGTACCAGTACCATGCTGTTTTTGTCACTATTGCTCTGTAATATAGTTTGAAATCTGGTATCGCTATACCGCCTGATTCAGAATTCCTGCTTAAAATTGCTTTTGCTATTCTGGGTCTTTTATTTTTCCATATGAATTTCATGATTTCTTTATCTATTTCTTCAAGAAATGCCATTGGGATTTTGATTGGCATTGCATTAAACCTATAGAGAACTTTTGGTAATATCGCCATTTTGATAATGTTAGTTCTGCCTATCCATGAACAGGGTATATTTTTCCATCTTCTAAGATCTTCTTCTACTTCTCTTTTTAGGGTTCTGTAGTTTTCATTGTATAAATCTTTCACCTCTTTTGTTAGGTTGATTCCCAAGTATTTTATTTTTTTGGAGGATATTGTGAATGGAGTGTTTTTCCTCATTTCCGTTTCAGAAGTTTTGTCGCTGATATACAGAAATGCCTTTGATTTATGCGTGTTGATTTTATATCCTGCCACTTTGCTGAATTCATTTATTAGTTCTAGTAGTTTCTTTGTAGACCCTTTTGGGTCTTCTAAGTATAGAATCATGTCATCTGCAAATAGTGATAATTTAAGTTCTTCTTTTCCTATTTTTATGCCTTTAATTTCTTTCGTCTGTCTAATTGCTCTGGCCAGTGTTTCGAGAACTATATTGAATAGAAGTGGTGATAGAGGGCATCCCTGTCTTGTTCCAGATTTTAGAGGGAATGCCTTCAACTTTTGTCCATTCAGAATGATGCTAGCCTGAGGCTTAGCATAGATAGCTTTTACAATGTCAAGGTACGTTCCTGTTATCCCTAGTTTTTCAAGTGTTTTGAACATAAAGGGATGCTGTACTTTGTCGAATGCTTTCTCTGCGTCTATTGAGATGATCATATGGTTCTTATCTTTAAGTCTGTTGATGTGGTGAATAACATTTATTGATTTCCGTATATTGAACCAGCCTTGCATACCAGGGATGAATCCTACTTGATCATGGTGCACAATTTTTTTGATGTGTTTTTGTATTCGATTCGCCAGAATTTTATTGAGGATTTTTGCATCTAGGTTCATTAGAGATATTGGTCTGTAGTTTTCTTTCTTTGAGGTGTCTTTGTCGGGTTTCGGAATCAGGGTGATGTTGGCCTCATAGAATGAATTTGGCAGAGCTCACTCTTTTTCTATTTCCTGAAATAACTTGAAAAGTATTGGTATTAATTCTTCTTTAAAGGTTTTGTAAAACTCCGCTGTATACCCATCCAGTCCTGGGCTTTTCTTGGTTGGTAGTCTTTTGATGGCTTCTTCAATTTCATCCATTGATATTGGTCTGTTCAAATTGTGTGTATCCTCCTGACTCAGTCTGGGCAAATCATATGACTTAAGAAATTTATCAATGTCTTCACTATCTTCTATTTTATTGGAATATAGGTTTTCAAAATAATTTCTAATTGTCTTCTGTATTTCTGTAGCATCTGTTGTGATATTGCCTTTTTCATCCTGTATGTTAGTAATTTGAGTTCTCTCTCTTCTTCTCTTTGTTAGCATGGCTAAAGGTCTGTCGATCTTATTTATTTTTTCAAAGAACCAACTTTTAGTTTTGTTAATTTTTTCAATAGTTTCTTTTGTTTCAATTTCATTAATTTCCCCTCTGATTTTAATTATTTCTTGCCTTCTGCTACATTTGCTGTTGTTTTGCTCTTCCTTTTCTAGGGCTTTGAGATGAAGTGTGAGCTCATTTATTTGTTGGTTTTTTCTTTTTTTGAGGAATGACCACCAGGCGATGAATTTTCCTCTTAAAACTGCTTTCATTGTGTCCCATAGATTCCGATATGTTGTGTCTGTATTTTCATTTATCTCTAAGAATTTTTTTATTTCCTCCTTTATGTCTTCTGTAACCCATTGATCATTCAGTAACATATTGTTCATTTTCCATGTGATGTAGGATTTTTCCTTCCTTCTTTTATCATTGATTTCCAGTTTCATTCCATTATGATCAGATAAAATGCATGGTATTTACTCCACCCCTTTATATTTACTGAGGGTTGCCCTGTGGCATAATATATGGTCTATTTTTGAGAAGGATCCATGTGCTGCTGAGAAAAAAGTATATCCATTTGATGATGGTTGATATATTCTATATATGTCAGTTAAGTCTAAGTTATTGATTGTGGTATTGAGTTCTATAGTTTTCTTATTCAACTTTTGTTTGGAGGATCTGTCCAATGGTGAGAGAGGTGTGTTGAAGTCACCCATAATTATTGTGATGTGGTCTATTTGATTCTTGAACTTGAGGAGAATTTGTTTTATGAATGTCGCAGCGCCATTATTTGGTGCATAAATATTGATAATTGTTATGTCTTGTTGGTGAATGGTTCCTTTTAACAGTATATAATGTCCTTCTTTATCCCTTTTGATTAACTTAGTCTTGAAGTCGATTTTATTCGATATGAGATGGCCACCCCTGCTTGCTTACGAGGACCATGTGCGTGGTATATTTTTTCCCATCCTTTCACCTTCAGCCTGTGTATGTCTTTTCCAATCAGATGTGTCTCCTGGATGCAGTATATTGTTGGATTTGTTTTTTTAATCCATGATATCAGCCTATGTCGCTTTATTGGAGAGTTTAAGCCATTAACATTCAGAGTTACTATTGATATATGGTTTGTACTTCCACCCATGTTTATTTATCCTTTTTTTAAAAAAAATTTAGTTTGTTTCTCCATGATTATTTTTCCCCTCGCCCTCTGTCTTTACCGAGGCACTTCCCTCTGATGGTTTTGGTTATTGTTTTTCATTTCTTCCTCGTGTAGTGTTTTGCTCAAAATGCTTTGCAATGCTGGTTTTCTGGCTGCAAATTCTTTTAACTTTTGTTTATCATGAAAGATTTTTATTTCGTTGTCATTTCTGAAGCTTAATTTTGCTGGATACAGAATTCTTGGTTGGCATCCATTGTCTTTCAGTGTTTGAAATACATTGTTCCATGACCTTCTTGCTTTCAGTGTCTGTGATGAAAAATCCGTTGTTAACCTTATTGGTTTACCCCTGAATGTAATCTGTCTTCTTTCTCTTGTAGCTTTTAATATTTTCTCTTTGTTCTGTATATTGTATATCTTCATAACAATGTGTCTTGGCGTTGGTTTACTGTGATTTTGTGTGCTCGGTGTCCTGTATGCATCTTCAATTTGTATATCTGTTTCCTTTTTTATTTCTGGAAAGTTTTCTGTAATTATGTCATTCAGCAGGTTACTCATTCCCTTGGTTTGAATCTCTGTACCTTCTTCTATCCCGATGACTCGTAAGTCTGGTTTTTTTTATGTTATCCCATAACTCTTGGATGTTTTTCTCGTGATTTTTTACCAGCCTTTCTGAGTTGGCTAGACTCTTTTCAAGATGAAATATTTTGTCTTCATTATCTGACGTTCTGGCTTCTACTTGCTCCACTCTGTTAGTGATACTCTCAATTGAGTTTTTAATTTGGTTTATAGTTTCCTTCATTTCTAAGATTATGGTTTGATTCTTTTTTATAATCTCTATCTCCTGATAAAGGTGCTTAACTTCTTCTTTTATCTGTTTGTGTAATACATTCTCAATGTGTTCTTTCGCTGCTTGAATTTGCTGTCTCGTATCCTCTTTAAGGTTCCATTCCATCTGTCTAAGGTGTTCCTTGAGTTCTTTATATGACCATTTTTCTGATGACTCTAGGTCCTCCTGAATATTTAGGCTGTCCTGCATTGTTTGTACTCCTTTTCTTCCTTGCTTTTTGAAGCTGCTCATGTTACTTCTTGTTCTGTTTGACTGCTGAGTTACTGTTTACTCCTATAAATTTATTTGATGCTTGGGAGGAAAGGTATTAGAAGGGAAGGGAAAAAGTCACTAAAGAGAATGAGAGTAAGCAGGTAGAATTCAAAGAAGGGGGGATAAGATAATTGAAAAGAAATGAAAAGACAAAAGAAGAAAAAAAATAGGAAATAAAAAAAGAAAAAAATTTTTAAAAAAATAATAAAAAAAATTAAAATTAAAATTGGAAGAAAAAAAAATTAAAAAAATTGTAAAAAAAAATTTAAAAAAACAAGAAAAAAATGATAATGAAAGAAAACCCGAAATCAAAATTTAAAAAAAAAGAAAAAACAAACAAACAAACAAACAAACAAAAACTAATAAATGCAGTCTTAGAGTTTGATTAACTTCTCTTCCAGTAGGTGGTGCTGTGACCACCAGGCCAAGTTTCTCCTATCAATATGCAGAAACCAATCACTGTGCAGCAGCTCCTCCTCCCAGACTGGGCGAGTCTCCAATCCTGGGTGCCTAGGGCGTCGTCTTGTGTCTAGTCACCTCCCCACTTTTCCTCTAGCCAGGCCCCTCTCACAGGTGCCTCTCACCACAATACTGGGTACACGCCAGGTCTGCTGCTCCCGGGAGCCCTGTTGTCATGAATGACTGGGTACACTCTTCCAGTTTGCCAATCCCTTAGACCCTAAGTTTGTAGAGCTTGGGGCTGAGAATTCTCAGCGAATTTTACTGCCCCTCCGGTAGCCACACCCCCGGTAGCTGGTGCAAAACACCTCAGCTGTCAGCACTGGTGGGAGCTGTAGTCCCGCGCCACCTCTAATTCCCTCGGTCTGGCTACCGTGCTCATGGGAGAGCTGGGAGAGGCCCTTACAGGAGAGCTGGGATTGGCCCTTAAGGTTTCCCCAATGTGTGGAGAGGGAAGGCTAGGGAATTACACACCTGTAGCCGCAGGTTTCAATGAAGTTATCTCCTCCGCCGCAGTCTGATGACGTCAGTTGTCTGCCATGGTGGTATCTCTTGCAAATGGCGACAGTTCGTTTCCCTTTGCTGGGTGACCAATGCAACAGGTGGGTCCTTACTGTCTCTCCCAAGCCCCGTTTCAAACCTGTGGCCACTACCTATGAAGTCTCGGTTGGCATTTGCCTCCGTAGGATCAGAAGGGCTGACCAGTTGTTTCAGCCGGATGGATTAGTGCTGAGTCACAGCTGTTTGTCTGTGGGAAGCAGGCGAACGGGAGTTTGAATTCAGCCGATCCGGGTTCAGTGTGTGTTCTGAGACGCCCAGACTGCTCGTCCCAGATCCACGTCAGCTCAGCATTGCCTAGTGATCCTTGACTTTGGCAGCAGAGGGCTGAGTTGGGGGCCTGGCTCTGGGGGCTTCTCCTGCGGCTGGCCAGTCATGCTGCTTTCATGCTGCTGGGCTGGGAAGAGCAGTTTACTCAACTTTAAAAGGGGCTGAGCATAGTAGCTACATAATCAGGGTATCAAGAAAATCAAAATGAGTCAAAATACAAAGCATTTTTGAAATTAATGAAAATCATTCCTGACACACAGTGGGTATTCAATAAATGTTAGCTATTATTTATAATTATTACATTACTGAATCCTTCTTCAAACATTGGCCCACCAGTAACTGTATCCAGAATTTATAGATGAGGAGCCACAAATGTAAAATGATAAAATAACATCTCTGTGGCCATATGTAAGTTGTTAACAGTTTGTAGAATTCAGTGGAGATTTATCTTAGGCCAAAGCTTACCTGCTTATTTGAAATTGTCAAAAAAGTGTCTTGACAGTTATAAAGTGCAATCTCCATTTTAAATATATTTTATATTTTTATTTGAGTATGGTTATGAAGTGAATTTTCCTAAATATCTCAAAAGAGATGATCCATTTAAAAGTCTACTTATAGGCTACTGACATGGAAGCTGAAAAGATTAGTCAATTTTCATCTTTAAAGAAAAGGGGGACAGTCAAACCCCATGTTCCTCAATGTCCCCTTTCTGTTCCTAAAAACGTAGCCAAGTTAAGGAAATAACAAGAGCAAGCCTGGGTCAGAGTATCCAGATACATATTATCTTAACAGGTTCTGATATTCTCCTATGCTGGGAACCATGACAGGTTAATATCATCTGCAGAGAGCTACTTTCTTTTATGGCTATTGGGACATTTGCTCCTTTGAATGCTCGTCATACAAACAAGTTGATGCTGTGCTGTTACTGCTTCTGCAGCCTCACATGTAAGTCTCCTCTCTCAGTGGCAATTGGGACATCACTGAGAGCACCCTGGAGAGAATATGTGCCACCGGAGCAGCTGGCTGTCATTGTAGAAATACCATATGGAAGAGGAGGCACTGCTTACCAAAGTACTGAGGGATGGAGGTGCTATCTGTTCAGCTTATTGTCACTGGACCTTCCCCATAATATTTCTCAGTAAAGCATTCAGTTTCACACTCCATCTCTGAGTATTTTCTTTCTTTCTTTCTTTCTTTCTTTCTTTCTTTCTTTCTTTCTTTCTTTCTTTCTTTCTTTCTTTCTTTCTTTCTTTCTTTCTTTTTTTTTTTTGTCTCCCAGCCACCTATACACTGTCCTGACACAACTTGGCTGTTAGTTCAACGATCCCTGCATAGGCCTATCCTTAGTTTTCCTTCCCACCTCATCTTGACCATTTCTCATGATAGAAAACTTACTACTGAACACCTAAGAATTACATTTTCAGATGGCTTACTGGATAGAAAATGCTTTCACAATTGAGCAAAATCTACTTTCTGTTACTTCCACTCATCGCTTATTTCAACTCTCTGAAGCCACATTTAAGGAAGGGAGAGACCCCAAATTACTGATACAAACACAGAACTACAGAGAGATGACCAGTCATAAAAAGGCTTAAGGGAGAACTTTGGATAGGGAAAAGGGGAAGGAGAAGAAGGGAGGGGAAATGTGGGTAGAAAAGATGGTGGAATGAAATGGACATCATTACCCTAGGTACCTGTATGAAGACAGGAATGGTGTGGCTCTACTTTGTGTAAAACCAGAGAAATTAAAAATTATGCTCCATTTGTGTACTGTGAATCGAAATTCATTCTGTTGTCCTGTATAACAAATCAGAACAATAAACAAATAAATAAATAAAATAAAAAATACTTAAGGGATTCTAACTACTACTAAGTTCAACAAGAATCAACAGTCTACAAGTGACCCAGGAAGCTTGTGTGATCTCAAGCAACATCTTTTTGAGAGAGCAGAACATTCAGCACTCTGAATTTAGCAGAGGAGAACAGTTCTGCATTTTAATTTCTGTTATCTTTTTCCTATTTGGCCATATTTTGTTCTCTAAAACTTTTCTTCAGATTGACGACTGTTATTTTTTTAATGTCCATGATTTTAAGACCCTTAAAAGAAATAGTCACTAAACACATTTAAACTTATTTATCTATTACTTTTAAAGTCTATTTTTCACAGCTGACTACAGTTTTCAGTGTGCCCTGCTTAAAAGAAGAACAAGGAGGAAGAAGAGGAAGGAGAGAAGTTGTTTAATGACATCATGATTGTGAATCCTTCCTGAATCCTGATGGCTATCTCTTTTACTCAAAAATTAAATTATTCACATATCACTGTTTACAAATTTGTTTAAAACAATTCCTTAAACATGTCAGCCTCTACAGCTTGCACTTGAAACTTTCTCTTCATTCTTGAACATTGCGACTTGTATCCAATTCCAGGCCTTTTAATCATGTTTTCTATAAATCTTCAAAATGTAACAATCTTAAAGTTCTGTAGCAAGGAGTAGAGGAGATGATAGGCACAAAGACAAAGTTTATTGAAAATTAATCACATTAGACTCCTAAAATGATACCTTTGAGTTATTATAGTAAAACAAAGAAACCCAGGAACCATATATTTTCCTTTCGTGATCCTTGTTTCCCTCTGGCACACTCTTCCACTCTGATGGCCTGTTTCACCTTGAGCACTGAGAAATGGAGCTGGCCTTCTATGGACTAAGACCCCTGAAACTGTGATCCCTCAAATAAACTTTTCCTCCTTTTAAAATTGTTCTGGGCAGATCTTTCAGTCACAGCAGTGAAAAAGCTAACTAAATAATGAACACTCAAAGATCAAGAAAGGCAATAGGAAAGAACAGAACAAATGTTGAAAATTAAACATTTAACCTGTTCTTGTAGAACAACTTCTGTTTATGTGTAAGAAAATGTTCTTATTCTGAGAGCATGATTGGCACCCCGACAACACCTCTATCTTTCTGTTTCCAATCAGGAGAGGAATATTCTGTTATTTATTACACAAAAACATAAAATTGTCAAAATTTAAACTATTTTTGCCTGCAAAATGGCAGTTTCATACAGTTAATTTTAATACCATGTATAAGTGTCATAGTTTGGATATGAGGTGTCCCCCAAAAGCTCCTGCTAATACAAATATTCAGATGTGAAATGATTATATCAGAAAAGCAGTAACCCAATCAGTCCAGTTTGAAAGGACTAGTTGGGTGGTGACTGTAGGCAGGTGTGGCATAGTTAGAAGAAGTGGGTCCCTAGGCACATGCTCTGGAAAAGTGCATCTCCCCTATGGTCCCTTCCTGTCCTCTTTCTCTGCTTTTGGACTTCCATGAGCTGGGTGGGCAGCTTTCCCTCACTGAGCTCTTCATTCTGCCTTCAACTCGGGGCCAGAAGAATGGAGTAAGTCATCTAAGAATGGAGACCTCTGGACCCAAAAGCCCCAAATAAACTTTCCCTCCTCTGTGTTGTTCTTGTTGGGTATTTTGGTCATGGTGATGCAAAAGCTGACGAATCAGCAAGACACTGGGCATAGGGAAGACAAAAAGAGACAGAGGTTTCTGCTCTTAGGACATATTTCTCCTATACATGGTCAGTGTGATAGAAGAGTCTCTTGAGCCTATAAGGAAGTCGGGAATATTAATAGAGACCGTACAGTCGGTATCCATGTCGTGAAAACAGCTATGATGTCATCTCATGTAGTTGGGATGACTGACCATCAGTCCTCACTCGTATTTTTGATGTTTGTTCTTATTTGATAAGTAACTGCTTTCTGAAAGGCATTGACAGACTTGAAGGATTGAAATCATTTTATTATACTAGTTTTCAATTGTCCGTCTGTCAGCCCTCACACCATTTGTCCAGGGCACTTGCTGTGTACTATGAGCTCGGTTGGGCTAATAATGTAAAAAGAATTTGAACTTTCAACAGTCAATATCTGCTAGATAACAGCAGCTGGATGGATGAAGTCCAACTCTGGTGCCTTGAACATCCTCTCCCCTGCCAAACACTTTCATCCAATGGAGCACAATGCAGAATTCACTTCATATCCAAGAAGCTTTTCCTGACCAAGCAGATTTGGATTCAATACTCTTATCTCTCATGAAATGAAATATGTTTCTCCTAGTCATGTATGCATGTGTATACATATAAAAATTAGACATTAGCAAGAAATTGATATGAGCTTGCATATATACTGGCTGCCTCAGTTAATGACAGTATTTATTCATTCATCTTGACTCATTCTGAGTAGAAACAGTTCTATCTCAAATTATAAACATCTTACCCATTTCAGGGTGTGAAGGAGCTGGTAGTACCTCAACAAATACTTGTACACGATTATGACTTCCCAATCTCTGTTTTTTGGCAACCAACATAGAATCAACTGAAGTAATTTTACCATGTTTATAATTAAGCATGCAGAAAAGTGAAAGAACTGAACTATATATTTTATGATATTTCATACAGTAATGTAGACATCAAGGTCATTTTTCTATTTTCTAAGCAGTAATTCCATGAAGTCACAAAACACTTCTTCCTTTTTTTTTTTAATGAGAATGGTTTATTTTCCAATAGATAAGATAGGAAATTCATTGGCTTCAGGTTATGTGAGGTGAGGAAGTAAGGGGAGACTATCCTATTTAAAAGGATAAGAATGTGAATAACAAAAAATAGCTCAAGAGTCCAGGTTGTGGTTGGCACCACTTTTATCTAGTGTATGATAGCAGGACATAGGGTGGATTACAGTAGGTCTTTTTTCAGAAGGATTGAAAAAGCACATTCTTGTCACTTTCTACAGATTATTGGATGCTTTGTTTATTTTCTGCTTCTTTCTACTTTCTACTTATTTCTAATTTTCAAGACTTCTTTTTCTCCTCTGTTTCCCACAAGGTGGTGGTCAACATATAAGAAATTCCTAAAGATGGCAAATGTAGCTATTTTTCTAATTATAGTTATCAGAGTAGTTGTTGTTACCACTGTAAAGATACTGTTGTCCAGATACTTCATATTACCACAGAGGCTCCATTATTATCAAACTTGGGACTTCAGATACCTCTCCCTTTGAAATATTAAGTCAACTGAATTAGATCTTCAGCAACTATAGAGGAAATAAAAACAAAACAAAACAAAAATAACAATGACAACAAATCCATAATTGTAGAAGAGTGTTCCAGTGTCTTGCATTTGTATTTTCAGGCAGCATGAGTAAATTTCAGTTGCTTAAATTCAGTTTGCCTCCAGAGATGGTTAATACCTTAAGCATCTATGAGACTGGAGAGAGTTTGGCTCAGCAGGAAGGTTCCTTATGCCGCCTCCCTACTCTAATGTGGCAGTCCTTGGGTAACTGTTTTTTAAACACATAGACATCCACATCATTTCTCTGTCTTGTTTTTGTGGCATGAACATAATTTGAGACTTTACAGTTTTATCTAGTAATTAATTCAGTGTCTGGAAACATTTTTAACGAATGTTTTCCACAAAACTTTTTTAAAGAGAGAAATTCAATTGCTTTTTGAGGAGTGAATGTTGAATACACTTAGATCATCAGCCAAGATATATTTTCCAATAGCCAAACTAACATCTCCAGACAAACCTGCTGATGTCCAACACGTTAAAGGAAGGCATCACGTTCATTGACATTGTTTGTAAGTTGGGAAGCTGATTTTATAAGGATTGGATTTTTTAAGCACTCATATCTCAGAGAGTCCTTGGAACTAAATATAGTCATATCAGAACTGAAAGTGTGGCATTATTCAGAACACTTTATTACTAGATATAATTTCCCATGTACTTTGGCTTATTGAGGCAGAGGTGCTCTTAATATCACCACTTTTAATGAGAGAATAATACTGGTGACATTGTCATCTGACTTCTCATTACAAATCACCTACTTTTCAGCATTCACAGGTTGGCTGGGGTCTAGAGTCCTAAAGGCCAACCTGTGATTTTCCTCTATGTTCCTTAGTATAAACTCAGTGATCACTAACAGAAGCCTTGTTTGTGATTTTGGTTACAAGGGTGGCTTTGTACTGCCACCTCGAAGCTGGAGGAGGCATTGGAGTGGAGCAGAAACAGTCAAATCAGGGTGGAGCCTTGATGGACAGCACACAGAGTACAACGTTCTTCTGGAAGTGAAAGAAGGAGTTGAAGTTTAGCTGTAGTACAGAAGCACTAGAATCAAAGAGTTTGTTGACAAGGATCCAGAAATGACCCACTATTTTTATCATGAAGAGGGCTCAGTATGTGGATCAAAATTCCTGGTAAGATTATTTGGGGTGCAGAAATGGCTCCCAGTCCCATGAAGTGAAAATCATAAGAAGAATATAGATGATACATGTGGGTTTTTTTGGGCAATATAAAGCCCTTCCTTGGACAGGAGAGTATATTTCCTATTCCTGGAGGTTCTACAGAAAGAATAAATAAATAAGTCTTTGGAAATTTACACTTTTATCTTGAACATAGTGCTGATTTATCTTTATATTTGTTATCTTAGTATTGGCTGTGTGTTTTTGTTAAAGTATATGTACTACTAGGGAGAATTTGGTACATAAAAGAATTCCTTGAGTTATTTTAAGTGTGTTCAGAATTTAAAATGTATGATTAAGCAATTGAGTTTTTATCTGAAATATTGAAATGTGTAAAATAATTTGACTCTTTTCAAGTATTGGTTATAATTCGCATGAAGGCTTATGGAAAATTGGGTTTTTGCATTTGTAATTTTATTTTTATTTATTTATATTTTTACTGGTGCATTATAATTACACATAATAGTGGAATTTGTTGTTACATATCAATACATGAAGCACAACATAATTTTGTCAATTTCACATCCTGGTGCCTTCTCCCTCCCTGCCCCAAAACTTTTCTTTCTCTCTCATCCCTTTACTCTACTCTAGTGGTCTCCCTTCTGTTTTTATGAGATTTGTTCCTCCCTCCTTTTCTCTTTTTCTTTCCAGCATTTGTAATTTTAATAATTTGAAAATTAATTTTAAAAATCTGGTGACTAAAAGACTACAAGTAAGTCATGGTCTCTGTGTACCAAAAGGACAATTTTAAGAAAAAAACAAAACAAAACTAGTGACACTCTTCACAGATGCAGAAATGGAAGTCCTGTCCATCTAGAAAATGCTTTCTTCCTTCTCTTGGCCCTTGCTTGCCACCTTCTCTGGAAGCCACCCCACACACACTTGCATCAGGTACGTTTTCTCTTAGGTCATATTTACCTGCAGCACAATTCTCTAGAGTTTTTTTTGTAGTATATTATGCTTTGTTTTTATTTTTATCATTCATGTTACCCAGAATCTTCTTAAGGTTATATTCATGTTTCTATCCACCTCCAACCTACCAAAATTCACGTTCTGTTCTCAGCATTGCACTAGTCCTGCTTCATTGTTATGGGAGACCTTTTAAAGTGATATTGTTCTATAACTCAAGAAGCTTTACAGGCCAATTTGAGAGCTAAGCTTTCCCATGTGAAGCAGCAATGATTACCCATGTCCTACATTGCTCTTAGGAATTCTGTTCCAGTTTGGATTGGACCTCAGAAATCATCATCTTTAGGAAATCTCTAGAAGATTCCAGTGTTGCATTCAGGGTTGTCAATGGTTAGATTAAAGGGAGATGAATAGAATTGGGACAACTAATTAGAAGGCACTGAATGTTTTAAGTTAATATGCTAAATCCATGTTTAGAAGACAGATAGTGGATACAATAAAGGAAGGATTGTGGCTTGACTACAAACCCTGACCTTCCTTGCCCAACCCTCATTTACAAGCCTCCTTTGGTGACTGCAGGACCCTATAGGTAGGCCCTTGGTTTCTGGGAGTCTTGCTACAGAGAATGATGGCAGGCTTTCCCCTATGGTCTGGTCAAGGGTTTAGAGAATAGCAACAGGGAGCCTGGGGTGAGGTCCAGAAGTAGCAGATCCTGTGAAGAACTTGGCTCATAGAAATATGATGATCATTGTGCCAACTACAGCTCCATGGGATAGTACTGGGTTTTTCTGGCCTTCAGGAAACCAAGAAAGAGGTGAATAGGTGCAGATTATCATTATCTCCAAGAAGACCAGGGAACTCAGAAAGGCCTGGAAGGCTTTTTGCTTCTGTGCATGTGATTTTTAAGAGAGAGAGACCACTTTGCCCTTCATGTCATGCAAGTATACTGTAGTCTTTCTTTTCTCTACTGAACCACATTTCTAAGCAAATACAAGTTTCTTACAATATCACAAAATGGGGGAGATCAGTCATATAAAACACAAATAAGCCCAGAAAAAAAATGCTAAAGCTGACAACATGATTTTTTCAATGAAAAAATTGACTCCTAAGCAAAAGATGTGATGGTCACAGTTCAAACTCAACTTTGAAAACTAGAAATTTAAGAAGATGAAATATCTCAAAATAGAGCACAGTTATAAATAGATGTAGATAATTAGGGGGGAAAAGGCATTTTGGTGGGAATAAATCCACCATTAAGCATAAAACATTACATCATGATAGGGGAAATATCTGATAGCTTATTTTAAAAAATGTTAGGAAATATATGTCTAATTATGATTGCTAATTATTCATGAAATGGAAAGTATATAGTAGAATATGAAAATTAATAAGAGTAAGAATTGAACAATTAGTGAGAGTTAAATTAACAAAAGTAAAGAAAATTAAAAGAACTCAACTATTTGAACTACTTTAGCAATTATAAAGTAGGGCAAAAAATATATAATTAACTATATTAGCCATTGTGGTATATGCAAATGGCTGAATGTTCATTAAAGATGACTTTTTTCTGTATTATTACACACAATCTGTTATACGCTATATAATAATTACACTTAAAACAAGCAAATGCAGAAAGCTTGAATATAAATTTGAGAAGAGAACAATTTTAAAAAGGACAATGAAGCCAACAACAAATCTATAAAAAAATCTAAAAAGTTAAAGTAGGAAAGGTAATATATTACTATCACAATATCAGCTAATATCATAATAAATTGCAATAATAGTTTTGTACTTAAAGGTAAGCACTAGTGAAAACAAAGAGGGATACTGAGTAATGATAAGAACTCTCACATTCCCAAGCCATTATTGATCAAAAATAAAGCCACTCAATAAGCAATCCAATAACTATGCAAAATCTGTATCTGATAAGAACATGTTCATAACAGGTAACTTTAATATCTTTTTGGAAAATGGACAGATCTAGTAGACACAATAAATTGGCCTTAGGGAAACTGAACAATAATAAATGAATGTGCCAATCAGCTTTCTGTTGCTTTGAAAAAACATCTGAGAAAATCAATGGAAAAGGAGAAATGTTGTGTTTTGGCTCATGGCTTCAGAGATTTCAGTCCATGATTGGTTGGTTCTGTTGATTTGGGGCCTATGATTAGGCAGTACATCATGATGGAGGTGGGGGAGTAAAGCTCCTTACCTCATCACAGCTGGAAAGAAGAAAAGAAGAAGGGACTGGAGTCCCAATATCAACTTCAAGAGAACACATTCTCAGTGACCTGACTTCTTCCAGTGGTCCCATCTTCCAAAATAGTGCCACAGGCTGTTGACCAAGACTTTAGTATATGGGCCTTTGGGGGAGCATTTCAAATCCAACCCCTAACAATCAACAGACAAAATCACAGCTGCACACAGAAGTTTACATTTCACAAATTGAGGTGATACATTTTTGGTATGACTTTCACACAAAAACATGTTCATTATTTAGCCATAAAAAATAACTTCATAAATGGAGATTTTTAAGATTACTTTCTTTCGGTTAGGAGGACCCTAATAACATTTTACTACATGAATATTAAGAAACACACTCTCATAAAATCTTTGAATCAAAGGCTGAATAAAAAGGAAAATCACAAGCTCTCTAGAAAGCAATAAGGAGAAAGCACCACACCAAAATGGGATGGGGTGCATCTAAACTCAGGGAGAGACATCGCTCAGCTTCATGTATTTGGATATTAAGGAATGACTGCTAACAATTTTAAAACTAAGGAATTAGAATACAAAAAGCAAAGTAAGCCCAAAGCAACTAGGAAGAGAAAGTCAATAAGGATCAAAACCAAATTTAATGAAATAAAAAATGCAACAACAAAAATTCAGAAGGGATGATTAACCCCAAATTTGCTTGTTTCAAAAGATCAGTAAAGTTGAATTTTGTATCATCTTGATTCATGAAAAAGGAGAAATTTAAAAAAGCAAAAAGAAACACGCTTTGGCATTGCAGTGATTATATCTAGTCAGTTTAAAAAAAGAAATTATAAAAATGAAATGAAGTAGAGTATATTTCCTGGCTTAAGAAGCAGTAAACACTGACTAAGGGAAGATAATTAAAAAAGAGAAGACAGGAATTCTGCTATCAATGAATGAATCTTTCAGACTTTTCTAGCTTACAATATCTTATGATGATTCACTGACTTTTGCTGTACTTTAGTTTAAAGCATCTTAAAAACTTGAAAAATGGAGAGTTGATTTATTTGTATACAATAGTGACATTCAGTATAATTGTTCTTGGTAAGCTACATATTCAAGCCCTTGATAGCTTCAGAAACCAGTAATGAAAAGTTATTTTAATGTCACCTACAATCCACACTCCAGAAATTTCCTTTCAGTGTGTGTTTATGTTTGAAAATCTTGCTTACGTGGGAGATAAGACTAATATCAGTCCATATAAATATACAAAGCAGAAAAATAAGATGTATTTTTGCAATATAAAGGGTCTAATACATAGGATTTCTTTTATTTTGAAAATAGTGATAGCAAAATAACTTGGAACTGGATAAACACGCATTTTGTCACAGTTCAGTAAAGCAATGGTTGTTATAAATATTTGTGATTTTTGTTCTAAAATTGGCATTTATTTACCTAAATGTTCATATGAAAAATAAGATGTTCCCTTGAAAAAATAAGACTGCCTTTGTATAACTTAAAGATGGACTTTTCTTAATTGGCAGGTTTCTGATTACTGATTACTAATTTAGTCTTTGTGCTTATGGGAGGTCCTTTGAGATTTTGTTGACTTTTTATTTTCTTGAGTTGGCTTTGATAATTTTTGTGTGCTTAATTGCTGGTGTTGCAGTTTTTAAAATTTCTGTAAAGTTGACACTACTTATTTTAGTTACTTGTTCTCGTTCATTTTCTCATTTGTTCTAGCTAGACATATGACAATTTTTTAATGCTTTCAAAGAACAAACTTAAGAATTTATTAATTCTATTGTTTTTCTATTTTTTCTTTTTTCGCTAATATTTATTATTTCCTTTACCCTACTGACTTTGGGTTTAGCTTGCTCTTCTTTTTCTATCTCCTCAAGTAGTATAGTGAAATTGTTGATTGAAGGTATTTTTTATTTTCTAAATTAGGCATTTATAGCTATAAATTCTCTCCTGCATATTGCTTTCTACATATTACATAAGTTTTGTTATACTGAGTTTTCATTTTAATTGTTCAAAGTACATTCCAGGTTCTAGTGATTGATTTTTTCTTTGACCCATTGGTTACTTAAGTATATGTTGTTTAATTTCTACAAGTTTGTAAATTTTCTAGTTTCCCTTCAGTTATTGATTAGTTATTGATTCCTAGTTTCATTCCACTGTGCTTAGAGAAGATATTAGTCCTTATTTTTGTCTTTTAAAATTTCTTGACAATTGTTTGATGGCCTAACAGGTTTTATATCTTGGAAATATTTTATTTGTACTTGTTGCCAAGAATGTATACATATTCAGTTTGGTGAAGTGTTCTGTACTTGTTTTATCTAGTTGGTTTATAGTGTTTTTCATGTTGTTTACTTTCTTATTAATCTTCTTTCTAGTTAGTCTATACACTGTGGCAAGTTTTGTGTTATAGTCTTAACTATCATTATAAAATTGCTTATTTCTCCCTTCAGTTCTTCAATATTTGCTTCATGTTCTTGGTTCTCTGTTGTTTGCTGCATGCATGTATAAATAACTTCTTAATAAATCGATCCTTTCATTAATATTAAATGTCTGTCTTTGTCTCTTGTAACAATTTTTACTGAATATTAATTTTTCTGATAATAGTATGGTTATAGAATCCATTTGGTACTATTTTGAATGACTATCGTTTCTATCTTTCCCTTTTCAACTTGTTTCTATTTGGGGTCTAACGGTAATCTTCTATAAGCAGCATGTAGTCAAGTTGTGTGTTATCTATTTTGCCAATTTCTGTTTTTTAATTTGTAGTTTTAAACCATTTACACTAAAACTGATCACTGGTAATGATGAACTTTCTTGTGTTATTGTGTTTTTTAATATATCTAAACATCTTTTATTGTTAATTTTCTTAAATTCCTCCTATATTATCTTGTCTTGCATTTGATTTTTTTTCTAATATGCCATTTTGATTCTTTTTTCATTTCATTTTTGCCTAGGTTTTAGTTATTTTCTTAGTGATTACAAGGGGACATTAGTTAACATTTTAAAATTATATTAGAATTGATACAAAATTAGCTTCAATAGCATTTATTGACTCTACTGTCATCCCTTTTTATGTTGCTATTGTTATTAATTTTATCTTTATATATTATTTGCATTTGTCTCAATTCATATAGGAAACCAAAAGATTAATTACAAACCAAATATATAATATATTATACTTATTGTAATTATTATATTATACTTATATAGTTATCTTGATCAATGATCATTATTTCTTCATATGGTTTTGAGTTACCATCTAATGCCCCTTAGGTTCAGCCTGAAGAATATCCTTTAGCATTTCTTGTAGGGCAGGTTTGCTGGTGACAAGAACGCTTACTTTTTGCTTATCTTGAAATGTTTTAATTTTGCCTTCATTTTTGAAGGATAGTTTTCTTAGCTATGAAAGTCTTGGCCTTCAGCTTCAATTTCAGATCATTAAATATATCTGCCTTTTGGCTTTCATAGTTTCTGTTGGAAATTGTCATCTCATTAAGAGTCCTTTGTATATGGCAAGTTGCTTCTCTTACCATTTTCAGAGTTTTGTCTTTGCTATGGCTTGCAAAAGTTTGAACATCATGCTAAGTGAAATAAACCAGACTCAGAAAGTTAAGGGGAGAATGTCTTATCTCATATGCTATATCAAAATAATGAAGAAAGTGGGTAGTGAGTATCTCATGGAAATAGAAGAGCAGTCAGTGGAGCAGAGGGAGGAGATTGAGTGGGAAGGAAGAAAGATGGGACAAGGGAAGGACAGGGGAATGAAATTGACTAAACTTTCCTATGTACATATATGAATGCACTACAGTGAATTTCACTTTTATGTATAATGTAGCAAATGCATTAATTAAAAAAACTATAAATAAAGAGAAGAAAGTCTGGTAGAATAGAGAAAAGGGAACAGGGAGCTAGAGGAAGAGAGAGAAAGGGGAAGTACTAGGGACTGAAGTGAAGCAAATTAATTTTCATGCTTGTATAACAATGTCAAAATGAACCTAAATGTTATGTACAACTATAATGCACTAATAAAAAAATTTAAAATGTTTAATTATAATGTATTTTTGGGACCTCTTTGAGTTTTTCCCTATTTCAAGATGAATTTCTTCCATGTGTTGACTAACATCTTTGATCTAATTTGAGAAGTTTTTGGCCAAGATATCTTCAAATAAATTTGTGGCCCCTTTCTCTCTCTCTCTGTCTTCCTTTTAGGACTTCCATAATGGGTATGTTGGTATACTTAACAGTGTGCCCTATGACCCTCAGGCTGTTTCTTCATTCTTCTTTCTGCTCTGCAGACTGGGTAATGTTAATGAAGCTGTCTTTAAATTCACTGAATAATCCTCTGTCTGCTTGAATTTACTTTAACACTCTTTGATTTTTTTTCTCATTTTATTCTCAAATCCAATTTTTTAAAATTTCTATATCATTCTTTTAAAATAATTTCTGTCTCTTTATTGATATTCTTTGCTTGTTCATATGTTGCTTTCTCGATTTTCCCTTTAAATTTTTTTTGTTTGTGATTTCTTTAAATTTTTTAAGAATATTTGAGACAGGTAATTTAAAGTCTTTGTCTAGTAAGTCCAGTATTTGAGACGATTTCTATTAATTTCCTTTTTGCCTGTGAACAGGCCCACTTTCCTGTCTCTTTATATGCTTTATAATTTTGTGTTGAGAACTGGGCAATTTGAATATGGTAATGTGGTAACTCTTTGAATAAGATTATACCCCTTGTCCATGATTGCTGTTGCTGTTCAATGACAGTCAGAACATCTGTTTGTTTACTGAATTTCTCAAATTATTTTTGAAAAGCTTACATTACTTCTCATGTGTGGTCTGTGGAGTACCTGTTATCTTTGCAGCCGGTCAATGATCTGACAGTGATTTCCTTAAATACCTGGATCCAAGAAGAAAATTTAAAAAAATACATCTGTCTTTTAAAAAATCCCCTCTGTTTTATGCAGTAGGACAAGCCAATTTCGCCAGTTTAAGTTGAAGTAGCATCCATTCTCTTTGTTGGTCTTTTTATTTATTTACTCTGTTGCATTTTTAAAAATTTGTTCTTTTTAGATATACCTGGCAGAAGAGTGCATTTTGACATATTACACGTACTTGGAGTATAACATATTCTAACTAGGATCCCATTTGTGTGGTTGTATATGATATGAAGTTTCCCTGGTCATGTATTAATATATGATCATAGAAAAGATTATTCCTGATTCATTCTTGGATCTTGAATCCAGGTATTTAAAGAAATCACTGTCAGATCATTGACCGGCTGCAGAGACAACAGGTACTCCACAGACCACACATGAGAAGGAATGTAAGCTTTCCAAAAATAATTTGGAAATAAAAAATAATTTGCCCCCTTGTTCTGTGTCAGCATCTGCATATCAGACACATTGGACCTTTTGATTTGGGGGATTGGTTTATTTCACTTTGCATGACAGTCTCCAGTACCAGATATTTACCAACAAATGCCATAATTACATTCTTCTTTATGGCTGAGTAATATATTAATTGTGTGTGTGTGTGTGTGTGTGTGCACACGCAACATTTTCTTTGTCCATTCATCTGCCAAAGGACATGTAGGGTGGCTCTATAGCTTAGCTATTGTGAATTGAGCTTCTATAACATTGATGTGGCTGTGTCACTATAGTGTGATGATTTTAAGTCCTTTGGGTATAAACTGAGGAGTGGGAAAACTGAATTAAATGGTGATTCCATTCTAAGTTTTCTGAGGAATCTCCATACTGCTTTCCATAGTGGTTACACCAATATGCAGTCTCACCAGCAACATATAAGTGTATCTTTCCCCCCACATCCTCACCCATATGTATTATTACTTGTATTCTGACTGAGGGGAGATGGAATCTCAGTGTGGTTTTAATTTGCATTCCTCTAATTGCTAGAGATGTTGAATATTTTTCATAAATTTGTTAACTGATCATTTTTCTTTTTTTTGAGGTGTCTATTCAGTTCCTTAGCCTATTTATGATTGATTTATTTTTTGGGGGGTGTTTTTTGAGTTTTTTATATGTCCTGGAGATTAATATTCATTCTGAGGTGGCAAAGATTTTCTCCCATTCTGTAGGTTCTGTCTTCACATTCTTGATTATTTCTTTTGCTGTAAAGAAGCTTTTTAGTTTGATATCATCCCATTTACTGATTATTGGTTTTACTTCTTGTGCTTTAGGAGTCTTGTTGAGGAAGTTAGTTCCTAAGCCAACATGATGGAGAATTGTGCTATGATTTCTTCTAGTAGGCACAAGGACTCTGGTATAATGCCTAGGTCCTTGGTTCACTTTGAGTTGAGTTTTGTGCAGGGTGAGAGAGAGGGGTTGAATTTCAGTTTGCTACAAATGGATTTCCAGTTTTCCCAGCACCATGTGTTGAAGAGGATATCTTTTCTCCAATGTATGTTTATGGCACCTTTGTCTAGTATGAGGTAACTGTATTTATGTCGGTTTCTTTTTGTGTCTTCTATTCTGTACCATTGTTCTGTGTATCTATTTTGATCCCAATACCATGCCATTTTTGTTATTATAGTTTTGTAGTATAATTTAAGTTCTGGTGTTGTGATGCCTCCTGCTTCAATTTTTTTCCTAAAGGTTGTTTTGGCTATTCTGGTCCTCTTATTTTTCCAAATTTCATGACTGCTGTTCTATGAAGAATATCATTGGAATTTTAATAGAATTGCATTAAATCTGTATAGTGCTTCTGATAGTATGGGCATTTTTGTCTGGTCCTTTTATGTTCAAAGCAAGTGATCAAAATGCATAATTCCTATTTTGAGAGCAACAAGGTCCCTATTGCCCAATCTGTCTGCAGTTAGCCCCACTATGGGTACCATCCTCATCCTAACTCCACAGGGCTTGGGGATACACAGTGCTAGTCAAAAAAGAAGTTACCAGAATTTAGTGAAATTTATCGGCCTCTTTCTTCATTAAGTACTTCCCTAGGGGCTGAAAATATTTGTCTAGTTTCCAGAGTTTGGAAATTACTGCTTCAGATATGTTTTGCCAGTTCAGTAGTGCTTTTTTTTTTTAAATTTTGTATTTTGTTTTTATTGCTGGGTTTTTGGGAGAAGGTCAGAGTCTTGGAGCTTCCTATTTCACTGTGTTTTGTGATAAATTTTCTAGTATATTACTTTTATTCTTTTCTTTAGAGAAGAATCCACAGCAATGTTTAGACTCTTAGCCTAGGTATAAATGACTCATATACTAATTTTCCTATTTTGTTGCTATGGATTAGGGAGTAACAAGTGGAAAGCTGGAAAATATATCAGGATTTTACTCAGCAAATGTGGATAAACTAGTCCACTGTTCTCCAGAACCTCCAGAGGACTGTAGGGAAATAGGGCAATTCTTAAGACTATCGTGAGAAGGCAAGCAGTATATTCTATTTTATTTAGCCCTATTAAATGACTTAGTGAGTAAAGAAACACTGTACTATTTAAGAGCATTACATGTTATGGGAAAGAGGAAAAATTAAACAGTGATTATTGAGAGAAACAACTTCATAATCATGAGTAATATATTCAAGATAAATTTCAAATATGAACAAAATGCTATTATAAAATATTTCTTAGAACAATCCAAGCAAGTTATCTTAGAAGCTTGGGAAATGACAGGTGATAACATATTCAGTATGAAGCTTTTCTATCCTGCAGAAATACTGCTCTCTCCTATATCAGCAAGCTTCTTGACAGGAGGAGTAATAACACACAAATGAAACTGTGAGTGTCTCCACTGAAGTATACCCACTTTCTGAACTTCCACTGTCTGTAAATAACAACAACAACAACAACAACAACAGGTTAATTTTGTACTTATCAAAAATTGCCAAATTTTTAGTAGAAGAAATGTTGACATATACATTTTTACTTTGTGATACTTATAAGTTTTCATGACATAAACTGCTATTTTTTTGGTTATTAACAGGGCTTACCCAGATCAATTCTTGATCTAGGCCTACTAGAAATGGGTTTAGGGAGATCAATTCAATTTAATAGAAAATATATTTTTTCCTAAAAGAGGAAAACATTGAGAGATAATTTAATCAAATTCTCATATTTTATAATGAAACTCTAGAATACCAAACAAATAAGGATCCAGTTTTAAGTTTTGTTGAGTAAGAACATGCTAATTTTTTCATCATTCTAAATTTAATCACAAAGTAAGCCATATATTTTCATATATAAAACACTAACTTTTATAAAATTTCTAATAATTTTGAAATCATGTCTCAATTGAGTTCTTTCTTCTCAATTAATATATATAAGTTTGAATATTAAAATTTCATTGTACATCCACAATAATGTAGTAGATTATGATTTGAAAGCCATGCCAGTAATAAGAATAATAGAAAACAAAAATTGTTGGCACATGACAGGTCAGTTTTGGAGCTCTAGAAATAACAGAGTCTTGTTGTATATAAACAACTTGATAATATTGTCAGGTTTCCATTATGTTGTCAGCATTTCAGAGGAAAGAAATTTTGATGAAAGCCATATTGCATAAAAAAATAGCTTCTTTATTCATTATCTCTTTGGAAGAGCAAATATTTTTCTTAAGGAAATATTTTTTTTCCAGGTAATTATCCATCTGACAAAAGCATCTTGATTAATTCTATGACTTGAAATATTTTATGCATCTTGATAAATATTATACTGAATACAAATAGTCTTATATATTATAATAAAAACTTTATTTCTGATACTTGCAAACTGTTTTCTACTGAGTTTTGTGCTACTTGGAATGCTTCAAAATTTAAAGAAAATTTGTAGATGTGTATAGTGTATCTATAATATTATGCACACATGTATGTGTATAATTTATATTCGCTTTATATAAAATGAAGGGGAATGTTATAGTTGATTAATGAAAAATACAATTATTCTATGATGTTGACAACTTTCTAAACATCTCACTGGGCAACATGGTGGATCTTGTTCAACCACTATGTGGCATGAACATCTGCTTACATGCCATATTGATTTTGATAATGGTAACCATAAAGGGAAAAATCATTTAAATAGGATACTATGCATCTCAGTTTGGATGCTAATTTTCTAGCTATTGCAAAATGTATTTTATTTTCTTTTTTAGGCATGCCAGGCAATAAGCAGATCCAGCATTAACAGATTTGTAGAGCTTGTCAAAGTTCATTGCATTTCTCAGAAATTCTACTTTTGCTTTTTTGTTCTTGACTGATTTTTATGATTCCCAGAGCTACTTTCGGTGCTTTCAAATTTTGTTTTGGTTCCGTCATCCTTGAAACCTTTTCTTCTCCTTTTCTCTCATTGATTTACAGTTTCTTTCTTTGTTTTAATTTTTCTTTTCAGTTGGAGATGAATACAATACCATTATTTTTTAAAAATGTTTATGTGTTGCTGAGGATTGAACCCAGTGCCTCACACATGCAAGGCGAGCACTTAAACACTGAGCTACAACTCCAGCCCTGATTTGCAGTTTCTTAAGGAATTCCTATGGCTTTCCCTTTTCAGCATGTCCATATCCAAGATGGTAGCCATGGGCCAGCCACAGCAACCTCAGCAGTAACTCTGCTCTGGAATGTGCACAGCTGCAGGAATCTGGCTGCTAAAAGGAAGGGATTTTGCAGTTGCTCCATTATGTGATCCAGTGAACACACAAAATATTTCAGTCAGGAATTAATACTGCTTTAAGGAAAACTTAGAAAACAGGTGAGACAAGATGATCCAATCTAATTAAAACCATTGGAGTTTTCTTCCTTTTTTAAAAAAATAATTTACTTCCTAACATATCATGATATGACTTTCTCCAGCTCGAATGTGACATAAGGGTGTATTTTCAATTTATATGCACTGTGAGGTGCCAAAAGCTCACTAAGGGAGTCTGTAGAATATTTTTTTCCTCAGAGTTTCCTGGGCTCAATATGGAGAAATTTTTCTGGAGGAGAACTGGAGATCCTAATTGAACTATAGGGTCTCTTCTATGACTTTTATCAAAAGTCAAGTGGGTTTCACTGAAAGTCAAATCACAATCGGAACTCAGGACTAGTTTCCATGAATGGATGTAAAGTAAAATCTGCTCTGTCTTTGCTCCTCTTTCTCTTTTTGTTTCAGCTGTCTTTTCTTTGTTTACTGTTTTTGTTCCTTCTTCTATTTCCTTTTGCTTCCGTTTCTCATCTTAACAATTTAGAGAATATAGCCTGTTTGTTTTTTTATCTTTTCCCCATTTTTGGACCCTCTGACCCTTTTCTCCAAAAATTTGTGTTACATTTATGTACTCATTGCTTTTGGAAACTGACTACAGTTTTTGACATAATGTGTTGAATGTTACTGAAGGAATATGCCAAAGATGTGGTTAAAAAGGAAAATAATTCTCTATGAAAGAATCTGGTAGTGCTCATGGACCATAAAATGATAATATTTGTGAAGTCCTTTCAAAAAGGCACCTCAAGGTCAGAGTTAGGATCTGGAACTAAGAAAGAGTAGGTGAAGGAGGAATTGACACCATTCCACCTCATCTGTCCTCCAGGCAGGAGGCATGCTACTGTGACAGCCTAGAAGGGCTTCACAAAGAGTAAGGGAGGGGCTGGGGTGTGTGACTTCACAGCAGGGCATGCAAGGTAGAGAGCTCCTGGGATTGCCCAGAGTTGAGGACATGATAGCTTTGAATTGATGCCACTGTGAAGTAAGGGTCTTGAGCAAGAGCTAGTCTTAATAAATAAGCTATTTGATTTGGTTTGTGTCTTATCTGCGTGGAGCAAGCAGCTTATTTTGATTCCTCTCAGTGTTGTTTGTCAGAGGCCGGAAAGTGTTTTGAATTCATTGTTCAGCCTGCTGGACTTGCCATGCATGCCTCTCACTTTGCTCTATCACTGTTGTTTACCAACATGCATTTCTTTTCCACTAGACTGAAAAATTTATGACTCATTAGTTTTTAGCATGATAGATAAATTTCCTGGTAGCAGTTTTAAGTCAAAATTTGAAGTGAAATGGATCATATAATAACAAAACAAAAATCAACTTGACCTCCCCCAGCCCATAATGCAATCTCCTCCAGCCCACCCCCATTCCTCTGCTTTTTAACCCCCCCATCTCCTCCTCCACCCTGCCTGCACCCCACAGTTCACAGTGTCACACAGATGACCTGCAGCACTTGGGCTTTCTTCTGGCAGCTGGATGGACTGGCAGGATTTAATAGTAAAAATAAAATTTTTGCTATGGATGTGAATGAACCACAAGTGATCGTTTTTTGCAAGGATGCATTTTATCTGAGGCTGCTGCTTTTATTGTTGCAGGCCAGCTGTGGAAGAGTCAGCTGACTTCTGCTGATCTTAAAGGCTAATGCAGGTGTATTTGTGTTAGCCTTTCTGAAATCTGCATGCCTTTGCACAAACTCAGGTTTTTGTAAACTGTGCTAACTCTTATCATTTATTCAAAAACAACTATGGAAAGACTCAGTCAGTTCATTAATGACATTGATCAAATATTTATTTTTCAGGGCACTGTATCTAGTCCTTGAAAATTAACTACAAAGACAATTTATGGTTCCTAAATTCCAGACATTCCAGATTTTATATTCTAAGGCAAAGAAAATATATACAGTTATGCAACACATAGAGGCATTTTGGTTAGTGAGAGATCTAATATATGATGGCGGCCTCAGACAATTATAATGGAATGAAAAAATTTCTATCACCTAGTATTTTTGTACCTTTTCTATGTTTAGATATGTTTAAGCATATAAATATTTGTCATTGTGTTACAATACATACAGTATTCAGTACAGAAATATGCTGTACAGGTTTGTAACCTAGAAGCAATAGGCTCTAACATATAGCCTACTGTATAAAATTTGAATAGATAGACTATACCTTTTAGGTTTGTGTAAATATACTCCATGATATTTGCATAAATATGAAACTGCCCAATATTTCATTTCTTATAACATATCCTGGTCCTTAAGCAATGTATATCTATAAGCAAAATAGGTTAGTAGCTTAGAGTTAGGTACTGAGATTTATTTTTCAAAAGTAAATGTGACTTATTTTTTTCTTGGCAAACTGGGACCTGTCCTGAGTAGCATAACCACAGTGCTGAGTGGGTCTAGAAACTTATGATATGAAGAGCAGGTGAGAAAATTAGGGATGTTAGCCTGGGGAAGAGAAGACATAATGGGGAAAAGATAGCTGTCTTTAAACATTTGAAAAGCTGTCAGATGGGAAAAGGATTAGACTGATTCTGAGAAACTCCAGAGGGCATGAATAGGGGTGGAAGTTTTAAGGAAGCAGGTTTAAGTTGAAAGAAATTTCTAACAATTTGAGCTATAGCTAAAACAAATGATGTGTTCTAAAACACCGTAGGGTGTGTTTAAGGAATTTCTGCACCAATTAATCCATAGGCGTTTGGATTAGTTGTCCTCCAAGGGAACTTTTAACTCCAACGTTCTATGGTTCTTGGATATAAAAACTCCACTTTACATGAAGAGTTAGTTTGGTTTGGCTCCATCCATCACAAAAGCACACTTACAGATATCCCAAGTTGCAAACTTGAACATAGTTTACAAGGACCTTAGAGGCTGACCTCTGCCAGCATTTTTGTCTTCATCCAATACAGGTTGTGCATCCTCAATCCCCCAATACAAGATCTGAAATGCTATAAAAATACCCAATTTTTTGAGCACTAATATGACAAAGACAAGTAGAAAGTTCCATATTGTGAAATACTTCATGCACAAAATTACTAAAAATATCATAAAAATTATCTTCAGGATATGTGTAAAATCTATACATACAGTATCAATAACTTTCATGTTTTGTTGTGGGTTCTGCTGTAGTTTGTTCCCCAAAGGTTTGTCTGCAGAAAGCCTGGTCTCAGTGTGGCTGTGTTGAGATGGTGGAGTATTTAAGAAGTGGGGCCTGGTGGAGGGTGGTTAGGTCCTTGGGGGTACTGTGCTCAGAAGAGATTAATGTGGCTCTTGAGGGACCCCAGTTAGTTCCCTTGAGAGAGCGAGTTGTTCTAAAAGAACAAGTCTGACCCATGAATCTCTGTGTCCTTGTCTTGCTTTGTGATCTCTCCCTCTCTCACCCGTGCTCCTGCCATTGTGCTAGCGAAGTGCAATGCAGCCAACACGGTTCTCACCAGAGCTGCAAAGATGGGCCATCCAGTCTTGGACTTTTAGCTTCAAAAACCATGAGCTACATAAATCTCTTTATTTTAAGAAGAATTCAACCTCAGATATTTTGATATAGCAACAGAAAATGTACTAATATACTCATTACACTCAAGATGCAAATATCCCAGAATCGTAAAAACTCTGAAATGCAAAACACTTCTAGGCTCAATCATTTGGGGATAAGGAATAATAATCAGCTTGCAATATTCTTCCTCACTCTCCACTTGCATACTTTCTGGTGGGTCTAGTCGTCGTCTTCTCCTTCTCCTTCTCCTTCTCCTTCTTCTTTTTTTTTGGTCTCAGGGCTAGCACACTGGCTAGTCCCTCTGCCTAAAAGTTCTTCCTTCCACTTTTCCCTCAGCTAACTCTCTCTCTTAATGTAGCTGACTCTCTTTCTGCAGGAAGTCATTCCTGACCTTAGCTTTCCCCGTGAAGGGGCTGTGTGGCATTGAATGCTTCCCGTTGCATACTTTTCTCTCATTTTTTTCTTTATCTGTCTTTCGTACAGGACTTGAAGTTCTATGAGGGTGGGAAGATGTCATGGTTCTTGACTGTACAATCAGTGACTTAGCACACTTCTGAGCACAAGGTTTCTTGATTAGAAATATTTGCTAGATAAAGTTACTCTGGTACATTTTTAAAGGTATGTATAGATACTGGATTTACATTAACATTTTTCAGAACTTATGTGGCGTGTGTGATGTCCAGAATGTTTCTCCAAGGGTAAAATGAGCTAGAAAGATTCAGGAATTGGAAATCTTTTGAAAAATATTTTAAAGATTTTTGCATCTTTACCATGTTGAGAGATTTCTTCTCCATGGCAATGTCTTTAGAGCTCTTGGAACAGTTCTCCACACATAGCACCACAATTCTCTGTCTAACAGAAATAAAATCATTAGAGTTTTGCACAGAGTGAGCCTTGGAGGAAAGGAAATGCTAATAGCAAGGCCCAATGAAGAGATGGTAAAGAGGAAAGGCAACAGTGGCTTTGCACACAGTAATGCTTGGTTTACTTCTTCTCAGCTGAAGTGAGAATTTAAGATTAATGCCCCTTAATCCCCACCCCAAACTCTGCTGACCCCATCAGCTAAACACACAGGAAAAAACGTTTGGCTGGAGCCTCCAGGAGGGAAATTTATAGTATTTTATTGCAACCCAGTGATACTTGCCCTTTTTGTGGTCTGAAAAGCTGTTCTTTACTATCCTGCTGGTTTTGCCTAAGAAAAGTTAGCTTTCTGTTTCAAAGAGATTTTATCAATCTCTTGGCAGGTGTTCACACCAGTTGGCATGAAAGATCACTGGTCACTTTTCATGGTGGTGCTTGGATCCATGTTTATCATTCATGATTCATTAGAAGCGGTTTTCCCTGAGCTTCTTTGGTAGTTGTCACAGTGCAGGGGATTGAAATCAGGGTCAAGAGAGCTAGGCAAGCTCTCTCTACCACTGAGCTACATGCTCAGTCCCTGGTAGTTTTAAGACCATATTGAAATGAAGAGGGTTTTTGTTTGTTTGTTTGTTTGTTTGTTTGTTTTGTGTGTATGTGTGTGCGTTTGTGGGACCATAAGAAATAATTTGCTTCCTGCTGTCTACCCATCCTCTTTTTGTTTTTACTCTAAGACAATAACCTTGATTTTGGCTAACCAACTATCCTCATAAAATTATGAGCCCTTTATTAGGCAATTAAATGGACTAAAGACATGGCCCAGATTCACATACAATATTATTAAGGTTAACAGATGCTGCTAGAAGTTATTCTTGCCCAGGGAAGATAGTTATTGTTGGGAGTCTCCCCCCAACAATCCCACTCTAAAGACTACCTTCCCCATCCCCCTAGAAGAGCCATCCAGTGGTGAGCCCTACTGACTCACATGATCCTTACCCACCAATCAGAAAGCACCCTGTGCCAACTGTCAAACCCTTAAATCGTTAAACTGTCATAACTGTCAAACTGCCCCCTCCCCCTGCTCTATAAATATGCAGAGTTGTTCCTCAATAAACCGGCATTTTCTCTAATGACGAGTTTTATTAGTTCTTTCACTTATGAACCTGTTCACATCAAATGCTACCATCCTTGGAATCAGCATGGAATTATTGCTCTAGTAGTGAAAAAGAAGAGTAAAGCATATGAGCAACTGTGGTGTGTATAGTCCAGGGCGTATGGGTGATCCAGTAGTCATAGGGAATGGAATGTAAGTTGTTCTTTTCCAGAACTGAAGGTGTGTTTCTGATGAGTCATCTTTATTCTCCTCTGGCCGTGTTCAAGTTGACAAATATTTCCAGGAAAAAAATGTAGAGGAATCCTAACTTGAGTAAGGATCTGACATCAAGAATATAAGGGGGGTTAAAAGTACAAACTTATGGGGTCTGTGGAGCTCATTGCACTCTCTGGGGACAAAAGAGTCGGATTTGTGCTGTTACTCCCATTAGTAAGACACTCAGGTCAATAGAACCAACAGATGTGCATGTGTGTGTTTGTATGAGCACGTGCATGTATGAGGGTCTAAGTCATGAAATAGAACAATAATTTGTGTTTTATTTTAAAGCAGCAGGTAAAACATTGAAGGGGAGCTACCAGAGGAAGTATTGTTGAGAAAGTGCCCTTTGGTTGGTAGTTGATAACAATTCTATTCTACAGAGCAAGTCAGATTGACTATTGGAATCTAAGGACTTAGATCAGCAACCCCTTGGATCTGATAACGTAAAAAAATGCAACAACATTCTATAAGAGGGGTAGATAGATAAAAATTGACCAGTAAGAAGATTATCAAAATAATTGTCCTTGCAAGAAAAAGATAAACCTGGCTTCCATCCGTGGAATCAATGCCTTTGCTGGTAAACTCTTCCCTGGTGGGACCTCAGCTACTAGGAGACACTGTGGCTGCCCTGATCGCAGGGTGGCCCTTTCCACATGTGTGCCTTCATGCATTTCTCCTAAAGGCCACAGTGGCAGGGATCCCTGTCCCTTGCTGCCTGTGACTATGAAATTCTAATCTCTGGGACTGTTAGAGTCACATGTGATAAGTCTTAAATTTGAAAAGGAAAAAACAAACCATTCACAATCAACCAATCTGCAGCAAACAGAGCTGCGATAGAACATGTGCGATACCACTGGCCTCTGTCTTTCTTTCTTTCATTAAAAAAAGGCTTCATCCTCCACAACTACAACTTCCTTGGAAGCCTTGCATGTCTGTAGCTCTGCTGCATTGCTAATCCTCGCAAAGGAACAGGAAGGTCAATTGAGACTGATCATAGTCATGCAGGGAAACTTGGCACCAAATTGAGAAAAAAATCCTTCAATCCTGTGACCAGCTGAGTCTATTACCATGTAGGATCTGTCCACATGGAGCCTTTCTATGACCCTCAAGGACAGCTGCATAGCCCTGGAAGAATGCCTTGTGCTGGTGGAAGAGCCTTTTAAATCTCATTCTACAGCTTAAGATCTGTTTCATTTTTTAAAAAAAGAAAATCTTTGCTATTGGTCTTCCATTACTGAATGAAAATAAGAACATATGCGAGGAAACTATAATGTAGAATAAGAAGTCTGTCTGTTTGGGGGCAAGTTACATTTTCAAACCCTGTAAGATTTCTCCCAGAGGGTGACTCCCACCTCAAGATCCCCCTCCTGATTTTGATGACTTCAAGCACATCAGAAGGAAGAACATTTGGGACATCCAAGAAGGGATGTGTGAGAATGGGGGAATTTTCCACGAAAGCACAGCTTTCTATAACTCACCCGTGAGGCCTGAACATTTGGGAATCAGCAACATACATGTTTGAAACAGTGAGAACAAGACCAAAAGAGCTGTTGAGAAAAGGCTGACAAGTCCATGTATTTTACAGAATGAAGCAAAAGTCCTCTGTGGTAATCCTACCTGAGGCAAAAAATAGAAAAGCAGATTTAGGCTTCTTTATTGTATTAAGCCAAATGTACCCTCTGTCTTCCAAGAAAGAAATTTAAAAAATTTCATCAGGAAATTGGAGTACTGATGTTACTTATGATCCAGAATATGTGGGTACTTTTTGATTTATTTTCTCAATATTTAAATGTAAATAATTTCATGTATGGTCTATCTACCTCAATAGGCACCATACTGATTAAGAAGGTAAAATCACAATTCTTTCTCCCTTCTTAGAGGGTGTTGATGATCCCTGTCACAGGGAGCATCCAGGGTCTCTCCTCCTGGGGTGGTCCTGCCCCCTACTACCCCCAGAGGGCCTCTGGGATCAGGGAGGTGACCTGGCCAATCAGTCAAGGCCAAGAACAGAGTAGGAATGAGCCTGTTTCCTTCTCATCCTTCCTATTGGTAGTTCCCTACTGTTAACAATAGAGACATTATTAGAGTTATCTCTTGTGCCTCCCATCTCCACATTGTCTCTGTTTCAGGCTCTACCTCTGTTAAATTTCCTCAGTGTCCTTTTTCTCCAAGTTTAGACCCTGGCTCTTGTTGCTTTCCCCTCGATCCTGTGCTTGGTTGTGATGTTTCTAGTGCTGAGTCACAAGCCTCCTCTGACTTAGATTGTCTGATAGAGATCCAAAGCCTCAGGTACACCACGCCAACTTGGAAGACCTACAGTGCCTCAAAGTCAGTGTATCCAGCATCAAACTCATTCCCATATTTGTCTATCCATAACCTGCCCTGTGGCAGATCCAACCATGAACATCCTCAAGGGTAAAGCAGTTCGAGCACTGCTTTAGAAGCATGGGCTTTAAGAAGGGAAATTTTAAACTTTTTAAGCTATTATAAACTTTGGCAAGTTACAGAAGTTTTCAAAACTTTAATTTATTCATCACCAAGAGGGAAAATAACATTGCTATCTTGAAGTGCCATTGCAAGAATTAGAGGTGATAATATTTGAAAAGTATATAAAACTACATGGTATATAATTGAGATCAATAAATATTGGTTATGAAAGTGATGTGTTAAATTATATGAAAATGACTATTCCTTAGTGAATCAGGGATGATTTCCTAGAAGATGAAAAGCAGTCACCAAGCTGGGATGAGGGAAGTGCACTCCATTCCCCCATTTGTGGAGGCATGAGGAGTTAGCATGAACAGCATGGAGCATAATGCCAAGAGTTTGTGGGGATGGACAGTGGGGATGTGGGGATGGAGAGGTAGAATGTGTACAGGCATCACATCATGATGTACCCTGTGTTAAGCTAGAGTTTCAATTTTATCCTGGAAGCTATGGGGAGCCACTAAAGGAATTTAGGCAGGGGAATGACATGATCAGATTTGTGTTTTAGAAATAACACATTGGCAACTGTGTGGAGTAGGGATTGGAGTCCTGCCAGGCTGGAGCAGTTAGGAGGCAGCTGCAGTAATACAGGCAAGAAGTGATGGGGGCCTGGATTAAGGTAATGGCTTTGGGGATAGAGAGCATGGCATGGGTATGAGTGGATATTAAGAAGGTAGAATCTGTAGGACTTGGTAACTTGATTTGAAGGCTAAATGAGAGAAAAAAAAAGAATCTGGGATGTTTGCCAAATTTCTGCTGTGGGCAAGTGCACCGATAGATGTAGCATCATGCAGTGAGATATAAAAGACTGAAAGAAAAACATCTTGATGATATATACCCAGTTTGGGACTGAATGAATTTATTTTGAATGTATTTAAAGAGACATGTCTAATGAGGTCTGGGCTTTTCTTCCAGATATGAGGAACCAAATGATGTAGTGTTGTGTCAGGAGAGTCAAAGGCAAAGATCTGGAGGACATGGAAATTTAAGGGAAGGAAAAAGATGAAACAATGATATCACGGTACCAGATTGACAGATCATGGTACTCCAAATCAGGAATGCTCAATTGATGTCACAGAAGGAGAAGGACAGGGGCTTCCCATAGTCAAAATTCACAAAGAACAAGTTAGAGGAGAAGAGAAAACCGACCACTGGGTAGGGGAGCATGGAGGACGTTAGTGTCATTGGTGAGAGCAATGTTGCTGTAATGGTGGGAAGAATGGTGGATCGTGGCACATTGGAAGGAACATGGAAAATAAGAGTGAATATTCAATACACTATGCTGCTTTAAGATTCTTCACTATGAAAAAGGGAGAAGAGAAGAGAATGGAGTTTGGAAAGGGATTTCAATTTGAAGCAAGTGAATCACAAATTTTTATTAATTTGTTTTTGAAATATAAATTTGGGGGGACACTGTGTGTGTGCTTGATTGTGTGTGCGCGCACGCGTGCGTGTCTACTGAGAGTGGACTTCAGGAGAAGCAGGAGGATGGAAGACAGATTAAGGGAGAATAAGTGAAAGAACACCATCTTTGAGATAGAAGAAGAAGGATTTCAGAGCACAAGTGGTGGCAGGTGCCCCTGGGAGAAGGGTCACCTCCTTCATTTAGTCAATAAAATGAGAAAAGATCAGTGAAAGCATCAGTATATATATATATATATATATATATATATTCTTTTTTAATTGGTTGTTCACAACATTACAAAGCTCTTGACATATCATATTTCATACATTAGATTCAAGTGGGTTATGAACTCCCATTTTTATCAGTATATTTTAATGGAAGGAGGAAAGATTTTTGCTTGATATAGTATATTTGTTTCTGTTGAATAGGGGACAAATTTACTTGTTGAAAATATGAAGTATGTAGGCTTGAGGATAGACAGTATTTTTTTTTTATAATTGTTGGTCGTTCAAAACATTACATCTAATTTGATATATTTCACAGTTTGATTCAAAAGGGCAATCGGTTAGCGCGCGGTACTTATTAGACAGTATTTTATATAGCTCTTTAGAGGAATGGAAGAGGAAATCGTTAACGTTTACCAAGTGCTTACTGTGCTTCAACCAGTGTTTTAATTACTTTAAATATATTCACTATTTTAATCCTCATAATAACTCTGTAATCCACATAAAACAACCTCCCTTAGTTTACAGATGAGGAAACTAAGGCACAGGATGAAGTATTTTGCTAGAGGCAGGTTTGAACCCAACATTTTGTATCTATAACCCGTTCTTTTATGAATTAGTGTATCTATGAAGCACCAAAATTTCACCAACTTCTTCAACAAATGTCAGTCAAATATTTTGCATGTGTCAAGCACTGATTTGAGTTTGCAAATCAGTGGTGATTCTTGTGTTCATATATTTTTTAAACAAAAACCTACTGGTAAGAAATGGAATAATTACACCAAAAAGTTTGCAGTAGATGATAAGCAGTATAGAGAAAAGAGAAAACACAGAGCAGGTTCGGGGGCTGAGGAAGGCACAAATATAAGTAGTGCTAGGATTCACCTGAATGGTAAGGTATGAGCAAAGACTTGAAGGAGGGATGAGATATCACAAGAAATAGAGCCCTGTGGATATCTGACAGAAGAGCTGTGGGGTCTAAGGCAGGACCGTGCTCTACAAATTGAAGGAACAAGGAGGGTCATATGGCAGGTGGTGAAGGGGAGACATAGGAGGTGAGGTCACAGAAGATCCTGGGGAAAGTGCAAGGCACTTTGACTTTAGGAGAAATGGGGAGCACTGAAGAGTTTTGAGCAAAGAAGTGACAGGAACATTCTTTTCATTTTTTCTTTTTTAAAAAAATTATTTATTTTTAGTTTTTTTTATCATACATAGATGGGATATAATTTCTCATTTTTCTGAGTATACATATTGTAGAATCACATTGGTCATACAGTCACATACATACATACAGTAATAATGTCTGTTTCATTCTGCTCTCTTTCTTATCCCCACATCCCCTGCCTTCCCCTCCTTTCACCAGAAGAATCCATTTTGATATAAATATGCAAGCATGGACTATATCTTATTCTAGTTAGAGTCTCATTCTTATGAACGTACATGGTGGTGGGATTCACTGTGTTGTTTTCATGTCTGTACACGGGAAAGTTATGTCAGATTCGTTCCACTGTCTTTCCTTTGCATATCCTCCCTTCCCTCCCTTCCCCATTGTCTAATCTATTGCACTTCTGTTCTTCCCCTTACCCCCGTCCCCTACTATGGATTAACTTTCACTTATCAGATAAAATCTTTGTTTTGGGGGGACTGGCTTACATTACTTAGCAAAGGTAGTCTTCAGATCCATCCATTTACCAGCAAATGTCATAAAGTCATTCTTCTTTATGGCTGAACAATTCCCCATTGTGTATATAAACCACATTTTCTTTATCCATTCATCTATTGAAGGACATTTAGGTTGGTTCCATAGCTACTGTGAATTGAGCAGCTATAAACATTGACATGGCTGTGTACATATTGAAAAGACAACTCTGTTGATGTATTGTGAACAAATAGACCAAAGAGAGAGCAACAGAAAAAGCAAGGAGACGAGATAGGAGACCATGGGCATGATCAAAGTGAGGAGGCCAGGGCTGGGTCCAAAATGGTGAGATTAGTAGTATTAGAGAAGTGGTTGGATTCTGAATAAGCTTCTAAGGTATAGCCAAGAGAATTTCCTGATGCATTGCAGGCAAAGTGCAGAAAAAGAGAAGACAAGGGTAACTTTTTATGTGTGTGACCGCTCTACCTTGTGAGGATACAAAAAGGAAACTGCCATTTACGAATCGGGAAGTGGGACCTCACCCGACACCAACAAATCTTTAGGCTCTTGATCTTGGACATTCCAGCCTCCAGAATTGGTTGAAATAAATTTCTGTTAAGTCACCTTGTCTCTGGTATTTTGTTATAACAACAGGAGAGGACTAAAACCATCAGTTTTTATTAGGAATGGGGTGAGTATAATGGAGTAGGAAGAAATGAAGGATTACAAAGAGGTGTGAGAACACGTTTTAGGATTATGGATATGTTCGTTATCTTGATCATGGTAATGGTTTCATGAAGGTATGCTCTATTAATCAGTTTTGTACTACTATCACAAAACATTTAAGGTAACCAATTGTTTATTTAGAAAAAACATTTAGCTCATGGTCTTTGAGGTTCAAGGGCATGGCACTGGCTTTGGCTCAGTTCTGGTGAGGGTGGTCGATGGTGGAACGTCCTGTCAGGAGCATCAGTTGGAGTGAGCACCCACATCTCAAACAAGAGCTGGAGGTGGGGAGGGGTGGAGAGAACAGGACAGCACAATCCCTTTCAAGGGAATGTTGCCAGTTACCTAAGGACTTCCTACTAGACCCCTTGCAGTTATCAATAAAGCTGAAAAGTAAGGGGTCATTGCTTCCACTTCCCTTCCATAAACTCTCAGTTACCTTCTAGACTTGGCCATTGCCTGGAGCTCTTCCTATTCTGAAATTTCAAATGTAATACCTTGGTTTTCTCACATAACTTGTCATTTCAATTTACTCACCTTCCTTTGGTCAAGACTCCTAAGCTTCGCCACTTTCAGACCCAAGAACTAGGCTTTTTGTAATTTTCTAGTTTTGTAATTTTATTTCTTCCTGATCCCACTCATGGATCTTCACTGTCTCTACAGCCACGTGGGAGGACACAGATACTCCATGGAGATGCCAGTCCTATACTCCTATATGTCTCAAAGTAATGTCTGTAGACATTATTGCCTTCTTTAAGTTTTAATTTTCTTTCCTATGAATATTAGACTCCTTAGTCTGTTACTTTGAGCAATTGTATGACTTCCCAATGTCTTGTGCATTATTTTACTTCAAAATATCTTATCCCTAGTCTTTTCTTTGGATTGACTTTGTAAGTGTCCTATTTTTGATCTATCAATCTCTCCAATATTCTTAACAATGTTTTTGGAAGATACAAGGATTTAATTTGGATGAAAACCAAATTATAGATTTGTTTTAAACTTTGTGACTTTTTTGGTCTTATTGATGATATATTTGCCTAACCCAATAACACTAAGATTTTTCTTCTTTGTTTTCCTCTGGAAGTTTTATAAGTTTTAACTTTCCTTTCAGGCCTTGGATTCATTTGTACACCTTGTGTGGTAAGTGTTAAGGTGTTTTTAAATATTTTAATTTTATTTTTTATTTTTTGCACTTTTAAGCACAGTTTGTTGAAAACATAATTATCTCTTAAGTGAACTGCCTTAAGAACCTTTGTTGAAAATTAATTGATTATATTTTTTGGAGAAAAATTGATAATTTGTCTTCCTTGGGACCTATCTGTCATGATTATTATGTCCTATAATAAGCTTCAAAGTACTTAGGAAAGTATCCAACTTTGTTGCTATTTCTTAAAAGTAGTTTTGACTATCTTAGGTCACTCACATTTTCATTTAGAGTCAGCTTGCCTATTTCTGCAAAATCCCTCTGGGATTTTGATTGAAGTATTTGAACCAGGGATCAACTTAGGGGAAATTATCTCTTTAGAATTGTTTCTTAGGAATCTTGAAAAATGTATTTCTCTATTTAGTTGATGCTTTGTTTTGTTTTGCAAAACATGTTATATTATGTTGCATGTTGGCTTCAGACTCCTCTGAGTTTTTCCCCTGCCTCAGTCTCCTAAGAGCTGGGATACAGGCATGGGCTTTTCTCATCAATGCCTTGTAGATTTTAATAAGCAGGTCGTCAACATATTTTGTTCAATTTATCACTGAGAAATTAATATTTTTTCTTTCGAGTTATGTCTTTATTAATGAACTTTATTTTTAGATCAGTTTTGGATTTTGAGCAGAGAGTTCAGAGAATTCCCAAATATCCTCCATATATAGTATTCTATTACTAACATCTTATATTAGTATATGTAATTATTAATGGAAGGCCACCATTTATTTAGATTTCTTTATATTTTACCTGGTTTGTCTCTTCTGTTCCAGTATCCCATCCAGAATACCACATTACCGTTGGCTATCATAGCTCTGTAAGTTCTGCTTGGTTGACGTTCCTCAGAATTTCCTTGTTTTGTGGATCTTAATAGTTTTGAGAAGTAATCATAAGATACATTATGGGATGCCCCTCTGTTGGAATTTGCATGATATTTTTCTCATATTTAGTATAGGGAATAAAGACCACAGAAACAGACACAATTTTCACCACATCATATCAAGAGCACATACTATTAACATGACTTGTGGATGTTGACGTTGACATTGATATTGGTTAAAGTAGTATTGTCAGGTTTCCCACTGGAAATTGGTTTTTATATCCCCTTTTCATACTCTACTCTCCGGAAAGAAGTCACTATACATAGCCCATCCTTAAAAGTGGCAAGTTGTGCTGGTTCCATTCCAAGTTTTCCATACTGCTTTCCAGATTGGTTGCACCCATTTGCAATCCCACCAGCAATGTATGAATGTACCTTTTCCCCGACATCCTCCCCAACACTTATTGTTGCTTGTATTCCTAATAGCTACCATTATGACTAGAGTGAGATGAAATATTAGAGTAGTTTTAATTTGCATTTCTCTAATTGTTAGAGATGTTGTACGTTTTTTCATAAATTTGTTGATTAATTGTAAATCATCTGAAAAGTATCTGTTCAGTTCCTTGATCTATTTATTGATTAGATTATTTGTTATTTTGGTGTTAAGTTTTTTGAGTTCTTTATATATCCTAGAGATTAGTGCTCTATTTGATGTGCATGTGGTAAAAATTTGCTCCCATTCTGTAGGCTCTTTCTTCGCTTCACTGATTGTTTCTTTTGCTGAGAAGAAGCTTTTTAGTTTGAATCCATCACATTTATTCTTGATGTATTTCTTGTGTTATAGGGGTCTTGTTAAGGAAGTTGGGACCTAATATGACATGATGAAGATTTAGGCTTTTTTCTTCTATTAGGTGCAGGGTCTCTGGACTGATTCCTAGGTCCTTGATCCACTTTGAGTTGAGTTTTGTGCATGGTGAGAGATAGGGGCTTGATTTCATTTTGCTACATATGAATTTCCAGTTTTCCAAGCACCATTTATTGAAGAGGCTATTTTTTCCCACTATATGTTTTTGGTGCCTTTGTCTAATATGAGATAACTGTATTTATGTGGGTTTGTCTCTGTGCCTCTATTCTATACCATTAGTCTACAAGTCTATTTTAGTGCCCAATACCATGTCGTTTTTGTTACTATTGCTCTGTAGTATAGTTTAAGGTCTGGTATAGTGATGCCACCTGCTTCACTCTTCTTGCTAAGGATTGCTTTGGCTATTCTGTGTCTCTTATTTTTCCAGATGAATTTCATGATTGCTTTTGATTTTGATTGGAATTGCATTAAATCTGTATAGTGATTTTGGTATTATGGTCATTTTGATAATATTAATTCTGCCTATTCAAGAACAAGGGAGACCTTTCCATTTTCTAAGGTCTTCTTTAATTTCTTTCTTAGCATTCTGTAATTTTTGTTGTAGAGGTCTTTCACCTCTTCATTAAGTTGATTCTCAAATTTTTTTTTGTTTGTTTGTTAAGGAAGTTGGGACCTAATATGATATGATGAAGATTTGGGCCTTTTTCTTCTATTAGGTGCAGGGTAAATGGGATAGTTTTCCTTGTTTTCCTTTCAGAGGATTTGTCATTGACATACAGACATGCCTTTGATTTATTGGTGTTGATTTTATATCCTGCTACTTTGCTGAATTCATTTACTAATTCTAGAAGTTTTCTGGTGGAATTTTTTGGATCCTGTAAGTATAAAATCATGTTGACAGCAAATAGTGATAGTCTGAGTTATTCTTTTCCTATCCATATCCACTTAATTTCTTTCATCTAATTGCTCTGGCTAGACTCTCAAGAACTATGTTTAATAGAAGTGGTGAAAGAGGGCATCTCCGTCTTGTTCCAATTTTTAGAAGGAATGCTTTCAATTTTTCTCCATTTAGAATGATGTTGGCCTTGGGCTTAGCATAGATAGGTTTTACAATGTTAAGATATGGTTTTTCTACTGTTTTGAACATGAAGGGGTGCTGTATTTTATCAACCACCATTTGACCCAGCTATCCCACTCCTCAGTCTATACCCAAAGGACTTAAAAACAGCTTACATCAGTGACACAGCCACATCAATGTTTGTAGCAGCAAGATCACAATAGCTAAATTGTGGATCCAACCTAGATGCCCTTCAATGCATGAATAAGTAAAGAAACTGTGGTATATATACACAATGGAATATTAGTCAGCATTAAAAGATAATAAAATCATGGCATTTGCAGGTAAATGGAGTTGGGGAATATCATGCTAAATGAAGTAAGCCAATCCCCCAAAACCAATGAATGTTTTCTCTGATATGTGGATGCTGACCCATAATGTGGGTTGTTGGAAGAGCATGGGAAGAATGGAGGAACTTGAGATAGGGCAAAGGGAGGAGTGGGGAGGGAGAATGGGGGTAAGAAAGATGGTGGAATGATATAGATATCATTACCCTAAGTACATGCATGAAGACATGAATGGTGTGACTCTACTTTGTGTGCAACCAGACACATGAAAAAAAGATGTTCTATATGTGTGCGGTAAATTGAAATGCATTATGTTGTTATGTATAACAAATTATAATAAATAAATAAATTTTGAAAAATAGCAAAAAAATAAAAGTGGCAAGTTAGGTTTCCCTTGTTTTAGGGTAAAGTATATAATTTATTTGGAATTGTTCTGCAAGGGAGATTTGTTTATTTTTCATCTAAGACTTTATTCCTCAATCATATCAATATGCATTTAAGGATTTATTTTAGTTTTTACACTATGTAAAAATACTAATTAGTTAATTTTGCTGGTGAAAATGTTACAACTTTCAGATCTTCTTTGATTCATTTTATCAATATAACTGTTATTGTGTCTTTAATTTCAAAATCGAATGTTGATATCTGGTATAAGTGAAAGTCACTTAATTTTGAATATTAACATTACATCCTAAGAACTTGCTATAATCTAGAAGTTACGTGTGGGGTTTTGCTTTTGTTCTTACTTTGTCAAATCTTCAGCATTTTCTACATAGAAAAAAGGAAAGTCTTATTTCTTCCTTCCTAATCTATATACCTTCTATTTCCTTTTTTGTCTTATTGCTCTAGCTAGGGCTTCCAATATAATGTTGAGTAGGAGTGGTGGGAGGGGGAATCCTTAACTTGTTTCTGATCTTAGAGACAAAACATCTAGTTTCTAAGATTAAGTAAGATATCATCCTGTAGGATTTTGCAGGTACTCTTCACCAAATTGAGGAAGTTCCCCTCCATTTTCAGTTTGCCTGGAGATTTTATTCTAATGACCAATAGATTTTATCAATTTTTTTCCTGCATCTACTTTTTAAAAGAACTATTATGTGATATTGAGAATGTTTGAACATTCTATTATTTTATCTATTATTATTATTTTGTTTATTCTACTTAGTTGTACATGACAGCAGAATGCATTTCAATTCATTGTACACAAATGGAGTGAAACATTTCAATTCTCTGGCTGTACATGATGTAGAGACACAAATTTGTGCAATCATACATGTACCTAGGGTAATGTTGTCCATCTCATGCCACCATCTTTCCTACCCCATAACCCCTCCCTACACTCCTCTTTGCCCTACCCAAAGATCTTCCATTTTTCCCATGCCTCTCCTCCCCATTGCAGATCAGAGAAAACATTCGACCTTTGGACTTTTGGGATTGGCTTACTTTGCTGCTCTGTCCATTTACCTTCAAATGCCATAAATTAATTCTCATTTAATGTTGAGTGATATTCCATTGTGTATATATATATATATACCACAGTTTCTTTAACTATTCATGCATTGATGGGCATCTAGGTTGGTTCCCCAGTTTAGCTATTGTGAATTCCACTGCTATAAACATTGGTGTGCCTATGTCACTATAGCATGCTGATTTTAAGATCTTTGGGCATAGACCAAAGAGTGGAATAGCTGGGTCAAATGGTGGATCCATTCCAAGTTTTCTGAGGAATCGCCATAATGCTTTCCAGAATGGTTGCACCAATTTGCAATTCCACCAGCAATGTATGAGTGTACCTTTTTTCCCACATCCTCGCCAACATTAATTATTGCTTGTATTCTTGATAAATGCCATTCTGACTGGGCTAAGATAAAATCTTAGAGTAATTTTGATTTGCATTTCTCTAATTACTAAAGATGTTGAACACTTTTTCATATATTTATTGCTTGTATATCTTGTTCTGAGAAGTGTCTGTTCAGTTCCTTATCCCATTTATTAATTGGGTTGTTTGGTATTAATTTTTTTGAGTTCTTTATATATCCTAGAGATTAGTCCTCTGTCTGATATGCATGTGGTAATAATTTGCTCCCATACTGTAGGCTTTCTCTTCACCTTAATGATTCTTTCTTTTGCTGAAACAAAGCTTTTTAGCTTGAATCCATCACATTTATTGATTCCTGATTTTATTTCTTCTGCTTTAGGAGTCTTGTTGAGGAGGGGCCTAATCCGACATAATGAAGATTTTGGCCTACTTTTTCAAAGAGATATCAAGAAAAGAAAACTTCAGACCAATATCCCTGATGAAAATAGACACAAAAATTCTCAATAAAATCCTGGCCAACATAAAAAACATATTTAAAAGATGGTGCACCATGATCAAGTTGGGTTTATCTTAGGGATGCAAGGTTGATTCAACATACAGAAACCAATAAATGTAATATATCACATCAATAGACTTAAGGACAAGAATCATATGATTATCTCAATAGGTGATGAAAAAGCATTCAATAAAATACAGCCTCTCTTCATGTTCAAAACACTAGAAAAACTAGTAATAGTAGGATCATACATCAACATTGTAAAAGCTATCTATGCCAAGTCGAAAGCCAACATCATTCTAACTGGAGGGAAATCGGAAGCATGCCCTCTAAAAACTGGAACAAGACAGGGATGCCCTTTTTTACCACTTCTATACAACATAGTCCTTGAAATTCTAGCCAGAGCAATCAGACATACAAAAGAAATTAAAGGGATACGTATAGGAAAAGAAGAACTCAAACTATCACTATTTGCTAACGACATGATTCTATATTTAGAAGATCCAAAAAATTCTATCAGAAAACTTCTAGAACTAATAAGTGAATTTAGTAAAGTATCACTATATAAAATCAATACCCACAAATCAAATGCATTTCTATACATAAGTATTGAATCTACTGAAAGGGAAATTAGGAAAAATACCTCATTCAAAAAAAAAAAAACACTTGGGAATCAATCTAACAAAAGAGGTAAAAGACCTCTACAATGAAAACTACAGAACACTAAAGAAAGAAATTGAAGAAGACCTTAGAAGATGGAAAGATCTCCTGTGCTCTTTGATAGGCAGAATTAATATTGTCAAAATGGTCACACTACCAAAACTGCTATACAGATTTAATGCAATTCCTATTAAAATCCCAATGACATTTTTCATAGAACTAGAAAAAGCAATCATGAAATTCATTTGGATAAGCAAGAGACCCAGAATAGCCAAAGCAATCCTTAGCAAGAAAAGTGAAGCAGGATGCATCACAATACCAGACCTTAAACTATATTACAGAGCAATAGTAACCCAAACAGCATGGTATTGGCACCAAAATAAACATGTAGACCAATGGTACAGAATAGAAGATATAGAGACCACCCACACAAATACAGTTACCTCATACTAGACAAAGGCGCCTAAAACATACATTAGAGAAAGGATAGCTTCTTCAACAAATGGTGCTGAGAATACTGGAAATCCATATGTAGCAAGATGAGATTAAACCTCTATCTCTCACCATGCACAAAACTCAACTCAAAGTGGATCAAGGACCTAGGAATAAGACTAGAGTTTCTGCATCTATTGATATAATTTTTCTTTTTTAGTCTCTTAACATGAGGTATTATGTTAATTTATTTTTGAATGCTGGCGCAGCCTTGCATACCTAGAACAAGTTGGTTTAATTTATTTTTATGTTACTGAAAATGAATGTCATCACATATTTCCTCTTATGTCCTACCTGAATCACTAGCAAGTTCATTATTTCCTACTTTAGAGGCTCACACAAAACATTTCTTCTTTATTACAATACTTATCCTTATATATTGTTTTGATATGCTTTAAATTCTATAACTACCACTGTGAGTATCTGAGAAATGAGTAGTTTGTTTTTAAAAATTCTTTCTTTGTAAATGTAGCCCCCCAAATGTTACTATTTCATGATAATTATCCTCTTATTTTTTCCACCTCTAGTGCTTAGTATTCTGCTTGACTCATGTGCAAACTTATAATAAAAGATTGTTGAAAACAAAACAAACAAAAAATAATCAAATCCCAGATATACAGCATATTCCAAAGTCCAACAGCAGAATGCTGAAATATTTTATAACATAAATCTCGTGCTGATGATGACACATAGAAAGGAATCCTCATTTATTTTCAGTGACATTTTAAATTAATAAGCTGGTTGTCTTTATCAGTAATGCAGCTACAGATTCCTGACCTTTGGATCTCTCCAGACTAGGAAGGGCAGAGAAGGCAGTATTGGGGTTTTATCACTTGTCTGGCCCAAGGGAGATAGAGATTAGATGTGTGTACTACTCTATAAACATGCTAATTTGCACAAGATTTTCAGGTTGCTTCCACCACCTTGAGGTCAGCTTTGAGGTCATCTTTGAGGTCAGCTTCTCTTGTCCAATTTCTGACCTGTTCTCTATTTTCTTAGATGGAAAGGTCTAAATAAGGGGATATATGGTTGTGTAATTTTTGGAGGCTGGAGAATCCTAAAATAAGCAGCACCATTGCAAGCCTACAAAAATGAGTCAGGGAGGGGAAAATGAACAAAACTAATCTCTTTAAAAAGTTTCTATAAAATTATGATAAAAAGAAGTGACAATGTTAGGCCTCCTTTAGTTTCATTTTTTGTGAGTCAAAAGTATAGGAGACCTTCTGATCCTTTCTACTCTCAAATGAAGATGCCTATAATAAAACATTTATCTCAACCAAGGGTGATGGCCATGTTTCCAAAACATCCTTTACTGTCTGAGTGTGCAACCCATTCAGATCTTGCTGTTATCATTGGGAAGGTTTATAGCCCTGAAAAAGTCATGTAAAAAACTGTGCTGTATAGGGTAACTAGAGCCACAATGATTTCTGATGTTTCAAAATAACTAGAAGAGTCCTAAAGTTCTCAACACATAGAAATAATAAATGCTTGAAGAGATGAAACTGGTAATTACTCCAATTGGATCATTTGCACATTGTATACAAGTATCAAATTATCATACTGTGCTCCATAAATATGCACAGATACCATGTCAAGCAACTTTAAAACTAAATTTAAAGGTTCATATTTGGGCAGTTTATGTGTTTAAATTTACCTCAATAAAATGAATGATTCATTAAAAAAAACGAGCTTCATAAAATCAAGCACATGCACTCCCGGGCTGTTGTCAATATTTATCAGTTTCTTGGTGATAACTTTCTCTCCAGTGTAGCAGAACAAATTTGAAAACTGGTTTGCTAATTGCAGTGAATTGCTGAACAGGGCTATTTTTGTCTTAAGAAACCACTACCCTTGCTGGATGAGCCAGGCTGTTTCTTCCTGAAAAACTACTGTTATCTTTTTATCCTGGTTCTCTTCTGCCCTCTTTGGGTAAACTACATTCTAACCATATTTATTGGTATTCTCACTTGAACATTTAAGATTTACCAAAGTTTTAAATTATGGATGAACTCAATACATAATTACTGATAATGCAAGTATATGGGAATATTGCTGCAGGTATTTTTACTTTTCATTATCTCAACCCCCATGAGATGAAGGATAAGAAATTGAAGATTAATGAGATGATTTTTAAGGCCACACATTTATTTGTAAAGGTAAAACCTAGACTTCCGATCTCCTAAACTAGGATCATTCCAATAGACTACAGGGTATTGGACAGTTAATATGTGCCAGCCATTGTGCAAAAGACTTTGTATATACTAATTCATAATTGTGAAATAATATTATGGCACTTTTACATATGAAGGGAGTGAGGCTTGGAGAGAGAAAGCCAGTTACTCTAGGTGATATGGTAATTAATGAACTGTAGAACTGGTTTATATCTAGGCATAAATGAGCTCAGCCTTTGAGCCATGTTGTAATGCCTATGTAGCTTGGTCAGAGCTGGTTTTCCATTACCAAGGTCACTGCAGTTGGTTACAAAGGCAATGCCTGCACAAAGGCACCTGGCTTTTGATATTAGCAAAGCTATGATCAGCCCAAGCTTTGCTGGATGGATTCTTGGACTGTGGCAAGAGGCAGTCATCAGGGAGAAAAAAACTGAAATTAAATTATAACTTGAATTGAGGACTCTCTCTTACCTGACTTGTTGCAGGGTTCCTTTTCTGCTTCACTCAAAGATACCATTTGTGTCAAATATGAGCCTATCTGGATCACTCACACAGAGGTCCATAACCCTTAATGTCTTATCCAACACACCTGTGAAATGGGCCTGGGTTACAACCAGGTCTCAAGAGTCCAGGAATTCCAAGGTTAGTTTATAACTTTTTTCATGGGGCAAAATGTATTTTCACTGGAAATAGTGTTGCCTCTTTATTTTAGGCAGGTAGAACTCAATACCTTGTCTTGAGATTATGTGCTTTTATGAAGAAACTTTAGAGCTCATTGAAAATGTTATCAGCTACCAACTTGCTACTGATAAAAAAAAAAGACAACTATCCTATTAACTAAGCAGTTAAAGTATCAGGCTACAAACTGAACTTTTCTATTCCTGATATTTGATGTTTCTGTTGAAACTCAATTCAGTGCTTAAGATGATCCTTGGAAAGTCCATAAAACTTCAAAGATCTATAAAAAGTCAGCTTAACTACCTCAAATATGCCAGCACCCCAGCATTTGTACTTCAGCTTTCCCATGTGTTTACCGAGAAAGAAAACTCAAACCATCCACGGCAGAGAGATCGGAAGCAGAGTGGCTATGTGAACTGGGGAGTTCTGAGCTTCTAATCCCGTCTGTGGAATCAGTGGGTGACTGGATTATCCTGAAGTTAGCCTTGGGTTTGTTTTCAGTCAAAGCCATGAGCCCTGAGGACTACTTTGGATAGAGAATAACTGAAACAAGTGTTATTTGCATGGAGAGGATAATGATGAGCCCAACTGGTTTGAAGTCAAGAAAAGCCAGACAATGAAGGGATGAGAATGGGGCCAATGATAGCACAGAGAAAGCGGAAGGGAGAAGGTGGAGAAGGGTAGATTGGTACCATCAACACACAACCTAACGTGTGTATGAATCCCATCAATTCACTCAATCGGTCTGTGTTAATAATTATAATAATAATTTTTAAAAAGTAAGAATCAGGGAACTCAGTAGCTGACTTGGCTATCCTGTATTTGCATCATGCCATTCAATTTCACACCTACGGCAGGAATGGAAAATGCTACCCATGCAGGAATGTCAGCTGCTGTGCAAACTGTTACTGGGAATTTATTGATGTGGGTGTGTTGAAGGTTTTACCTGTTGCTTCGGCATGTTTGATGAAGGTATGCAGGGTAGAACTCCTGTCTCGCTTCCAGATGAAGATCAATCGAACTTTAAACATTTTTTTTTCTTTTCCCCTTTACAGGTTCTCTGGAGCTGTAGAACACTTTCAGAGACTTTCATTCTGGCTCAATAGTTCCAGGTCCCTTGGCCTGACTTAGAAAAATACATCAGTTTGTGTCCGACTCACAAAATGGAGACCCAAAAGGAAAAATAAATTCCTTGTGAGGTCATCCCTCCAGTCTGAACACTATCTGGTAGACTCCTTGAGCCACTAAAATGGCAAAGATCTTGGCTGTCTGTCCCGCCGTGTTGGAGAATATGCAGTAGACAAGGAAAGTAGCCAGGAGTAGTGGTGCCTGAGAACACGGAGCCTGAGCAAGAAAACAGAAGACCCAGTGACGCAGCCTATTGGTTACATTTGCTAATATATGGGCAGAGAAGAGCAATTGCCCTGTGTGTGCATGGGGGTGGGGATGGGGGTGGGGTGGGGTGTGTGTAGGAGAGATGAAAACCTTCCAGAGAAAAATAAAACATGGACTCATTTCTTTACAGATGTTGAATTACAGACGAGTTTCAGGGGAAAAAAAAATTGCAAGAAATGTGGCTATTTGCTTTTTTGTGTTTGGAAAAGTCCAATAAAAAGTTAAAGGAGTTGAATAAGTAAAGGCAGAGCTGCCATGTTTGTAAGCTATATTTGGGAGAGAGATTTGGGTGTGAGTGTGGATCTGTGACATCGAGCCTGGTTCCCTAGTGCTCACACTTCCTCAGTCTGCATTTGCAGCCAGCTGTCTGATGACTGACCTTTATAGAAATAAGTCCAAGCTGGGGGAATTTCAGTAGTTTCCTCCCAAGCTTGGCTGGGGGCATCCTTCTTTTGACAGTGCTGTTTTTTTCAAGCAAAATGTCTATCTGAAAGAAAGTAAGAGGTCTAGCAACTCCTGAGTTCCAGTCTGTGCTTCTGAGATTTGTTTTCCAATAAGCTTCTTTTCAGGCATTTGAGAATATTAAAAACATATCATAACGATTATTTGATTTGTTTTTTTCATTTTTTCCCCCTAAAAGCAATGTGGTACATTTGTACTTCTCTCTGGATAAAATCACAGGAAATTATTTTATATTGCTTGACAGATTGCATTGCTAACCCTTATCATATGTAGTATGTGTGTCAGAAATGCATTGAATACATGCACACTTATTGGTCTCACTGTAACCTCTTCAAATATGCTCAAAGCTGATGTAAGCATCAAAATTTCTCTGTTCTCCGAAGAGCAATAGATATTGAGTTACTGGTTGTTAGTTCAATGGATACAGTTTAAACACATACTTTAAATAAAAGTACACATAAAACAGAACCCATTTTGGGTCACCTTTGATCTATAAGAGGTATCAAAAGGAAAAAAAAAGGAATGCATTTTACTGGAAACAAACCTATTCTCTATCAAGTTGGTTGGCAATTCACTTATTTTTATGAAAGATAAACATTTTACACATCCCTTGGGATGAACAGCATTTCCATAAAGGTATTTCAATTCAAGTGTTTTTTCTTAAAACTCTGGCTTGCTACAACCCTTCATGCCTGCACAATTTTCCTCTATCCTATTTAGGTGAAGGCCTAATAGAGGCTAAGATTTGTGGGAGAACATTGATAATTCATGAACTAAGATTCCGTGGAGCCAGGCACGGTGGCGCCAACCTGTAATCTCAGCGGCTTGGGAGGCTGAGGCAGGAGGACAGTGAGTTCAAAGCCAGCCTTAGCAGCTTAGCAAGACCCTAAGCGACTTAGGGAGACATGGTCTCAAAAATAAAATTAGAGGGCTGGGGATGTGGCTCAAGCGGTAGCGCGCTCGCCTGGCATGTGTGCGGCCCGGGTTTGGTCCTCAGCACCACATACCAACAAAGATGTTGTGTCCGCCGAGAACTAAAAAATAAATATTAAAAATTCTCTCTCTCTCTCTCTCTCTCCCCTCTCTCACTCTCTCTTAAGAAAAATTAGAAAATAATAATTAAAAAAAAAGATTCTGTGGACACTGCCTTTTAGGATGAAATCTTTGTTGGTCTGAGTTAATTTTAAATAACACAGGAATATAATATGGAAGGGTTGGCTGGGCCTAGCTTTCTAATTTTTCTTTGCTGAGAATATCCATAGAAATTGATATCTTTAAGATGGAGAAAAGAATAATTCCTAATATTACATAGTCTTCTGAATACTTTCCTGGGAGTACAAACATTTCTCTTCCCATACTTCATGGTGAGAGTTAAACTGATTCAGTCATCATTCCAAAAAATTATGTGATCTATAAATATTTTAAAATTATACGAATCTAAGATTTTACATATCTATAGCTAAAATTATATGTCTAATGCTAAAACCATTTATTCATATTCATACATACATAAATCTGAAAGAAATGGTCTATTATTAAGAAAAATATTTTGATTGTCATTTTGGGAGAAAAGTCAGGCTCCCTGACAGTTTATTAAAAAGAGAGTCATGCAGAGAGGGAATTGAAGGTGAGTTGAAATAAGCAAGCACATTTTTAAGAACACATAATTTTATTATACAAATATCTAAGTAGTTTCTTTTGTCCTGATGTAAAGTTTGTGGTCCATTAAAGCTTCAGTAACTATGGCTTTTTACTCAATGGAAATCAAATAAAAAGGGGCTCAGCTCATGGAGACTTAGAGCCCAAAGTGCGGAGAAAAAACATTTCTTGTCCAAACTGCCAGATAAGCATCAGTTTGTGGATCATGATTATGTTTAGTCACTTTAATGTATATAGACAGGTTTCCATATGCAGGAGAAAAAGAAACTACCTTCCATGAAAATGAATTTTTCTGAGAGAGTTCTTAAATTCATGAATGTAATCACATTGACCTTTCGCTGGGGTACTTAGAATGCGGTTATGCATCTGTGTTAAATTAGATTTGAGAATTTTTTGCTACTATAACAGGTTTTAAAATATAGGATGCTAGCATTTTTTATTTCAAGCTGATTTTAGACATTAGTTCAGGGTTTTTATTGCCACCAATATTTCACTCAATTGTTTTTTTAATCCCTTCTGTGCAGTTAGATGTAATTGTTTTCATTAAATGTGATAGAAATAATGTTTTAAATAGCTTTATGAAATTGGTCATAAAGCGAGTCCTTGTTTGTGGAAAATATGTCATATAAATATATATGGAGAAAAAAAAATTTAATTTGCAACACACTGAGTCCATGGAGAAGTCTGTGTAAATGTAATGCTGCAACATTTAGTTACAGCTTCTTTCCAATAAATTATGTTAGATTTATAGATTTCTGTGGTAGGATGGGAAGGTTGCTGTGTAGATATTAAATCATATTTCTGTTCAGAAGGCTTCTTAATTAATTAGATTTTAGAAATATGCCAGATTGATGGAATTTCTAATCTATGTTACTGGAGAAGTATTTAAAAAATAGATTCAAAATCAATTACATAAATTGAAGTACTGAATTGAATTGATCAATTGGATGACAGTACAAGTAAATACAAACAAAGCACAATACTTGAGTTACTAAATAATTGAATTTATAAAGGGCTCCTGGTGACTGTTCAGACATTTTGTTCTAGTGTGCAATCATATTTTGAGCAGCACTCAGTGGGCAGTGGATACTATTTATTGAACTGATGATCCATTGTTCACATTGCCTGTGTTCCTTTGCAGTGGTTCTCTGTGTATTAGAACTTCTGAGGGGAAGACTCATTACTAAGGATACTGACTTCGTTGGTCTGAGGCAAGATTTTCTTAGTACATTTTTTCTAAAACTCCCCAGGAGAATCTAACAGGCCACCATGGCCTTAACCTGAGTGGTCTCAGTGGGAGTGAAGGACGGGGCTCTAAACTAAGCACTGAAAGACATGAAATTCAGAAGATCCTGTAAGGGTATTATCATCCTAAGAACAAAGGAGAAAAACGTCACTGGAGAGGACCAGACATAGTATTTTATAATGAAATATCACTCAGAGGAGGAAATGGAGACCTGGAAATGGAGACCCATATTGAGCTTATAAGAAACAGTAGGTATTTTCTCCCCCACCCAACAGATGTAACTGCCAAAGAATGCCGTGGACAAGAACTTTGATGATGCTTATTTAATGTCTAAAGTTTAGATAAGAACATTACCGAGGTGTACACTAAATTTGGCAAACCAAAATCTATCTAAGATTATAAACTTTGTCATAGGTAGTATTTTTTTCTGTTATGCTTTCCTGCACTGAAGTCATAAAATATCTGATTCGAGATAGTCTAATATTATCACTACTAAACTAGGGAGGTGGTAGAGGTTTGTTTGCTCTCCATTTGGGCCAACATTAGGAATCATCATAAAGTGGCTGTCACTTAGTGAGGATTTGGTTAGATCTGGGCACTGTGCCAAGTGCCACCATACTGGCTTAAACAAAAAAAGGACATTTATGAGCTTCCATAACACTCATGTCCCCTAAGCTTATCACTTTGACCAGGGAAAGAGTGAGTTGATGGGCTTACACTTGGGGAGTTGAAGCGACAGGCAGAGCTAAGCATGGGGAAGTAGATCTTCAGGTGGATATCAAGGGCAATTGTCAGAAGAAGGAGTCTCATGGAGGATCAGAGAGTCACTTGACCAAGTGAGAACCTCTCCAGTGTGGCCAGCTGCCCTTGGGAGGAAGCATGGATGATGGAAATGCAAAGTCAAGGCGACTCTGTGGGTCCAGGGATGCCTCTCATCATAATGGTGAGATCACAGAGCCTGGGAGGAGGGGAAAGCCAGCAGCCTCTTTGCTAGAGTCTGGTTCTTTGAAGGCCCCTCAGAAGCCCATGTGTTAAAGGCTTAATTTTGTGCTTTGTGCTTTTTGGAAGTGGTGGAACTCTTTTTGCAACTTGTCACATTTGAGCAGCTGAGCTCTATGGATGCTCTCATGATGTGACTGCTTCACCACAGGCCCCAGAGCAACAGGGCCAATCCATCATGGACTGGAACCTCCAAATTGTGAGCCCAAATAAACCATTTTCTTGGCATCAGTTGATGATCTCAGGTATTCATTATGATAATGGAAAGCTGACTAACAGACTCTCTCCCGGATCCCATTCCTCATCTCTCCAATCACAAACCCATATTTTCAAAGGGAATTCTATGAGGCACACAGATGTAAAGACTTGATTATCAGTAAACAAATTTATTATTAAGAGTTACTTCTCTTACAACAGAATTAAATAATTGGTTCAATTATGGTCCCCTTTGCTACCACCTCTAAGAGGCATAACTGGCAGTAGGTTACTATTTGAAATATCTTCAACCTTTCAACAAATACTCTAGCATTATTCAGTCAAGAAGAAGGAAGAAGGGCATTTGTGTGTGTGTGTGTGACAATCTTATAATATATTCTGGAAATGCTTGCTTTGTGCAGACAGAGCCTGTAAATATAGGCTTAAGGATTGGTTCTGTGCTCCCTGGTATGTTTCTTACTTTGAAACAATTGGGTGTCTTCTGTTCCTCCTTCCAGCTGGTTTTCAGATGTCAAACTTTCCCTTATCCTAGTCTGTGTATCATATGTTTCATCTTTCCATTGCCTCTGGAATAGTTGCATGTGTTAAACTGCTCACCAGAGTTTTTTCTACTTTTTGGACTTTTTTTAAAAAATAAACTCATGTTAGCTATAAATTCAAATTTCAATCATAGACCGATTTATAATCCACAGTTCCTCACCTTGTGTGCTATTGCTCTATTTCCTTATCAATTAAAAGACTGAAAATTCTGCTCATTCTTGTTCTGACTTACTTTCTTGTTTCCACCTTGTCTGCAAATTTATGCACTTGTTTGTGATTATAGTTACTTTCTATGCCATTGTCTTTGTTTATCTAATTATTTAGCATTGATTATTTGTTTAATGACAATCAGATGTTTATACAGATTAAAAACATGAGTGTGGTTGGGAGAAGACTAAGGATGCCAGGGTATTGCTTCCCAGTACCATGGAACTTAGTCTTATCAGAGAAGAAAATTTTGAAATAGGAGAAAGAAATGTCTGGGCCTCTTCGGAAGAGATCCATGAAGCCTAAAGGATCCAGGCTCCTTGATGTACTTGTATTTGATGAAAAGAATCAAGTACAAGAGAAAACAAGAACTAGCCAGGCTTTGAACTTCAGTGAAACACACACATACACACACACACACACACACACACACACACCCACACACACCCACCCACCAAAGATGGAAAGACTGAGAGAATCTAGTAAAAGAGCTACTAGGCCTTCTCCCAAGGAAAGTAGGATCTATCCAGTAAATAGCACCTCTTGATAATAATCCTTGTATCTTCATCTTTTCAACCTTTTTAAAAACTTCATCTTAGAGTAAGGGAAGGCATATGAGAAAAAGGGCATGTGAGGAGATGACTTCAACCTCCTACCCACAGGTAACCACTTTCAGTACAGAGCCATGGAGAGGAGAGAATAAATAGAGACCTGATCACATTGTTGTATCTTGTACATTTATTTGTGGTGCTGGAGAGTAAACCCAGGGCCTTGTGCATGCAAGGCAAGCACTCTATCAACTGAGCTATATCCCCAGCCCACCCCCTCCTTTAATATATATATATATATATATATATATATACTTCTTTGCCGATCTGATGAAGAAGCCCAAGGCTTCTTTCGCAGAAATGTATTTTTAAATTCATAAAATAAATGAAAGAAAATTAAATTGGAAGTCAATTCTATGGAAATGCAGACTTGAACCGGTCAATCTTTTGGCAGAGGGGGTTTCCAGGGGCCCCGTTTAAGAGTCAATGTCAGATAGTACAGGACTTCAATCAGCGTCTCTGCAGGAAATAGGGGACACAGTCAAGTCAGGATCATTAGAGGATTTCATAAGCAGTTATTTACAACGTGTGGGCAGAGTGTAGGACAGCCTTGCAGAGGAGTGATGTACATGTTTCCAGAAATAAAGGGAGGAAGGCAGGGCATTACCTGCCAGGGGGAGAGAGAGGAGACACAGCCCAGGGACTGGACCAGCCACAAGTGACCTAAGGAGAGAAGGAGCCAGAAGCATACGTGTCCTGACCTCGCTGCCTCCTCCCTCCGAGATGCCATTTGTGAAGCAGAGACATGGCATTTAAAAAACATTAACCAATTGAGATTCCAATTGTCATATCCAAGAGTCAGAGAGAGCCTCCACCTGTTGACGACCAGGCTGTCCAATGCACTGATTTTGTGTTCTGTTGTCCAGGGGCACCATCAAAAAGTAGCTTAAGAAGTAGTAAATTACCGTGCACAGACGATGTTGGCAAAGATGTCTCTTTCCTGCTACCTAACCTTATTTTCATATTTAAGAAATACTTTAAACTATTCATGCAATTAGCACAATTGATTCCCCCCTCCCGTCTTTATTAAAATAATAATTCTGTGATTGATTTAAAGGAAAAACACTCGTGATGAATTCCCCAGGTCCCCTTATTTTTTTGCAGTTTCCCTCTCAGCATGCTATCAGTCTGTGCTAAAGGAGAAACACTTTACAAGTTTAATCTTGAGAAATGGTTAAACTCACCAAATTCTTTGGGTGCAGTTTTGTAGTCTTTGAAAATAAAGGTGGAGTTCTAGGAAACTATTTGAAAGTCATTTGTATTTGTCATTCTACAAATTATCCGAAACTAAAAAAAAAAAAAAAAAAAAAAAAAGAAAGAAAGAAAGAAAAAAGAAAGAGTACAATGATTATCTACCCATGGAGATCTGTTGAGAATGTGTACTCAATGTTCTTTTACAGTTTTCCCTTTTAAAATAATAGAGGATTAATGAAAATCTGAGCCTGCACGTCATTGGCCCAGAAAGAAGAGGCATGTGGCCAGCCACCTTGGTACAAAGGTAAAGAAGCTACAGAAAGGGAAATCTTTGTCTCTGGGAGCTCAGCCAGCACCACTGTTAAAAGATTTGCATACGGGGGTAGCAGGAGTTCCCAGAACTCATTCCTGTGTGGGGTGTTCGCCTCTTCAGTTTCTACTGCAGGCTGATTCTGACTCTGTTTGGGTATGTCTCCATGTGTCATAACGTTTTAAAATACACAAAGTTCAAGAAATGTTGCTTCCTTAAAAGCAAGCTTGGTGATTCCATATGAAATACTGAGCTCTTTTCCATGGGGATTTTTTGTTGTTGTTGTTGTTGTCATCATTGGTTTTGTTGGATTTTGAACTGCAAAGTAGTTCTGAACTTGATCTCTCCAAGCCAAGGGTGGATTGAAGATTCTCTGTAAAAACTGGCTTTCCTAAATACCCAAATTCCAACAAAGGTATCCTCTTTGTTTATTCTCCTTTTCCTGGAGATCTTAATGTGGTAGGTGACTTGATGACTAGAGAAGGTGTTTACAGATGGGGATATTTGCAAATTGTTCTTTTTTGCTCCAGCTGTGATTCTCTGCAGAAAAATTTTCATGTTTTTAATGAATTCTCAGAGGCCGAAGGGAGATGAAAAGAGAGGAACAGCTGAATGTTTCTGCTAGTGTTTTGACCAGAACAGCCCTAAAACATTGTTTATTAACATGGGGGAGAACGGTTTGTGTAAGGTTAACGTTGGAATCACTTAGCCTGGTCACTCCTTCTTGTAGAGCATCTGCATGAATTAGGAAAAGCTGCCAGGTTTCCATCTGTTAGCAATACAACCCCGGCCACAAACACAACTGTCGTGACAACCACACCGAGTTAGTCTTTCAAATAAAACTTGTTAAAAGCTACTGCCTCCAGCCTCCACCCACTGCAGTTAACTGTATTAAATCACCCCCTAACTAGTATTTATTTTCTTAGGCGTTCCTGACTTGTGCAGCTGTGGGCATGCCAGCCTTTGATTTAAAATAACCCCACCAGGATGAGCATTTACAGTCCCTGAAGGTCAGGATGTGTTCAAAATGATGTCTGAGAACTACAGCCCACCTGAACTTTCTCAGGCTGCAGGGCCTGCACCTGGGGCCCCCTGAGTGTCCCCTGTGTGCCCTGGCCTTTGAGTCTGGGAACTGATGGATCAGCAGATTTCTTCCAGATGATGGCGAACCATGAACACAACTTTGGAGAAGGGCTTTATTTAAAGGGGTGGAAAACTCACCTTTGAGCCAGTATTCCTCCCCAGCTCCCCAGTTAGCACGTTTTGATAAACTTGGGTGGCAAAGAAAGTTTGGGTTCATTTCAACTCACCTGTGAGTGGACAAAAGAATCGAAGCTATAACTAAGTCCAGTGGCACTGGCTTTTCTGTGGCATGCTTTTTATTTTTATTTATTTATTTATTTATTGTAATTTATATGTTTAGAATCTTAAGAGACCAAATGGACCAGTGACCCCTGGTATCACACTTTTATCCAAAAGCAACTTAATGTCCTCAGTATACTCTCTTACTTTTAGATCTGTCTCTAGTAGAGAGATAGCTTTCTATGTATGGGTCAGGGTAGGCCTTAAAAATGGCACTCAGTTAACAACAAATGGTGAGGAGAGGAAATTGAAATGGTGTTGAAACACATTGTATATTTAAGTACTCTTTGTACATTTTGGAACTGAAAAGGAGGAGACCTCTTTCAGATTGTTGGGAGAACACTCTGAGCCCATTGCTTATACCTGAACAAAGTGGTTAGAAACAAATCTGTAGGAAAATATTTAGGCTCAAAACAAAAGGCAACTCCTGGCTTTTTAATACCAAATTCTTTCTGCACACTGAAGTAATATAGAAATTGAGGAAGCCTATAGTGCCTGCTATACACTGGTCATTCAGCAGTGCTTGTTGAGTGGATGGGGGAATAAATAAATGAGAAATGATGGAGATGTTGATGCTAGCAATAAATTACAAATTTTAAAAGAGAGTGAGATCATGACTTGCCTACAAATATATATAATTAGCATGAGTCAAAAATTTTAAGTATGATTGACAAAAAAAAATCCATAAGATATAATTACAGCCAGTTCACAAATAAGCAGTTCATTTATAGTCTGATAAGGAAAGCTGAAATGAATTTAAAAATGACTATAAACTGGCAAAACTGGTCCTTATCTACAAGGTGATGTGAATTGCCTTCCATGAAACATGTCATTCATTTCTAGGTTCAAGAATAATTTGCATAGCTACCAATTTTCTAGAATTTAACTTGTATCTCTGCAAAGTTGGAAAGTAGCCTAGTCAAAGAAAAATGTGCATGCCCTATACAAGGTAATAATCTCTGTAATATCAACATTCCAATGAAGAATAATATCCAACAATGCCTTGGACCCATTTCAAATCTCCCATAATTCTTCCCTATAGTAGCTAACACACATATAGTACATATTTTCCACCAGACATTGTTTTGGGTTACAAGCTTTACACAGTCATTTATCTGATCTTCACTATAACTGACCTGAGGTTACAGAACAAGTAAACAATTGGCCAGGACTTGGACCCAGTTTGTCCAAGCCCACCATCTTCAGGCTCTTACTGACTCTGCAAAACTGTCTGAGGTTGGATGTGATCAATGTGTATCAACCAGCTGAGGACAGAAACTAGTTTCTACTGTTACTATTTGCCTTTCATTAGCATAGGAAGTCATGGGGGAAGAGTAGGGCAGTTGAGGTCATACTGGATTCTCCCTGAGCCTTTGACAATAGAAATGGGTACATTGTCTTCAGTCATTTGCCTCATCAAATCTACACTCAGGCACAGCATGTTTAATCTCACTGTGATTTGCAAGTCCACAAGCAATAGTTATGACTGAATGACTTCATTTGAGCAGGTTGAGTAAAATTGAGTAATTACAGCTAGATAGATGTCATTACAACTCCAAGGAGTAAGAGGACTTGGGCTAAATGTTGGTTCCGATGTGTTTGCTTTGGGCATACCCAGTGTTCGGGTCTGTTCCAGTCATCCAGGCCTACCATGAGGCTGCTAGTAGGCTCTGCTCCTGTACATGGAATCCACAGGAGACCATGTTAGTACTGTAAAATGGAGTGTGGCAAATAGTTAGTTGTGAATTCCCCGACTGGCAAAAATTCTGTTCTATTCATTTTCTCCCCTGGTTTTACTGCTTTCTGTTAAAAAAGAAAGTCCAGGAAATATTTTGTACTGTCATAGAAGATCTGTGTTCTGGGAGCTTAAGACTTCACCATCTTTGGCCTTCTTCTGTCTCTTAACCTCATACGCCTTGGCCCTGGGGAGATTATTCTTGGGATGGGGCAGGGGGTCACCTATGAATTGTGTCTTTTGTGTTTGCAAAGCTCCAGGAATAATATCTACAAAGCTCACCTTCTTATTTGGTTTCTGCCTTCACTGAGCATACTCTATACTTCAATGGTCCCCAAGAGAAAGAAATTATGTCAGGTTCTCCTTCATTGAGTGTAGGGTCAACTGTGCTTTGGACAAAGCCAGAGTAAAGTAAGTCATGTAAAGCATTTATGGTTTGGGGAGAATGTGACCTTGGGGGCTCAGTTTTTGTTTAGAAATGAGCTGTGTTCCTTCATAGAAGCACAGGTTGATCAGGAGTTGGTAGTGTATGATGATATAATGATGATAACAAATATTTTCAACTCTATCACTTTTTGGTTTTTCATTTGTAATTTCTCTGAAGATTTCTTCTTCTTCTTCTCTCTCTCTCTTTTTTTTTTTTTTTAGTACAGTGAGTTAAACTCAGGGGTGCTTAACTACTGAGCCACATCCCCAGACCTTTTTTGAATTTTATTTAGAAACAGGGTCTCTATGATTTGCTTAGCACTTCACTGTTGCTGAGGCTGCCTTTGAATTTGCAATCCTCCTGCCTCAGCCTCCAAATCTGCTGGGATTACAGGCATACATTACTGTGCCCAGCCCTAAAAACTTCTTTATAAGAGATTTGTGAAGGCGTGTTTACTGTGTCACATTTTCCCATAAGGGGAATTGTCAGACAGGAAGCTCTATGCCAGCAGGAATGGATAGATAATGGTTGATTTATTGATTTACCCAGTGTTGTGCAGAAGCCAGAGCTGACTGTGCATATTGTAGGTGCTCAGAAATTCACCATAGTGGGGAAATTTATACCATGGTAATTGGTAAATGCCATAGATCAAGACTTTCTTGTACCTGCCTCTGAGAATGCCAGTTAGTTATTAAATATTTACCAGCAAACCACTTAGCATATTCCAAGTACCTAGAATGGAGCTTGGAATATAATTGGTGCCCAAGAAATATTTGTTGAGGAAATAGATAAATAAATTTGACATTTATAGGAACTTATGTAATTTCATTTTGGAAAAATAAATAATATCTTTAGGGTATCAGCTTAAAATATTATTTTATTTTTATTTTTTGCTGAGGATTGAACCCAGTGTCTCACACATGTGAGGCAAGCACTCTACCACTGAGCCACAACCCCAGCTCTTAAAATTTTATCTTGAATTTCCTTAATGATACAATGTGTTGTTGGGTAGGCAATATGCAAGCTGCTTTTCATATTTGACTTATTTTCTAAACACCTTATACAAAGGAAGAATAACTCACAGAGGAGTTGGAGGTTCATAGTAGCAAAGTGTCACTTCACTATTAAGGGGCAGCATCTGCATTCAAATCCAAGCCTGTTTGATTTTAAAGCTGTAGCCTGGCCAGGAGGGCACACAGCCACTTCTTAATTTTAAGGGTACCCATGTAGTGCAATAGAACACAGGCAGTGTTAGGACCATGAACTGCAGGAGCTATTTCAAGAGCTCCACAGCCCTTATTTCTTGAAGAGGAAAATCAGTGAATTGCCAGCTCAACACACCCTTTCCTTAGTCCTTTTGGGATTGCATATCAGTAGACCTTGATGGTCATGATGCATTTTGGACTCAGAGCAGCAAAATCCAGCTTGCTGGTTTCACTTGGGACATTTTTGAACAATGGATAGCAAACACATTGGCTGAGTACAAAAGATGCAAGAATATAAACTAGCCAGTGTTATGTGTGACTGCAGTCCCAGGTGCCCAGAGTGAAATGCTATTTATGAATATTAGTATTTTACTTGCTACAGAGACTTCCATAGGCAACCAAGTCTGCCTCTGTGGTTTGACATTTTGGATGATTGTTGGGCGATAGGAGGGGGCATGAGAGAAGCGGGTCTTGCCTCTTTGGATATCTTCAGTGAAAAGCCTGAGATGATAAAGGTATTTAAAGGTACTTCCATCTGCTACCTGCTGCACCTAGCTTATTCTGCTGTTAGGGATAAAAAGGCAGCTGCTCACTTGTCTGTTGTCTCTTCACTAATTCTCCTTCTGGGTCTCTTTACTTGCCCACTTGCTGGGACTAAATTTCAGTCTGGACATGGAAAAGGAAATAATTGGGAACCATACGATGCCATGGAACAAGGGCCTGTTGTGCAAGGGCCCGTTGTGCCAGGCTCACCTTCTATAAGAAATAGACGAATAACACAGCTGTTGCTGGGCAAACGAAAATGCTGTGGAGGAATACAATAATGAGAATCGTGCCTATTCAGTTGTATTGAGTGCATCTGAGCTAAAATTAGGACTGCAGGCAATCAAGGGCCATATTGTTATAGTCTCCTTTGAATAACACTCAGGAGCTGCAGTGAAGTAACCTAGGAGGGCCACTTCCCTGCAATTTCAGTGCCTTCCTAAGAAGGATGTCTGCTCCTGCTATCTCTAAAGGTGCTTATTTCTCAAACTTTGTTTCTCAGGTTCCTGGATTTGTGGTTCATTCTGTAGCTTCTACCCCTTGCTCCAGGTGAGTTCCCTCCCAGGGGGACCAGCCAGGTAAAGCAGGGCAGGTGCTTCCACTCTGCTGAGGATGAGGAAGCATCAGGAACAACTCCTGATGGGTAATTTGTGCTGTTCTGTGAGAGTGCGGAAGGCATGGCTGTTTTAGTCCCACGAGCCAGAATCTGGGATATATTTCCAATATATCTTATAGAAAGTTAAAGCCGTAACTATGCAAAGTGCTCTTACAAATAATTAAATTCACATCTATATGTCTGTGAGAACTAAATGCCTGGGATCCATGGAAGGACAAGGGGGACAGACTGGGACTGGCTTGCATAGCAGTTTGTGGGGCCCGTTCAGGCATTTTGACTTCATTCTAAGTGCAGGGTCAGTGAAGGGTTCTGGAGGGGCTCTAGAAATGCATGTGACATGGTGAGAGTTGCATTTCCAAAGCCTTTCCTGTGGAGAACAGGTTGAAGAGGCTGGGGATGATGAGCTTTGCCAGGGAAATCAGGAGGATCCAGGAAAAGATCATGAGAGCTGGGAAAAGCCTGGGAGTTGTGGCCTTGAAAGAAAGGAAATGGAATCAATTCATTTTTTGAAAGGAACCGACAGAGATGGCTTGGAAATGGGGATCAGGGAAAAGGAGGTCGCAAGGCTGACTTGTGAGTTTCTGCCTGGATCAGGCAATACTGCAGCCACGGGACCACTGACAACTGACAGGCCTGGGAGAGGCCAGCATTGTTGCCTGGACTGCGGGGAGGAAACAGGAGGAAGCAAGAGTTCCGTGTGCTCCATGTTGGTTTTGAAGTTCCCGTGTGGTCACTTGGTGCTGTGACCTGAGATGGGAGGACTCAGCTTCAGGTATATGTTTGATATTTATCTGGTAGAGTTTAGGGGGCATACAGAGACTGAACCTTATAGAAACTTCAGAATTAAGAAGATGACAAAGTTGTAAACAACCCAGAAAAGGATCATCCAGAGAGACAGGAGGAAAACCAGAAAATTATTGCATCAAAGAAAGGGGGAAAGAACATCATATATCAAACATTCTCAATGATGCAGAGAATGGGCCGACTGTGTCTGTTGGGTCCAGCCCCATGGAGCCTATATGTAACCCTAGCAAGAATTGTTAAGTCATAGCAGTGAGTAGGCTGAGCAGTGAGAGGAAGCTGGGAAGAGAGGACAAGGAATAGACAGGATTTTAGCTTAACTGTGTGGAAGAAAGGGCATGAGAGAGAGAAAGCTGTAGCAAGAGGAGGGAAGAGTTGCTGTTTGAAAGTGAGGGGGTAAATATTGAGGACACGAAAGAGTCAATGAGTGAAAGAAGTTAGGGGAGTGGAGCAGACAGACCCCAAGGCACAAGTGTGTTCTGGTTATGTCTGGAAGAGAAATGGCTTCCCTTGAGAAAGGGATTCTGGGTCCGCCTGCAGACAAGTAGGAATCGTCTGAATGGTGTCTGGAGATGGTGGGAGCTCCCTTTGGCTGGATTCAGGATTTTCTCAAAACAGGTGACTGGTGCTGATGAGAGGGGAGAAGGACTGAACAATCCTCGTGCAGAATGAACAAAAGTCATGGTAGAAAATCTTCTCAAATCAATGGCTGTCCTGACTCTGCTACAGACTTTTGCCTGCATGGAGTTAAAAGGTAACTGTATTGAATAGAAGTGGTGAGAGAGGGCATCCCTGTCTTGTTCCAGATTTTAGAGGGAATGCCTTTAACTTTTGTCCATTCAGAATGATGCTAGCCTGAGGCTTAGCATAGATAGCTTTTACAATGTCAAGGTAAGTTCCTGTTATCCCTAGTTTTTCTAATGTTTTGAATATAAAGGGATGCTGTACTTTGTCGAATGCTTTCTCTGCGTCTATCGAGATGATCATATGGTTCTTATCTTTAAGTCTATTGATGTGGTGAATAACATTTATTGATTTCCGTATATTGAACCATCCTTGCATCCCAGATGCCCTTCAATAGATGAATGGATAAAAAAAAATGTGGCATCTATACACAATGGAGTACTATGCAGCAATAAAAAATGACAAAAATCATAGAATTTGCAGGGAAATGGATGGCACTAGAGCAGATTATGCTTAGTGAAGCTAGTCATTCCCTAAAAAACAAATACCAAATGTCTTCTTTGATATAATGAGAGCAATTATGAACAGAGCAGGGAGGAAGAGCAGGAAGAAAAGATTAACATTAAACAGAGACATGAGATGGGAGGGAAAGGGAGAGAAAAGGGAAATTGCATGGAAATGAAGGGAGACCCTCATTGCTATACTAAATTACATATAAGAGGTTGTGAGGGGAATGGGAAAATAAACAAGGAGAGATATGAATTACAGTAGATGGGGTAGAGAGAGAAGATGGGAGGGGAGGAGAGCGGGGATAGTAGGGGATAGGAAAGGTAGCAGAATACAACAATTACTAATTGGGCATTATGTAAAATTGTGGATGTGTAACCGACGTGATTCTGCAATCTGCATTTGGGGTAAAATTGGGAGTTCATAACCCACTTCAATCTAATGTATGAAATATGATATGTCAAGAGCTTTGTAATGTTGTGAACAACCAATAAAAAAATTAAATTAAAAAAAAAAGGTAACTGTAGCTAGGACCCAAAACCAGGTAAGGTAGGGTCTTAGTCAGTTAGAGCTGACAAACAAAATACCGTAGACTGGGTGGTCAAAAAAGAAACACTTATTTCTCATGGTTTTGGAGGCTGGATGTCTGAGAACAAGTCTTCATGGCTTGCAGATATGCTCCTCTTCTGCCGTGTTCTCAAGTGGGCTTTTCTCCAGGCAAAAACAAAGACAAGTTTCCTTGGTGTATCTTTTCATAAAGACACCAGTCAGACTAGATCAGAGACCCCCGACCCCCTCACCTGCCGTGACCTCACTTAACCTTACTCTCCTTACAGGTCTTATCTCCAAGTACAGTTACCTTCCTAGGTACTGGAGGTTAGGGCTCTAGCACATGGAGTTTGGGGAACACAGTACAGTTTATCATAGGTAGATAAAGATGAATTATTCACTTTAGAAACTGGCAGTGCCTTACTTGGTATCTTTAAAGATTTTTTTTTAAGGATTCTGAGTTCTTGCTTTTTAAAAATGTCATTTTATTACATTCTGAAGTCTAAATGTACAGTTTTTACTTTTTAGAAAAACTTATTTCTTACCTGTTGAAGTACCAAATACTTCATATAAATTTTCCATACTTTGTCTTGATCCAAAAAGAATGTTTGAGTCTAAATGGCAAGTGAAATTCATCTGATTCTTTTCTCAGGAGACAGAGAGATGTGACATTGTTTTTTCTGTTTTCTTAAGAATCCTTTGGAGTAGCTTTGCTCTAAAACAGTTTCAAAATAAGCCAAATTAATTTTTTGCAACAATCAGTTTTGTAGTAAAACTAGAATTAAAAAGTATAGATTTTTCTTTATTTCTTTTTTTTTACTGTAAAAGTGAGATCATTTTACCATTATTTTTTGAAAAAAAATTTCAAAATACCTACTTCTCTTAGAAAATTCTGACAAAGTAAATGGAATGAATTGTTTAAAGTTTAAATTTGGCCAATTTCTCTCCTTTTTAAAACTTATCACATTTTTTTATAATACATCACCCACTTTACTCTTTCCTAGCTCATTATACTCAGAGGTGAAAGTACTTATGGCTTATTAGGATATCTGATGTCTCAATTCAAATTATGTTTATCTGTGAGTTGCAAAAATCTGAAAAACTGTACATTAAACAGGACAGGGACATTTTTATTTTTCATGTAAATCCACTGAGAGCAGGTTGCCTCAGGGAGGTGCCTTCACAGCCAATGGGAATCCAAGCCTTTTCCAAATCTCTGCCCTAAGATGCCTTAGTTAAAAACAACAACAACAAAAACATAAACCAACAACAACAACAACAAAAACCACCTCCTCATAGTCCAAGGAGGCTACAAGAACTCCAGTCATTTCATCTGAGACCTGGTCCTGACCAAAAGTGTGAATGAGGGAGTTTAAGAAAAAAAAAAAAAGTCCCAGTCTTTCTTTTTAAGGAATGGAAGTTCTACCCACTTACATACATATCTCACAGGGCAGAATTTATAAGTAGAATTTCTGGAGCCTGGAGAGTATGATTCTTTAGTATACTGCAATGCCATCCAGAATAAATCCAGAGATCTGTTGCTAAGGAAGAGAGGAAGAAGAGGTGCATGGTGTTTCCAAAGATCACCAAGTTCTCTGCATACCTTGTGTATTCTGTGATTGTTCGACAGGACATTCATATAAGGTGACTGACTCCCTTGCTCAGGGCAGACGGAGGCCTAGACCTCACAAGGACAATAACGATAGCGATAAACACATAAGCATTGCTTTGCAGTTTGCAAAGCCTTTGCAAAACCACTGTCTTCCTTGGTCCTTGCAATGATGTTCAGAGGTAAACATTATCTCCGTGACTCAGATACTCATGATTATTCTGTAAATTATCTAAAATAGTATAATCCGTAAGGTAAGTCTCACATTCCAGAATTTGATTTAAAATCCCTGTGCTGGCTGCACAGCCTTGGCATTCCCAATGACAACTTAGTATTCTGTCTGGCTGCTCCTGCAGGGACATGGGGATCATCCTGGACCCTTCCCTTTGCCTCACCCTCCTGTGTCCACACTTTGCAAATCCCATGATTTTCTTCTGCTAATATCCCTTGAATCTCTTTATACCCTCCTTCTCTACTTACTACTACCCTTGGATTGTTGTTTTGCACATTTTTCCTTTTCCTTTTTTTAAATCCTCAGACTCCCTTCCAGTCTCTTGAAAATGCAAATCCAGGCACATCACTTACCTTCTCAAGACTCTTGCATGGCTCCTCTTGTCTTCGCAGTGGAACCCCACCTTTCCCAGCCTGGACTCTCCCACTTTTGCCCTATCTCTTACGGATACCTTTTCTCACATGCTTGGGTTTCCAGCAGTTTTGAGCAGTGTTGATTTTCCTGACCAATCCCCTCCCTCTGGGTCTCTGGCCTTCCTGCTTCTTCAGCCTAGACGTCCCCGTTTCCCTGACGGGCTCCTGGCTGTCCTTCAGAGCCCACTCCAGTCCTTTCCTTAGTGAGAAGCTCCGACCTTCTGCAGCCTGGCCATGGGCCTTGACTTCCAGCTCACCTGTGTTACACTTTCTATTCCTCGTCCACCTCCCTAGCCAACAGTTGGCCCTGGAGGGTGACATACTAAGCATGTTGCTCTATCTTGACACTGGCCCTGGAGGGACTGGCTCTTCCAGGCCAGCCAGTGTGTAGGGCTGTCAGGACTCAACTTTGCACTCCCCTTCACAAGCCACGGCTCATTCCCTCCCCCTCCTTATGGGACTTCTGGACTGTGGGTCACATTTCCCTTCCTCAGTCACCTCAGGGCCAATAACTAGGGACAGTGTTTTGCCCACATCCTGCTGAAATTATTATAACTAGCCAATCCTAAACCTGCTTCCTGCCTGGTCTGTTCCTTCCTGCTGAAACTACAATAAAGTCTCTTGTCCATATTTCCCCCTCATTCTTTCTGCCTCTTGACTGACCCTGGTGCTTCCTTCCTCTTGTGTGGCCCCCAAAGTGTCTTGCGCCCCTTCCTCATGAGAACATATTATCTCTCTCTTTTTTTTTTTTTTTTTTGTACCAGGGATTGAACCCAGAGGCGCTTAACTACTGAGCCACATCCCTAGACATCCTCCTGGCCCTGCTTTTTAAATTTAGAGACAAGGTCTCCTGGGTTACTTAGAGCCTCACTAAGTTGCTGAGGCTGGCTTTGAACTCATAATCCCCCTGCTTCAGCCTCCTGAGCCACTGGGATTATGGCTGCGTGCCACTGTGCCTAAAACATTATCTTTTTAATGGCACTCATCTTCTGGGCTTTTGGCCCCTCAAACCTGAAGAGTAATAAAGCCTTCTTTTAGAAACAGGTAAGGTAAGGGCTTTGTTTCATTCCCTACCACCCCCCTGCTCTGGGTCCTCAAAGTGCATTCTATATGAGAACTGTTCATATATTATTAGATACAGTCATTAAGTCACCAATGGAAGAAAGAAAAGGAAGTTTAGTTTGGGAGAATACAGGAAGGATTCCTAAAGTATTTGAACAGTGCATGAAGGAGAAGCAGGACTCAGCAGGCACATATAAGTGGGAAGGACATTCTAGTAGGGTCCAGAGCTGTTGCCTCTGCCTGGAAGGCTGCTGTCCCACCCACCCTTTCCTAATTGTCCACATATCTTTGACACTTTAAAACACTTCATGTTACCATGAACTTCCCTCAGTCATACAAACTAGGTAAAAACACCCAACTATGTGCAGCTTCATAGTACTTGATGACTCATCTTTTAGCACCAAGAACAATTTATGATTTTATATTTGCTTGTGTAAGCTGGAGGCCAGAGGTGGTTAGCCCATGAGGGCAAGGGTTATGTCTATCTTTGTTTAGTATTGTATCTCCATCCTGAGTGACATGCTTCTTTCAACAAATGTTCAATAAATATTTGTTTTGTGGATGGATACATGAAATCAGGACATGGAGCTTGTTCTGGGGGTGCCTCCTGTCTATCGTACCCACTGGGACATACTAAGTTACACCCAGGAAAGGCAACCTGGGCTGGGTGGGGTACCTCTGCTCAGTATTTCAGTTCTGCAGCCACTGCTTTGGAAATGACCACCTTAGAGATAGAAAACAAGATACTCAGTGAGTGAAAACGAAGGAACAAGATAAACACGTGGGAAGGCCTCCGAAGTAGGAAAGTGTGTTCTGGAATATGATTTGACAACTCTGATCCCAAGCGAGGAAGTGGAGATTGACCCCTTATTCCTCTTGTCCAGCCTCAGCTCCACTGCTGTGACTGAGCCTAAATGTGCACAAGCTCATTTGGGCTCCCTAATGGCATCACCTAGTTCCAAGGTTCAGTCATCTGTGTTTTTTAAGCTCACAGCAATTTCTCTTTAGTGCCCCCACCCCTTTTCTTTAGCCAGGAAAGGCACACAGAAGAAAAATGTGGATCATTCTAGAAAAGTAAAGGCAGAATGCACAGTCGCTTTCCTTTGGCTTATTAGTGGAGCTGACTGGTGATGTCTGTTAGTAGATTGAAGTACAGGCATGCCTGCTGTTCTACAACACTCTTTTGTTATCAGGTTTTAAAATTGGACAGGAAAACTTATGATTCTGGTTTTTCTATTTGTGATTTGAGAAAATACTAAAAAAAAAGAAAACTTAAAAGGGCAGAATCTTGAATTCTTAAATCTCTGATCTCACACAGAGAGTATATCTACATCACCCCCGCTCTCCTTGAACAAAGAAAGGCCAGCGTGTCACAGCTCCTCTTGGGGAACAATTCCGTGTTATCTCTTCACTGGAATGGACTTAATAACCGGGGGACTGAGAGCCATTGAGATTTGATGACCCTTTAGTGGCCTCAAGTTATAGGACAAAAACTACTGAGGAAATGTCTTCTGAGGACTTTGCTTTGGTGTTTTCCGTAAATGACTCCACTTTAAATTGCGGGGATTGTGTAGCCTCCTACAATTACGGGTGTTCTAATTTCCTGGGACTAATTTTAGAGGGTGGAAGGTTTTAATCATGGAAAGGAATTGTTTCCATTGTTCAGACGAACTTCGGAAGCAGAGTTGAAAGCCGGTGCCCGAGCAAGCCCCCAGAAAATTCCACAGGGGCCATCCACTTGACTAAACCAGGCAACCCTCCAGGGAGCCAAGGCTTCTATGATTCTCCCACTGAACTCTTGCCTCTCACTGAGAGAGAGAGAGAGAGAGAGAGAGAGAGAGAGAGAGAGAGAGAGAGAGAGAGGGAGGGAGGGAGGGAGGGAGGGAGGGAGGGAGGGAGGGAGAGAGAGAGAGAGAGAGAGAGAGAGAGAGAGAGAGAAGTTGCAGACTCTTAAGAATTTAGTGAAGAATGAGTTTCCTCCCCCAAGGAGCTTTAGAGAGTGACACCTTCATGGGACAGGGTAGAAGGAAGGCTGAGAGGGATCTGCTCTTTGCACAGAGATTATCTTTTCTCTCCCCGGCCTGCTCTTCTGCCCAGGATGAGAGACACGCAGAGCTGGGAGCAAAGTGACCCTCCTTCCTGTTAAAGGCATTAAAGAATTTTCCTTTACACACCTACCTGCCCAGCAATGTGGCCTCCTCATGCTTGATTTGCTTGTGTCTCTTCTGCTGGTGTACCCCTCTACCTCTCATGGGCATAATGGAGTTTCAGATGTGGGGTCTATGCAAAAATAGTGTTTAGTTAATGTCACTACTTACTAAAGGTTCAACACACCTTTAGCACATCGGGTGGTGGGCGGAGCCAGACTGCCCATGTTTGTGGCTCCTTTCCATGCTTGAATTGCAGAGTTCCGTGGCCCCTTGACCTCATTTCATTTGGAAATTCATTTGGAAAATCCTCAGCTGCCTTCTTGCCAGTAGAGCACCCCATTTATGCTGTGAGATCTCCAAGGAATACTACAGCATCAAAAAAAAAAAAACATAATAAATGTCAGTACATACAAGTTAAGAAGAAAACTTCTGCAAGGGGAAAAGGGGGGGGTGTCAGAAAACATAATTAGCAAAATTTGCCATGATTGAAAAATAGGGAAATATAAACATTATTGATTATATGTATTTTTACTAGGTATATGTGTGTGTATACAATGCATAATAACATATTATTATTATGTATATGTACATATATAATATGCATAATTGCTATATATTACTATAACATTGATGTAATATAATACATATACATGTATAGATATTATACACATACATGTATATGTTAAAGCAAAATTATGTGTATTATAGATACATATATGTATACATATGTGTATTTACTATAAATATATGTATGCATATGAACATAATAAACACATATATATCATCAATAGTGTTTATTCCTAATAATTGTGTTAGTGGTCTATTTCCTTCTTTTTGTCTTTAATTTTTCTATGAGAAAAATTGAAAAAGAAGGCATATAAAATCATTTGGCCCATGCTGGTTCAGGGTGTTCATTCTGTTAAGATGACCCTGGTCATAGGATCTGGGCTTTTGAAGAAATAATAGAGGTTTCCAGTTCAGGCTCCCATCTAATTCAAGCATGTTTCCTGTGTACCACTGGAGAGCATGGTTCCACCCTACCTGAGCAGTCCCAGTTGAAGAGTGGTCACTACCTCACTAGGTCACCGTCCCTTCTTGAGCACCCCTATATTTAGAAAGAATATAAAATAGAAGTGGAAGAGGAAGTGTGGAGGGAGAGGTATAAAACATGGATGATTATTTGCATTTGACATTCTGGGGATCTCTGGGTACTTGGTCTGGATTCCCATCTGCACAGCACAGAACTGGGCAAGCCCTTCTTTGGCTGGACGCCCTTTCCACTATGAAAGCCAAAGCATGTTTCCCCTTTACTTTACTGTTCTACACATCCTCAGTTCCTTGAATTCTTCATTAGATGGGATTGCTTTTAGCCCCATACCATTTGAGCTAGCAAATTGTAGTAGTCAAATGCTCCTTTAGAAGGGCATTTCCCATGCAAATGAAAACTACACTGAGACTTCATCGGACTTTAGTCAGAATGGCAGTGATCAAGAATCTGAACAACAATAAATGATGGCGAGGTTGTGGGGGGAAAGAAATATTTATACATTGTTGGTGGGGCTGCAAGACTAGTACAACCACTCTTGAAAGTAGATTGGAGAATACTCAAAAGACTAGGGATGAAACCACCATACGACCCAGCTATCCCACTCAATGGTATTTTCCACAAAGATTTCAATTTGGCAGACTACAGTGATACAACTACATAAATGTTTATAGCGGCACAATTTACAATAGCTAAATTATGGAATCAACCCAGATGTTCATCAGCAGATGAATGGATTAAGAAATTGTGGTATATGTATATACTGGAGTTTTACTCAGCCATAAAACAGAATGAAATTGTGGCATTTGTGGGTAAATGAATGAAAATGGAGAATATAATGCTAAGTGAAATCAGCCAAACTCTGAAACTCAGAGGTTGAATTTTCTTCTCATATGCAGAAGCTAGAGTAAAATAAAGAGAAGGAAGAGGGAAAGATATAGGACAGCATAAAGAACCAATCAAATATTAATTAATAGGTGAGTGAAAGGAAGTCTAGTAGAGTAGAGGGAAGGAGAACGGGGCTGGGGGCAGGAGGAAAGGGAAGGAAAGGGGGATCATGAACAGAAATTGATTTCCATGCATATATGAGTTTGTTGGGACAAACCCAACTACTATGTATAATAATAAAGCTCTTTTTTTTTAAATGCTTTTCCTGCACTCTGGAGGGCATCCTGAGGTGGATGTGAGCATGCACTGCATCTCTGCCTGGTACAACTGCTCCTTCTTCCCATCAGGTGCCATTGCGTAAAGGTTTGCAGTTCAAGGCAACAACGCTAGCATTGTCACTGATTATGTCACACAGATAATATATACAAAGTTTGTCATCATCTCAAACCCATGCTCCAATACCTAAAACTCATCAGGTGAGGGAGTTACAACTGAGGGAGCTGGGGCCAGGCTTTGTGTCTGTGCTCCAGGTACAGAATTGCAGGGTATCAGGAAAAAGAGCCCCCACGCAGGATGGTGGGTCCCCGGAGAGTAGCCAGTAGGAAGGAGACCCTCCACAATAGAACTGAGGGTAGTGAGGTCTATCATATCTGTTAGGAGGTCTCTTTGGGGCCCAGTACCCTGGGGTAGGTACACACCTGGAGGAAGGAGAAACGCTCCACTCCTAGTGGTTCACACATCTCTGCAGAGGGAAGGCAACCTGGGAAACACAGCCCGTCTGATTGGGAGGCCTGCAAGGGAGGGCATTGTTGTGGTGTGTTGGGTTTAAGGCAAAGAGGAGGAGAGGACAGAGGTGGGCACAGGGCAGCTAGGGGCACTGCCACTGTCTAGAGAGGCACAGGTATTCTGGAGCCCTGCAGAGACATGAACATGGCAGTTGCTTGAGTCTAAGGCAAGGACTGAAAGGCATTTCTCAGGACTGTAAGAGCCTCCTGCCATATCTGGTGGGCGGGAGAAGTGGTGGTATAGTCCAAGGCCATAAGACACTTGGCTTGGGCAGAGGCCACCCTTTGCTGTGTGGCTATTTGTCTTCTAAATGATGGTCTGGAAGGAGCTCCAGATAGTGCCAGGATCAAAGCCACCCTGGAGATAATACAAGTAGTAGGCTACAGTGTTTTTGAAGTAGATATCTCTGTGATTTCCAGTCCAGAGAGAAGCTGGAAGGAAGATGTTGAAGAGGGAAAGATGAGGTTCTGCCAAAGTCCATGAGAACATCCGAGTCTGTAGATGGGACTGAGAGGCATGGATAACCAGGTCTGGGAGTCTCCAGGTATTTTCTTACGCCCGGTAGCCATCTGGACATTGGAAAAAAACTGAAGCTTTGTGGAGAGAAATAAGGCAGAAGAAAATAGCTGCTTGATTCTGTGACTTCTTGAGCTGAGCCATGTCCAGGATGAACCTGTGTGTGTGTGGACTGGGTGGATCCTGGAGCTCTTAGTCATTCTATTCACTTCCTGCTCTCAGTAGTCCCTGGATTCCCATGGCAGAGCCCCACCCAGCCCCCCAAGCACCCTGAAAGAGAAAGTCATTTGAAGTCTAGAAGACTGAAACTGTTTGGTGGCCAGATCAGACCACACAAGATATTTAAACCTTGGTTAAACCTTTACAGGTTTGAGACTACATCATTTTTACAACTTTAATTTTCGACTTAGTCTTGTGGTTTCCATATCATTTAAATGGAACTTCCATCATGCTATGAAGTGGGGGAGAATTTCAGGTGAGATGTTCCTGGTTCATATTTCAAAGCATAAATCCATATCCATAAAATTAGGCAACAGGTAGGGTCACCCAAAGATATCTACTTCATGAGGCTATGACAATGTAGGGACCCCGGGGGGAACTCGCTTGATTTATCGACGTATTTCTTTCTTGATGAGGATATACAGACCTGATGAACAAGCTTATTTTACAAATCTATCAGGTTGGGATCTGTTTTAAGATATGTGGAACATTTCTATTGGGACTTCTTTGGGGAAAGATTGTTGATTAATAAGCCTGGGACTTTCTTTTTCTCTCCTCCCTTTTATTTCGTGACTACCTTAACACCGATTTTACTATTATTTTTGTGTTTACGGGATCGTGACCCTCTTAATGAGATTTAAATGAAAAGTTCTGAAACACCCCATCTAGGCTTCATATTGAGCCCACATGGTTGGCTAGGGCAGGTACCACACCAGCAGGGATCCCTCGCTGTCCCAGCTGCAGCAGCCTCCTAATTGCCTGTGACATGGTGCTGCCTTTTGATCTTGACCATGTTCTCCTAATTATTTAATCTTTGACAACACGAAAACATGTTTAACCACATACCATGAATAAAGATCCAGCATGACTTTTCTCCTGAGGCCTAGTTTAGGCTGCGTATTCTGTATGCCAACAGCTGCTAAGTGGAAAAAAAATATATATATTTCCTGTGCTGGATTGAAGGGGTACTTGGTGATGGGGTGGCCTGGGGGAGGGAACATCTCTTCAGTCTCCCCCACTCTAGACTTCTGAAGGTATGTTTGCTGTAAGTTCTGAAGTACTCCTAGAGCTATCAAATTCTCAGTGGCGCTGTTCTTGGGTCGACATTGACTGACAGTTTTTCCTGGCCCTGGGAAGACAGGCCGTGGGGGCTAATTGTTAAACAGACAAAAGAAATGAAAACTTGATTCTGGTGTTTTATACTTGTGGCCTTCTTTTCTATTTAGGAATATTTGTATTTTTGTTTTATTTCGCTTATGCGTCTATTTCCTTCCATTGACTAACCTGCTTGCTTACTAGTTCATCTGTTATCCATACTTAATAAATATTTGCTGAATGAATAAATGAGTAAATTAACTATGTTACGAATGAATGCATACTAAATTGCATTTGTCATCGGGGGACTTAACCATCATTGTACAGAGAGGTATCCCACCAAAACACTCAGAATAAACACATCTTCTCTTAACTGCAGCAACATATACTCACATAAAAATTTCTGTCCTGAATCTCAACAGTACAGTACAACTTTCTATAACCGATAAAGGCACTCATAACTTTCTTTCGGGAGTTGCATAATTTTCTTTAATTCACCAATAGCCAAAGTTTAAGCTTTCCTGAATACTTCATTACATTTATTTCGCATGTGCTAATAGTGTTTATTTCAGCTTTTGAACTGTTGTTATTTCCTGGCAGAATTGTTTGCAAAAGTAACAGGTTACTTATGTGTTTTGTTTAATACCTATGCAGACAGGTTGGGAAGATGGTCATCCAGTGTTGATGGGGCCCTATGTGGAATTCAAATCAAGCCACTTAGCATGGTTCCACAATCTAAAACATGTTGGAATCCTCACCAGTGGTTTGGCATTCACATACCCTAGGGGTTGCAAACTTTTTTTCTGTAAGGGGCAAGGTAATAAATATATTACAGTTTGTTTCTCTTTGGGTCTCTGTCACCACTCCTCCATTCTGGCGTTGTAGCATAAATCAGACCTAGACGACATACATGTGCACAAATGGGCATGCCTATGCTCTGGGAAGTCTAAAATCTGAATTTCTTGCAATTTTCCATGTCACAAGTAATTCTTCTTTTGATTTGTTTCCCCAGATCTTTTAAAGATGTAAAAAAAAAAAACATTCCTAGCTTATGGGCTGTATTTTGCTGGGACCCTGTAATGCATACAAAATGCACACTTACTGTTCTAGGCGGAACCAATCTAGAGCCTGAGATGAGATGGATCAGGATAATGACAGCACTCCTACTGGCAGAAATTATCTAGCATGAATGAACAGCATTGTTGATTACCCTTTCAATCGATTTCAAACGAATTTTTGATGGTTCTTAAGGCTGCTCCAGGCTTTAGCACTTTGCCTTTGCTTGTGTTATCCTCTGATCCTCCACGTTTTTTTTTTATAGGCTACAAGTCAAAACTCTGAAGTCCTGGTGTCTTCTCTGTGGAAGACATATTGTTGCCAGTAATTTGCTATGTCACATGACATTGTGACTCTTGTGCCTATTTTGCTTGTAGGGAGGAGTTGCTTTTGGATTGGAGAACATTATCCTGTGGCATCTCTATTAGTCCATTTTCCATCACTATAAAAAATGCCTGAGTTTGGGACTTTTATAAAGGAGGCAAGGGAGTTCTGGAAGTTCAAGGGCATGGCACCTGGATCTGCTTGCCTTTGGTGAGAACCTCATGGTAGATGGCATCGCAATAGTAGAAATTCGTGTAAGAGGGTGAGACAGGGAGACAGAGTGTGGGAAAGGGCTCTTTGATAACAGCTCACTCTCTAAAGAACCAACTCAGAGTCCATGAGAACCACCTTAATCCCTTCTGAGGCAGAACCCAATGACCCAACCAACTTTCACTAGGTCCCACCCCATAAAGGTCTCACCCCCCTCCCTACATTGCCACACTGAGGATAACATTTCTGCAGCACACAAACCCTCGGGGTATATACTCAAACAATATCCAAACCATAACAGCATTTGCAACACTGAAAGATCAAAGCCCGGCTGTTGGAGAGGAGACTGAAACAGGCCAGTCCAGCTAGGATTCTCTTTGTCCTCTTCAGATGTCTTCAATGTCATAGAGTTCACCTGCACACTTTCCTGTCTTTTCCAGTCTTGGTGCAGGTTGTTGGATATACAATTTGTAGTAATAAGGGATAGGAAAGGGTAACAGAGGTTTAGTTTAGTGTTGTTTTCCCCTTCACATAACAGCATTTTTTTCTGATAGTAATGACTGAATCAAGCAATTCAGGTATTCCCCAGGATTTTTCCATTAGACTAGCTAAAAGTCTGGATGTCATACCTGGCTAGGTTTCTGAGAGAGCAATCCTTGAGACTTTAGCCCTTAATTTTTTTTTTTCGATTTTACTTTTGAAAATGAAATGAAATGTAGGGAAAATACGACTTTGAATCATCAGAAACCAACTTCATCACATGGCATTTTAATTTCATAGTATTTTTCTGGAACTCATTCCTGAATTGGGCCAAGAAGTGGGATAAACCTAAGGAAAGATTTATCCGCATCCCCCCCGCCCTTTAGAAAGCCCCCTGTCCCAGCTCCCATTTGTTACACAGAGCCACACTGTCTGATACTTATCTTTGCAAAATAAGAACAATGCATTCACATATAGATGGAAAGTTATTTTCTGAGAAATTCAAGGAGCTAAATCAGCTGTCAATAAGCTTTTGGAAGGAAAGTACAGGATTGCTAGGAATGTGAGTGTCATGGAGCATTTCTAGTAATATTTCAGTCACTATTTGCAACACCTGTCCTAAACTAAATAAAACATGAGAGAGCGCATGGGGAGAAACTTCATTCCTTTCACACCCTGTGTGTGATCACGGGAATACGGACACACACATCTTCATATCGTTACGGACACATGTGTCAAATTGATCATACTCCAAAAAGTATATGATCAAAACGTTCTCAAGTAATTTTAGTCCTTGACATAATCCACTTCTCAGTTTCAGGACCTTTTAAAACTGTTTCCATGAATGCCGATTGAAAGTCACCCATGTGTGCAGAATGAAGAATGGAATGAGAAACATCACACGGCCTCAGAATGCAGAAGGGGCTCTCATTTCAAAACAAAGCCAATATTTGGGTTTTCCTTGGCTGCACAACTGTACTTTTGCACAAGTGTCATTGCAGGCGCAGAGCTCTTTGATTCAAAGGTTTAGAGCCGGGGTCAGGGTCTGTGCCGATTTTATGGTTCGATTGTCAAAAATTTGTAAGCTATAAGGAAAAGATCATTCTAACTCCTTTACGCAATTTTTATACATAGTTATTTATTCTCGTCATGGCAGAAAAATGTACTTCATAGTAATCATTTATTCTACACGGGCATCATGTAGAACCGTGCACATAAGTAGATCCAGTCCCACGCAGATCCAGCTTCCATAACCCGAAGGAGACACACAACAATGCTGGGAGACAAAAAGCACAAGGAGGCACAGGATGGCTCTCCTGCTGTGATAGACCTCCATTCTAGTGAATCACTTTCTTCATCTTTTCCTCTTACACCCTTTCTCTATGTAAAGTTTGTAGGAAATAAAGTCCAAGCCACATTTCAAAGACGTGTTTTTTTTTTGTTTGTTTGTTTGTTTGTTTGTACTGGGGATTGAACTCAGGGGCACTCAACCACTGAGCCACATTCCCAGCCCTATTCTGTATTTTATTTAGAGACAGGGTCTCACTGAGTTGCTTAGCAGCCTTGCTTTTGCTGAGGCTGGCTTTGAGCTCTCCATCCTCCTGCCTCAGCCCCCAGAGCCGCTGGGATTACAGGTGTGGGCACGGAACCTAAGAAGTGTGTTTTGTTTTGCTTTGGTATTTTTGGTGCTGGAGATGAAACCCAGGGCTTCCTGCCTACTAAGCATGTGTGGAGCTACCACCTCTCCAGTCCCAAGAAATGAATAGTAAGGAAAGTTACAAAACAATGATGAGGACTGACAAATGCACATTTTCTGTGAATTGCTGTGAGGGAGGAGTTATTGAGTGTGGAGGGTAGACTCACATGATGTGGGAAGGTAAATCTGCCTTGGGATATAATCAGACAGAAGTACTTGATGATGGAGAAAAAACTGAGTCCCAAACATCACTGTTCTCGGGACCGGACAGGTAAACTGACTGTGAGAAGGGATCAAATCCCACACACAGTGGGCAGGCAGGCTTGCGGCAATCCAGAGAACATTTTCCCGGCTCCAGGGACTGGAATTCAATATTTAAAGAATGAATGAATGTACAGACCTTATGAAAATCAAGGACTATGAGTTTGCAAGTCCTGAGCCAAGGGCTCCTTGTGGGCAGGGTGTATCCCAGCAAAAGAATAGCACAAACCCAAAGCACAGACAGAATGTTTGAACTCCGTGTGGGGAACAAAGGACTATAAATAGCGCTGAGTTCTTGAGTCACTGATGAATCTTGGCAAAGATTTTTCAAGATCACAATCAGAGAAGGAGAGCATTCACATCAGCAAGGGGAGGAGGACAGGCTGACAGTACGAGTGCTTCAGAAAGGTGGGCAATTCCTTGTTTATCCATTCGTTTACTCATTCATTTATATTTTCTAAAACTATAAGGTGGTTTTGAGTCCTATGTTGCCTGCTTTTATTATGTAGAATTCTTGAAAGTCAAGGAGTCATTTTTCCAGGAGGATGTGGAAAGAGAATAAAAATGGCAAAGATGATGTTCGGGTCATCTGCACCATGTCACACTGGGTTCACGCCTTGCTTTTCTGAGGGCATTTGAGAAGAGAGTCCTTAATTTATTTCTTTATTATTTTTTATTTTTATTGTTGCAGCATCTACGGGCTGGTGGCGCTCTGGGGACACAGTGTTGGCATATCTGTCTCAGAAAAGAAGAGACCTTTCTTACCCTGCATTCGGTAAGGAGCAAGGCAGCTCAGTCTGTGATGGAGGCCACGGTGGCGTTTCGGATGTCAGGTGGGGGACTGCTCTGATGGCTCCTGGAGATACGGTTGCCACCTGCCAGGACTTGACAGGCTAAAGGATGAGGAAAAAAAGGGGAAACGGATGTGTAAGGTATTTCTTTTTTACATAAAGAAAGAAAATTGTGTGGGTTCATCCTCTCCACACCAAGCCTGAATCATGCCATGTGTCTGATAAAGGTTCCCTGGATGCTGCACAGAGGGATGGGACAACCATGAGCCACAAAGGAGACCAGGACCCAATCTTGGAGAACCCTGGCCCCTCAGGGAAGATGTCATTTGTGATGGGAATGGCTTCACAGCTGCAGCACCGCAGGCTGGAATGGCATCTCCTGACTTTGATCTCCCTCTACTGACATTCTCTTCTTTTCCTGCTCTTTCCTTCTCTTTTATCCCCCAGTTTTCTTTCCACTTCCTGCTGCTTCCTAGGAGCCTCTGGAGACTGGACACAGAGTCCTCACGAGGGATTTTTTTTTTCCCACCCTGTTCCTCTGATTCTCTCAACCCAGGTCTGGAGACCACCTTGAGGGGTGACAGGGCAATTCAATTTCCAATCCCCTTCCATTCTTGGTCTTTCAGTAGAGACTACCAACAAGGCACCAATTAGGGGAAACAAGGGGCCAAAGGGAAACAGAAGTTTGCTACTGTATTGCCTGTGTGTGTGTTTTTTAATTTAGTTTGAACTTCAACCTGGCCTGTGCTCCTTTGGGAGCTTTTAAAAAGAAATAAACTTCGACTCATTACCATCAGATACAATGATGGAGGAAATGGGCTGGAAAAATCCTGAATCTTTTCTGAGCCCTATTTTGCGCTCACAAAGGGAAGGGCAAATTCTTGACTGCTGTGCTATTCAGCTATTATGTTTAACAATCTAATTAGAAAGGCTGGGTAGCCTATTCCCATTGTAAAAGCTAAGACAGTACACACAAGCAAATCCAATTAGACAGCTGTCCTTTACAGATCTGAGCTGCCCTCCGGCCAGGTTCTAATGAAGGACCCGCCACCCCCACCCCTCCCTGCAGCCCCCAGGAGATGAGTTTTGTCCATAAACTGGGCCAGATGACAGTGGCGGCACATTCCCGGCTGCCCACCCTGTGACAGGCATCTGCAGTAACCTGCTTGCTGGCACGCAGTAGGAAGCCTTCCCAGGGGCTGTGGTCCGGCCATGGTCTAATGCTCCCTTGGCCCACCAGACCTCAGCTCCTGCCCAACTCTAAGCCCTGTTCTCCTGCACCATGATGCCTGCCCTGTTCAAGCAGGTCAGAGTCATGCTAACAGGTGGCAATAAATCAGAACCGTTGCTTTCCCTTTTATGAATGTTACTTTCTGTACGCCAGGGACTTATATAACTTGAAACAGACCAAAAGCTATACATTGAGCAGCATGCTTGCCCTGCCTTCGTTTTTCACTACGTATGGCTTAAATTAAGGCACCCCGTGTTGAGCAGATTGCTTCTGCAACTTAGTCATCTGTTTAGTGTTTGGCATGTCCCACAAGGCAGTTATGGTTATTCACAAGTCTATTAATTAAAAGGAGAACTGGTAGAGAGACGACTAAATAGGCTGATGGACCATGCAACCACTTCAAATAAGACATAGTGTGCATTCATACTCTGTGAGTTCCCTCTCTGGTTGATGTGCCCTTGGTAGTAATTGTTAAAACTCAGGTGTGAAAAGCAAAATGCTTGTGTCATCACGACACCCAAAGGAGAAGTTGAAGGTCAAGTACGGGAACATTGTGTTTAAATGGACAGAATTGAGATGGTGTCAAGGCTTCCATTTTTTAAGGTGCCATCTTTGACCCATTGAAAAATATCCACTTGTGTTGAAAGTGGGTCTTATCAGAACAGAAAATACAAAGGATTTTAAATTCTGGGAGGCGAATAAAACATGCTGTCTATCACTTATAGGTCCCGATGGAGATGACCTCCATGTTTCTCAGTGTCTCAGAGACGAAAGTGCTGCACACATCATCTTATTTATTCCCAAAGTTATGTCACAGGAAACTATGGAATGAATTTGTTTTGTCCATGAGAAACATGTATACTTACCTCCAAATCACTGTGCCATTTTATACTCATTTTATACTCCTGGCAGATTTGAGAATTATTAAATTGTAATAATCACTTGCTTATAAATTATCAATCTCAAGAAGCCTTTTAACCAGGAATAATTAGATTTTGAATCTATCCTGATAAAGTGAGTGTTGGAAAATTTGGCAATCATTTTGTGAAAATAGTGGTTTGTTTTTGCAAAGATGTTCTAGATGGGATTGTTCCTGGAAAGACTAGGTAAAGTGAGTGCAGATTGGCTAATAGGTATATAAGATGAGCATCCTAGCAGATCAGACTGTTATTACCATTAGACAGAAACAAGGACTGTTTCTATGGTTTGAGAAGTCCAGGGGTTCAGGAGCAAGTTGTAAACACTATTCTCACAAAAGGCAGACAGAAGAGGGAAAACCATTGGAGGAAACTGAGGGTTGGTTTTACTACCAAATTGATGACAATTCAGTGGCAATCGGTTGATTATATGTACTTGGCTCACTTGGTTCAATAAATGTTTATTGAGTACCTATTTTATGGAAGGAAGGAATGTATACAAACTTATCTGTGGCTTCTAGAAGTTTATAATCTAACTGGGGATCGAGATATTTGACCTTGAAAATGTAGCCAATTATTTTAGACTAACCAGCTATACATTCACTGCAAATGGAAAGTATGTTATATAATGTTTGATATGGCATGAAAATGCACAATATTTTTTTAAGGGTTTAAAGTCATTTCTTTTTTAAACAAACGGAGTGATGAGCAGTGTATTTATCAAGTTTGCAATAGCATAGATTTTTTAAAAAATATTTTATATTTTAGTTGTAGATGGACACAATGCCTTTATTTTATTTATTTGTATGTCATGCTGAGAATCAAACCCAGTGCCTCATACATGTGAGGCAAGTTATCCACCACTGAGCTACAATCCCACCCACAGCATGGATTTTAAGGTATAGTTTTATGCTGGATGAATTAATAAGGGTCTAAGAATAGTCTGAGAAGTTGAAATGATTATTTTAATACTGCCAAAAGTAATGGAAATCAAAACAAAGACCTAAAACTTAGATCCTAAAGTATAAATCCTAAATTACCAAATGAGGCAAATGTGACTTAGTAGCCTGTTTTAAAATGAATGCTAGATAAATGAATAAAGAGTAAAGGAGATGAAAATGAGTGTTTTCTGAGCAGCTACTTCTGTGCCCAGCATATGAACAAGTGCTCTACTTGGGTCTTCTCACTTCTCCTTACAGCAATGCTAGTGCCATTATTAAGCATCATGATCCGTGACCATTTTATATACATGGTATTCACATTTCTGGATCATCTTGCCTTGTGGATATCATTTTTACAGATAGAGGTAACTGAGGTACAGGAGGGTAGGTGAGTTGCTCCAGGTTCTACAGGTAGCTAATGATAGGAAGTGAGATTTTCCTTAAAGTTTCTGTTTTTTTTTTTTTTTTAATCCATACTACCCTTTTGTTCCAGTGTGGCTACATAGACACACATTGCCCAGCATAAGGAAAATAACTGTTCTGTTCTGTTGGGAGAAGGGTGGATCTTGGTAGTAAACACCTGGAGGGGGTATGGCATGGCTCAGTTTTCTACCTCAGTTCTTCTATCACTGTGGTTTGAATATGGTGAATTTGACTCCCAAAGCTTCATGCGCTGGGAGCTTGGTCTTCAGGTTGGTGATGCTGAAAAAGGATGAACATTTAGGAGGTAGGACCCAGCAGTAGTGATTAAGTCATGTGTGCATTGCTCACAGACTGGATCACTGCTGGTTTCTCAGAGTGTGTTAGTTTCCTGGAGAATTCGCTGTCATAAAAGAGTAAGCCTGGTCCCTCCATATTCTCTTGCTTCTTCTCCTGCCACGAGAGCTTTCTCTCTCATACATTCTGCCACCACGTGATGCCATCTGCTGTCATGCCCTCACCAGAGCCAAGCAGATATCCGTGTCATGATCTTGGACCTCCAGAACTGTGAATCAACCTCTTTTATTAATCAAGTATACAGCCTCAGATGTATTGCTAATAGTAACACAAAATGAACAGCCTCAGAAATATTCAGTAACCAAAGCTATACCTGTTGATTCATGTCTAGTGTAACTTACATTGGTTTCTAAAAGGAAAATTGAGGGGAAGGAAAATATGACAATCTCTATTGATGTTTCTCAAGAAAACGTGATACCTGGGATCCCCTGACATGGGAACTGATAAGCCTGCTGTCACCTATACCTTTTGGTAGTTAAGCATCTGATAGGCAAACTGACTTATGGTTCTCCACTCTGGCTACACATTAGAAATCATTGGGAGACCAATTGGTACTGGGTGTTGGTTTTAAAGTTCATGGTGTTGAGAACCATCGTCATGTGGTATAAAGAGAATTTAGGTGGCAGATCTGTGTGTGTATTTGGGGTGGGGACAGGAATGGAAATCCTGTTTATGGGACATCTATCAGTTGTTGCAATCCCTGCTATGTTACATGGGAGTTTACAAACTCAAGGATTCCCCTCTCTTCATGGGTCACTGGAGAAGCAAGTATATTGGGTGCTTCTCTCTGGACTCTTGCTTCTTTTGTGGTCCCAGGTGGGAGAAGCAGCAGCAAAATAGCAGGGATTTGGGGTAAAGAGTTCCTCCTGGACCCTGGATACAATGAGATTGGCCTGAGTAATAATAATAAGAGTTTAGATGGAGTGTCTCCCAAAAGCTCACATGTGAGACAATGCCAGAAGGTTTGGAGGAAAAATGATGGGTTCTAGCCTTAGCCTGATCAGTGAATTAATCCCTGAAGGGATTAATCGAGTTGTAATTGGAGGCAGGTGGGGTGTGGCTGGAGGAAGTGGTTCATGGGGGATAGGGCCATGAGGTCTATATTTTGTATCTGGAGAGTGGGGTCTCTCTCTGCTTCCTGACCACCATGTAAGCTGCTTCCCTGGGCCCCGAGCAGTGGAGCCGGTTGTCCATGGACTGAGACCTCTGAAACTGTGAGCCACCAAATAAGCCTTTTCTCCTCCATGATTGTTCTGGTCAGATCCTTTACTCACAGTGGTGAAAAAGCTGACTAAAACAGAGTTTTTAGAGGCAGTGGCCGAGGCCAGTGATTTATGTGTTGTTTGCAGTACCTTCAGTCATCCCAGAGGGTGGGTTCTACTGTTAACTCTGGGGAGCACCACCTTTGAGACTAATCCTCCAGGCTGTTTCCGCTGTCCGTCCTGCAGCCTATCATAGGGAGCTAGGCCTTCTTTCCCCATGCAACTCCCTAAAGTTAGGGAACAATCTCTGCTCCAGAGGTAAATGGAGGTGTTCGGGAAAGCATGCTCTCATGCCACCCTCTCTTAGGTGGACACGCATGCTAAGAAGTTTCCCTCAAGGGTGGAGCCTTCTGGTCTCAGTGCCAAGTGCTGTCACAGAGATGCCCTGCCACTCTGAGCCGGGCAGCTGTGGGATGCTGGGCTGGCATTTGGGCCACTATGTAGCACCTTAGAGCAGGAGTGAGGCCGTGCAAGATTCTCCTCCATGTCTAGGAGCCCCACATGGCTCAGAGAGCAGAAACTCAGGACTACATAAGTTTAGCTAGGACATCTCGTCCTTTGAGGTGCATATGTTCGAGTTTTCTACGATTTTGATTTTATAACTCAGCACTTTTGCTTGGGGGGGACTTTGTTTAGCCTACAGGGATCAGAAGCAAACATTCTTCAGGAGCTGAGGGTTCATCTTTGTTTTTCAGTTTTAATATCCTTCTCTTGCGGGCCCAGCCTTTCTCTCCTGTGCTCACACCCACCAGAGGCTTGCAGGCAGAAAGCCAATAGCGCTCTCTTGGGTAACTCTGTCTGCTTCCAAACTAATCTTTCTCCAATTTAGACACATTTATTGTAGTCTCTTGAATAGTTGATCTCTTTTAATTAATCTTGAGGGTAATCTCCATTCCAACTGCCTTATGTTGATAATAATGTAGCATTTTAAAATAAACTAATTTGCACATGGAGACATAGCTAAAAAATCCACCAGTTATAATGAGTGTATATATATTATATATATATATATAATATATATACACACACACACAGATATACTGTACATACACTTCCACATTTATATGCAGCACCTTCTGGAAAATGCTACTTCCAGGCTCCATCCAAACCTTGTCCACTCATGTCAAAGAATGACAGAATGGCTAAACATCTTCAAGCCCCACATTCTTAATCTGTGCCTGGAGACAGCTACACAGACACAGTATTTAAATGCTGGCTCTTGTTATACAAATTGTTTGCATGAAAATGATCACAAAAATCACTTTATTGTATATAGGAAAGAAAAATATCTTTAGTTTGGAAAGGCTTAATAGAATAAAAGTGACTTTCTAGTTCTCATTGTTCAAACAGGAGCTTTCCATTTTAGATGTCGTTGTAGAAATAATTTCAAGATATGCAAGTGGGTGCAGCCAACTAATTATGTTATAATGTATTTGATAAGTAGATCATTTCCACAGTGTAATTTGGAAATGACTTGCAAAAATGCCTATTAGAATTGGGAGAAAATCCTATTGTGAAGACTGTTTATGGTCCACATAGTCCTTATCATAACTGATGACATGTAAAGAGAAATCCTTGTATGTCCTTCAGAGGCTGCCCTTGAGTCTCTGTTCCTGTGGTCATGTGGGCGTGGGAGGCTATGAGCCATATTCAGCACCCCTCCCAGAAAGTCCTTGAATGTGTCTCTCACCAGGACTGAGTTTTCTGGAGAGCCACTCCCATTAACATGAAATGAAATTATGTTGAAGCAGTGAAGGAAGAAGAGGCATCTAAAATAATGTCCTCGTAAAAAGGCCAAGAGGACAGGCCCTTATCTCAGGTATGCACATGGACACATGTTATCTCCTGCAGTGGGCAACTGGATGTTCAGGCCTTGGGATTAAGGACTAAAAAGAATTTATTCTTAATCATGCCAGAAAATGACAGGGATTTTTCTTGCCTCATGAAATAAAGTTAATTTTCTGAACTAAGAAATAATGAACAGGAATAAAAAACTGGCAGGCAGACTGTGGGGCTCAGACAGGTGCCTCGCTTGAATCTGGAGAGCAGCGAAGAAGCATCTGCTCATGGAGGAGAAAGTAAATTGCCATTTGTTACACCAACCTTCTTATTAAAAGACTGGAGTAGGGACATGATTAGGCTGGGGTGGGGAATGCATGTGGATAAAATAGCAATTGATTGGAGATGTGCTTTAATATTCTTTTGCTTAAGATCTGAGGGTAGCATTGAGGATGATGTTAACCCTTTAAGAGCCACCTAAACAGAGACACAAAGGGCATTTTCTCTAAAGATGAATTGGTTACCCTTTGAAAACCAGTCACCCCAAACAATTCCTTGGTTTTTTTTAGGAGGCCATGATATACTTAGTCCACACTGCCTTAAAGGGGTTCATATCTGGAAGGAAACTTCATGTAGTTGCATGTGGCTCTTAGGATGGTGCTTTCCAGTGGATCAGGTCAAATCTTGTATCAGTAATGTTGCTGTATAACGGCAGCTGAAACATAGCCAAGTGTGGAGTAGCTTCTTGATTAATATTGACTGAATGCTTGGGTAATTTAATAAATGATGTTCAGGTACATCAATCTCCTTTTGACCTAGACTTCTACACAGAAACTTGAAAACATATCTCGCTGGACACTTGGGTAGATTTGTTTCAATCTTCCATTACTGTGTTAATCAGTTTTCAGTCACTATGACAAAATACCCGAGATTAAAAGGTCTTAAGAAGAGAAGTTTTGGCTTACGGTTTCAGAGGTTTCAGTCCATGGTCAGTTGTCTCCATTACTTTTGGGCCTGTGGTGGCACAGGGCATCGTGTTGGGGAGTGCATGGCAGAGGAAGGCTGCTCACCTCACAGTGAGCAGGAAGCAAAGAGAGGAAGGGGACTGAAGTCCCAATATCCCTCACAAGGACAAGCCTCCAGTGATCTAACTTCTTTCCACTAGGCCCCCCCTGTTAATGGTTCCACCACCTCCCAATTGTACCACAGGATGATGACCAATCCTTTAACATGGAACTTTGGGGGACACTTAAGATCAAATAATAATAGCCATTTCTCCCCTTTTCTTTAACTTCTTACCAGTGATCAGGCCTTTAGATAATTCAGGGAGGCACTGAGCTTCGCAAATCCTGATTGCTGAGATTTGCAAACCTGATGTGAGCAGTCTCTTCATATTCCAGTTCCAGTCATCATTATGTCTAAGACATTCTGAAACCCCAGAGGAGCAGTTGTGCTAGGAAAACTAGGACTAGCTAAGGAGAGAGTGGAGAAAGGCTGTAGATAATCCCATAATATTGTTTGGTCTCAGCTCAGGGATGACAGTGGAGCAATGTCTCTGGGATGTGCCCAGTGGTTCCTGAATTCTGAGTCCTGCCATCTACGTTGGAGCAGTGTGTCTCCACTTTTAATGTGCTTGTGCATCATCCAAGGAGTTTGTTAACATGTGGATGCTCTTCTACCCACTCCCTGATTGTGCGTTTCTGACAATTACCTGCGTGGTAATAGTGTTGCTGAATCTCAGACAACACCAAGGGCCTGTGGAACAAGTGGAGGACAAAGCCAGTCTCCCTTGAGTTCTGACATCAGTGCATAATCCCAGCACATTTCATGGGCTGCGTGGTGGTGAAGGCTTTGGGACTGACACTCATCATGACCACCTGCAATGTGGCTCTTTGAGGACCCTTACTTCTCAATGAAACTTATACATGCATAGATGCATAATTGTCTAATTGTTTACTGGACCTGCCAACACTATTCTTGTCAGTGCACACACATGCACACGTGTGCACACACACACACAGACACATACACGCACATTAGAAAGCTCCAGCCTGTTAATTAAGCCAAAATATCCACTTTTTGCAGGTAGGACCCACTTTCATAGGGCAGGTTTGGCTTCTTGAAGAAAAACCTCCATTTTAAAAGAGACAAGCAACTTAGGAAGACGTTGAATAGGATGCCACAGGAGAATATCCAGTCTGTTAAAAATACAAGTACATGCAAGATCTTTGCTTCAGTAAATGATGCATCGTTAACATTACTTTTGGTCAAACTATTCTAGTTAGGAAACTTTGTGGAAAAAACAAGGAAGCAAACAAACAATGAAAGACACAGAATAGGAGGATTCCCTTCCCTTTCAAATGAGTACCACTCAGCATGGTCAGCAGGGATGCCCTGCCTGCACTGAGGGACAGGCTTACTGGGAACTCAGGCTGCAGGGACGCCATCTCCAGACGTGGGAGACTCTATCTCTTTCATGTCATGTGAAGATAAAAAGCAAGAATGTTAAGAAGTGTGAGACAGAATTTCTACTCAAGAGCCCATAACCCTCCACCCAGAGCCCATTTCTTCTGGGCTAGAATCCCCAGTGTCCTGAGTACTGTGTTGCCCAGAGTCGGTTTTCCTTCCTAGGCCTCTGATTACCCACAGGTCTCCCCATTCTTCTTCCTTCAGCAGGAAAATCATTTTAGCAACATTTTAAAGTAGATTTCAAGACATTGCCTAAGCTTTCAGGTGCGCAAAAATCAGTAAAGAATGTGTATGGAACACTCACCCTCTCAGGATGTGATAAAAGGTGGATTTGGCCTTCTGATGTTAATGAAGGAAACTGCAGTGTTGCTGAAAGAAGAGTGGGTTCCTAGCTCAGAATCAAGGTGCTAGCATCCCCAACCACCATGCAGAGAGGGCTTCCAGGTAGGAGTGGGGGCTCCTTTAAACCTACAATATTGATTTTCCAAAGCACAGGCTCACAGGCCAACCTATTTGGCTTTCAAATGTCATTACAATGAAACATCACTTGAAAACCTCCATGATTTTGACAAAACTGGAACAAGTGATATGAAATAAAAGGTCAGAAAAACTGTGTATGACAGAGCTTAGCTGGCCTGGTGTAGATTTCTTCAAAGACCTCCTTTTGCTTACCACTAAAGCCAAGATGATGTGTCAAAGTTGTTTAAGACAACGATCAGTTTTAATGAATACGACCTTAGCTTTCCAAGGTGTTTAGGTCTGGGAACACTTAAAGTACATCTGTTATTATTTTGATTGTGCTGAATTTCTTATTTTATATGGTTTTACTTCAAGGGGAACTGTTTAAGGGAATGTAGAGGTAAGCTCTTGTCACCATATTCTCATTGAATGTTTCAGGTTTATTTATTTCTCTAGTTCTTACTGACTGGTATTTCTTGCATTTATAAACCAGCCTTCTAGTAGTAATTCTCCTTTGGCATTTTGCTTTCAAATTTGTGATTGAAACTAATGCAAATTGTCTCTTGATGGCATAATTAGTAGTAGATTTATCATTCCATCAAACTCTCAATTTTGAACAAAATCCATGTGGTTTTTACACTCATTCCTTTATGGAGCGAATTCAGAGACCTGGCCCTGTCACCTGGGATCTTATAGGTCGAAAGTAATAAAAGGGAAACAAAATCAATTTACATAGATGGTAAACCTGTAACTGTAGAATAAGTGAAGTCAGTCCATCCATTCATGCACCCATCTATCCATTCATTCACCTACCCATCTTTATAAAGTGGTCCACAGAACAGAAAATACTTGGGTATTGTAATATGTAACAAAACTTCTTATAGCCTCAAGTGTCTTTGATCTGATTTGGCCAGATCAAATGGTTATCTGTAACAATAACCAGATGGGTTCTTTTACTAGGTATTGCATAATGGAACTAGTTGAATGATTAGCCAGGAGAACAAAATCGCATAACTATAATGGTAACTTGAGTTTTGTTAGGGGTTCTGAAGTTCACAGTTATTTGTTTAGACTCACCAACCAATTGTGAAAACCCTCAGCCAAGTTTGGTTAAGGAATTGGACTTCTGATTTGGTGAAGGTTCTGCTTTCTGGGTGGTCTAATTTATGCTCAAATTGTTTTTATCCCACTGGGATGTTTCTCTTTGGGTTTCAAAACCCTCACCACTTTTTGCAGATGATCTTTAATTTCTTTAAGTTCCCTTGAATTCCAAATCTTTATCAATAATGTACCTCTGGAAATGGTTCTTCTATGATGCAATAAATACTTGATGCCGATGTTGCATTACCTGGCAACCGAGTCTTAGCTGGCCTCTTCTTTCTGGGCTCTGTGTCTAGAGTGAGCAGGCTTGGCTTCACTGTGTTTGCTTTCTGTGCCCTCTTTCTGGGAAGAAGGAGAAGGTGGTCTATTTTTTTTCCTGTTCTCATTCACTTTTTGATTATAAAGTCATTTCTTTGAGTGAGGTCTGAGCTGAAGAGGATTCCCTGTCAGATAAACTCAGTGTTAGAGCACGGTCCATGGAATACTGTTAAATAGCCTTAATGATACAAGGAGTTTGGGTGGTCATTGTTTCAGAGTTTTCATCTGTTTAAGAGCTGTACTGCAAAGTTCTTGCTATAGTTTGGATCTGGAATTTCCCCAAAGGTCCATGCATGAAAGGCTTAGTCCTTAACCTGGAGCTGTTGAGAGGTGGTAGAAACTATAGAGGTCTTCAGGTCATTGGGGGTGTGTCCTTGAAGTGGATTGTGGGACCCCCGTCTCTTTCTCTTTCTTGTCTCAGCCAGGAGGTGAGTGACTTACTCCACCATACCTTCTACACCAGGATGTACTGCCTCACCACAGGCCTAAAAGCAACGGGATCAACTGAATCTAAACTGAAACCCCCACAAGTGTCAGCCAAAATAAACTTTTTCTCGTCATAGGCTAATTTCTCAGAGATTTGTTATAGTAATGCCAAGTGGACTGACATGTTTTCTTAGTTCTGCTCAAAGTCCAGCCTCCTGAGTCCCGCCTGTTCTTAGCCTGGGTCTTTTCCCTTTGTTTTCAGGAAGTGCATTTCATCTAAGCATGGCTGGTTTCTGCAGTCTGGTCAGGCTGGGCTCAGCTGGTCCATGGACAGTGACTGCCCATACCAGTTCTCTTCTAGCTAAAAATTCTTTTCTCTTGTCTTTCTCCTGTCTAGAGACTTTTCTCTGTGGATCCATTCCTTTAAGGTTTAAAAAAGTCATGGATGATTCTCTCATGTAATATTCACTAGAGGGATATATGTTTATTTAGATACTTATAATGGGAGCTGGAATCTAACTCCTCCAGGTGTTTTAGGTATAATAGTTTCATTTTGGTTTAAGATGCTTCTCAAAATGCTGTTTTTGAGCAGTCTGGGGGAAATCTGAAATATATAATCATGTCTGAATGTATCAAATGTCCTTGTTTACTTTCATTTAAAAATTATGGCATGGGACTGGGATTGTGGCTCAGGGATAGAGCGCTCGCCTAGCACAGGTGGGACCCAGGTTCGATCCTCAGCACCACATAAAAAATAAAATGCATTGTGTTGTGTCCATCTACACCAAAAAAATAAATATTAAAAAAATTATGGCAGAAAAGCCAACTTAGTCAAGCAAGCAAGCAAACAAACAAACAAATGAAAATCTGAACTCAAAAGCTCCACTGTGTTTATGACTCAGGGTAAATTTCTCAAACTTGCCAGACCTCTGATTCCCATACAATAAATGGAAATTACACCACTTGATACCGTTTAATGAAGTGCTGTTGGATTAAAAAGCACTTTAATACTATTTAACAATGTGAACACACTCTTAATTTTATTATTTGTTAAAGCATGCAATTAAACTTTTCTTTATGGTTGGCCATAATCTACCTGCTAAATTTTTACCCACCTCTTTATTTATAATTTTGAAAGTAGTTGTCTATTTTATTAAGTGTGTGTTATCTAGGCTAATGCTTCATTTAAAAATATGTGCTTTCTAGTCTTTTCATTTTGATCGAGTTTATTCAGGGACTAAGTGGTCAATTATAAAATACTATCCTAGTCTCTAAGTTTGTTCTTTCTAAAATTTTCTGAGAAAGCATGACCTTATCCAGGTTCAAACATTAAGGAAAAAAAAAAAAGCAAAAGCAAAAGCAAACCAATATAGCTTCTTGATAAAAGCTGTCCCTTCCTTCCTGTGACACATTGTTGTTGCCTGTATATAATTGTTATTTAAATATAACTGAGTCTTTCAAAAGAGCTATATGCTTGGTCCCCAAATAATCGGCTCTATCGAAAAATTTTCTGACTCAACATGTATGCTTCCCCATATAATTACAATTTAAAAGTGCAGTTTTCAGTGGCAGAAAACTTCAAAAACATCCTTTACAAAACCAGATTCTATATGACACAAAACCCTGGCAGGTATACAGTGCTTCCAGATTATAATGTCCTTTCACTTAATCATCTTAACATCCCTGAGAAGGTAGATTTCGATTTTAAATACCCATTTGATAATACTCAGACAAACTTGAGATTTGTAGAAAGTTACTCAAGGTCACAGAACTAAGTGGAAGGAAACCACCGGTACTAACCCAAATATCCAACCTTCAGTCCTAGCTTTCCTTTTATTACAACCCCAAAGAGAGACAGTTTATGAAATTTCTTTATAGTTTATTATAGAGAATTCTGCAAGACTAGCCTGATTTCTAGGCATATGTTAAGTTATTCTAAATTATACAGAGGCCAACAAATTATAGCTTAATCTTTTTAAGGCCTGTATCAGATTCTGGAAGACTGCTGTCTGACCGCGTCTATGGAGGCTTTAGTTCTGGCCACTCTTTATAGAAGCTTAAGACACTGAATTACGTATTTTAGTGTTACAGGAAAAGGTTTGTTCCGGAGAATCTGTTCATTTTAACAACTAAGGATTAGAATCTGGTAATTTATGCTTTGGTGCTTCAAAGGTTTATTTTCTGTTCTCATTTACTCCCTCTCACAGCGCGCCACCTGAGTGCTTGGGAGAACACATGGCTGTTTTGGAAGGTTTGGTTTGGCACTTTCTGCATAGACATTGCGCTGACTGTAGCAAGTACATAATCCACAGCAGATTGAATGCAGTTATTTTTTTTGGTCATAAAGGGCCAAATGTTTTTGAATCTATGATGATTGTTATTAGATCTGTATTTGATGTCATTAAACCAGAATCCTTACCAGGCATCATCATGGTTCATAAGAACACATCCTTCTATTAAATTCCCCTACGCACAAACTTTTGGACAAGACTGTTAGGGTGTGTGATTTCCATGAGGATGTTTCTAAGTCTTCCACAATTACATTTCCTCGGAGCTGTGTAGCCATCCAAAATAACTATTTCTTTTCTATGTGGATGGCCACTGTGGGAAGAGGATGTGCTGACACTAGAATATAATTATTCTCCCCGGCTACCTCCAGTGTGGTCAGTCAGCCTTCTTTAGATTTCTAGTGCATATTCTGCAGTCTGTGGTATTTTATTTCTGAATGGACCAGCATTTGTTTTTGTTGAATTATACAATTCATTTTTTCATTACACATTCAAATACGTTTCTTATTTTCCAGCTTATTGTCTTCATTCACAACATTTCAAAAGATTTTTTTTTTCCCCTCTCAAATCCCAACTTCTACTTCTTCCCTCTCTCTCATTTGGACCTTTCCATGTCAAATAGATGGGATTTTACATGTGCAAACAGAAATACATCCATGTCTTTGTAACCATTCAATCAGAAGTCAACAAACCTACTTGCAGTTGAGAATTGCTTTGAAACAGTCAGATGCAGGCTGGGGTGGAGAGGGGGTACTTTCCAATTACTGTTTCTCATCAGCCTGACCACCCTATGCCATTAAGCCACTGTAATCCTCTTGCTAATTTGATTTCCTGCACATAAACAACCTTGGCTGTTCTTTGAAGTTCTCGAGATAGGTATGAGGAGTTTCAAATTGCAATAATTCAACTCCAAGCAGAAGGCTAATTCATCTTTTTCTTTTTTTTTTTAATAAATCAGTAAAACAGAAGTTAATTAAAGTATAAACAATGGGCAGCATTGTGGCTGAGAGTCTCCAAAAAGGAACCTTTGAAATTCTTTGTGTAATGGATATTACCTGATTACACTCAGAGAAGGGTGGGGTTTAGGAAAGGATCAAGTTACAGAGCCCTTTCTCCTCTTCTAGATCCTTAAAAAAAAAGAAAAGGAAAAAAAGACACAAAACCAACAACAACAGATGCTTTTATTTTTTGAGTCACAGAGGAATTGGGTGACAGCTTTTTAAGCCCAGGCTGCTCTGGACACTAGGGGCTTCCTTCCCCTGGGAAAGGCCCTGACATTGCAGGCCCTTGTTAGGGCTGGCTCTGTGGGGGGCCGAGTGGGGGTGGTGGAAGAGGGGTTTCCACAGCAGCTCTGCAGCTCTGCAGAGGGGATGTCACCACCATGTGATGAACAAAAAGTCAGGTGATACAGAGGACACAGGTTTTCAGTTTTTCATCCCTAAGGGGTAGATAGAACTATGCCAGTAGCACAGAGAGGAGCAGCCCCCACCTCACTTCCAAACTGTAGGCTTTTCTGAGAGAGGTGCAGGGGAGGAGAATGTGGCCAAAATAGCCCAAACTCCAGACTTCTCGGTAGGGATCCTCTTGTTTTTGATCTTCAAGTGAATACAAAGAAAGATGTGGTAGGAAGTAAGACAAAATTTTCGACCATCCTGGGGAGGAGGATTCAGCTCCTCTGTCTGCAGAAGTAGATCCTTTCCTACATAGAACCTGGTCACTGCACTCAGGCTTTCTTTACAGGTCAGATGGAAAAACATGATGAAATATTTTGCTTCAGAAGCAAAGTCCAAGGAAGAATGAAATGTCACTCAGGTAATGCACTCACGGGTGGTACCTGCTGACTTTCTATAGCACAGATCACTTGCCTAGGTGTGTCTAGCTGTCCACGTGTGTGTATGTGTGTGCATGTATTTGCATGTATTTCTACATAGGTGCACCTGTTGAGGGGGCACGCTATGTGGTGCTAGAGTAGGTGTGTGTGTGAGGCATAGGTGGTCCTTCCTTGTGAAAGTACATTCTAAGGTCCTGAGATGTCTCCCTCCACAACAACCCATTACAGTGCATCCAAAAATTCTTAATTTCACTTTTCCCCAATGAAAGTTTTATCAACCAATGATCTAATTTTACAGATAACCAGATTCTCTTTTAACAGGCCAGCACTCCTCTCAAGTGGCTCTAAGCCCTCTCTATCTTAGAATCAGTCTAATGAAAGCTTTCTTTAGAACATCAAACCAAAAATGTCGGCTTCATGGGGGAAACATTCAGCAGAGTTTTTAAAGCATAGAGGTGTGATAGGGATGTGGACATAGGATAAGGGCTCTTGGCAAAACAAGGGGCTACAATTTGTAATAAATGGGAGAAGAGTGAAACAGAGGGACTCAAGAAACATGTCATTTATTTACTGGTTTTGTCAAGGTTGACCCTGGATATTGGGCAGCTGAACCAAGGAAGAGTTCTCAGACTGATGGCTAGCAGAAGAAAATCTCTACCACTCTGGCAGGAAAAGGTGCTTTCCTGTGGACCTTCCACTACTCTGAAGAGTGTGTAATGGAGTCGATAAAACTCTCTCCAGAGTTGCTGAAGCAACCAGGGCTCCCTCCAGCAGTGTGTGTCCATGCCTTCAAGCAAGGCTGTCCCAGAAAGGATTCTTCACAAAGCCAGTAGACCCCAGGACTTGAGGGCCCCTGGCCACCCTCCAGAGTCACCTGTGTGTGACTATCTTCCTCCAAGACTAAGGATCCTAGGCAATTTGTGTTTAAAGTGACTTTTTAAATATTCTAAACTTTATAAACTTATGGATCTAAAAGTTTATCTCCCAGCAAGTTTTTTTTCTTCTTCTTAATGACTCATCCTTGTTTGCAGAAGTTACTGCAGGCAGAAGATGGTAGAACCACATGTATCAAAGGCCTAGTATATCCCAAGTATGTTAGAAGTATCATTTCATTTAATGATCCTAACAACTCTGTCAGGTTAAGTATCACCAGCTCCATCATATAGATGAGGGAAATGAACTTTAGAGCTATTAATCGTTAAAGCCAGTGTCAAACACAGGTTTGCAAAACTTCCTGGCTGCTTTCCTTCCTACTCTGCTCTGCTGCCTAGCTAAGAATTAATGCCTAAAATATAATGCACACACATCTAATCTAAATGTTGGCCATGCTTTAGCAAACATGGGCCATTCTTGACTATATACATATATATGAATGAAGTAAATCCACTCTTCTCACCCCCTTTTTCTCAATCTACAAACTGAGAACTGAGACTCACTTAGAACCATATGGAATCATAGAAATATAACTGAGCAGTGCATCTCAGTTTATCACCTGGTGGCACAAATAGTCCGTTTACTATTCAGTAACTCTAAGCAAAACTTGCAGTCTCTCACTTATTTCTTCTTGGGTAAAGATGAAATGTAGGATACCCCCGTCTCCCTCAGGAGGAGTTAATAAGCTGAAAGTATGGCTGTGGAGACAGACTACCTTTTGTTCATGCTTTTGTTTTTTTGTTCTGAAGGATGGACCCTTACAAGTAATCAATCTTTAATAAAGAAAAGTTTGTCTTCAACGATTAGGTGCTGTCTATAGGCCTAGAAATGAGGCTGATCTTGGCTCTGTAACAATTGCCCAGGCAAAGGGATGCCAAATGCACAGGAAGTGCTTGTGAACAAGCCCACTCTGGCCCCATTCTTCCTAGAGTTTACATTCTAGAAGGAAGGACAAGAGACAAGCACATAACTAAACGAGTGAACAATAATAAAACATGAAGATGCTGGGAAAAGGGACAACTCTGTGTGTGTGTGTGTGTGTGTGTGTGTGTGTGTGTGTGTGTGTGTTGGGGGATTATACCAGTGTTGTGGTGGACAGTGCATTTTGGAGTAAGCCTGCCACCTCCACATCTGAGCACTGCCATTTAACTTGTTATATATGATCTCAGTTTTCTCATGTGTAAAATAGTGATGATGCTGATAACTGATTCATAGAGTAGCTTTAAGAATTGAATGAGTTAATAGATAAATTTCTTAGGGCACTGCTTAGCATAAAGTGAGTGCTACAAACATTTAGCTAAGGAGACCTAAGGATGAGAAGTTGGCCTCATGGCAGGTGGAGGGAGGGAGGTCACAGGTAACAAGAAAGGGATTCCTGGAGTGGAAATGTGGACTATTTGAAAAAGTAACTTTTTTTTTACAGTTTTTTAAAACTTACTTATTTAAGTAGCAACATTTTTATCATATTGAAAGATAGTTACAATTTTTAAAAACAATTTTTCCTATCTACATAAAAGTCCTATGCATTATTTAGTGATATTTCTTAACTACTCATTCTTGAAAATTATTGAACTATAACATCAATAAGATTTAGGGGCCGGATGTTTCTTAAAGTAAATGGCCTAGGATTTTAGCTTTGAGAATTAATTATCTTATTTTATCTTTTCCCTTTCTCTGTTCACATGGCTCTAAGTTGTTCTTTTTTTTGTTGTTGTTGTTTCTTTTTGCATCTTTTAGCATGTCTTACTGTAGAACATGAATCCCTTCTCATATTCTGTTTTTAATGTGCTGAGAGATGGGAAAGCATGTAACTCCATTTGTGTTGAGTGTCAGGAGTCTGTAGAATCTGAGTGAGTGTGGGAGAGACTGGCATCACCACTTAGCATCACTTCTGCTGTTTTTCCTGCTGAGAACTTATTTTGGGGTTCTTTTTTAGTTTTGGATCCATTTGAAATAGATGGAACCATATAAAATAGAGGCTTTCCTGTAATTGGAACATTATTGTGTAAATTCAATGCTATATGGAGCTTTTGGGACTCCAGCCGGAATGGTTACTCTCCCTTACTGAATAAGCAGAGCTTTGAATTAGGAAAGTTGCACTTCCCTCTTGAGAATCTAAGAGTTTTAGAGCCAAATGTAATTGAGAGGCATCCAATTCCATCTCTTTCATTTCCATATGAGAAATTCAAGGTTAAAAGAAGGGCAGGTGACTTACTCAAGGCCACATGATGTAGCATCAAAGTGCCAATATGACCATGAACTTCAGTTTCTGGGATTTTCTGACTCACTGGAACTGCTTGATCAGCAATCTCCCATAAGAGTTGGATCTGAAAACCTTTTGCCTCTGCCCCAGAAGAATGAGCCCTGGTACTTGTAAGAATAGGTCCCTTGAGCTCATGGCCGGCCCATAGCCTTTGAGCCACCTCCTCTATCCCACCTTCCCAGTGTCTGAAACAGAAGATAAAACAAAAGAAGGAAAAACAGTCTGTGGGTTTGGAGTTTAAATAAACAGGGAGGTTAACCAAAAAGCTGGTTTCAATAGATCAGAGGCAAAAGGGATTCCTACAGCTGGAGGCAATTAAATAAAACTAAAAAAAAAGGATTCTCACACTCAAACGACTAGACAAATTCTAGAGACGGAGGAGGAGTTTGTTGAAGTGGACCAAACCTGACATTAGCTCAAGACAGAGAGGAGCAGAACTTTTGGAATGAAAAGTTTTTTTTTTTTTTTTAAATGGTTGCCCCTTTAGTTATTAAAATTATAATAGTTCTCAGAGGAGATATTAACTCTCTTAATAGGCTCAAATTATGCCAAAACAGAGCAGTATAGAGTTGGAAGGGACATTAAGATCAGTGGAATGCTGGTAAATATTACACAACTAGCTCTCCAAAAGTTTTAAAGAGAAAAAGCCCTGATGTGTGGTATTTGAAAATTTCCATGGTACAAATATGTTACCATGACTGATTTTAATCTGCCAACATGAAGTCATTACTCCTCTGATTGTGAAGTTGGGAAGAGATCAGCTATTGTGTAAGGTACAAGCCAGCTCAGATCTCCAGTGCTGATCATGTGAGAATGACAGAAAATGGTCGTGTACCCCTGTAGAGAGGGAAAAATGGAATATAAATGTATGCATATTGCATGACTTGAATTCTTTCTATGTATCTATTCATCCATCCATCCATCCTACACCTATCTTCCATTCTCCATCATCCATTGTCCATCCTTCATCATTCATCTTTCTGCCTTTCATCCATTCACTCTACTCACCCACCTACTTTCCTTCCTGTCTATTTTCTTACTTCTTTTCCTTCTTAATTTAAAATTAAGTGTGGAACCAGATAATCACTAAGGTCGTTTCCGGTTCTAACATTTTGGGATCCTACTCATGATACTTTTTTTTCAAATAAGCACTCGATTCCTGGCTTAACAGAGCAAGTTTAGTTTACTTTTAAAGCTGCCTAACTGAACCTATCACCTCTCAACATCTTAGGTATTTATTTGATATTACCTGTTTTCCCCAGAAAATGAATTCCTTGAGGATAGGGGCTTTCTTTTGGTCACTTCTGTGTCCCAGCATCTCAACAAGACCTGGTGCATGATAAATGCCCATGAGGTGGCATGTGTTGAATGAATGACATAATCCAGACTCTTCTATTCTTAAGGAAATTGAGGCTTTAAGCAATAAAGTGATTTCCTTGAAGTCATGTAGCAGAACTAAATGTAGAACCTAAACCTTGTGATTCAGTTCTCTTTCTCAAATTATTCTTTGGCTTATTTCACAAAGTCTGGGGCCTAAAAGAGGTACACATATGTTTCTAGATTGCAAATTGCAATTTGCTGGGATTAAGTGGAATCAAGAGAGTTGAGTGATCAGCTTGCTCAGCTCCACACACTGTCATACCTTCGCTTTATCATAATTTTTTTCCTCTTCTAATTTTTATGCCTGTGGGAAAGGTGGGCAACCCTAACCTACTTATGTAATCAGAATAATTTGTGTTCTATGCACATCTTGGATTAGAAGGAAACCTGGGAGCATTTTTTAAAATTATTGTTTTCTACTTGAAGACCCCTTCTCTTTAGTCCCCATTGTCATCAGAAGACCTGCTTTTTTGGTTCCAGCCCCAATTCACTTCAGCAAATCTTGGTACCAGGCACTACTTTAAGTACTGCCTTTAGTTTAGGAGACACAGAAATGAGAAATAAAGGTACTTTGTCTTTAGGAGTCAACAGTCTCCTGGGGGAACTAATCAAAAAAACAAAAAACAAGAATAAGAATAATATCAGTTTAATGAAGGCAAGGGCACATGTAAGGACAAAGAAAATGCTTAATGTTCTGAAGCTTTGAAATTTAATGGAGAACTCAATATAGATGATTGAATTTTTTTAAAGGGCTATTTGGATAGCTAATGTTCTGACTTCTTAATAGTTTTTGCAACTCTAAGATGAAGATTTGGGGGAAAACTAAAGGTGTACCCACATGTGCAAGGTTCTTCCAAAGAGTGAGTCCTATTGGCGTGCCTCTTCATTATTCTCCTTCCAGAGTCTATTAGGTGGTAGACCAGATAGCCCTGGATATCAGGTGCTACCTGATGAGTCATAAGTACTACCTTAGGGGCTGTATGGAGAAATGGACGCCTTAATTTAAATTAACAATGATCCTGGAAAATGGCAGTAGCTCATTAAAATATCTCAACTTGATTAAAAAAATGCCAAATGGAAATCCAACTGACTCAATCATTAACACTATTTAGTCACCACTAAATTATTTTAAGCATGGAGTTATAAAAAGTGACTAGTTTTACAAATTATTGAGGATCTTCAGGTCCAGGGCTTTAAATAAATGAGAGATGGCATAAAAACAATTTTGCTCTGGGTCAACACAGATTTTAATTAGACATTAGAGTCAAGCATGAAACATCTTGGGAGACTTTCACTAAGTAGCTTCCTTTCTTGATGGCCTTTAGTCCTTTGAACTTGTAATGCAAATCCACAAACCAAGATGATGAAATTAAGAGGAGTTTGGTGCTTTGGGAATCTCAGGTAGTGGTGCAGGAGGAAAATTGTTTTTGTCTCAGTTCATTGGTAATGGATGGAAGTTACACCCACTGGGATGGGTGCCCCTGTGTTACCTGTTGATGATGGAAAGGGAACACACAAACATTGACTTATCTGACTTAATGAATGTTATCATGTGGAAAAGGTAAATCAACAACGGCCAAGATCAAACATACCAATCTCCTTTTGAACACACAATGCCCTCATTTATATAAATCTTAGGCACTTGACTTTTCGCCCATTTGAGCGCATGCGCTGCTGGCAGAGCTGAGAGGTGTTCCATCTTCCGGGCTGGTGTCAGCATCTCAGAAACTTTTAAGAAGAAGGAGACTGACTGAAGAGCCAGCAAAGCTGAAATTCCAGTGGTTTCCTAATTAATGTGTTAATTGAGAACTAGAGAAGAGGAGGGTTATTTGAAGTGTTTGGTTCCTGCCCTCCCTCCCCTCCTCCCCAGCTCCCCAGCATCATTTCACAGAAAGGTTAGAAGTGGCCTGCTGGTGACCCCAGGCAAGGAACAGATTGTGATCTGCTTAATTAGGCTCCTCTGTCTTATTCTTACACCTCCAGTTTTAGCATTGTTTTCCCCTGCGGGTATGTTTCTGTGTGAAGCTGTGAACGGTTTTAAAGAGAGGGTTTTCAGAGTTGCTGGCTAGGTTTTCAACTTTCAAACATCTCCCAGTAGTGGGTTCCCTCTGAACTCAGCGCTGCCCTTCCTTCTTCCTCCTTCATGTTCTCTCCCTTGTCTGCCCTCCTTGCTGAGGTGTTGGGCCGGGAGAATGGGACTCAGGTCAACTGAGAGAAGCCACTCAGTGGTGGCCCAGTGCCCTCTGGCTTTATTAATTCAGGAAGAGTGTCCCTGTTTCTGTTTTGTTCTCCTCACCCTCACCGCCCACCTGAACACCTGCCTACCTGCCCACCCTCTCACTCTCCTACCCTCCCACCATCTAACCCTCCACACGTTTTCCAAACCTGCCACTCTCACAAGCATAGCAATTGCAACTCTTTTTGGGTTATTGTGATCTGAGCAGAAGATGCTTCTGTTTTTCATTTTGCTTGACTTGGCTTTGCCCCTCACACCAGGGTCCTTAGGATATCTCTGGATGCCCTTTATTGCTTTGTTCTGCAAAGCAGGTACTGACTGCACTGAGAGTTTTATTGTAAGACCCCAGACAGGCATTTGAATAAGTTTCTTTTTTAAAAAAAAACCTCTGTTGGCAAATTATGAAGCCTTAATCTCCTAAGGTTTTAATAAACACTGAGCTTGACTTGTGATAACTGTGGCACGCTCAGTTGCTTTCCTCTTCTATACAAGAAATGTGATGCATTTTAGAAAGTAAGATGGTGACTTTTGGCTAGTTTTCTGTGTTTCTGTGGCATGTTCTCAAAAAAAGTGCATGTATGCATTCATGTGTGTACATATTCATTTGTGTGTAGACATGTGCATATGTGCCTGCATATGTTTGTGAATGTATGTGTGTGTACACTCATGATACTAGTTTGGGTTTGATACATCTGTAATTCCTATTTCCTTATACTTCTCTGACCCTCAATTCACTGCAATTGTGGGTGATGGTTTTGAAATACTTTAAAACAAACAAAAGAACTTTAATGCCTCAGGATCTGGGAGGAACTGAAAAGCTATCTATAGACCTTCATGACAGTTCACAGTCATATTTGAATTATCCTTAAATTCCTGGGAGAAGTGGGGGTACAGGGGGTGGTCAGCAGTTTACCTACTAAAGACCTTCAGTAGAATTCACCTGCTCAGTGCCTCTCAAAGGCTTTGAGGCCTAAAAGTAGATTCACTAAGTTTATTATCCTTACATTAAAATATGGATCTGGCATCAAATTCCATTGATTCCAATTCCATAGGTGTGGTGCATGGCCCCAGAATCTTATAAACCACCTCTAAATTCTGAAGCCACATTGCTCTGAGAAACTGAAAAAAAAGTGTCACTTTATGTTCACCTTATAAAAATTTGAACACATTTAAAGTGAGACTTCATGTATGGGTTTTCTTTATGCATTATTCAGAATCGTTCCATTTGAAAAACAGACACAGACACATACACATATATATCTTTACAAGAAACTGTTGATTCAAATCATGATAATAACACTTACTAGTCTGCCTTGGAGCCTGAACATAACCTATCTCGGGACCTGTGAATGTACAATGTAGCTCTGTAAGCTGCCGTGCTACTCATAACTTGTCATATTTCCCTGACTGGATGGTTAAAATTGTGGTAGATCTACCTGATAGCGAGGGGCCTCAACAACTGATATGGGGACAATTTTCAAGTGGAAACATTATCATTTCTTTGCTGGTAGATATTAGTACCCTTCATCCAGGATAAGCAGGACCCCTGCCTATCTTGTATTCACCTCCCTTTTCCCTTCAAACTGCTGTGCTCTCAGGCTTTGCAGTGTTTACACATAGAGGACACTTTTTCCGGACACTTGTGCATCTCTGTGTCCACCTGCCAGTTCTTTCCCAGATTGGAAGTGGCAGTTTAGACTAAGCATCCTTCCTTCTCTTTACTCCATTTCCCTGCTACCACCCCAGAGAGGTGCCAGCTCTACTTCCTTTGCACCCCATAATAGACCTCAGATGGTGTGGGCTCATATCTCTGCCATCCTGGGCTTCTCAATTCTCCGAACATAGTGTCTCTGAGGCTGGGTTTCTCTCCCCAGCAGCTACCATGGGTTGGCCAATTCATGTGTGTTTAATGACCATTCATTAGAATAATCATTTATTGATGGCATTTGGAATGCACCAGGGTTCAGAGTCTTTCTTCTGCATAAATACCTCAACTCTCAGTTGTCCTTGGTCAGTTGGAACTGCTATAACAAGGTATCATGGATATAGCCATATAGCGTAGACAACAAGTTTTTAGTCTCATGGATCTGAAGGCTGGAAATCTGAGATCAGGGTGTCAGTATGGTCAGGTTCTGACAAGGGCTCTCTTCCAGGTTGCAGACTACTGTCCTCTGATTGTTTTTTCCATAGTGGAAAGAGAACCAGTGCTCTCTCTGATTAGTTTTATAAGGACACTAATGTTATCCACAAGAGCTCCAAGTTCCCTAAGGACTTGCCTCCTAACATATCACAGTGGCCATGAGGGTTTCAACATATGAATTTTGAGCAGGCCAGGGATTCTTTATTTTTTAATCCATAAAATCAAAACTGAACTCACAAACGTTCTAAGTTTACAGAGTTGTCAATGAAGCAGAAAGCATAAATAACTCAGAGCTATTATTCCTCAACTAGCCCTGTAGCCAGAATGAGTGGGAGGTGTCACTAGTGACAGCCAGTAAGGTTGAGTTAAATGACGTGGAGTCTCAGTTTTGGACAGCACATAACTAGCTCTGTAGGGACCCAGGCTGTTCAAGTGACTTGCTGTTATTGTCCAATTAGATGAACAAAGTCTTCCAGGAGTCCTTTCTGAGTTTGTTCCCTAGTGTCTAGCATTCATAATGCCATTCAACTATTTATGGAAGAAAGAAGTATGGTTGAATACTGAGGGTGTGTGTATGGCTGTGTGTGTGTGTGCAAGAGAGGGAGTGCATATGTACATTCATATTTATACATACACACAAAAATATAATATTTTTCTCTATATACAAATTTTAAGGGAACAGCTATTTCTATTTTTAAAATCTTTTTTTTTAAGTAATGACCTATTTTTTAACCCAATATTGTACTTTGGGGATACTTAAGGAAGAAGATCATTCTTGCTTTCTAGCAGTCATGGTTTAGGGAGATAACCTGAATCTAAGTCAATTTTTCCTTAGTTTTTAAGGCAAGAACAATGAATTAGAAGCATTTCTGTGCAAATAATATATTCCTGAAATCATCCTCTTGTGGAATAATGATCCCTAGTGTGATATGTTTCAGAAGGATTTTAGTTTAACTAGAAATCCTCACATTTAAGTTATGAGAACATTCTATTATGTAGCCTTTGGAGATCATTAATGATAACAAGAGCACTACAGACTGCTCATTTCTTTTAGCACAAAAAAATTAGAAAATTTCTCTAGATAAAGCATCCTTCATCTTTCCCTAATATCTGATCATCTCTTATAGTTTAGGTAATGAGTTAGCAAGTCTCCCATGTACCACCAAACAGATGGTGCACTGCACTGACCAGGGAGCATCATCATACAGACATCTACGAGAACAGCACCTCTGGCACTTGTTCATCGTGTGTTCTGCACCATCATGACTGTTGTTTGTTTGGCTTTCTTTTTGGCATCTATCCCTTGTGTGGAGCACAGTCCACAGGCCATCTATGGACTTTTAAAAAAGTGCCAAGTCTATGACCTCACTTCTAGTTGGCTCTTATCTCCTTGCCCCAAGCTAAAGTCCAGGAATAATCAATCAACGGACTACTTGGGACCTCCAGGTGGAGTTTAGGGTCACCTGCGTATTGGTCACTTTCCACTTTTCCCATACGATGATTTGAACGTGTTCTTCTAATGTTCACGTTAGAAATTTAATCCTCAAGTTTACATGTTGATGGTATGTGGAGGTGGGGCTTCAGGGAGGTGATTAGGAGGAGGTCTTGGGGATTCCTGTGATGGGACTAGTGGCTTTATCAGAAGAGGAAGAGACCTGAGTTTGCACACTCCCATCTCCTTATCACGTGGTGCCCTCCACCATGTTGTTAAGCAGCAAGAAGGCCCTCACCAGATTCTAACCATGCTCTTGGACTTCCCAATCTCTAGAATGGTAGGAAAGAAATCTTTTCTTTATACATTAGCCAGTCTCACACATTCTGTTATAGTAACATCATGGTCAGATTTTGGTCAAAGAGAAGCACTGGCTGGTGAGCAGCGAGAGTTTTGGGCATTCATTTCTACAGATTTTTCCTGTCAGGTTATGATTTTGGAAAGTAAGTGCATTTTTTAAGCTCCAAGACGACTGCCCCTTTCCCAGGGCTATTGCTCTTGGAGGTTTACGCCACCTCCCCCCTGATGTCCTAGGTGGCAGAGGCTTCCCATTGCCATTTTCTCTGGGTCCTCCTATCTCTTTCTGCTTTCCTGAAACTCTTTCAGTCTCCCCATGGAGATTGTTGTATATTTTGTTCTGGAGCCATGACTGATAGAATCTGCTATTTTATTTTGCTTCCTCTTATCCACTTACATCCTTGATGTGGATCTCACCAAAATCAGATCATATATCATCATTTCCCTTTGGCCATCCTATGGTCCATGACTAGTTCTGTAGCCAAATTAAACCTCCTTATTCCACACTCACACTGGAAGATTTTAGCATATTCATTACTAAAGTCTCCTAAGGTGAGAGCAATCACTGTGGGAAGAACCTCCTCATCGCTTGTTATTAATTGATACACTCCATGAATGAAGAGGTTGTGTATACCCATCTTTGTGTTCTCAATGTCACTGGGAAGAACTTTTTTAAAGGTTGCTCAATATATTTTCATGGTACTCAGTGACATTTGGGAATAACATTAGCAAATGTGGTGCATCTGACATCACACATTACCATGGGGCACTTTTCTTCTTTCATATGAATCTTTAAAAAATGTTGATTCGAATGGATTTTACTATGTATAGTTATCTGTACCTGTTTTCATTCAACAATATGTAACTTGAGAACTGTGTTAGTATGGGAGTATTAGTCTCCTTATTAGTATTATAATCACTGTTTTTCTTAAGTATGGTAGTAGTTTGTGTGTGTGTTTGTATAAAATTTCTGAAAATGTATCTTTAATAATAAAAATTTCAGCACATAGAAAGCTTTGAAAATAACCTAAGGATTTCTCACCCAGATTTAACTGTAAGAATTTTGTTAATTTTTATTCAAATCATTTTTTTAAATGAAAGAAAAGAAAGTTGAAAATTTCTTTGTCTTTATCTTTTATCTCACTCTTTCCTTCTTTCTCCCTCTCCAAAAAATGCTCATTATTCCAAATATAGTGATATCCTCACTCATGAGTTGAAAGCTCCTAATACCTTAATATGCATGTACCTTAAAGTTTAAAATGATCACTAACTCTATTGTAAACCATCTTAACATTTTAAAGCTTTGTATTAATTGAAAAAGAAAAGTTATGTAATCTGAATAATCAATTCCCATATACACTTAACTCATGTTTGCCAGTTTTTAATGTTCTGTCACATTTTTAAAAATTATGATTTGTTATATATGACAATGGAATGCATTACAATTCATATTACATATATGGAGCACGATTTTTCATATCTCTGATTGTATACAAAGGATATTCACACTATTCGTATCTTCATACATGTACGTTGGATAATCATGCCCATCACATTCCACCATCATTTCTAACCCCATGCCTCCTCCCTTCCCCTCCTACCCCTTTGTGCTATCTAGAGTTTGTCTATTCCTCCCATGCTCCCCCTCCCTACCCCACTATGAAAGAGCTTGATGCTGGTTGTTTTAATGAATCGTAATAATAGTCATTATTTATCAGGTGGTTAGTATATGCCCAATACTGTTAAAACACTTCATGAACTAGATTCTTTTTAATGCCATATTTGTTCAGATATAATTTATATATGGTACAATTTACCCCATTTAGTTTTATAATTATATGAATTTTGATCACACAAATATAAAATAACTATAGATAGATAGTACTACTGTCAAGATACAGAATGTTACCTTGTTCTCCTAATTTTTTAAACAAATAGAGAAATTAATTTTAATATATTTTCACTTAACCCAATGGATTACCAACATAGTTTGCAAATAAAATAATTGTTAGTAAGGTATTTCATGCTTGTTTTCTTTGTCCTAGTAATTCTTTGGAATCTAATGTCTATTTAACACATAGCACACCTCAATTCAGACTAGACATATTTCAATACTCAGTGGCCTAGACACATTTCACATACTAGACACATTTCAAATATTCATGTGACCAATGGCTGCCATATTGGCTCCTTTCTCCATCTTTCACCTTTTGGTGACACATACGCTGTAGGTTGCATGGTAAGTCCCCTTGTTATGTGGTTTCTTGTTGAGTTCCATTAGAAAGGGACACCAAAGAGATAAACTTAGAATACACAAGAGTAGAGTGAGGTGTTTTATTCCTCCCTGTAACACTCTATTAGACCGTGAGTTGGTTTCTACATGCTTTGGTGGGAATAACTTCAAGGTCACTTTCTCCTACAAGTTCTTCATAATGGCTTTCTCTTATTTCACCTCCTACCTTTCTAAGTTTACAGAAGGAAAGATGCTTCACAAAATTTGTTAGTTACCCTCAACCTTGCCCTTACCTTTATAAATACCTTATTAAACAATTTTTACTCCAGTTGATCTTTTCCACCCTTGAATCTTGAATAATGGATTTTAAATTATAAGAGAGTAAGAGAGTAAAATATACCTACCTCATCTCATATCACAGACTATATATATATATACACACACACACATACCAGATTTATTATATATTAAAATGTAATGCATAAAATGCTAAAAATTTTAAAGAACATATTTGTGTAACTTTGTGAAGAGAAATGGAAAACAAAAAAAATATGAAATAAACAACAACCTGAAAAATTAGATGATATTGTAGTTAAAATTTTTATGTGTAAAACTTTATCAAAAAGAGTTGAAAGAGACATGAATTATATTACAGGTCATTTTTTTTTTGTCACAGAACTATTCTCCACTTCAGCCTTCAAAGTTCTTATTTAAATATTTTCTACTACCACCAAGATCTGTACCTGCAGCAGCTCCACCTGGGGGGTGCCCTAGGCTTCAGGGCTCACCAGCAATGGCATAGGCTCTATGAATTGCTTTGGCCCCTGTCCAGGTCCCCTGTGTTCTGACTGCCAGTGATGGCCAGGTGTGGGTACCACGCTCCAGCACCATTCATTTTCAGGGCTAGTTGATTCAGCAGATGAGTTGTTTTTGTCACATTTTTATCATATATAATATATATATATATATATATATATATATATATATATATAATACACACACACACACACACACACACACATATATAGTCACACACATATGCTGCCCCATTATATGTCATATTTTTAAAAACTTTTTGAAAGTGGGTTATATACATTATGTGTCTTGATATCTTAATATGTCAGTATTTCTTTTCTTTTTTAAAACAAGAATAAGTATATTATCAAATTTAGTAAAATCGACATGGATACAATATTGTGTCTGTATCAATTTTATCATTTGTCTCAATTATTTCTTTTATAAGAACACTTTCTAATATGCAGTGTATCCCAAGATCATGAACTTCATTCTCACATCTCTTCATCTCCTTTATTGTGAATATTCTTCAGGTATTTGTGGTCATTTATTGTTCTGGCATTATTTAAAGCATGAGGGTCAGTTCTGATATCAGATATTTATAAATTAGAAATATTTTAATTTCCTCTGATAACATTCAGTATTTTGGCTGCAGTTTTAATTTGGCAATATGTATTTGAGAGATGTCTATAGGACAACAGAATAAAATAGACATTATTATTGCTGTGTGTGTATACGTGACTGCATGACCAATATGATTCTGCAACCTGTACACTCAGAAAAATGAGAAATTATATCCCATCTGATTCAAATGTATTATATGTCAAGATCATTGTACTGTCATGTGTAACTAATTAAAACAAATTTAAAAAGAAAGATACAATAAATCAAATAAAAAATTCAGTATTCCAATCTATTGGAAGTATCCAATAGATTAGACTATGTAGAAAACAGAAATAAAAAAATATTGAATTTTTAGTCTTTATTAGTTTAATAGCCTCTTTTTCTGAAATATAGTAATATTTTATATATACCTTTTGAAAATCTCTTTAATAATAAAGACTTCCTGCTAAGAGAGTGCAATACAAAATGTGTAATACCACGTATTAAAATTATCAAAAGATCAGTCTACATATCACTATTGCTATCTATCCACTTAGTATCCATACATCTGTCTACCTACCTACCTATATTTATATACCAAGTCTTTTTTTTTTATTTGTGTTTTATTCCTTAATGTTCTTATGGACTAATTAAATTTACATTATTCCTCTTTTTATTTATATTTGTCCAAACTTTTTCCCTCCCATTTTTGAGTCTTTTCCTTTAAGATCTTAATATGCATGTGGCTTAAATTCTTATTATCTCAATTTTGTGTAGTAGTCTTTTTACTTTTAAAAAAATATATATTTATTTATTTTTATGTGGTGCTGGATGGAACCCAGTGCTTCATGTGTGGAAGGCAAGCACTCTACTGCTGAGCCACCCCAGTCCCTTGACTGACTTTTTTTTTTCTTTCTCATTTCTGTTTTATTTTTAAATTTTAATTTGTTATATGACAACAGAATGCAATACAATCATATTACACATATAGAGCACAATTTTTCATATCAATTTAGTCGTTTTCAGAATGAAATAACATAGTTTACATTTCTAATATTTTCTTCTATGGAACGTACTTCAATCTGTAACACCTCTGACCCATGTTCACCAATCAGCTCATCCAACTTACCTACTAGTTAGCTAGGGAATGGAGCTCAGGGTGCAGGGTACTGTTTCTTCCTTTCCTCCTCTTGGCATCTAGCTTCCCCAAATTAGGGCCATTTTGTTCCCTTTTCCATGGGAAAGAGGGATTACAATAGTGGATAGGTACAATTCTTGGGTTCAGCATACAAAAACCTATTGTAGTCTCTATCTTACTTTCTTAATTATCAAGTTTTTAAAAATTGATTTTAGTAATAAAAATAATATTTGATTGTCAATTCCCAACTCTTTTGTCTTATTTGTTAAATAGTCCAGTGCTTAGTGTAAGATGTGCATGTAATTTATTGACCCTCCTAAACTTCACTTCATAGTCATTGTCTGAACTAGCATGATTGAGACTTTAGGTTTGATCCCCAGCGCTAAATTGCAAACAATAACATCAACAACAAAAAACCCCAATAAAAAGCCATTGTTATTGTTATGATTACATTTATATTTGTTAATTATTTTAACTTAATTTGATATGTATATATGATTGTCATTGCTTTATTATGATTAATCTGTTTATTTTTGCTTCTTGAATCTTAATTCTTTCTTCAGTATTCTATTGTTTTAGTTAGCTTTTTTATTGCTTTGACCAAAAGACCTGACAAGAACAATAGCAGAGGACAAAAAGTTTATTTGGTGCTCAGTTCATAGAGGCTGACTCGATGATGCTCTGTGCCTGAGTGTGGGAGAACACCATGGTGAGATGGTGTAGTGGAGGAAGTCAGCTCAGAAGACGGCAAACAGAAAGTAGAGAGAAAGCTACTCATCAGAGACAAAATATAAAGACCAAACGGATGTTGCCATTGACCTACCTTCTCCAGTCACACCCACTTGCCTACAGTTACCACCCAGTTAATTCCTATCAGGGGATTAATGCATTGATTAGGTTAAGGCTCTCATAACCCAATCATTTTACTTTGAAACTTTCTTGATTGTCTCTCACATGAGCTTCTGGGGACACCTCATATTTAAACCATAACATATAGCTTATTTAAATGCATTTTTTTTTGGCAGTGCTAGGATTGAGCACAGGGCCTCACACGTGCTAGACAAGTGCTCTACATCCTCAGCCCCAAGAACCAGAAATTCTATCCATTAATTTTTGTACCCTTGGTGCAAAAGTCAGTAAAATAAAAAAGATATATGGTACCCTGGCGTTAGTATAAACATGATTTAACCTCCCAGATCTCATGATAAGACCGAACTTTGAGCACTGTTGCTCTTGAACATTATAGAGTGCTATTAAAATACTATAAGTTTAATAACAAGGTCTACTACTTTGTTTCCCCTTCAGTTCTCATACCAGCAAGGAGTTCTCCAGAGTTCTCTAGGTAGTTTAGTTGGTCGAGTGTTTTTCTACTGAATTGGAAGGCCTTTAGTGTCCTTGTGACTTACTAGAGGCAGTGGAAAAAGAGAATACATGATTACTGTTATACTCCCTCCAAGAGGAAATAAGGACTTTCCTTCCACCCAAACCTCTGGAACAGTCTAATTGGTCATAAAGGCTCCAAATTTATTTAAATGGGAAGGATTTGACACTTGTTTAGCATAAACTTCTGAATTTTATCAGACTTTGCAAGATCTATTGAAATATACTAAGAGACCAGTGCACCAAGCACTATTGAAAAAGGGTGTCATGAAATTAGATTTAGAGGTTTGACTTGGTGCATTGTTGGAGTATCTATTTATTCAGAAAATAGATCCTATTCACCTTTTATATATATGATAAATACAAATGAGCAGTATCATTCTTGCCATCGGGTAGGATGATATTCTTGTCATACTGTTCAGTAGATATACTAATAAATACCAACACCAATGAAGTAAGACTTTACAGAAACTATGGAAGTAAATATAAGACATAGAGTAGACTCAGAGATGAGAGTGTTGAGTTTCACCTGGAAGAAGATGGCATCCAGCAAACCTCAAAGAGGAGCAAACACTTCCAACTGAACCTTAATATATGACTAGATATTTTCCAGGCTGGAGAGGAATTACAAGCAGAGTAACATCTTGAGAGAATGCAAGAGTGTAAAACTAGGTTTTAATGGAATATTGGTATGGCTGGAGTATCCGCCATCTAGGGAAGTACAGGGAAGTAAGAAAGACATGCAAAGCAGGCAGAGGCCAAGGAATTGATATGGAACGCAGGGAATGCAGTCTGTCCTAAAATGGATGAGGAACCACTTGAATGTTTTAGGTTGAAGGTGAAATAATGAGGTGATGTTTTAGGAAAGTCACCAAGACCATGAGGATCTTGGTGGTAGAGGGACAACTCTTGAACTAGGGTCTGAGCTAGGAACCATCACAATTGGCCAAGACTTGTGATGGAAGTTGTGGGAAGTAAAGAAAACAGAAGAGGTGCTTTAAAGATTGAGAAATCTGTGTTTCCCTAATTGTAAGTGATTGCTGTAGTTTGGTCGTTGAGTGTCTCTGGAAAGCCTACTTGTTAAGGGACTAGTCTCCAGGGTAGCACTGGAGGGAGGTGCTGTGGACCTTTAGGGAATAAGGACTTCCAGATTGGCCCTAGGTCATGGGGGTGTATACCCTGGAAAGTAATTGGGGGGACTCCATTTCTTCCCCTTTTCCTTGGGTTAAGGTGTGAATAGTTTTCTCCAACACGTGCTCTAGTCATAAGGTGCTATCCTTGCCTCAGCACCAAAGTAATGGGATCACCCAGTTTTGGACTAGAACATCCAGCACTAAAGCCAAAATAACCCTTTTTTATTTATAAGTCATTTTTTTCAGATATTTCATTATAGTAATGATAAACTAATACAGGGATATCAAGCATTTTTCATGTTCATTGACCATTTGTACATTTTTTTGAGAAATGTTTGTTATTCAGGTCTTTTGCCTATTTTAAAATCAATTATTTATATTGTTTCTATTGAGTTATTTGAATTTCTTTATATTCTCTATAGTAAACTTGTAATTCTTGTCAGGTTCAATTATTTCCTTCCAATCTGTGGAAACAAGTTCTCATCTTCTATTGTACAGTGGGGTGACCTTAGTTATCAATAATAATTCAAAATAGCTAAAATAACTAAACATTCAAAATTTCGAATGTTCTTAATGCAAAAGATGATAAATGTTGGAAGTGATGGATATGTTAATTGTGCTATGATTTGATCAGTAATAATTTATGTATCAAAATATCATACTATACCCCCATAAACAGGTACATATATTATTTGTCAAAAATAAATTTATAAAAGTAAGTTACAAAAGGTTTGGGGGCACATGGCTGTTTGATCATTTCATTATAAATGTGGCAAAATGCATCATTAGTGTAATTAAAATTATGAAATCATTCATGCACAACTAATTTTGTGACACCACATGTACTGTTTTTGACTCATTGACAGCCTGAGTTGGAGCTGAACCTATTAGGGTTTTGTGGCTGGAACAAATCAGTTTCTGTCTACATAACTGCCTATATTGTTGGGGTGATTTCTGGTACCTTTGGATGGAGAAATAAAGGACAGACTTTAATCTTTGTTGCTTATGTCCTATGTGCAAAATTCTTAATCTCTATCCCTGATCTTTATAATGCTCTCTATAGTACATGCCAAGAAATGTAACAAGAGGCCTTTTTGGTCTAGGAATTTTATTTCTTGTATTATGTCATACTAGAACCTATAATCACAAAATATCTTTCAAATTACTGACTTTGGAATTAAGAATTCACTGAAATGTTGAAATACAAGTTCCACTCACATAAAGCAAACATTCTTGTGAAAGGCACTTGGAATTTATTTCTTACATTTGTTTCTAACTTTTGAATTGTAACCTCAGGTGTATTAAATAATATGCATACATCACTATATAATATAATTGATATAGACTTCAATTTCTTGGAAACACTTAGTGCCATAGGCATCTGAGAAGTGGTTTCCTGGCTGTTCCATTCTTAATTTTCCATCAAAGTTTCTGTCCTTGGTCATTTTACTCTGTGCATTGAGGCTAAGGTTTCATGGACTGATCACAAAATTGTCTGGATGTTTGCTTCTTTTCAGTTCCATCAAAACATGTGACACATGGAGAAATCCTCTAATTTCTGTATCACTCTGCCTGTGGAAGCAGCCAGGCATTTTTAGGCCATGTTTCTTTTCTTATTACAACAAATGTTTACCTTTATATGCTGTTCCAAGGATGTGAATTAGTCGTCAAGTTCTATACATAAAACTGCTTTCTTGTCTTAAAAAATTATTTTATTCACTTTATAAAAAAATCAGATGTGGTGAAATCCTTGCTTCCCCCAGTGAGTAATGTTTTTATTAGACATTTTGCTTCCTGACAATAAAAAAATTAGATGTTGCTAGAAAGAGTCACAATTCATTCATTCGTCACGTCTTCATAGTGTGACTACTCTGGGTAGTGCTATGTGAAGTTTTGGCAAGTTTTAATAAAATCATGCTCTCTTACCTTTAAGGATCTTCATGTCTAATACAATAAAAAGACATCTCTGTACTGACCTGGAATGTGATGAGTGTCAAAAGTGTCACAAAAGAGGTAGAATAACAGAAGTGGAATCAGGTTAGGACTAGCTTTAAAATGAAGAGCACAAGCCGCATCAAGACAAGTTACGTTACATGTATGGTTGACTACTTCAATTATATTTGAGAAGGGCTACAGGATGATTACCATTTGTTTTAGGGGTCAGGTTTTTCACCATTGTGACCTAAACAACCGACTAGAACATTTGTAGAGGAGGAAAAGTTTATTTGGAGACTCAAGGTTTCAGAGGTCTCGGTCCGTAGACAGCTGGATCTATTCCTTTGGGCTTGAGGTGAGGCTGAACATGATGGAAAAAGGGTGTGGCAGAGAAAAGCAGCTCACCTGATGATCAGGAAGGAGAGAGAGAGAGAGAGAGAGAGAGAGAGAGAGAGAGAGAGAGAGAGAGAGAGACTGACTCCATACTCCATATACAAAATATGTACCCCATAGCCATGCCCCTAATAAACCACTTCCTCTATTCACACCCCACCTGCCTCCAGTTAAATCCCAGAAGGGATCAATTCACTGATTAAGTTAAGGCTATAACCCAATCATTTCTCCTCCAAATCTTGCATTGCCTTACTCATGAGCTTTAGAGGGATACCACATCGAAACCAAAATACCATTTGATAAGTATAGGCATCGGCTCATTTCAGAAGGCATTAGGAATATTGTACATGCAAATATTGTTAATACTAAGAGTAATATGGGTAACATTATTAATAATGGATAGCTCTTATCTACCAGGTACTTGCAGGATACTTTATAGAAGTACCACATTTGATCTGAGAAATAAAATCATGTGTTAGAGAAACAGCAGAGCATTGTGGTTCATGAAAAGGATGTGGAATCAGACATCCTAGATCCAAATCCTGGTTTATCCAAATGACTCATGTGACCACATGCAATTCACTGCTCCAAATCTTGTATTTTTTTCCTCCCATAGCAGAACAGACCTTACTGAGAGGATAATTATGAGAAAAAATAAATTAGTTTACTTAGTACAGTAAATTAGCATCAGAAATGTATGTTATTATTTTTTAACAGATGGGAAATCCTAGTTTAGAGAGTTTACATAACTTTTCAAATACAGTTGATGCAGTACCTAAAGCTGAGATTTAACCCAGGTCGGTACTCTCCAAAGCCTGCATTGTTTTTTATTTTGTTGTATTAGAAATAAAAGTAGATTTCACTTCAACCTTTAGATTGCAAAGTTAATAAATTCAGTTTCTAATATGGTTAGGAATAATACTTTATCTTTACTTCAGTTGCATAATTTTATGTGGTTTAAAAGTTTGCAAGTGTAAATCATCCCATTAACTGACATCAGGTTGGGTTTTGGAAACTTTGTGTCATGACCACAATGTGTAGGAGCTGATGCACTCACACATATAGAGTCCCCTTCCTGGCAGCTGTGACAGTGGTGCTGTCATTGGTTTTATTAATTTTGGAACTGTTTGAAAAATGTGATAGAATACCTTCATAGTGAAACTAATATTTAAATAATGCTGACACAGCCTCAAAAAAAACCCAAAAGTCTCTAATGATGCTGTCATCATTAAAATGAGCATATTAATAAGTGAGAATTTGAAAGCTAAGGCAGAATGGCAAGGTTTGCACCATGAGGGATATGCCTCAAGCTGAAAAATTCACAAAACTGCATTCATGCCAAATATGCCTCATTTTTCTTTGGATTTTGTTCTTTCATTTGAATGTACAACCTCATGGCATCAACCCAGGCATCAAAAGGGCACTCTTGTTCATTGCTGGTGGGACTGCAAATTGGTGCAGCCAATTTGGAAAGCAGTATGGAGATTTCTTGGAAAGCTGGGAATGGAACCACCATTTGACCCAGCCATTCCCCTTCTCGGTCTATTCCCTAAAGACCTAATAAGAGCATGCTACAGGGACACTGCTACATCGACGTTCATAGCAGCACAATTTACGATAGCAAGATTGTGGAATCAGCCTAGATGCCCTTCAATAGATGAATGGATAAAAAAAAATGTGGCATTTATACACAATGGAGTATTACTCTGCATTAAAAAATGACAAAATCATAGAATTTGGAGGGAAATGGATGGCATTAGAGCAGATTATGCTAAGTGAAGCTAGTCAATCTTTAAAAAACAAATACCAAATGACCCCTTTGATATAAGGGGAGTAAACAAGGACAGGGTAGGGACTAAGAGCTTGAGAAGAAGATTTACATTAAACAGGGATGAGAGGTGGGAGGGAAAGGGAGTGAGAAGGGAAATCGCATGGAAATGGAAAGCAATCCTCAGGGTTATAAAAAATGATATATAAGAGGAAAGGAGGGGTAAGACAAGATAATACAAATGGAAGAAATGATTTACAGTAGAAGGGGTAGAGAGAGAAAAGGGGAGGGGAGGGGAGGGGAGGGGGGACAGTAGAGAATAGAACTGACAGCAGAATACATCAGACACTAGAAAGTCAATATGTCAATCAATGGAAGGGTAACTGATGCGATACAGCAATCTGTATACGGGGTAAAGTTGGGAGTTCATAACCCGCTTGAATCAAACTGTGAAATATAATGTATTAAGAACTATGTAATGTTTTGAACGACCAACAATTAAAAAAAATCTTAAGATTTAAAGAAGAGAATCACATGTGTACGTCATCATGTCCTCTCACAATATTCCTCCATGATAGAAGGTGTGTCAGGTAATTACTGTGACAAAATATTTGAGAGGATCAACTTAAAATGAAGTAAGGTTTATTCTGGCTCACAGTTTCAGAGGTTTCAGTCTATGATTGGTTATTCTGTTGCTTTGGGCCTGGGGTGGCAGCATTGTGGTGTGGGTGTGTGGCAGAGGAGGACTGTTCACCGGCTGTGAAGAGAGAGAGGAGAGAGAGAGAGAGAGAGAGAGAGAGAGAGAGAGAGAGAAATGGAGGTGAGTGGGGCTTGGGTCACAATGTACCCTCCAAGGGTATGCACCTAGTGATCTAACTTCCTCCACTAGGTGCTAGTTCTTAAAGGTTCCACTATCTCCTACTAGTGTCACAGGCTGATAACCAAGCCTTTAACACATGGCCCTTTGGGGGACATTCAAGATCCAGACTTAGGAAGGTATAAACTGAATTTTCAGACTTTTTTATAGTTCACTCATGAATATATTAAGTGAGGATACATGCAATTCAATCAACTAATAGGATAAATAAAGTTCTATATTACACTTTTACCATATAAAAATGTAATATAGAACTTTATTTCTGATTACATAAAGTATAAAAGATGATACTTCACATAGAAACATTATTTAAAAATACAGAACATGGTCTCCTTTGTGCCCTTTATCTTTTATGTAAGGCAGAAGAAAGATCATGGTTGGACACTGCTATTTATAGCCTCCGAATCCAAATCAACTCTAAGTGTTCACATTCTATCTTGAATTTTAAGTTTTAAATTTAATTGATTTCTTATCTTCTTCCTTTTGATAGCATTGGGTTTATTTCCCTGTCTGTCTAGGGTCCTATAGAAGCTTAAATTATTTGTTCGAAATATTTCTCTTTACTAATATGAGCATTTAATTTCATAAAATTTCTTCTCAGTGCTGTTTTAAGTATGTCCCATGAATTTTGATGCACTATATTCTTATTTTCATTCAGTTTGGTAAACTTATTTTTTAAAGTTTCACTTAAGACTTCCTCTGTGACTTGTGAGTTTTTAGAAATGTATGTTGTTTAATTTCCAAATATCTGGGGCTTTTTCCTGTTATTATTTCCAATTTGATGACATTATTTATAGTCATAAAACACCCTTGTATGACTTGACTTCCTTTAAATTTTGAAGTTTATTTAATGGCCCAGTTGATGGTCTCTTGTAGTATGTGAGTTGATGGTCTCTTGTGGTCTGTGAGTGTTGGTAAAGAATGTGTCTGGATGAGGTGTTCTATAAACATCGATGATATTCTGTTGGTTGGTATGATTTTTTTGAGTTCATTTAGATTTTGGTAGTTTTTTTTTTTAACCTCAAGTTGTTTTATCAACTGTTGAGAGAGGTATATTGAAGTCTCCAATTTTCAATGTGAGTTTTTTAATGTCTCTCATCAGTTTTATTGGTTTTTGCTTCATGTATTTCATAGCCTTATTTTTTGGTTTACACATGTTTAGAATAGCTCTGTTTTGGTGGATTGATACATTTGTACTTATGTAATTTTCTTCTCTGACTCTTAACTGTCTTTTCTATGTAGCCTACTTTATGTGATATTAGTATAGCCACTCCTGATTTCTTTTGATTAATAGTTGCATAATAGAGTTTTTATCCATTCTTTTACTTTCAGGCTATTCTTATTATATTTGGATAGAATTTATTGTAGAAAAAATATAGTTTGGTTGTGTTTTCAAGTCTGTTCTCCTAATCTTTGTCATTGAATTGATGTATTTGGACCATTTACATTTAATGTGACATTAATATGTTAGGGCTTAAGTCTGGTATTTTATTATTTTTTCCACTATGTTCCTTCTGTTCTAACTTGTTTTTTTTTTCTTTTTCTTGCCTGCCTGTGGGTCACTGCAACATTTTTTATAATACCATTATGATTTTTCCATAGTGCTTCACAGACTATTGGTGTTAACATTTTAACAGTTCAAATTAAATATAGAAATCCTTACTTCTGCAGGGGGCAGGGGGCAGGGGGTTAGCAATGATGGTGGAATATGATAGACATCATTATCCAAAGTACATGTATGAAGACACGAATTGGTGTGAACATACTTTATATAGAGAGATATGAAAAATTGTGCTCTTTATGCATAATAAGAATGGTAATGCATTCCACTCTGATGTATTTAAAAAAATAAAATCAATTAAATATTAACAAAAGAAATTCTTACATCTCTTTACATTCCTTTGCCTTCTTCTACTTGTCATAAATATTTTCTATACAACATTTCAGAACCACATCAGAAGGTTTATCATAACCTTCAACATTATTTAGAAACTTCGAAGTTGGAAGAAATGTATTTGCCCATATTTTTGCTCTTTCTTATTCTTTCCTCCTATTTATTTATTTATTTATTTGGTACTGGGGATTAAACCCAGGGGTGCTTCACCACTGAGCTATATCCCCAGCATTTGAGACAGGGCTCCACTAAGTACCTTAGGGCCTCACTAAATTACTGAGGTTGGCCTTGAATTTGTGACCCTCCTGTCCAGCCTCCTGAGTCACCAGGATTAAAGGTGTGGGCCACCATGTGTGGTGTCTTTCCTCCTTTTTCTTTTTGGTGGTGCTGAGAATTGAACCCAGGGCCTTATGCATCTAGGCAAGCACTATACCAACTGAGCTATATCCCAAACCCCTTTCCTCCTTTTTAATGTTCTGAAATCCCTTCTTTTATCATTTCTTACTTATTGATAAAAGTGTCTTTAGTCTTAAAGTTCGATCGGCAGGTAGCAAATTCTATTAGTTTTTTTTTTTTCACCTAAAAGTCCCTTGGTTTCCGTTCATTCCTGAAGATGATATTTTTCACTGGATTGATTATTCAGGACAATTAGAAAGATGGGTTACTGCCTTCTGACCTCCATAGTTTACAATGAGAAGAAATGTGCTATCATTGAAGTTACATTTTCCTTAAGGAAAAAATGGTGTTTTTTGATTTTTAAAACACTTTTCCCCTTTTCTTCATTTGTCAGAAACTGAATATGCTATGTCTTGGGGTAGATTTCTTTGGATTTATCCTTTTGGGAATTCTCTTAGTTTCTTTAAATGTAAGTTATAGTTTTTTGCCAAGTTGGGGAAGTTTCAACCATTTTATCTTTGAATACTTATCAGCTTCTCTCTCTCTTTCTTCCACCTTTTCAAGATTCCAATAAGAATGTTAGATCTTTTGTTATAGGTTCTTATGTCCCTCAGGCTCTGTTCATTTTTTTTTTCATTTTTTCCTATCATTAATATTAGATAAATTATGTTGTTATACCTTTTAGGTTAATGATGTTTCCTTCTGTTCCTCTCATTCTTGTGTCTAGTTTTTCTGCAATAACAACCAGTGTGGGGATAGTTGTCCCATATCTCCATGCTCAAGTGGGACTTGGGTTTTCGGGAATTTAAGCAATTATGTTGACATATCAGCTACTGTTTTGCTGTGAATAATAACATTCTTTGTCTCTGATCCAAGAATCTCATATCTTCTGTGGTATCCATGAAATCACATCAGACCAACTTCTTAGCTTATAGGTAAATCTCTGGTCCCTCAGTTTTGATCCCTCAGGTCCACTCTTGCTTCCTCATCTGAGTTCTCTGGGAATGCAGCCCACAATTAGAAGAGTAAAATTTGTACTTTGCTTTCCTTTTAATACAGGAAGAATTAAATTAGCCCATTTGACTCCGAGCAGAAAAATTCCTTCTTCATTCAAAAGCATACATTTTATGGTTCTGCCTATGTAACATTATCAGAAATTCTTCCCAATTATAGCAGTTTAGTATTTCACCAGTTCATCATCCATGCCCACAGCCCCAAAGACTAAATTGGTCATTTGGTAATTTATTTCATTATAATATTATCTCCATCTAACTATCCCAGAGAAACCTCTTGCAGATACAGTCTAATGGTATACACTTTGTTTGATCAAGTCAAAAAATAAGTGAAAATTAAAGAAAAGTGATAAAAAGGAAAAACTCTGCATTTGAGAGATGATGGAATTCTAGAAAATAACAAATAAATGAAGTGAAATCAAAGTGGAACATACTCATTTGAAAGTTATTACTTTAGACACAATGTAGGCAATGCTTTTATTTGATTTAAATTTCTATTTTGCATCCCAAGGCTGAACCTTCTATGTGCTTATCTAAGATGACAGATTGTTCACCTGCATATGACTCAGTCCTAACTGGGATCATCTAAATTAATGTCTCCAAACATTGCATTCAATATTAAATGCATGACACATGGCCATAATAAAATGTAAGAACTGAGCTCTCCAAACCATGGTGCAAGGTTTGCATGGAACACTTAGCTGATGTTTTGTGAAGAATGTTTTGGGTATGTGGTAGAGTGTGTGTTGTCTGGAAAGGAGATCCTGGAAGAAATATGAAAGCAAAAGAAGCTAATGACACCCTGGAGTAAGGTTTAAAATGGTTGGAAAATATTAACAAATTGGCAAAAATATTCCTTTCCCAGTGTTAAGTCTTCCAGCCCCCACCCCCCCACACACACACTTTTCACACATGCTAAAAGGTTAAAAGTGAGAAATGTTATCTTCTAAATAACTTAAATACAAGCTATGTGTCCTTCTAGAACCCCAGACAAGGTAGTGATGAACACAGGCCTGGAGTGTAAAAAGTTTTAGTTAAGTGTTTCCAACTCAGTTATTTCCTTCTTTGAGTGATATTTGATATAATGGCTAATTCCTAAAGGTAGAATGCTATGGAGAAAGAGATGTATTTTCTTATTTTTCTACTTGCTGCTCCCTTTGTTCTTGATGTCCCTTGTCATCCCACTTTCTAAATACATTCTCCTATGCTGTTTTCCTTTTTTTCCCATAGTTTGCTAACTATGCCTTTTAAATGTCCCCTTTTCTTTAATTTTCTTTCTTTTTCCTCCAGTTTTTGTTTTTGTTTGCCTGATTTTCTGGGCAGTAAGCCCAGTCTGGTTTCTATTGCTTTGTGTCTACTATATATTCTTTTCAAAATAAGTCCTTCCTTTATGATTATTATTCTCATTCATTTATTTTCTCATCAAAGAATTGACTGGTATATAAAAGGGACCTCCCAGCCATTCTTTCAGGGAAAATATTTCCCTCTCTGTTTTTACAAAATGTTTTCATGATGTTGGAAGATGGGGCTGACTGCCTTCCTTACCCCCTTTGCTTGACCAGGGCTCACTTTACTCTCCTTTTTCTTACTGAGTCACATGGTAATTGTGTGCATCTCTCTGGGTGTTTGTATGCATGGGTGTAGTGTTATTTCAAAGGAGAATGTCCTGTGAGCATTTGTGTGTCTGTGGGTTTGTGTGACAGCAGTGTATAATGCAGAGTAGATGCACACTAGAATGCTTGGCTGCACTTTGGCATGTTTATTTTGAAATGTCATTTCCAATCAAATCTAACATTTATAACCAGCCTCCCTTCATGGTTTTCTGGGCCACAGTTTAAAGGCCCAAGAATAAACATGTGAGCTGTAAATGGAAGATTATGGCAGCAACCAAGACAGATCGCCATCTCATCAGCTGCTTAAAAATTAAAATTTCTTCTGTGGTTAGACTTGCTTACAGCTATGTCTATGGCTGTGAAGAAAGCAGATCTTTTAGTAGAATGAACAGGCTACAGGACATAAGATGTTAAAATCACTCAAACTGCCTTGTCTGTCAGTAAAAGACAGCTATAGAGAATACCAAGTTGAGCCAAAATGCTTTAAAAAAAAATTCTCCCAAACCCCTAGTGATTCTAGAATCTAAAAAGATTACATTTTCTAGTGGGATATGCACTATAGAGACATGGGAATCCAGATTCATATATTCATGTGTAAGCATGCAATTTTAAATATGTCTAGTTGCAAAAGAAGTGTAACATATGTTTTGGTTTTCTATTTGAATGTAGACTGTTTTTCACAAGTGACTGTACCAAACTTGCTGACACATTCTCCGGATATCGTTGAGTAAAATTGCACAGTGTCAGGTGTAATTTGCCAGTGTCTTCAATCGGTATGAATTTAATACATCTTTCAAATTTAAGAAGCCAGCAGAAGCTGTCAACTGGCCAAATGAAGAATGTCCCACTGAGTTGGGTTAATATTGTCAAATGAATGCAGTGCAACGTTACTACATTGATGATGGTGTATTGTGATTCCATCAGAGGCTTTCATTACTACCCACTCTGGCACTTTCTTGGCTTATTACAGAATATATGGATCCCTACCCTGTTTTCCTACAGATTGAGGGAGCTCACAAACTAATCAAGTGGATTGTTGAGCATGGAACTCTGGCTTTTATTGATATCTTAAGTTTGAGTTTCTCACCCAAATTAGACAATTGTCTGAATCCTCTCATAAATAATCAGATAGAAATTTATATCTTTAACAATGAAGATATAAATTGTTGTTGGAGTTGGGATGGTGGCAAGAGTGAAGCATGCTGTGCTCACAGACCCATCATCATGGTCCCATGCTTTGGTCTTCGAGACCAGAGAGGAGCAGCTGCTGACCTCGAAAGGTGGATCAGTGCCCATGTCTATAGGTTGGATTAGTTTCCTTGTCTTTGCAAGTTGGGCCTATGGGGTTTCAAAGCCAGTTGCCTTTAATAGACAGAGCACTAAAGGGCACAGCCCATGAAGGAGTTACTAGGTATTGCTTACCTCTGCTCCTCTAGCTTTGCTTATATATAGGAAGCAAGATGGAGATGTACTAAGATTGATGTGCACAGCTCCAACAAGGGACAGACTACAGCCCATGGTAATTACAAGATGTCAATATCTTTGTTTAGCAAGTGCTTAGTTTGTTAAGTGATTGTTTAAAAAATGTTGTTTCCATGTATTAAGCCTGAATTGTCCTTAGATGAATAGCAGGAAATTATGTCTGTCTTCTCTTAAATATAATGTCTATGGTTTACCCAAACAAAATGAAAGGAAAAATTGAAGCTTTATCTGTGTGAGTTAAGTCCCTAACTTATTTGATCAGAAGGTCACCAGAGAAAAATCTTGGTGCATAGGATTGAAGCCTAAATTATCTGAAGAACTGATTTAATTCCCCCTTTACTTTCTTTCTAAATTGGTATAACCTTTATGACATGAATTTTACACAGTAAATTAAAAAGGAAACATTATTTAGCAAATAATACAAAATTGACAGTAAAAGCTGCATTATAATTGTCTGAAAGAGATACTGACAGGAATTAATAGTCTTCCATCAAAATCTCAACTGTTACCAATCAGACATCTAGCTGATGTTTCTTTTCCCATAAAATTTGGACTCATTGATTTCTGTAGTGTCTACAAGGCAATAATTTCACAGTTTATAAAGAGGCCACATTTCATATTGCCAATGTGCTTCTAGATAATTTTTAGTGTGTTTTTGTGGCACTTATGAATACACTAGTACTTTTCCTCCCATGCTTGCTTCAAATACACAATTAACCAGGGTTATCTAATGATAAGTATTTGACAATCCTCTGGTTATGGTAAATTTCACACATGCTGACATTACTTTGAGGAAACTGATTTGTTTCCCCACTCCCATCCCAGGAGAATGTTCTTACTATCTGAGTAATATCCAGCAGATGATTTTGAGATATGGGTCAGCTGGTAAGCACATGTGAGATTATAATGAAAATTGGCCTGAAACATCTCAAATTCACAAATACACCATACCATACATGGTATTTGATTTATCAGAAATCTTAATAAACACTTCCATCATAATTCTCTTCAAAGTACTCTTGGCACAGCTTGGATTTCTTACTTCTTGTGGTCTTTATAACTCTTCATGCACAAGCTGTGATATAGCAGCAGTTTACTGAGAGCAGCTAGTCACTTTGGTAACACAGAATACCATGCCTGGATTGGTATTAATAGCCTGCGGAATATTCATGGTCAAATAATGGATTCACTCCCTGATTAATGGCTTCAACAAAAGAAATTTCCCCATTGACTGGCTTAAGATCTTTCTTTTCTTAATTTGTATTTTTATTAGGGCATGATAGTTTTATATGATTGTAGGGTTCATTTTGGTATATTCATAAACACATATAACATAATTTGCTCCATTTCAATCCCCAGTACTAACCCCTATCCTTCCTCTCCTTCCTCTATTCTATTGATATTCCATCTATTAATATAATTTTGACATTGGTGCATTATATTTACGCAGTAAAGTGTAATTTACTGTGGTATTAAATTGGTTAATTTTATTCTGCAGTTTCTTCTCTTTCCCATTCCTCCTCCCTCCCCTTGATTTCCTCCTTCTACTTCCCCATTTCCTTCCATTTTGTTGAGATCCTCTTTTCAAAATATTTCATATTTCTCCCTAGCTTCCACATATGAGAAGAAGCATTCGACCCTTGACTTTCTGAATCTGGCTTATTTCACTTAGCATGATATTCTCCAGTTCTATCCATTTACCAGCAAATAACATAATTTCATTCTTCTTTATGGTTGATTTGAACTCCTTCATGTATATATACTATATTTTCTTTATCCATTTGTCTGTTGAGGGACACCTAGTCTGATTCCCTAATTCAGCTATTGTGAATTGCACTGTTATAAACATTGGTAGGTATGTATCATCAGAATATGCTCTTCAAGGAGCAAGTGAAAGAAGTCCTATACATTAGAGAGTAAAGAGAAGGAGAGGTGGACTTCTAGCACTTTTGCAGTGTGTGAAGTCCACTGTATTCCCTTTATTAGTATCTAAGACTTATTTATCAATTGATTTACATGTTGGGAGCATTGGCAGGTACTCTTTATTCAAAGTAGAAAGTATAAAAAGCAGGTGTCCTTTTTCCTCAAAGAAAAAGAACAGGTGGAGCTCTTTGTGTGGAAACTGGAAAATTTGAGTTTATCTGACTCAGAAAGATCCTGGCTCATAGTGAGAAACAAAGTAAATCATGCATCATGCATACCTAAGATCAGTCCTCATTTATGGACATAAGAAATTATGTAGACTGGTGGTAACTGCAGGCAAGTAGTGTGTGGAGCCATAGGAGATAGATCACTAGGGGCATGACATTGGGTTTGTATTTTGTCCCTGGTGAGCAGAGCTCTCTCTGCTTCCTGGTTGCCATGTCTTGAGTGCTTTTTTCTGCTAGACCCTTCTGTTGTGATGTTCTGCCTCACCTTGGGCCCAGAGCTATGGAGTCAGCCATCTATAGACTGAGATCTCTGAAGCCTTGAGCCAAAATAAACCTTTTCTCTTACCCGTTACTCTTGTCAGGTCTTTTGGTCACAGTGGTGAAAAAGCTGATAAAAGACCCACTAAATAATTTCTTAATGTTTTCTTTCACACTATGTGACCATACCCTACTAATCTTTTTCCTCCATCAGAGACTATGACAAAGCATTATGAAATCTACCTGTCTTTAGGAGTGTGCCTGAATGATGACAGGAGAATGATCTGGGGTTCTGCCTATGGAACAGGGTGGAACCTCTGTCAGACTTTATCCGTTAGTGACTGGATGGAGAAATAGAGTTGTACTTTGTTAAGGCACTGAGAATTCAGGGTTTTTCTGTTATGATAGTGTTAGGAATTAGATATGAGGTGTTTCCCAAAAGCTTGTGTGTGAGACAATACAAGAAAGTTTATGGGTGAAGTGATTAGATTTTTAGAGTTTTCACCTATTAGTGCATTAGTCCCATGATAGGGATTAACTGGGTAGCAACTCTAGGAAGGTAGGTTATGGCTGGAAGAGGTGGGTCACTGGGCATGTCCTTGGGTTATATATCTTGGCCCTGGTAAACAAGAGCTCTCTTTGCTTCCTGATAGTCATATGGACTTTCTTCCACCACACCTGTCCGCCATACTGTTTTTGCCTTACCTCAAGCCCAGAGCCATGGTGTTGGCCACCTATGGACTGAGACCTCTGAAACTGTGAGTTCCAAATTAAGTTTTCCTCCTCAGTGATGGGTCTTTTGGTCACACTGACAAAAAAAAAAAAAACTGACTAAGACAGGTAGAAATTATTCCTTTTACTTACATGTAAGACTTTAAAAATTTGTTTGAAATGTTGTATACAGTTAGGCATTTTAGTAGGCTTCCACTGTTAAAATAGTATTGATCCATGTTGTTTTGCACATACCCTTGGTCATTTCTATAGGAAATTTTGGGCTTATGAGAAGCTGTCAATATTCACTGTCTTCCAGAAAGAATAATATAATGATTTTACAGCACTTTGCCAGCACACTTTACAACAATTTACCCAAAATACCCCCAATATCCTGTCTTGACTAAGCTTGAAATGCAGCCTGTATGTGCTGTCTCACTTTGCTACCTTGCATTTGCTGCTAAACCTATTACCATCTATCTTCCACCCCATTAAGCAAATGAAAATGTACTTCTTAATAGTCTCTAATGACTTCTTAGTTATCAAAACAAATGGACACATTTAATTTCTTGTCTTGCCTTACTTCTTTACAGCTTTTCAGAAATGTAATGGAGACTTTTTTCCCTTGTTATTCTCCTCATTCTTGGCTTCAGGTTTTGTCTGTTTTGTGTTGTGCCCACCGCGCCGTCCCCCCTCCCCCCGCCACATTATTATGATGGAGATCCCACCTTTGTGATATTTTTTGTTCGGTCTTTAGCCTTTGTGCACATCTGCTCTAACTCTGCTGCAGGGTTCCCAAAGCTATCTTTTGTGTGCCAATGTCTTTCCTGTCATGTGATTAGCTTGGACTCTCACGGGCACTTCATCCAGCAGTTATAGGATACACTTCACCTGATCACTGTACAGAAACTTCCTGAATCAGTCGAACCTCTACCCACAGCCATTGCTTTCTTCTTCATTCTTTATGTGAGTCAGAATGTCTGCATCTCACTTATTCCTTTAGGGTGCTGGAATCATTCAATCCTCTTATTTTCCAAGGACTTGCTTCTAACATATATAGTAGACATGGGATGTTGCTTCTGAAATTAGGTTACAAAAGATTCCAGCTCTCATCTTGTTGGTGTATATTCCGTGCTCTTCCCTGTGCGTTCGTTTATGGGGAGGGACATATGGTATGGAGCTAAGGGTGGCCTCTGACCCAAAGCCAGAAGGAAATGAATCCCTGGACCTAGCCGGCTGTGAGGACAGGAATTCTGCCTACAATCATCAAGATAGGAGCTGAATGGCAAAGCACTTGCATAGCATTGGATCCTCAGCACCACATACAAATTAACAAATAAAATAAAGGCATTCTATTCGTTTACAACTACAAAAAAAAAAAAAGAAAGAAAAAGGCAAGCAGGAAGCCAATATTACTCCAGTCAAACCCCAAGACTGCTGTGACTCTAGATGGCCACATGATCACAGCCTCATGAGAAACTCTGAGTCAGAGAACTCTGCTAGCCAGACCCTCTTTCCTGACAATTAGAAGTCAACAAATGAGTGGTATTTTAGGGTGTTAAGTTTTAGGGCACTAATGTGTTTCCTAGTGATAGATAGCTAATAGAAGGAAGAAGAAACAGACACAGATATTATTATATCAAAATTAGAAATTCGTGAACTTATTAATGAGGGAAATTCTTAGTGATCATCTCTAAATACCTCTTACTATGGATGTGTTAAAATAGTGTGTTTTAGCTCATATGCTTTTGATGTTTCAACAAGATATTTTCCTCCATATTTTATTCATTCCTGGTATATTTAACTTCATGAAAATTATGAACACATATCAAAATGATTAAGAGATCACATAAATACTGATTAATCATTGGAATACCTAGTTTAAATTAAATCTCACTTATTCAGCAGGCAGAATAAATAATCAAATCAATGTCCCTCGGCCTTCCCTTATATCAGCATTTCCTGCCATAACAAAAATATTCCAAATTCCTTGAAAGCATGCATGATATTTGTTCTTTGATGAAAATTTGTTATAAATTTACATACCCGACAATATGGCAAGTGGCTGTAGTTCCCAGCACATGGGCTAACTGGGTGTGTATGTGACTTAATTTAAGTAGCTGTCTTGTTAAATTCATTGTGTTAATCCTTTCACCCTCTCCCTCTGTATTTTACATTATCTTCAGGGTGAGATAAAATGCTTTAATTCTAAGGGTAGAACAACATTACTTCTGAGCCATTTTTCAGTCACAGGTCAATAATCTTGATAGGTGGTGGATATAGATATTCTTGCAGCTCAGAGAATCACCAAGGTACTAAATGCCACCCATAGGACAAAGACAGACATCATTAACAAGGGCAAGTACCACAGCACATTTTATTGTGAGGTATGGCTGCATGATGAAGTTTGGTGCTCTGACAGCCATAAATCACATTCACAGATTAAACTCATTTTCTATGGCCTAAAGGAGCTTTTCTAGATTCAGTCATTAAATTTTTAGTTTAACCATTTTCATATGTGGAAAAAATGGTGTTTTCTACAGAGATGTAATGGTGATCCCTACTCCGGAGAAATTTACTGCATTATATTGCCGGGGCTTAATAGAGATTTAGGTTTCATGTGGGGAATATACTGGAGATAAAATTTAATGGTGCATTGAACCACTAAGGTGGATTGTCATCATAAGTCACACAAAAAAACCTGTAAGTGATGAGACTCACTATCTTCTCACTGAAAGAAAAATAGGAAAAACTAAATTTGAATTAATGCCTTGTACCATAAATTTTTATTTCCTTGTACTTTTGCCTGTCACCAAGTATCACAGATCATTTCACTCTGAGAAGTGTTGACTTTAAGTCGATATTGAACACTAAAAATGGCAATAGTTAAATAATGTCTTATTAGCATAAGATTTAAAAAGATGATTTTTACTCTTTGTATTTTACAACACACACACACACACACACACACACACACACACACACACACACACGCAGGAGATGATTTAGTGGTTCCCCCCGCCCGGAGAATTTGGTCTTCTAGATGAATCTCTAGATGTTCTGTACATCTCCATAGAAATGTATTTTTTTTCTTTGCTCATTTTGGCACTGAACATGGATTAACTTTTCTATATAACACATTTTTCCTCTGTACTTTGTGTATCTATTTCCTCCATCAGAAATTTTAGAGCCAGGTTATATGCCCTGGAATATCTTCCAGGCAAATGTTTAGAGAAGAGCCATCACGTAGGTCTTTTTCGATGTTGAAAATATCCTACATTTGTGCTCTCTATATGGTGGCTGTGAGTCATATGTCAGTGCTAGTTAACTGAAATGTGTCTAGTGTAACTGGGAACTAATTTTTAATGTCACTGAATTTTAATCATTTAAAATGTATATTGTCACAAGTGATTACCATGTTGGTTAGAGTAGGCTAAGAAACCAAGTGATAATACATGCTTTATTTTTAATGTATTGTTCTTTTCAGTTAAAATTGAGGATGTGAACTGATAATGACATATTATTATTTTATTTTTTTAGTACCAGCGATTGAACCTAGGGATGCTTAACCACCAACCCACATCCCCAGCCCCCCTTTTTTATATTTTATTAGAGACAGGGTCTCACTGAGTTACTCAGAGGCTTGCTAAGTTACTGAGGCTGGGTTTGAACTTTCGATCCTCCTGCCTCAGCCTCCTGAGTTGCTAGGATTAGAAGCATGTCTCATCCCACCTGGTGGCATTTTCTTTAATTTTGTTTCATTTTATGAAGTACTTTATTATGTGCGAAGTCAATTTTCATCAACATCGATGCTTACCTATTTCTTTTACTTGTATTTATTTCTGAGCTCTCATTGGTTACCCAGGCTAATAGGAAACTATCTCTGACCCTCTGGTGACCTGAACATGCTTTTTCTTAGAACTCCCATCTGGAGCCCCAAGATTCTCTCAGCCATGTGCCTTAGGTAATTGGACTGTTTGCTGTGATCTACCTCTGTCACATCAGATATGGACAGGTTTTGATGGCAAATATGTTAACAAAAGGGCCTTTCTGTCTTCCTCTCTTGTCTTTTCCCAAAATCCTTTTAGGGATTTTGCATTAAATGGAGTAGAAATTTCTTCAAATAGAATAAACACTTTATATTATAAGGTCCATGGTATTTGTATAGATTATCTAAAAACCAAACACCAAATTTTTATAGATAAAAGACACTGTTGAAAGCACTTTACTTGGGAATATTCAGGTATTATAACAATTACGTAAATTTTTTTAGAACATTTCTGCCTGATTGGATTAAGATCAAATTTATTAAAATATGTCTGAAGCAATTAAGTACATTGTGATATTATTTAAAGTACAAAACACCCACCATTGATAAAAATTTCTATCAACATTTCACATCTGCAGTTAACTTGAAGCACATGCTGTAAGACATGGCCTATTGTTTTAAATTTGGATGTGACAACATGTTTTGATGTTTTCCTTTTAATTGTAACATCATGTAATGCAGCTTTTTAAAAGTACATGTGTGGTAAATGTCAAAGCCTGAGTTAAAATTTTATTTCCAAAATTCTTTGTAGCATTTCCAGTGATCCTATCTTTTTCCATATACACCACAGGAATCAACAGATTTGGATAGCTGAGAATGAAGTTATGAATTCCATATCATTGTTAATGGACACACACATATACACGCACATTTTGTTTGTGATTTTCATAGATTAGATGATGAATAAAATTTGTCTATTTATTTATTTATTTTAATAGCTAGAACTTTTCTAAGTCATAAGGGGTCACCAGCAGCAATCTGGTATTTCAACGATGCTCCTCTGATTAATAAATGAGATGAACTCTGATAAAATGAACTCTGATAAGAGATGGGAAACATTTACTATTCAAGAACAAGTATGAGAATTGAGAGAATCATCAACCTCATTTTTTTAAATTTTTGGTCCCAAACTGATTGTGAATGGCAGCAGAAGATAAACAAACATTTACAAAAGTCATTGATTAAGAAAAGTATTTATCCTAAGACTTATCTAAGTAAAAAATGACCAAAATATAATGACTTTTTAGGGATAGGATGGAGAGCCTTGTTAGGAAGTATGAAAGTACAAAGATTTTATAAAAATACCTTTTTAAGTTTATCAATGTAAATATCTCCACATAATTTGTAATCTAATAGCAGAGGCAGAAACAGGATAAAGGAGACACGTGGATATCAGCTCTGGACCTGTGACCACCCTTGTTTACCAGCTTTTTCTATCACCATTTGTTGGTGATAGATAAGCCAGGCATGCTGGAGTACCTTTCCTTATAGCGTCTCGTGTTCCCATCCTCCCTCTTCCTTTCCTTTCTTTGTTCCTTCATCTCTTATGAAACTCTTCTCATGCAGTGTTTTGGTTTAGATATTAGGTGTCCCCCAAAGGCTCATGTGTAAGACAATGTAAGAAAGTTCAGAAGTGAAAGGATTGGGTTCTGAGAGCCTTAATCTCATTGGTGTATTAATCTTTGAACAGGGATTGACTGGGTTAATTACAAACAGGAAGGGTTTGGTTGGAGAAGGTGGGTCATTGGGGGCATGCTTTGGGGTTTTATATTTGCTTGCGATGAGGGGATTCCCTTTCTCTACTTCCTGGTGGTCATGCCCTAAACTGCTCTCCTCTACCACACACTTCGGCCATGATGTTCTTCCATACCTTCAGCCCAGAGCAATAGAACCAGAATGCCATGGACTGAGCTCTCTGGAACTGTGAATGCCAAATAAATTTTTCCCCCTCTAAAATTGTTCTTTTGTCAGGTCTTTTGGTCATAGCAGTGAAAAAGCTGAATAAAACATGCAGTTACTTATTAGGTATTGAGGCTCTGTTTCTCTCTTGCACATTCTTCCATTTGGGCCATCGGAGGACAGGGCTAAGACCAGTACCATGGTTCCAAGAGCTTTGTATGAGTTCCCAGGGGACAAATATGGTCATATCATCAGGCAAGAAGAAAAGAGAATATTGAAGACAATGCTTAGGGGCGAAAGCAAAGTCAAGACCCCCAAATTCATTGCAACTCCAAAGGTTTGGGGTATATAAAACCATGTGCTGTATAGCAATGTTTGGGTCAATAATGAACTCTATGTACTATGGTTCCCGTCAGAAGCAGATGAAACATCCAAGGACCCTATAGCCAGCTACCAGAATCAAAAGCCAAGAAATCCTCTTTACTTTATAAGGTACTCAATCTCATGTGTGATGTTATGGAAACAGAAAATGGACTAAAATATGAAATGTGATGATGATCCAACCTAAAGTTTAAGAACCATTATCTAAGGGAAATGTTAGAGCTTAGATGCAACAACTTCCATGTTGTAACTGAGTCAAACTCCTAGAGCACAAAACTTGCCTTTCCTTGGTCTATGACCTTGGATGGGTGAGAAGAGAGAATAAATGTTTTTGAATGGTTTGAAAAAAATTTACTTTTTCCCTTTGTAACCATTATAAGCTACTATGGATCAACTTCTGCTTCATATAGAAAGGAGATCTGTCTGAATATTCCTCACCCACTTTAGCTCTGCACACCTGGCATGGTATTTAGCTCAACAAAAGCACTTACGAATGCTTCACATATTTGCATTCTGTAAGCATGTGTATATGTATGTTCTTAAACACAATTTAATGATACAAAAACACTATACCAAACTATACAAAAATGGACAGGTTTTATCTGAAAGATGTGAAAGTAGTAGACATCAGAAAATAAATTCTTGAAATATAGCCTAAAAAAATGTCATATATCCTAGTCTTTGGTAAATGGGAACACCTTGAAAGTTGTGTCTGTTCATTTTCAAAGAAGTACTTTTAGAAGAATGAGAGGGGCACAAGAGTCAGAATTTGAAGAGCTTGAGTTAACCCAGTGCCACGGTTTAGGAGAGATTTGCAAACTAGTAGATTGAGTTCTCCAAGCTTCAGTTTTCTTATCTGTATAAATAAAGCTAATATTATCCACTTATTGAACTGTTAGGAAGACCAAGCTTAACACATGGCACAACATGGGTTATGTATTGTTTGATAAATGTTTTCTTCCTCTTCCATCCACAGCATATAGTGCCCAAGAACACACCCCCAAAGACCCACTCCCTTCAACCAGATCTTACCTCCTACAGTTTCTACCACCTACTAATAATGTTATCAGCTATAATCCCATCAAAGGATTAATCCATTGATGAGGTCAGAGCCTTCATTTCCTAAAAGTTGTCCTCTGAAAATTGTTACACTGGAGACCATACCTTCAACACATGAGCATTTGGAGATCCAAACCAAAATAGCTGAAAAGGTATGTATATGGGTGGATGGAAAGATGAATGATAGGAGGTGGGGTGAATGGATGGAAATATCAAAGAATAGATAGATGGGAGAGTGAGTAGTTAAATGGACAGATAGATAGAAGTATAGATATATATGTAGAAGGATGAATGGACGGATGCAAGCATGCATATATGGATGCATGGACAGCCAGATAGATTAATTTTACCTATGTTCTTTTATATCTCTGGCTTTTCCCATATGTAGTTCCCTCTGCCTAGAAGAAGATTTTCTTCTATCTTCCACTCTGATTCCTCCAGTTACCTCTTCTCAATTCTTTAAGATTCAACTAAAATGTCCTCTCTTCCAGAAAGCTCTCCCTGGCTTCATTTACCTGAGTAGGTATCCTGATTTTTGCTCCTACATTTCTAATGCATCCCTCCACATTAGACTTTACTACTTCACTGTCCTGGACTGTAAGTCTGGTTCAACTCATCAGGTTCTGAGCTCTCTGAGAGCAGCACCTGATGTTGATGCTGTGTGTCTAGCACTGGTCCTATAGCCTGTCCTGAAACAGGAGTGCAAGCAATTTTTAAGAAAATTTGAATAAAAGTAAAATTGATAAAGAGCCTGACTGGGGATATGCCTCAGTGGTAGTGAAATTGCCTTGCATATACCAGGACCTAGGTTTAATCCAAGCACCAAAAAAGGAGGGGGGGAGAAAGTCCTTTGGCAGGCATAGAGGCACATATTTGGACTCCTAGATACTCATGAACTGTGGCAGGAGATTGCTTAAACCCATGAGTTCAAGGCCAGCCTAGGCCACATACTGAAACTATGCCTCAAAAGAAGAAAGAAAGAGAGAAAGAAAAAAAGAAAGAAAGAAACCTTGTGCCTCTATTCCTAGAGAAAGATACAGCAGGTAGAAGATACATTGGATGAACTGAATGAGGAGTTCTTCCAGCTCACTACTCAAGCCTTGCAACTCCAGAAGAAGGAGGACAAGTCAGACCAATTGCCTCCAGAGGAAGGCAAAACCTTTGTGGTAAGCCCAGTGGAGGAACATCTCAGCTCCTGAGATATTCATGGTGGGGCCCTCAGGGTCAAGGCCCCTTCCACAAATAGGATAGCTAGTTCTGACCAGAATATCCAGCAGCCTTAGTCATGTGCTGTGTAGTGTGGCAAATAGAAGGCTAAAGCAAGAAGACTAAGAACAGGAGCAAAGACAAGGAAGATAATGCCATCAGCTTAAGGTATATGTCTCAAGAAAATTCACAGCTGGAAAGATTGTAAAGGAAGCAATAAAAATAGCTGTTGTAGATATTGCTTAATAGCACCTGCTCCTGGAACTAGAAGCTTTCAATAAGATACGTATTCCATTCAGATGCCCCTATCCTGGTTGGGGGTCTCTGAACATATAGATGTAGGGAAGGCTCCAGGGAAATAAGATGAGAGATGCACATAATCATGCAGTGAGTCTGTATTGAGCACAACATAATTTTTTTCTGAGCAAAGGAGGCAGTTCCTCACTAAACTCCCCTCCCTTGCCTACAGACATCTTGGAAGCCATCTTCACCACAGAGGGAGGAAACACAGATCCCCACCTTTACTCTTGGCCACATTCAGGGTCAGAAGATAGTGACTCAGTGAGGACAAAAGGACAGAAGGGCTTCATTCTTACAGAAACTTTCACTATAAAAATCCTTGGAATTACTGCCAGGAGCGGTGGTGCATGCCTGGAATCCCAGAGGCTTGGGAGGCTAAGGCAGGAGGATCACAAGTTCATAGCCAGCCTCAGCAATAGCGAGTTGCTTAGCAACTCAGTGAGACCCTGGCTCTAAATAAAATACAAAATAGGGCTGGGGATATGGCTCAGTGGTCAAGTGCCCCTGAGTTAAATCCCTGGTACCAAAAATAGATAGATAGATAGATAGATAGATAGATAGATAGATAGATAGATAGATAGATAGATAGATAGATAGATGATAGATAGAAGATAGATAGATAGATATCCCTGGACCTGAGAAAGGAACAGGCTAAGCTGAGGGACTATAACATACAGTGAGGTTTAATTATTTAGTAACATTTCCAAATTATTAAACACAAAGATTACAATATCCCTAAAATGTTACTCAGGGCACTATATAATTAACTGTTGTACTCTCACATGGCAAAAAAAAACAAAACAAAACAACAACAACAAAAAAACCAAACTGGGGACATTATCTCTCTATGAGGTAATTGTAGTCCCTGGAGGAATCTCTGGGCACCTTCCCAAGTGAGGGAAATGTTGGTGCCCAGAGAGCATCATTGTGATGAAGGGTCATAGCTCAGGACAGAAGAAACAGAGGATTCTCTGGTTACCTTTCCTCATCCCACTCCTGTCCTGTCTAGATGGCTCCCAGCATCCTTCCTGGTGAAGAAGACAGATTTCACCCCATGGAGGTGAGCAGCTCAGGCAGAGAAAGGCCTTGTTCCTGGGCCCTGAAGAATGAGCAGGCCCTGGTGCTAGAAGCCAGGAGAGTCCACTTGGCTCAGCAGATTGAGGAACTGGAGTGGGCACTGTCCCTGCTCCTCCAGGCAGCCAACAGTGGCTCCAGTGTAGTAGGGAGCCAGCTTCCAGTGCCAGCCTGGAGGGCCCTGAGTCACATGGGACACTTAGGAGGACATCTTCAGGAGCTGCCTTCTCCACCAAAAATGTGACTGGGGCCTGGTAGGAAGAAATAAGCACCTAAGGCTAGGGCCTGTACTGGTTTATGATGTGCTCCCATAGAGGACACCTGAATTACTGTCAGAACCTGAACCTTGGGATGTGATGAGTTCTTCTTTGGTCCTTTGGGGAAAAATAAAGTTACATGGGTTGAGGAAATCAATGCTTGCTTTAATCATCTTCTCCCTCATGCACTGGTCAATATGTCGTATTGTCCAGGCGAATATCCCTAAAATGTTACTCAGAGTGCTTGTTACCAGGGTAGAAAGTTCTGGGTGTGGTGCTATGAGAATATAGGTACAGCACAGCACACCCATGCCCCACCCTCCATCTCACCTCTCTGCTGGAGTCTCCAAACTCGCATAGAAGCCCAAGTAGCCATTCTTCCTTCACAGCTCAAGCCAACCTCCTAAACAACAGAGGGGCAGGTGATATCAAAAAGGCCAGATCTCCTGAATACCACAGAGCCTCCAGTGCCAGAGGAGACTCCCTAAGCACAGGCAGGGCCTAAAGTTAGACCACTTCTCTCTGCCCCTAGACACCCTCACTTTTCTCATGCACCTAAGTTCCCTCCTGGAACTTCCTTTCCTCTGCTGCCTGGTCCCAGGTAGAGCCACTTCTTTCTTTCCTTTCCTTCCTTTCCTTCCTTCCTTCCTTCCTTCATTCCTTCCTTCCTTCCTTCCTTTCTTCATTCCTTCCTTCCTTCCTTCCTTTCTCTTTCTTTCTTTCTCTCTCTCTCTCTCTCTCTCTCTCTCTCTCTCTCTCTCTCTCTCTTTCCCCCCCCCCTCTCACACACACACACAGAGACACACACACGGGGTGGGGGTGGGGCTTGTGCCTAACATGCTCCTCCCACCCTTGTCCTGATTGCTTCTTTCTGTTTCCACCTGTGAGTCCCAGTTCAGTGATTTATGCCATGTGGACCCTAGCCTCAGCTCCTCAGAAAAGAGCATGTGCATCATTCACCTACAATCATACCCAGACCCATTTGAAAACCCACACTCATGCAAACTTACAGACACACACACACACACACACACACACATACTCACCCAAATGTTCATACATTCCCATATGCTATCTCATGTATGCAACTGGAGACTACACAGATACACATCCACATACATACAAAAATACAACAGGGTTGTATATATACACCAACAGCTCACTATTTAACAAGTACTGGGTATCATGTGACCACAAAATTCTTTGTGAATCTGGTTGTCATAGATATAACTTCTACAAAAAGATTACACAGTCACACTGGAGGCCACACCAGTACACAGGAACTCCCCAGAAGACAATGTAGAAGGAAGAGTCAACCTTGTGAACAAACTCAACAGAGGGAGGCACTCAGAACGGCGAGGCATCAAACTAGCCAGAACCCTTAAGAACAGTCAAGAAGGGGCTGAGCTGACCCAGACTTCAGATATGGACAGAGCATGTTGGCTACAACAGGGAGAAAGAGCTTTACAACTCGTGAGGTTAATGGAAAGGGCAAGAAGAGAGCCACATGCACAGTCTTGGCCAGAAGAGGTCACCTGGCTCTATTAGGAAGAGGAGCCCACAGGGAATGAGTAGAAATATGTATTGAAGTGATCCCCACTGCTGTGGGTCTGTCACCAGACCTTTATGAAAGAGGGAGGGATCTTGTGAAGTATACCTGCCTGGAGCAGACTGTTGCTGGGCTGTGGGCCCTAAAGGCATGCTCTATCTATGAGATCCTACAATTCAGAGCTCCTTGCCACAAAGAAGTGGACACACTTCCATTGGAGTCTACAGCCCTCTAGGTCATGCCCAGAGGGTGAGGGGTTGAGGAGCTCTGTGGACCACCAATAGCTCTCCACCTTTTTGGTTGATGTGACAATTTGAACTCTAGTACCTTGAAAGAAAATAAATGTCCATCAGTGCTCTCTATGAAGGTATTTAATTCTGTTCTTTTAGTAACTGCAAGGCCTGGCCTAGGCAGAACAACCATCACCCCAACTTCAGGTAGGAAAAAAAAAAAAGCCCTGAGGATTCTGTCTACTGGCTGCCCTGGGTCCCAATGCAGCTCCTTCTGCATTCAAACTACTGCCCAGTAGCCTCAGGTAGATGATGCTGACCTCAGGTGGCCTAGAAATCTCATCCCCACCACCATTAAGTCTTAAAGCACAACCCAAAAACATGTCCATCTATCCTCACTGCTAGATAAATAAATACATAGTTAAGCCCACAGGCTGAAAGTAAAAAGGATGAAAATTGATACACCATGAAAATGGAGCCTGAAAATAAGCAGAAGTAGATACTATCATATCCAAAATTAATCAGAAGCCAAAATTAATCAGAAAAGACAAAGAAGGGAATTCCATATTGACAAGGTGAACAATCCAACAAGAAGATATAACAATAGTGAATATTTATACCCCAAATATTGGTGTACCTAATTACATAAAAAAGACACTACTCAACTTAAAGACTGGGCTAGATCCCAGTGCAATAATACTGGATGATTTCAACATACCTCTTTCACCATTAGACAGGTCATCCAGTCATAAATTCAGACCTATAAAATATTATAAATGAAATGGACTTAACAGACATCTTGAAATGTCTATTTGTTTCATCCTAAAACAGTCAAATTTATTTTCTTCTTAGGTACTCGTGGAACTTCCTCCAAAAAAGACCATATTTTAGGTCACAAAGCTACTCTTAGCAAATAGAATTTTTTTAAAAGTATCATTCTTGCATCTTACCTGATCATAATAAAAAGAAAGTAGAAATTCACTATTTAAAAAAAAAACCTACAGAAACTACATAAACATGTGGAGATTGAATAATACACTTTTCAATGATGAATGGTATTAAAAAAAAATAAAGAGAGAAATTTTTAAATTCTTAGAATTAAATGATAATGGTGATGCTACATAACAAAATCTGGAACACTCTGAGGTGGTTTCTTAGAGGAAAGTTTATGGCTATGAATGCCTACATGAGAAAATCAGAAAGACCCAAGTAAACAACTTAATAATGCATCTCAAAGCCCTTGAAAAAGGATAAGCCAATTCCAAAACAGGTAGAAGACAGGAAATAATTAAGATCAAAGTTGAAGTCAACAAAGTAGAGAATTAAAAAAAAAATCAAAGAAATGAAGAATTGGTTCTTTGAAAAGCAAGGTTAATAAAGCCTTAGTCAGACTAAAGAAGAAGGTTAATAAGCAAAATTACATAATACTGTCATGTATATATAAAAAGAAAAAATAAATTTAAAAAAGAATGAACAAAAAAAGTCATTAGGATTCCAGCACAGTGACACATACCTGTGACTCCAGTGACCTTTGAAGCTGAAATGAGGGGATTACTTCCTTCATAAGTTTGCAATACACTGTCTCAAAATAAAAAGGACACGGGATATAACTCAGTGATAAAGCTCTACAAGAAGAAGGAGGAGGAGGGGGAGGAGGAGGAGGAGGAGGAGGGGGAGAAGGGGGAGGAAGAGGAGGAGGAGGGGGAGGAGGAGGGGGAGGAGGAAGAGGAAAGCAAGACACCAGGAGGACAGTGATACTGTTTGCCTTGAGATGTGCACTGTGGTAACTCCCAGTAGGAAGACTGTGCTTGGGGCCTGAGGCCTGGGTCTCAGAAGGGAGGACAGATGTGGATATAGAAGTCACAGCATCAAGACAATTTGCATATGGAGGAGCTGAGATCCTAAAGGCATTTAGCAAATGATTTTCATTTTCAATTGTAGATGGATACAATATATTTATGTTTATTTATTTTTATGTGGCGCTGAGGATTGAAACCCAGTGCCTCACACATGCTAGGCAAGTTCTCTGCCACTCAGGTAGAATCCCAGCCCCTAAGCATACAATTTTGAAAATCTGAGGAGGGCAAAATTCCTCTCGAGAGGCTAGGAACACAACCCTGGTGGTTCCATGCAAAGATGATCCATCCTGTTGGTTAGTGAGGATGGAAGATATTTCAATATAAGCATATGCTGAAATAAGAAACTAAATGAAAGTTGTGAGAGGGAAAGAAGTAGTAATTAAGCATGAAGTAAGAGACCAAAGGAGCAAGGAATGAATGGGATCCAGAGCCAGAGCAAAGGAACACAACTTGGGAAAAAGAAGGTCCAATCCAATTAAAGCAGATCAAGGTAACTAGGGAAGATATAAAGAGATTTAGGAGGAAAAAAGAAGTCAAGGAGCCTCACTGGATCTCCTTTCTTCTTAGTAAAGGAAGTTTCAAGGGATTTCCTAAGAGTGAGGAAACCAGATCAGGAAAAGGTGTGGGGACTTCAGAGACTCAGAGGACACCATGGTATCATGGTTTTACCACAACTCCTTCCCTGCCCCCTCAATCCAATACCCTCCCTCTTTGCTTTATTCTCTGTCTCCTCTTTCATCCATCTACCTCTGTTTCTCTAGCAAAACAAACAAAAATAAATACCCTGCCAATAGCACACAAGTCTCTATATTTACAGAAACTCAGAGCTTGACTTGGCTTTTCAATTTCAAAGTTCCAGTTCTAAGTAAATAGACAAGACAGCACTGGAAGAGAGTTGGACAAATAACCAACAAATGTTCCCACCCCCAAAAGCTCAAGGGATGCTATTTGAGGACTCCCTGGCCCCCACCTCTCTTAAGCCAAGTTACACACACCCTGGCAGGGTGCACTGGGCTAGTCTGGCCTGGAGTTAGGCAAATAGATCTCTTAAAATCTCTACCCAGTAGTCAACATCTGGTGAGAGTGATTATCATTCGTCAAATACCATGAGTAAGAATGAATTTGCAGCTGTGATCAGAGCTAAAGAAGTACCACCACAGGGACCTGAAGTCAGGTGTGGTGGGGAATGGGGAAGGCTGATGGTTTCTGGGGAAAAAGCTGTGGAACTTGGATCTGAAGGCTGAAGGGGGTCAAAGACCCTGGCCTGGGTCTGACTGTGGTAGGGTCAATCCTTGGGGAAATAAGCCTATCTCAGGCAGAAAGAAAGGTCATGATCCTCATAGGACCTGAGGGTGAGATGGAGCTGGAGAAGTAGAGGCTGCAAGGCTTGCTCAGCCCCAAGAGCTCAGATTGGAACCTTCTAGCAAGAGGAAGCCAGAAAGAGGGGCTGTGCTGGCATTTGAAAGGAGACAGATAGGGTCAGATACGAAAAAGATCACTCCACTTCATATGTCTCAACATTTTACTTTTAGTATCTCACTTTGGTTTTGCCTTCTTAATTGAACAAGTACCTGAGGAAAAAAAATAGCTTTGATCATAAAGTTAGAAATACTGAGGTGCTACAAGAAATCAAACATGTACTCAAAAGTGGGTGGGTAGCTGGGTTCGGTGGTGCATGCCTGTAATCCCAGCAGCTCAGGAGGCTGAGAAAAGAGGATCGAGTTCAAAGCTAGCTTCAACAAAAGTAAGCAACTCAGGAAGGCCTTGTCTCCAAATAAAATATAAAATAGAGTTGGGGATGTGGCTATTTATATACCTAACACAAGTCTGGTCTTCGCCCTGATTAGAGGACTCAGGGGCACAATCTATGGATTGGCTAATTTTAAAATTCAGATGGGCAAAGGAAAGGGCTATAATTAAAATGGAAACAATTACATTCAATTAAAGGTGAATATTATATTCTGAAAATGAACCACAGGACTTTCTATATCTCACAATAACGAGTGCCATACTGTTTAATTTACTATCTATTTTATTTTTTCTCTTCTCTCACTAGAAAATAAGCTACATAGTTTGAGTCTGTTTTGTTAATTCTTACATACCCAGCACCTAAAGACACTGTCTAGGATTTAATATACACTCAATAGATATAAGAGAGAGTAAAAGAGAAAGAACACAGGATGGCAAATCAGTGGGGAGGAACAAAGGAGTCTTTACCTCCAGGGGCAGGACCACCGAGCTAATTTTGTGGAATACATCTTAGTTTAGTGAGGACAGGATCTGCATCCAAAGAGCTGGGTTGGAAAATAGTTTTCCTACTTAATAGAATGACCCCTTTAAATAATTATTTAACATTTGATCTTCTAACTCGTGTGTAAATTAGATATGAGAACTTGCCCACCTCATAGAGTCATTGTAAAGGCTTAGCTGTGTTTAAAATAGCACTGTGTAAACTATAGAGCATGAAACAAATATCGCTCACCTCTATACTGTGAATGTGCCCCAGAATCAGAAGAAGACTTGACCAAATGGCTTCTGGGTGCCCATCACCACATAGAGAAGATGAGAGAATGATGGGTGCTATGATCCTTTCCAGCCAAGCCTGCTAGGGTCGAACATCTACAGAGACTTAAGGGTCAGGCTGCATCTGTCATCCAATTTCCTGGCTGGCTTAGAGTCCACTGTATCAGAATACAGTATAGAAGGCACCATCCCTGGAAGAAACTAGAATCAAGGGCTTTGCAGACAAATGGATTTCAAATTTGGTTTCTCCTTGTACTTAAACCATATTTTATACAAGCAGCAATGCAGTAGGAGTGTTTACACAAGCATATCCACACACATATGAGTAAATGGTTACATCACAATTAGGACATAACTAGGCAAGGGAAATGTTTCAGCTCCCATATAATCTCATGGGACCATCAACATTTATGCAGTCTGCTGTTAATGAAAACATCATAATGCAGTGTATGACTGTGCCTATTGCACTAAGATGTTGAAATTTTAGTTAAAAAGTATATATGAAAGCACCATTTATAACATAACTGGCCAGTGATGACTACAGAATAAACTGGCAGCAGATGGGTCTGATTTTAAAGTAACCAGCAAATCTGCATCCATGTTAGGCACTTTGGGGGTACAAAGGAAGGAGATGACTCTCAGCTCTGGCTGGAGTGAATTGCTGGCTTTCCAGTAGAAAAGATGCCTACAAGGGAAACAACAGATCAACATGCAGCCACTCAGAAAACTCCTGCTGCCAGATTGCAATTACCCATCTCTACCACCAGATGACACCTGTGCTCACAGAAGGCTGGGGAGCTTTGCATTGTTCTGCAGAAGTGAGGATGCTGGGCAGTGTATGGTTTAAAATGCAAAGTTGCAGAATACCTATGGGTTATAAGAGCAAAGCACAGAGTAATAAAAAGAAGCTGAGGGCTGAGGTTATGGCTCAGGGGTAGAGTGCTCACCTATATGTGTGAGGCCCTGAGTTCACTCCTCAGTACCACATACAAATAAATAAAATAAAGGTATTGTGTCAACCTACAACTAAAACAAAATAAGTTGAATCAGGCTAGTTCTCTCTGTTTAAGGAGCCTAAAATCCAAAGAAGGAGGAAACAGGCAACAGATTACTGAACCAGACCAATTTTTGTGAAAATGTGGGACCGTGCTAGCCAGATAGAAGTAAAAACGGAGAGCTTTTGGGAGGTTCATAATGCTTTGGAGCGTGATTGGATTTCAAGAATATGAAGTGCAAAGGCAGGGCAGAGATAGAGAAGAAATACTCCACAACAGGCAGGATTGTTTCCTTATTAGGGAACAAAGGAAAATGGGAAATCATCATGAACAGGGAATTAGGAGTCACCTTATATGAGGTACCAAGGACAAAACAAAGGAGGTTATCTTGGGTGCAGCAGCAGAAACATCCTGGAAGTTCTCAGGCAAGGCAGTTGACTACTGAAAACTATATTTTGGGGGGCTGGGGTTGTGGCTCAGCGGTAGAGTGCTCACCTAGCACATGCAGGGCACTGGGTTCGATCCTCAGCACCACATAAAAATAAAAGTATTGTGTTGAACTACAACTAAAACAAAATTTTTTAAAAAATATATAAAAAGAAAAAAAAGAAAACAATATTTTGGGAAAATAACCCTAGGTATGAACTAGGGCTCAGCCTGGTGTAGGGAATGGTAGTAAATTGATTTTCTTTTAGAGAAGTGAACCCTCACTGCCAAAACTGACAAATCCCTGACAGTCAGTGCCATGCACACAGCAGGTGTAGGACAAAGAGAGCTATTAGCTACCAAGAGCCTGCTCCCTTCCAGAATAATCTGCCCAAGGACTCCATTCCCCCATTTTTTCATGATCTTGCAGTTAGATGGAGCCATGTGTGTGGATTTGGGCCACTAAGTATGGGCCCCATGACCAGTCCATGGCAGTCTCCTTAAAAAACAAACAAACAAAAAAACCCACCCCTGCTTTCTCTTCCTCCTTCCCCAGGTTGAATGTTGACACAATGGGAGAGGCCACATGGGGAAACCTCCCTGTGCCTGCTTCCTGAACAACTGTGAGGAAATCCCCTCCCTTCCACCATCTCCTGCCTCCCCTGGACTTCACATGAGAAATCAACATTCGTCATGTTATGTCATTCAAACATTGGGGTTTATTAAGGACAGTAACTGTTTTTACCTAATACAAGAGTTTTTTTTTTTTTTAATTGACTCACAATTGTACCTATTTATGAAGTATAGTGTAGATGCATACCCATCACCTTAAATACATCATTTCTTTGTGTTGGGAATATTCAAAATGTTTCCATTAGCTAAATGAAAGATACAATTAATTGCTGTCAACTGCAGTTACCCTACTGTGCTCCACAACATTAGCCATCATTCCTCCTATCCAACTGTACATACCTACATGAGCTCACATTCTCCATCTCCTCCCCCCAAATGCAAGATTTTAATAAATCTGTTTAACTAATGTCAATTTAACCGAACTCTGAAGTCCTGGGAGTTTTTCATTGTTTTTGTTGTGGTGCTAGGGAAGGAACCAGAGCCCATCTGGATTTTATACATTCTTATGGATTGCTAGAATCAGAGGCTGAAATTTTAGTCCTCCTGAGAGTCCTATAATGCTTCTCATTTTAATAAAGTATGAACTTGAAAAGCACCAAAGTCCCTACTACCTCCATGGGATTACTGATGCTGGATTGGGGCATACCACCTTCCCAGAACCTGGATATGTTCACTAACCTGGAAGGTCTCCAAAATTCATCACTTACGAATATTTTTATGGAGGTTGCATCATGTAAGCTTGACTGATTATTAGCTCAACTTCTCTTCTCTCTCCTCTCCCAAGAGGCTGGGCAGTGTACATAAGGCTAAAAGTTCAGGACTTTAATCAAGTCTTGGCCATTCTGATAGCCAGTTCTCATCCTGAAGCTCTCCAGAAGCCCATTGAGAGTTACCTCATTCCAAAAAATATTTTTTTTTTAACTGATAGTAGAGGAACACTTGAATATCCTCATGCCAGGAAAATTCCTTGGAAGAAAAATTCCTAGGAAGGAAGGAAGAAAGGTAGGAAGGAAAAGGAAAAGAAAAGAAAAAAAGGAGAAAATGGGGGTAATGGATATATTTATTATCTTAATTGTTGTGATGATTTTTTAAACATAAAAAATATTAAAACTCATCAAATTACAGCTTCAGTATGTGTAGTTTTTTTTTTCCTTCTACTTTGCCTTAAAAAGCCAAAGCAAAGGAGGACATAGACTGCGTAAAAGGAGAAGAGAAAGAGAGAGGAGGAGTAGGAGAAAACCGATTAAGAGGAAGAAGAGGAAGGAGTAGTGGTACTAATTTAAAGTTGGAAATGTATTGAAGGAAATAGATATTAAAGCTAGTACAGAATTTAACATTCTGTTAGATCAGAAAAGAGAGGAGATGATGACCAAAGTAGTGTTCATCTTCTCTCCCTGTATTAATAAATAGAGTTGATATCCTAATGTAACTGACAACACCTGTCTCTTTCCTGAACATGTGTAACACTTACGCAATAAACACTTACTGAGTATCTACTTTGTGCTAGTTCTATCTTAAGCATTGGGAACATGGTGATGAGGACAGAAAAGATTCCTGCAGCCATAGAGTTACTTTATATTTAGGGGAGGGAAAAATTGAAGAAGTTTTCTAAAAATAAATAAATAAATAAATAAAGTAATAGATAATTTAAGACACTGATGGATTCCAAAGAAAATGAAGTAGGGAAATGTATAGAGAATAATTGGGAGAGGGGAAAGGGTTAATTTATATTTTGAGTCAGGGAAGCCTATTTGGAGGAACAGTAATAAAGATGAATAGTGACAAGACCCAGCAGTACTATAGAATTTTTTTAAAATGTCGTGCTGGAAATTGAACCAAGGGATCTCATGATTGCCAGGCAAGTGCTCTTCCACTGAGCTATATCTCCAGCCCAGGGTTGAGAATATAAGGTAGATTGAAAAATAATTACAAATGCTCTTGGTAAGGAATTAGGCATATTTAATAAAAGAAAATGAGGTTAGAAGAAGGAAGAATAGTAGATGGGAAAGATAGCAAAGTAGATAGGTACTAGAGCATATAAGGCTGTATAAGCCACTTTGGTGAATTTGAATTTTATTATTATTGCAATGGGACATCACTGGAGAATCTTGAGCAGGGAAGTAGCATGATATATGTCTTTCAAAGATCCTTCTTCCTGATAAAATGGAGCCTAAGAGAAGGGTAAGAATGAAAATAGGAAGATGAATTAGAAATTAGGCCACACCACAAAGATTGGTCAAAAGTAAATGTGGGGATTGATGTTAGAGAACCAATTCTCACATTTTGGTGGGAAGTAGGTTGTGGTGTAAGGGAAATGGAAAAATTAAGAATAACTTTATTGCTTTGGATTATCCAGGTGGAAAATGATGTAGTTTACTGAAATCAGAAGAAGTATGAAGGCGATCATGTTTGGTTGTGGTGTGGTTTGTATATAAGGTGTCCCCTAAAAGCTCCTGTATTAGTGCAGGAATGTTGTGAGGTACAAGGATTGGATTGTGAGAGCTTGAACTTTCTGATGGTCCATCCTAGTGTGAATGGCCTGAATGGTAACTGTAGGAAGGTGGGGTTTGGCTAAAGGAGGTAGGTCACTGGGAAAGTACCCTCTAGGGGTTCATCTTCCCTGTGACTTCATTCCTACTTTCCTCTCTCTACTTCCTTTCCTACATGTCTTCCACTACTCCCTTCAACTATGTTTTGCTGCCTCACTTGGGCCCAGAGGAATAGACTAGACCTCTGAGACCATGAGCCCAAATAAACTTTTCCTCCTCTCTGTCGTTCCTATTGGGTATTTTGGTCACAGCAATGAAAGTCAAACACAGTGTGTAACTTAATATTTTCTGAATATATCTAACTGAGGTGTCTATTGAACCCTCAAACAGAAATGTCACTAGGGCATTTGAAATATTAGCACTGAAGACAAAAACTGCTTTTCACCAGCACAGTGTTCTTTTCAGTGTACTTACCTTTTTGGTCTTTGTCAGAAAAAGGATTGAAGGCCTTTGTCTTTTTCATACAATGCCTTTCTCCCAACATTAAAACTTTATATTTAAAGAGAATGACCATCTAGATAGAAAAAAGGAATGGAGATAGCCTGCAATTATTTTGGTGGGAGGATCTATAGAATTTCATGCACAGCTAGAAACAAAGAAAAGGAGGAATTAAGGACATCTCTCAAAGCCATACTGTTAAGTACTTTGGGGAATATAGGGTTATGTTAATTTGCATTTTTGTTCCCAATTTTTCATCCCTTTGTATATCCACACCCTTTCCCATATCATTATAATGCTCTCACATCATGGGTAGACATACTGTGACTAGCTGGGGTATTAGGAGATGTGATTCCAGCAAAAGCTTCTTAAAAGCTCTTAAATAGTTGAGCTTTGGCTTTTCTGCATCTGCTATCATCATGAGCAGGACATTCCTGGGCTGACCCACTAGAGCACAGGAGACACATAAAGTAGAAAGAAGTCGCCCTGCCAGCCCAGTCCCAAGCCAACCTAAAGTGTCTTACAACCAGCCAAACCCCAGTAATTTTTTTTCTTTGTTAAATATATAAATACTTAAATTTCAGATATACCTATTTTTTTATATTTTTATTTCTTTTTATGTGGTACTGAGGATTGAACCCAGTGCCTCACATGTGCGAGGTGGGTGCTCTACCAATGAGCTACAGCCCCAGCCCAGATATATTTTTAAAGGAGATATAAATATAAAAATATATACATTTTTGAAGGACATAAATATATTATTAAATGTATATTGATCTGATCTAGGAGAGAAAAATAAAAATTACAAAACTTGAACACTAGAGTTCCTAAATTCAAAACCAGAATTTGACCCTTACTGGTCAAATGATGAATTACTTTTGTTATTCAACATCTCAGAACCTCAGTTTCATTATCATACTGTGGGAATAACAATGGAAACTGTTAAGGGCACTCACCCATACCATTTTTCTCCTGCCTTCTTATCTTTTACATGGGAAACTGGATCCAAAACTCTGTGGCTAATTTCTCAAGTTCCTTTTTCACAAATGCCAAGAGAAGGAACTAAGTGAACTAGTTTCCTGTGTAAGGGGGTTTACAAATTTATGTCTAAAAGCAATTTTGAATATAAGTCCCAGGGCAGGGAGTGACTCCAGTGACCACTTGCCTAGTATGCAAGGCCCTAGATTTAATTCTCGGCTATACACACATACAAATAAATAAATAGATGATAGATAGATAGATAGATAGATAGACAGACAGATAGATAGATAAATATAAAAATAAATAAAAAACACCTTAGGTGTTTTGAGATGTGAGTACAACCACCTAGCCAAGCTAGCCAATCCCACTTCTCCCAGTCATGTGAATCACCTAGCCAACCCCTCTTTTTTCCCAGTCATATCAGCAATGAACACCTATTTGTTGTTGTGTCACTGAGGTTTTTGTGGTTCTGGCAATAGATAACTGATACAAGGGGAAATAGGCTAGGAAGGGAGGAAGAATTAGTCTTTTGGACATGATGAGTTTATGATGGCCAATGGCATTTGGCTATGGAATTCAAATACATAGCTCAAAATATAAATATGGGCAAGGTAACCCAAGGGTTATGTAGGGAGGGAAAAGAGGAAATGATAAATTCGTGAACTCTGAGGAAGACCTATGTTTGAAGAAATCCTCTGAGATTAAGAAGGAATGCTCAGAGATAGCTAAGGAGAACGAGGAAGATGGATGCTAGGAAAACTCCTTTTAAGGAGGCACCAGTTAGCCATGACAAAGCCCTAGAGAGGTAAATTGGATATCACACATATCTTAATACTCATTTTATAAATGAAGAAATTGAGATGGGATGGTTTGCTATGCATGATCACACAAAATAGTGAACAGCAGTAAGGGTTGCTGGAACCTAGGTCTAGGTCTTTTAATTCTTCTTTTTTTTTTTTCAGTGTTGCTGAACCTTTATTTTATTCATTTATTTATACGCAGTGCTAAGAATTGAACCTATGCCTCACACATAGGAGGCAAGTGCTCTACCGCTGACCATGTCCTGTCTTTTAATTCTTGAGTCAGGGTTTTATCATTTTTATTATATTGTCTTCCTTGACACCCATAAATATATTATTAAAATATATTATTAAATGATTTAAAGTATTTTTACATATAAAATATTAAAGCAAAATGATAAAATTTTTACATTTAGGATTAAGTGACCATTAAAAATAAAGAAATATATAACTGGGATCTTTCTGAGAAAGTAATTGTTATATTATTGCATATTTCCTTCTATTATGCATCACTTCTTTTCTGTACCTGATAAATGTATATTTTTATGTTAAGTGATTTTCCTATATACATTATGAATCAAAACAATTAATTTTCCTCTCATGCCGAGTACCATGAATTAATAATGATAATGTTGAAATACATTACAGAATAAACTTCAAGAGCTTGAAAAATAAATAGCAGCTGTTTGTGCAGAAACTAAAGAAACAGAGATGAAAATATATCAGGAGAATGCTGTCATAAAGAATTCCAGACTTCCATGTGGAGGCCTGGAATCTCAAATCCTTGTATAAAGAGAATGTGAAGCTTAAGTTTGATAGCAACATAGTCCAAGAACATTTTGAGGAACGCTCGATAAAATATAAGATTCACTATGCAAAATTAAAAGTACATATTGCCTTTCTAGTGTCTGATGTATTCTGCTGTCAGTCCTATTCTCTACTATCCCCCCTCCCCTCCCCTCCCCTCCCCTTTTCTCTCTACCCCTTCTACTGTAAATCATTTCTTCCATTTGTATTATCTTGTCTTACCCCTCCATTACATATTTCTTGATATATCATATTTCACATTTTGATTCAAGTGGGTTATGCACTCCCATATTGCCCCTTATACAGATTGCAGATTCACATCAGTTTCACTTCCATTGCTTTACATATTGCCATCCTAGTGTCTGTTGTATTCTGCTGCCTTTCCTATCCTCTACTATCCCCCCTCCCCTCCCCTCCCCTCCCCTCTTCTCTCTCTACCCCCACTACTGCAATTCATTCCTCCCCCTTGTATTATATATGTGAATCAATGGAAGGGTAACTGATGTGATACAGCAATCTGTATACGGGGTAAAGTTGGGAGTTCATAACCCGCTTGAATCAAACTGTGAAATATGATGTATTAAGAACTGTGTAAGGTTTTGAACGACCAACAATAAAAAAAAAAAAAAAAAAAAAAAAAAAAAAAATAAAATAAAATTTAATACAGTTTTATAGAAAAAAAAAAAAAATAAATCATTTGTTGTTAATTTGTAGAAATCAATTCTTTTTTAAAATTGAGGTTAAATTCATGCAATATAATATACACTATTTTAAGGTGTATTCTTCACTGGAATTTAATGCTTTTAAAATGTTCTGTGATTTTTTTTACCTATATCTAGTTCCCTGTTTTTTGTTTTGTTTTTGTTTTATAACAATAAAAGGAAGTCCTACAATCAAAAAAAAAAAAAAAAAAAAAAATTAAAAGTACAAAAAGACAGTTTAGGGGAGATAGAAGTCCAATGGTCATGTATAATTAAACTATGTGAAAAATGAGATCTAGTTAAAAAACGAAAGACAATGAAAGTGGAACTTATGCAAGATCTCCAAAATCCAGGAGGGAACTAAATGACACAAGTACAGGTTTGAATTGTTACTAATCAAAACTTTTTCTTTTATCCTAATCCTAAATATATATTAAATAGTACATTTATCATTAACTTAATAAAATGCTATTTTACTACATTCAGAAACTATTTTTAAGAATTTTTAAGAACACAATTTTTAAGAACATAGATAAGTATATAAGTTATACAACTATCTCAAATGCGCAAATGCATAAAGGAAATATTTACAAAAACATTGTGGATTTCTAAAAATATATAGTAAAACAAAATCACAGTGAACAATTAATCCATTTGTTGCAAAAAGTATAATTCAGAAAAAGGTTGAGGCTCTAGTTTCTATGCTAATGCATCTAGAACAATTTAAATCAATTTGGTATGATTAATGCGGTTATGCAAAGAATCTGAATTAAGAATTGCACCTTAAGCATCTTTGTATTTCTCTTACTGTTCTTAAAAGAATAGTCAATAAAAAGTACAAACTTAAAATACCATTTTTTTTCTTTTGCTATTAAGTATACTTTGCATTATTGCCAGGCAAATGCCACCATAAATTCCACTTTCCTTTGTCTTAATTTGTTTTTACTTCTGAGTTTTCAAAGTAAGGTAGCTTTGTTTGAATAACAGTTATGTATCTAGTATACCTATAGAAGTATTGATCTAATTCTATGTATCATAATTAAAATTTAATTTATCCAGTTTTCTTAAAATATAGCAATACTGAAAGTTGAGGATTTATATGGACTATGCTTTTCTAACTTGTATATTTTACATTTAGTAAATATACAGGAAAACATTTCAAAGCTAAAGAATAAATTATAACTGAAAAAGAATCTATTATTGAAAAAACTTGTTTTCTTGAAGAATAAAAGAGGAGACATGAAAAATTAACAAAAGAAATAGAGGTAAGTTTAACTATTGAAATTTCAATGTTTTATAAGATTATTTTCTTAAGTATCTGCTATCTTCATGTTTCCATAATTTACTCTCAATTATCAAAACAGCAAGAGGACCAAAAATTATAAAATTCAGTAGATAAATACATATTATTAATAGATAGATAGACCCCTCATTCAAGGGGTTTAAATATGTGGATATATTGAAGAATAGGAAATAGTACTATTTAAATTTGGCCTAGAATTCCTTCAGGTTTCATTGCACCAACAGCTTGATACCTGTTTAATGGCAAGACAGCAGAGGCTATAGTCATAGAAGATGACAATTCCTAGTCACCAGACACTCCTCGAAAAAAGGTGAAAAACAATGGAAATTATCCTTCTCTGATTACATATTTATAATTCTCAAGAGCCAAGTTTAAAAAAAGTAATATGCAAAAACAAAACTGAGACAAAATTCTCATCACTTACAGACTTTTATAGTCAGTTATTATTTATATGAATGGAGAACCAATATGGAAAAGAACACACTTTTAATAGTAAAAATGCTTTCCACCATGACAGCTTTAATATGGAAACTAAGCAGATTCATATTTTCACTTGATTATGACTAATCTGACACAATACAAAAAGCATCTGAAGTATTAAAGATAAAATCCTTACCTTACATGTTCTCAATAAAGAGATACCATGGAAGTACACTATAACAATAGAGAAGACAAGACTCAACTCTTAAATTTTTTACTGAACCTGGTAAGGTGTAGAACACCTGAAGTTTTAAACACTATTGGTGTTATGTATACATTGTTAAAAGCATTTTGGAAAGGAATTTGAGATTACCTAGTACTTTTCTTATGCTGACATGTTTTATCAAGGCACAATTGTCATAAGTCCACAAATTGTAAATGTTTTGACTTTTTATTTTTATATGTTCTTTTTAGTTACACATGACAGTAGAATCCATTTTGATATATTTAGACAAGCATGGAATATGTCCTATTCTAATTAGGATCCTGGTCTTGTGCATGTACACGATGATGAGATTCACTATGGTGTGTCCATATCTGTACATAGGAAAGTTACATCAGATTCATTCCAGTGTCTTTTCCATTCCCATCTCTCCCTCCCTTCACTTCTTCCCCTTTGTCTAATGCAATGCACTTCTTTCTTCCCCATCCCATTATTGTAGGTTAGCATCCACATATCAGAACATTCAACCTTAGGTTTTTTGGAATTGGCTTATTTCACTTAGCATGATACTCTCCAGATCTATCCATTTTAACACCTTTGGGTAAAAGTTGAAGAGTGGACTAACTAGATCAAATAGTAGTTCCATTCCTAGTTTTTTAAGGACTCTTCGTACTGTTTTCCAGAGTGGCTGCACTAATTGGAGTCTCACCAACAATGTATGAGTGTAGCCTGTTTTACGTATCCCACTAACATTTATCCTTACTTGTAGTATTGATAATTCCCATTCTGTTTGGAGTGATGTGAAATCTCAGCATAGTATTTGCTTGTTTGTTTTTGAATTTCAAAGTGTATTTTGACATTTTTTTTCTATTTGATTTTCATTTCTCTAATCGCTAGGGATGTTGAACATTTTTTCATATATTTGTTAACCATTCATATTTCTTCTTTTTCTCTGGAACATTCCATAGTAGACACAGTTAATGTTCTGCCCAGATCCTCTCAGATCTAGTTTTCTCCTTCCCAAGCAGCCCTATTGAGGCATGCTTTTACCTCCAATTGTTCTGTTCTGAGACTTTCCTTGGAAGGTTTGCTATCCTCAAAAGGATTTTGCTTGATTCTGCAGTTTGGCTTTGCCCTTTTATCTTTAATAATAAACCACTTACTCAGGAATCTCAATCTGAGTCCACTTCCAGGAATCCCAAACTAAGTCACCTTGTGGAAATAATCACACAATGCAATCTTCATTTTCTTTTCTTTCTTTCTTTTTTTTTTTTTTTAGATTTCAGCCAGTTCTAATTTTTTTTACATATTTGAAGAAGTAATTCAAAAGACAATGTTAATCAACTTTTTTAAGTCACACAATAATAATAGAGAAAGTAATGGATTGTTTGCAAAATTCAATTGGATGTGGGGCCAACTGCAATAAACTTCAAAAAAAAATCTAAGTCTGTGGAACCTGGACTTTAAAAAAAGCAATTGGAATTAACACTGCTCTTACATTCATGGCTCAAGGAAGCTGTCATGTTTTGTTTCTTTGTATGGCAGATATAACAATATTGGTAGAAACAATGTAACTTTTCACACAGATAAACATCAAGAGACCAATCTGTATACACAAACTAAAAATTGAAAATGGATCCATTCAGATCTTACATAACTGAATCATATAACAAATGTGAATTTGTTGACAACTTCCCAGAGACAGAACAGTATTAAAAATCGGTCATCTTCATCATTCTCCAAAATTATTCCTCATTTATTTCCCCATCCTCATCACAATCAGCTTCATCAAGCATTTCTTGCAGTTCATCATCTGTTGAATTCTCCCTGAGCTCCTTAGCTGCTCTCCTGATATTACTTAGTGTTATCCTCCCGGTATCATCATGATCAAATAATTTGAAAGCCTTCAATATTTCTTCTTTTACATCTTTCTCACTCCTTTTTACACTGATAATGGCAAAAAAAGTTTTCAAAACTAATGGTGCCAATTCCTTCTTTGTCCATTTCAGCTATCATTTGTTTAACTACTTCTTTCTTTTGTTCAAATCCTAAGGCCCATGATACAATCTTCAATTCTTTCACATCTATGGTCCCAGAGCAATCAGCATCAAATAAGTCAAAGGCCTTTTTATTTTCTTGCTTCTACATTTCATTCAATTCATTTTTTGCTGCTCTTTTCTCTGAACATGTCGCCCCTCCTGCCTTACCACCCGCTCCACACCCACATTGCTAGGGTCACCTGCAATCTTCATTTTCAAGACATGACTATTGTTCTATCCCTCCTTCTCCCTCACCCCAGATCAATTCCACTCACACCAGCAGCCAAAATTAAAAAGAAAAAGAAAAAAGGACAACATGATAAGAAACAAATGAAGGAATAAGTTAGGAAAAACTTCAGTACCTTGGAAATCTAATCATAGTTCCTCTCCACTTGCAGAAATTTGATATAATTTATTCACTTGTTAAAACAAACATGCCAAAAGACCCAAATTTTATTATATGCATTTAGGCCACCTCTCAAAGTACATATTACCTATCAAAATAATCACTATTTTGTATTATGAATCTTTTTTAGTTTAATACCCTTAGAATCTACCAGGTTGCTACAAACAACACATTTAATAAATAAATCTTGCCTCTGTAAGTCAAAGGTGAAAACTTGGAATATTTTTTCAACTGTGTTGCGGTCACATGACATTAAACAATTTACTAGAAGACTCAAACAACCAGACAAAAAGTTCATATTTGAGGAAAATCTTCTGGCTGCTTTCAGTTCCAACTAGAAGACAAAGACAGGGACAGGGACACAAGCAAATCATGTGCATATCCACAGATCTTATGTCATCATCTAATCATCCTAATTCTCACAAACCATTCTGTCCTATCTTTTCTATGTTTAAAAATTAGCAGTTCCCCCTTTCATCATTCGGTGTTGCAGCTCAAGAACACTAGAGTAACCACTTGATAACATATCAAGAGCTATGAACTCAGAAAATGACAACGAAAAGTGGAACTACAGGACAAAATATCATAGTACGACTATGCAGTTGTCACCATTTATCACCACAATTACAAGTTATAGTAACTTTCAAAGCATTTATTATTTGGCTGGGATATAACTCAATGGTAGTGTACTTGCTTCCCATGGTGCAACCCTGGGTTCAATCCGTAGCACCATAGAGGTAGGGAGGGGAGAGTACCTATTGTCAATACCAAACACTACCTTCCTGAAATCTTTATGTCAAAACTTAATATTAGTAATAATTTATCAAAAACAACAATGATGTGAAAATCATTTTATTTTTTGTGAACATCAATATAACTTTTTTTTACATTTGAACTGACATTGATGTTGCTAGCCCTCAAAATTTGTAGCTTATAAATAATTTTACACTGCTACACAATGTTACACACATGCAGAAGTAGGGGACAGACATAGGAGAAGATTTTTCTTTTTGTTCTATAGCCTCAAAAAGTTCACTCACATGAATTAGGTTTAAAAACAGAAAATTGATGATGAAAACTCTTAAAACATTTCACATGTTATAAGTCCTCTGTGTAAGGTATATGCAGACACCTTGAGGTCAGCTCATCCGATAACGGGTAAGGACCATATGTAGTATTGGACAACCTGAGGCAGGCACGGTCCCTAAGCCACATGCTTGTTGTTTAAACAGAGAGGGGGAGATGTTGAGAGCCACAGCCCAAGGGGCCCCAGCAAACTTCTAGCTGCCAACTGATTGGCTCCTCTGCGGTGATGCTCACTGGGCTGTTTCCCCGCCCTTTAAGACCACAGAGCTGCTCATTGGGGGACTTTTTTTGGCTCTGCCCACACGACCCAGCCAATCAGCCTCAAGAGCAGGAGGAGTGGGAGAGGTGGAGAGGCTTGTGGGAAGCTGGTGGTGGAAGTTGGGCTCTGAGGATTTTCCTGAGAAGCTGTGTGGTGAGGTGTGTGTGTTCTAAAAATAAAGTTCCTTTGGTTTGACAAGTGGCTCCTGAATTCTGCCCAGCCAGACTGCGGCATTTGGTCATCGTAATGTGTTGACTATATACATAAATGCACCAAATAAGTTCCGCATTGTAAAAATAATAGAGCCATTGAATATGAACCTATTCATGGGATTTGACACCTCAATTTGTAGTAGGTATAATCCTAAGTTAACTTACTTTCCTTATATAAGACAAATTGCCTTAATAAATTTGTCTAAGATTGCCTTTCTATGTATTTATCATAATGCTCCACAATATGTGCTGAGAATATGGTAACATTCAGAATAATGGTGTTAAAGCTTGGCATGAGAGAACAGAGCTAAAATATTCCTGCTGATAATTTGAAAATAAATTTCTCAATGGTTAGGCCTTTCCTAGAGAGTGAAAGGAAGTTGATATTTCTATTTTTAACCTTAGTTTAAAAGTCTATAAATCCCACAATTTTCATAGTTTATAGGGATGCCATTCTCCTTGAATTGCCCAAAAGGTTAATTAAAATAGTTTCCTTAAAATCATAAACTTGCTGATTTGTCTTAAGGAGGTGGTTACTGATTTACTTTTAGTTGTATTTGACAATTTCAGATCATCTTGTTATCAATGGAAGCATTACTTATGGAAGAATGCAATATTAAGTGGCAGGTTTTATTTTTTTACTGAAATACAATGGATATAAGAAAGGAGGCCCCTACACATGAACCCAGTAGCATCATCTCATTTGAAGAAAGACTGCTCTCCAATTCTTTGCTCAAACCAAACTCCCAGTTCAAGAAGTACCCTGCACACCTGCAACTGGTACAACTCTAGGTAACTACATTTCCCAGAGACAGCATGACATCATCTAGTGTATGTTCTCAGTATTCCCTTCCCTTTTTTTTCTTTCACCTCTCTCTTCCTATTCACATTCCATTGTCTTGTTTCTCAAAATCCTCACTCTTAGGTAACTGTCATTATTCTCCTCAGGCAGTTGGTTGATAAAGAATTAACCGGTGGCATGCTGGAGCCAAACTGTACCAGCTTGTGAGAGATAATTGTTCAATATTCAGGGATTTTACAAACAAACTTTCAACTTTTGGTAGCTAGTAATCAGCCTTGGAAGACATGTTTATACCCAGGAAATTGGCATTGTTAACCCTCCCTACTGGCCTGTGAGGAGCTGGTTTATCTGCACACTACTGAGTATTAAACTTCCCAGGGGATCTTGAAGTCTTAGTGGGTACTCCTGAAAACCTTAAAGATTCAAAACGAACTTCCATCTCTGAGATTTCTCTAAGAGGAAATATTTTCTAACAGGGGTAAGTGATAAAAATAATAGAGACATTGCCAAGGGTTACCACATAGACAAAACCCTATATCATCTTGATCAAAGTTGGCTCTACAGATATATACCACTAGGAGATATGGCAGGAAAAGGTCAGAAAGGCAATGCCTTTCTGGGTCAAGAAGGATTCCCAAAGATACAGGTACATGTAACCATTATATAAAACAATTCTGAAACACTGACTTGCTGAAACAGACTGTTTCCAAGTTACTGACCAAAACTAAGAAATGAAGCATGCTTTCAAAGAGAGGACCATGCTTCTTACACTACCACAAAGAATGTGGAGGTAATTCAGTCTATGCACTAAAAAATGAAATTTATTGAATGCCAATTAAATAATCTAATGATTTCTAAAACTGAAAATAGGTCTTAATATTCTACTGAGATCTTCCAAAGTCAAAACTTCTGGACTAGAGGCTAAAGAAAGGCCAACCTTTGTTACCTAAGTTGCATTGAACTGCACTTATTCATACTCCCAGAATATTTTCTTTAAAAGAGGGAATGGATCAATGGTGCTTAATATAAATTAGTCATCTTTTCCATGTATGTCATTCTATGCTTCTCCAAGAATTGATTGTGTGCTAACTCTGTACCAGTCACTGTTATGGCTGTACACAAGAACATTTAAGCTGTAGTCCCACATTGTGTTTCAAATTTAACAAATATTATAAAAAAGAAGTTGAGCTGTACGGTTCACTGATACTGCTCTGATTCACAATCAAAGTATTAAATAATTGATTACAGCATATGATTATCTCATAACATTTCAAAAATAGACAGTGAAAGAAGTACTGCTGAAAGCCTTCATAGAGATTCTACCAGTAATATACAAAGAATTCACTTTCTAATTTGCTCACTAGAATTAGAAAATGACATTTGAAACTTATAACCTTTTACCTTTAGTTGGATCTTTCTTTTTTTTTTTTTTTTGATCCAATCCATTTATCTGTGGCTTTTAACTGGGGAGTTGAGAACAGATGCATTCAGGGTTATTATAGATATGTGTTTGTAGTTTTATAATATTTGTTTGTTTTCTACATTTAATTCTGTCTTAATATTCATTTACTTGGTTGCTCTTCTCATGGTCTTCATCTATTTAGGAGCTTTGGGAGTTCTTTTTGGGTACATCTAGTGCAGTTTCTTTTTGAGTATATTTGTAGTGCTACTTTGGTGATCATAAATTCTTTTAGCTTATCCCTGTCAGGTAAAGCTTTTCTTTCTGCATCAACTTTGAAAGAGCTTTGCTGGATTTAAAAATCTTAACTGATAAATTTTTTCTTTAAGAGCTTTCTTTGATTATCTCATTCTGGGCCTTGCTCTTCTTTAGGATCTGAGTTCAGAAGCCAGAAGTGAGCCTTAGTGGCTTCCTCCTAAATGAGACCTGATGGTTTTTTCTCTCACAGCTTTTAGTACTCTTTCCTTCTTTTCTATGTTAGGAATATTTTAATTATCATGTGTAAAGAAAGAGAAAGTTGAAACTGAGAAAATTTTAAAAAGAAATAAAATCTTATAAATATTTATAGCTACCATATATTTTGTCTTCTCTTTTTGATTCTGGTAAATTAAGAAAAAAACACAAATCAAAAGTTTCCAACCCATACTAGGTGAAATCGCAGAAGAGAAAAAGCAGACCATACAGCAAATACCTTTCTGATACCTGTGGCTACCAAAACCACTAAGAACATTTTCATTGAAATTTATTGTATGAAAATTTATATTAAAGGAAGTAATGAATATTAAATAATCTGATTTATGTTAAATTTTTTAAAATTAAATTAATTTATTTACATTTATTAGATTAATTTAAATAAAATTTAATAAATTTTTAAATATAAATTATGTTACAATTTAATATAAATTAAATTTATTAAATGAAAACAATGCTAATTAAATTTTAAGTGCTACATCAAAAAATAAATTTAAATTAAATGAAACAAAACTAACAAAGTTAATAAAATGAATGTAAATTAAATGTAATAAAAATTAATTTATGTTTAATTATAATATAATTTATATTTAAATATAGATCTCATATTAAATTTTATTAAATTAATTTTAATAAAAATGTTCTTTAAAGGCTCTATAACTACTGGTTTCAGAGAAGCAATTACACATAATCTGCTTTCTCTCCTCTCCGACTTTGCCCAACTCAAGCTGGAAACTCTTGATTCATGTTTTATCTTAATTTACAAAAATGAAAAAGATTAATTTTAAATACTTTTTGTCAACCCAGAGAAGTGTTTAGATAAACAGTCCAGATTTTAATGATACATTTTTACAAATTAACTTTTCATTGGAAATGATTGATGTATGTAGTAAGTCTTTTGGTTTGACTCAAACTTAACGTGTAAAAACTATTTTCATTATGGACATATTTAACACCTAGAAAATTGAATTTAACCTGAAGTTACTTTTTAGACAATTGAAAATAGTTAAATTGATAGGTTCATAATATTTTGATTAAAATAATCTTAAAATTAATCCACTAAATTTCAGGTTTGGGCCCTACAACTGTAATTTTCTTTTAGTAGTTGTACAATGTTTTCTTTGATAAAGAATTCACATCATATTTTCTTTTCATATACTCAAACTTTGGAGATATATCTTTATCATATGGGTTGGATTTTTCTTCTTTTCTGATATTTAAATGTATCATTTTTATTTTAATACAATTAAACTCAACAAATATTATAAAAAAGAGATTGAGCTATATAAGTTCACTGATACTGCTCTGATTCACAATCAAATTATTTAAGAATTGATTACTGCATATGATTAACTCATAACATCAGAACAAATTTTAATAAACCAAAAATGCTACAGAAACAAAGAACAATTACAAGTGCTACATCAAGAAAACAAAAACAAAAATAGAAACAAAAACAAAAAAATAGGTAGCTCTATATATCAGGGTTTTTTTCTTTATCTTTTTGCTATCAATATATGACTTTTTTCCAAAAGGAAAAAGTACCTTGAGTTTATGGATTTTGTAAAGTACTAAATTATCTCTGGCTTGAATATTATCTATTGCCTTCAAAGGTCCTTTAGTACAACTCTAGGGCTGTTGTCAAGGGGTATTGGCAATTGTGTACAGGTCAAATGAAGATGCCCAGGTCCACCAGGTGCAACCAAGTCCAGCTGGGTTAATAAGAGTCACAGCTTCCAAATGGGGAGCCAAGAATGGCTGAATTCTGTTCCATATTTAAAACTTCCTGGTACTTTTACACCTGGCTTTCTCCTTCCTGGTGAGATTAAAAGTTTCATGGTATGATCAGACATTTTTCTTTGTAGAATAGCTGGATAAGATTCTCTTTCCAGAAACTGAACCAAAAGTCCTGAAAAAGAACTTTTAAGCCTAGTTTGCTCAGCTGGTCTCAAAGGTATGTTGGGGTAACTTTTGGATCTTCCCATTCAAAATACAAATCCTTGTTCTCTTTTCCATAATGCAGGTCTGGAGTTTCTGGTGGACATCAAGGACATCCTAGGTGTATGAAACTAGAGACATTCTAGCATGAAGAGCTCTTCTCTCCATGTCTTTCTGCTGGATAATTTGAGTGAGTTTCTCAACCTCATCTTTTGACAGCTGATCTATCTGTCTTGTTAAAGACATATTCTTTGAATTCTGAAGTTTAATATCAAGTATTCGTTCTTTGACTCTTTTCACAAAATTTTCCATTTTGGCTTTACAGATGGCATGGTTTTCACTCCCATTTTCTGTATTAAGGCTTTTCACTTTTGTTTCTGGAAAACTATCAGCATACTCTGTTTGAATATCCTGTCTCTCTTCATGCCCCTGGGCTTTTATCTGTTCAATGGTTTTCTGCAAATTCTTAATTTCCTTGTCTTTTTGAAAAAACAGTTGAGTATGTGCAGCCTTCATCTGCTCATACTGGTATTTAAATTTATCCATTTCCTCCTTCTGCTCCTGTAGTGAATGAAGTAGTTGCATGTGACTCTTGTTTTGATCTTCAATGACCTTTTGATGATGTGTAACTTCCTCTTCCAGATGATTCTTGATGATATTCAGTTGAGATACCTCAGATTCTAGTTCTGTGATATTATCAAGGGTTTTAGGCTCAGCCACAGCTACAACTCGATTCTGCTGTTCCCTAATTCTTTCCAATTCTTCTTGCAGATAAGTGTTTTCTTCTTTCATGGAGCTGAAACTTCTGTCTTTTGCCTCTATGGTCTGCCTTAAAGTTTCATTTTGTTTTAAGGCCTGAGAACACTTATCTAAATCCTTTTGCAGTGCTGAATTTTCTTGTTTGAGTTGGTCAATAAAAACTTCTTTCTCATTTAGAAGTTGCATCAATTGCTTCTCTTCTTCTAAAAGAGATGCCAACATTTCCTTAGTTTCTTTTTGATCAGTAGCCATTTGCTCAATATTCTTTTTGAGTCCTGCTTGACTGAGTTGCACTACACGCTCCTGTTCCAGCTGTAAGGCAGAGGTATTCCAATTACATACATTTGAGAGTTCCTGAATTGTCTGCCTGTAACTGTTTGCTTCTTCCAACAGTCTCTTTTTGGCCTGACACAGTTCTACTTCTATCTCTACTTTCTCTCTTTTCAGCGTCTCCATAATAGTGTCTTTTTCTAGAGAAATTTGGTTGTTACCAGCAATAGATTCTTCCAACTGATGCCTTACATCTTCACATGCTGAAATCAACTTGTCATTTTCCATTTTGAAATCAAAAGCAACTTTTTTTAAATTTTCATTGAGCTGTTCTACTTCTGCAAGATTTTGCTTCAAGTTTGTAATTTCGACTTCCCTTTCTTTAAGCAAGTCATCCTTAAAATTTCTGTTAGAGTCTTCCTTAACAGCATGTCTTAACTTGTTCCGAACTCTACATAATTCCTCCTCCTTTTGGCTAATATGATCCTTAAGTTCCAGGTTTTCCTGCTGGATGTTTAAACTACTTTTCTGTGACTGACTTAGCTGACCTACTAAATCTTTGACTTTATCTTCAAGCTTCTGCTTGGTTAAATGCAAATCACGGAGGCTCAGTGCACTCTCAGTTAACTTTTCTTTCTGTACATGCAACTCTTTAGTCATGTCCATATTATCCTCCTCAAGTTGTTGAACTCTCTCTTTTTCATCCTCTAGATCTTGTTTCAACTTCTGGATTAGACCATCTCCTTCATTTTGCTGTTTTGATAGCTTATCTATTATCAAATTCATGTGCTTTGTATCTTCCTGGTGCTCGTTTTTCAGTTCTTCTAACTGAGCTATCAGCATTTCCTTTTCATTAATACTCTCATTCAGTTCTTGCTCCTTAGCCTCCAAGTTCAGTGTTAACTCATGTATTTGTACATTTAAATTCATGTCATTTGAAGCCTTACTTTTAAGGACTTCACATTCCCAGCTAAGTTTGCAAAGTGATATCTGAAGTTCTTCCTTTTCCTGACTCAATAATGACTTCTCTTGTTCTAAAACTTGCATGTGCATTTGAAGTTTCAGATTGTCTTCAGCAAGACTGGTATCCTGCCTTAAACTACTCAGTTTCATTCTTTCATTATGAGTATCAGACAGGGCTTGTTGTAGTCTGAACACTTCTCCCACTGATGAACTCTGTGGAGGAATTGTTCCCTTTTCTGCCACAGGATCACTCTCCTCCATCACAGAAGGCTGCAATTTACTGCATTCCAGTTTCAAGTTTTCACACTCTTCAATTATTTGTTGCTTTTCCACACTGACGTGCTCTTTTTCTCCCTTCAGGACATCTCTGTCGTGTTCTGCAGAAGATAATTTTTTCTTTATGTCTTTTATTGTATCCTCAAGTTCTCTGATTCTTTTTATGGACTCTAGTTTTTCACTTTGTAGAACCTGAATCATGTTTTGCATCTCCCAGACATGAGACTCATCACTTACTGTAACTCTTGAGTCACCTTGGCGTAACAGCTTTTCAAGTTCTGCAATCCGTCCTTCATAGTCATTTGACTCCTGTTGATGCTGGTGATTTAACTCCGCCAATTTCTGTTGATGTGCATTCTGCAAAATGGACATTTCATGTTGGTGATGATCCATGTCCTGACTTCGGTTTTGTTCCAGGACCTTAATAGTATGTTTTAGTTTGCAGATTTCACTGAGTTCATTACCAAATGAACAAGGTGCTTTGGTTGCTGGTACACCACCCACTCCTGAAGGTACTGATTGAGCAGCTGAGTGCGTGCTCAACAACTGATTCTGTACTGCCATCTGCCTTGCTTGAAAATGGCTGATTTCTACCTGTTTCTGTTGCAGCTGATTTTCATAACTTGTAGATTGAAGGTTTATTTGAAACTGTGATGCTTCATCCTTTCTTTCCAGATCAGTACAATACTTTTCAAGTCTTGTATTCTCGGATCTCCACCTTGATTCTGTGGCTTCAATTTTCTTTCTCCGACAACGAAGTGAACCGGCTTCCACAGCTTTGGAGACCTCCACAGGCATATCTATAGTGCAGCTAGAGACTTGGCCAGGGGGGGAAGCCAAGCTGCCTCCCTCCTGACCCAAGGACTGGCCCAAGCCGAAGCCTAGGCCTCTAAACCACGAAGACATTGCTAGAGCTTCAGAGAGCCCTCAGCTCTGCTCCAAAAACCACTGTATGGCCAACCACCTTCCAGCTGAATGTCCTGGAACTTTGGTGAGGTCAATTATGACAAAAGCATTCAGAATTCCGGACAGCGCAGGGTTCCTGCCACCCCTGGTGCTCTGCCTTAAACAGAGACCTATAATATAATTATATCCCACCTATGTCAAAATAAGGCTAAATCATAAACACATGCAAAAGAAAGCAATTAAATGAAAGTACATAAATATGTATTTTTCTAATCCATCCACAAAGTGAGAATAGACACATACACACACACACACATACACACACACACACACACACACACACACACACTTGTACACCTCAAAACTTACAGAATAAAAAGAAATTATAAAGAAATAAAATACAATAATTACCCAACCCCAGGAATATGGTTCATTTGTCCCATAGCTAATATGGAAAATGTGTATTATATGGTATATACTATGTAATTGCTTACACACATTATAATTTACACACATCATAAGTTCAAGAACTCCAAACTCTCTGAAAGTTCACGCATTCTTTGAATCTGAATGAAAAATATACCGCTCTTCAATAGGTAAGGCACTAGAGTGACACAAATAAAATAAGAAAGTCAAGTATAAATACACATGGAAAAAAGAATTTATAAAAATACATATAACCAACAGTATGAACTCATTGAATGGGTTAAGAGACAAAATAGATTATGAAACATCATGAATAATATATCTAATTATGTTTTGAAAAAGTAGCTATGGTTGTTTCAGGAAGCTAGAAATATTTAGCCATGTCCAAATCAAGCACTGTTTTCTCTGGGTTAATAATTCCCAGTTCTTCTCTCATAACTTATGTGGCTTAAGATCACGCACTTCCACCATCCTACTCACATCTCTTTGGATATATTCTGCCTTGACATAATCCTATAAAAGATGAATAATAACAAGTAATAGTTGAAGAATAGCTGGATTGGCTGCTTATAAGAGGCCCAATCTATTTTGTAGTGGGGAGGCCATTTTGTAGTAATGCAGCCTAAATTAAGAAGTGCTTTTTAGTATAATCATATTGTATTGCTCACTCATTTTAAACTTAAGTCTCCTAATCTCACAGATTACATTGGCATACACAGGTTACATTCCAGCATATGCTGGAACATGAAACTCTGTCATTTCATAAAATATTCCTTACTTGCTCATCCTGAAACTTATGGAATAGTAAATAGAATATGACATTTGAGAATAAAAATTTGGTTTAGTATAGTGAATATTTTATGTTGAAACTAAATATGGTCTACATAGGAGAATAAATTTTGAGGATATTCTCTTTATCTTATATGTTCTTTCTACAACATCTTCGAAAACAGAGAGTATATTCTTCAAAAAGAATTATATTCAGGAGGCTGAGTCAGTAGGAGTCCATGTTCCAGAAAAAAGTAAAAAGGAAAATGAAAATGGGAATGTAGCTTACTAGTAGAGGATTCTTGGGTTCAATCATTAGTACTACAAACCACCACCGGCACAACAAAAAACAGCAACAACAACAAAAAAGCGTAATTCTAAGAGTTTGTATTTATTGAGACTTTACTGTGAGCCACAGTAACATTGTGAAGTAGATCAAAATGTATTTCAGAGATTATTTTAGATTATTAGATGAACAAATAATTTAGATTATTTTAGGAACTGATTATTTGCTATAATTCTTACATAAAGAATTTTTTAAAAAATTATTCTTTTATTTTTTTATTTGTTCTAAGTAGTTATACATGACAGAAGAATGCATTTTGAACATCACACATAAGTGGAGTATAACTTCTCCTTCTTCTGGTTGTACATTATGTAGAATTATATCAGTCAAGTAATCATATATGTACATATGGTAATAATGTCGGATTCATTCTACTATCCTTCCTACCTAACCTCACTCCCTTCTGTCTGATCCAAAGTTTCTCTATGCTTCCCTACCCTACTCCCTTACTGTGGGTTAGCATCCACATATCAGAAAACATGCAGCTTTTGGTTCTTTGGAATTGGTTTATTTCACTTACTATAATATTGTCCCGCTCCATCTATTTACTAGCAAATTCCATAATTTCATTCTTGATTAAGGCTGAATAATATTCCATTGTGTATATATACCACATTGTCTTTATCCATTCATTTACTGAAGGACATCTAGATTGTTTCCACAATGTATCTATTGTGAATTGTGATGCTATAAGCATTGATATGGCTGTGTCCCTGTAGTATGCTGTTTTTAAGTCCTTTGGCTATAGACTGAGGAGTGGGATAGCTGTGTCAAATGGTGGTTCCATGCCCAGCTTGCCAAGGAATCCCAATATTGCTTTCCAAATTGGCTGCTCCAATTTGCTGTCCCACCAGCAATGTATCAGTGTAAATATTTCCCCAATCCTCACCAACACTTATTGTTGTTTGTATTCTTAATAGCTGCCATTCTGACTGGAGTGAGACAAAATCGTAGAGACTCATGCTATGTAGCAGGCAATCTTAAGAGATGGGTCCTGAGACATTTACAAATTCCCCAAACCAGAAATACCATTATAGCATGGAATTCCTCCCATAAAGTGCAGCCAAGTATTACTCAAACCTTTTAATTAACTCCTTAAGACATATAATTCTGTGAATTGAGAGCTAGACTCATTAATAAAGCTAATAATAAAATTATGTCTGGAAAATTTATTGAATGTTTGTGAGTTTTCTCTCCTTACCTCCTCACAGAATGCATGACAAAATTAATCATATGCATCCAAACCACTTATCCATGTGGCATTCCAACTTCATAATTCATCCTAAATTTCTATTATTCTGAATAAGCACAGATTTCTTCACTTTTTCTTCAGCTGTGGGCTGATACTATTTGCTGGTTAGATTTAGAATGTTTTTTCTGTTAACTTGTTTTGCTTTTTCCCTGATTCTTTGTTTAGAGGGGGCATTTTCCAAAAGAGATAGAGACTTTCCTGTTTCACAACAGGTACAGGGATGGAAACATGAGGAAAGAACTATAAAGTCAGGCTGAGATGAGGATACTTGCTGCTGAACAGGCTCAAGCCCAGGTTAAATGAAAACTCTGCAAACCATGTGTACATTCACAAAGTTCTAATTATTACATTACGTGGACCACTGGAGTTCCTTGAAAGTAATCAAAACTGCATATGTAAATTCTCTAAATGTCTAAGGTGTTATAATAAATTTTAAAATATGCTAATATAATCTGCAAATATATAGCCTTTCTAAAGGGGGGTGGGAAGGAGAATAAATTGGTGAGAATTAGTGAGCCCTGTGAAAGGGGCTGGGTTATTTGCTTTACAATTTAGAGACATGATATCATTTATTTAATTCTTCCAACAACTTTTTTTGTTTTGCTTTTGTTCTGTTCTGTTTTTGTTTTACTGCTATTCATCCAACTAAGGCCTTGCTCAGCCCAAGTGTGTACTCTACTGCTAAGCTCTACCCCAATCCTCTCCCAATAAATTTAGGACTTAGCTATATGATTCCTACTTTTATTTATTTTTATTTATATATGACAGTGGAATGCATTGCAATTCTTATTACACATATAGAGCACAAATTTTTCATATCTCTGGTTGTATACAAAGTATATTCACACCAATTTATGTCTTCATAAATATACTTTGGATAATGATGTCCGTTGCATCCCACCATCATTTCTAACTCCATGCCCCATCCCTTCCCCTCTAATTCCTCTGTCCTATCTAGAGTGCCTCTATCCCCCCCACTATGAATCCTATCCCACTATGAATCAGCTTCCTTATATCAAAGAAAACATTCAACTAACTTCACTTAGCATTATCTTCTCTAACTCCATCCATTTAACTGCAAATGCCATGATTTTATTCTCTTTTATTGATGAGTAAAATTCCATTGTGTATATAGGGCACTTTTTTTAATCCATTCATCCACAGAAGGGCATCTAGGTTGGCTCCACAGCTTAACTATTGTGAATTGTGCTCCTATAAACATTGATGTGGCTGTGTTCCTGTAGTATGCTGATTTTAAGTCTTTGAGGTATAAATCAAGGAGAGGGATAGCTGGGTCAAATGGTGGTTTCATTTCCAGATTTCCAAGGAATCTCCATACTGCTTTCAAAATTGACTGTACCAATTTGCAATACCACCAGCAATATATGAGTGTACCTTTTCCTCCACATCCTCACCAATACTTGTTGTTGTTGTCTTCATAATAGCTGGCATTCTGACTGGAGTGAGATGATATCTTAGAGTAGTTTTGATTTGTAATTTCTCTAATTGCGAGGATGATGAACATTTTTTCATGTATTTGTTGACTGATAGTATATCCTCTTCTGAGAAGTGTCTCTTCAGGTCCTTGGCCCATTTGTTGATTGGGTTATTTGCTTTTTTGGTGTTTAGCTTTTTGAGTTCTTTATATACCCTAGAGATTAGTGCTCTATTTGATGTGTGAGGGGTAAAAGTTTGCTCCTCGGATGTAAGCTCGTGGTTCACCTCGCAAATCATTTCTTTTGCTGAGAGGAAACTTTTTAGCTTGATTCCATCCCATTTATTGATTCTTGGTTTTAATTCTTGTACTATAGGAGTTTTATTAGGGAAGTTGGGGCCTAATCCCACGTGATGAAGATCATGGGCTACATTTTCTTCTATTAGACATAGAATTTCTGGTTTAGTTCCTAGGTCGTGATCTACCTTGAGTTGAGTTTTGTGCATGGTGAGAGAGACGGGTTTCATTTCATTTTGTTGCATATGGATTTCCAGTTTTCCCAGCACCATTAGTTGAAGATGCTATCTTTTCTCCAATGCCTGTTTTTAGCCACTTTGTCTAATATAATTTTAGTTTTAGGGGTTAGTCTCTGTGTCCTCTATTCTACTCGTCTGTTTTAGTGCTGTTTTTGTTACTATTGCTCTTGTAGTATAGTTTCAGGTCTGGTATAGTGATGCCACCTGCTTCACTCTTCCTGCTAAGAGTTGCTTTAGCTATTCTGGGTCTCTTATTTTTCCAGATGAATTTCATGATTGCTTTTTCTATTTCTATGGGGAATGCCATTGGGATTTTGATCAGAATTGCATTAAATATCTAGTGCTTTTGGTAATATGATCATTTTGATAATATTAATTCTGCCTATCCAAGAGCAAGGTAGATCTTTCCATCTTCTAAGGTCTTCTTTCAGTTCTTTCTATAGGGTTCTATAGTTTTCATTGTATACATCTTTCATCTCTTTTGGTAAGTTGATTCCCAGGTATTTTACTTTTTTGAGGTTATTGTAAATGGGGTAGTTTTTCTCATTTCCTTCTCAGAAAATTTGTCATTGATATACAGAAATGCCTTTGATTTATTGGTATTGATTTTATATCATGCTACTTTGGTGAATTCATTCACTAGTTCTAGTAGTTTTCTGGTAGAGTTTTCTGGGTCTTCTAGGTATAGAATCATATCATCAGCAAATAGTGCTAATTTAAGTCCTCTTTTCATATTTTTTTCCTTTAATTTCTTTCATCTAATTGCTCTGGCCAGCTTTTCAAGAACTATATTGAATAGAAGTGGTGAAAGGGGGCATCCCTGTTCCAGTTTTTAGAGGGAATGCCTTCAATTTTTCTCCATTTAGGATGCTGTTGGTATGGGGCTTAGCATAGATAGCCCTTACAATGTTGAGATATATTCCTGTTATCCCTTGTTTTTCTAGTGTTTTGAACATGAAAGGGTGCTGTATTTTTCAAATCCTTTTTCTGCATCTATTGAGATGATCATATGATTCTTATCTTTGAATATGTTGAAGTGATGAATTATATTTACTGATTTCTGTGTGTGGAACCAACTTCCATCCCTGGGATGAATCCCACTTGATCATGGTGCAAATCTTTTTGATATGTTTTTGTATTCAATTTGCCAGAATTTTATTGAAAATTTTTGCATCTATGTTCATTAGAGATACTGGTCTGAAGTTTTCTAATACTCTACAATTTCCAATACTCTACAATTTATTTCAGGAAATAGAGAAACAGGCCACTCTTCCAAACGCATTCCATGAAGCCAATATCACCCTGATCCCCAAACCAGGCAAAGACACATCAAAGAAAGAAAACTTCAGAGAGAGCATGTTTTGAAATAAATTCTTTCTTCAGTCAGGAGAAAAGGTGCAAGAGTGAATTGGTAATACTTTTAGGTAAACTGCAACTTGTTTCTTTTGAAAATATTTTCTTATTTATTTTTATTTATAAATTACAGTGGAATGCATTACAATTCTTAGTACATATATACAGCTCAATTTTTCATTTCTCTGGTTGTACACATAGTACAATACAACTTTTAAAATGCGATGGAAGAATGGGAAAAAATCATATTTGGGTTACTGGAATTTCTGTAGCAATGTAGACTATAAGGCTATAGTTTCAAACACATAAACCTTAGCATATTAAAACTTATGAAAGGTCTTAGGCTTCATTGAAATTGACTCTATTTTACTCCCATCTCAAATATACTTTAAATAAAACAAAGGAAAACTTATATTCTTTAAGCTCCTCTTCAAGCTTATTATGTACATTTACCAATTATATGAAAAAATCAGATGCCAACTGGTTACAAAAGGCAAGTGAAACTAAGGTTAATTTTTTATCTATAACTTCCATGTAGAAATCCACATAGAAATATAATTATATTTTAAATCTAAAAATCTACCTATGCATCTATATATTTACACATATAGACATCAAAGAACACATCAGATGTCCACTGATTTACAGATAGTGAAGTCTGTAATATTATATTGGAAATAACACTTCTTTCACTCAATTGCTTGGACCAGCTTTTTCACAACATACTTTAAAAGATGGTATGAGGAATGTGGAAAATACAAGTGTCATGGTTTAGACATGAGGTGTTCTCCAAAAGCTCATGTATAAGGCAATGCAAGAATCACCAGAGTGAAATGATTAAATTGTGAGAGTTATAACCTAATCAATGCATTAATTAACTGATGTGAATTAACTAGATGGTCACTAAAAGCAAGTATCATGTTGCTGGAAGAGATAGGTCACTGGCAGCATGTCTTTGGGGTTTAGATTTTGTCCCTAGTGAGTGGAGCTTTCTTCTCTGCCTCTTTGCTGCTATGTCCTAAGCTGCTTTCCTGTATCATGCCCTTTGGCCATGGTGTTCTGCCTCACCTTGAGCCCAAAGCTATGTAGTCAGCCAACCACAGACTGAACCTCTGAAACTGGGAACCAAGTTAAACTTTTGCTCCTGTATGTTGTTCTTGTGAGGTCTTTTGTTCACAGTGATGGAAAAGGTGACTAAAACAACAAGGAAGGAAACTTTGGTAAAACAGCTAGTTCTAAATTAAAACTGAAAACTCAAGGAAGGCCAAAGTGTGGAAGGGTACTTTATGGGTACAGCAGTGGGCTTACATGGAGAGCCAGGTTAGTGGAATAGGCTCTGCTCATGTTCAAGGCCCACTATGGGATTTTCTCATCTATTCTGTTCTTTTGTCTTTGGCTTCTGCATGAACCTAAATAAACACAACCTTTATCTAGAGGGGTATGTTCATCATATGGCATGGGCCCAGTTATTAGTTTCAGAGAGAAACCAAGTGTTGAAATTGACTGTGGACATGGTGGTCTTCACAGCCTTTGAGGCAGATTGTTTGCTCAGGGGGAGGAGCTGGCTGCAGGGAGGAGGCATTTGCCTCTCCTGCTGAATTTATATTCTCCAAACAACTCTGTTCAGCTTTCCTATAGCAAAGGAAATCTCCTTCCATATGATTTCCATCATATGACTATCTCGGCCCTTCTCCATGAAAGCCCCTCAGATGTTTGAAACAGGTACAAAACCATCCATCTTGTAGCCCAATTTATCCCTCTACACCTTGCTTTTATGCACCTATATACCACTGCCTCCTTCAATAGGTGTCTCCTCACAATCCTTTTATTTTATTAGAGTATAAAAATAATCAATGACTAATGTATAAAATCCAAACATGTAATACTCTTAACTTCTTGAAGTTTGTTTTATCTATCTTAATTCCTCTCGTAGATTACTGATTGTAAAGTGGATTAGTGTGGTCTAGAAGTGTGTGGTCCAGCTGGAAAATTGAATGTGTCACATAGACAATATCAGGAGAACAAAAAGTAGTTGTTTGAATTAAACTGGGTGAAAATGACATTGAGCTGGCTGATGATAGATAAGTGGAGGAATAAGGTAAGCCTGGCCACAGAAGATGCTCAATGAAGAAAAGAGGTAGAAAAAGATACATGTTGTTTAGAGAACGGTGTGAAGTCAGTCTGGCAAATGGGTTATATGAAGGAGACGAAAAAGATTAAACTATAGATCTAGTGGGGCAGGATTTATTTCTGTCCAAAAAGTTCTAGGAATACATGCCATTATTATATTTAAGGAAATGAATAGAATAAAATTTTTGTTGTTGCAATGTCATTCTGCTGGCAGGGTAGAAAAAGAATTGAAAGGAGCAAGCTGGGATCAAGAAGAGGTCACTTAGGAGGTTATCACAGAGACAGACATGGAGAAAGCTAGAGTGGCAGCAGTGTGGGAATGAAAGAAAGAAAAAATACTCAAGAGGAAGAATCACTATACCTGGTGTCTGATCCAATTTGAGGGGTGAAAATTTCTGGGAATCCAATGCCTGGGGCAATTTGAGTAACTTAAAGATACTCAGAGTGTTTAAAACAGAGGTTATTTCAGAAAAGAGCCAAGAAATAAGACTAGAGGTAGGACTGAGCCTGGTGCAGATCCATGAAAGAGGGGTAAAAGACTTAGAACTTCATTCCCAGGACAATGTGAAGGCTATGAAGAGTGATCAGCTGAGTTTCTAGATCAGGGCTCCATTTCCAAAGAGCTCATTCAGGCCACAGTGTGAACATGGAATTGGAAGAAGGGGTGAGATGAAGACAGAGATAAGTTAATAGTATTGCAATTATCCATATGAGAGAATACAGTAGCATGGATAGAAATGGTAACACAAGAGAGTGTTCTATTAGAAATATTCAGCATGAATTCCAAAATTTAGTAATTGATGTGATTATGATATTGTAACACAATATCAAGCATCCAGTACACATACATTCTGGGCCTGCAATGTGTTCCACAGTCTACAGGGCTTAGTCAGATCACAGGTGGTAAGGTCATTTGAAAAGGAAGAGAGTTAGTTTCTACTTGAGGTAGGAGTATCCAAGGATGGTGGGATATACAATTCTAAAGTTCAGGAGAAGTACTGAGCTAGAGATTTAGATTTGGGGATCATCTACATACATGTGGCAATTGAAACAATCAGAGTAGATGAGGTTCAGGGAAGACATCTATAGGCTGAGAGGGGAAAAAGATCTAGATCAAACACTGAAAAACAGAAATTAGTAAATTTTCCTATTGACCAGAATGGGCACTTAAATCTACAGATGATACCTATTGTTTCTAAATACTTACCTCCTAAAGAAGATTGTCAGTAATTTTTTCCCCAAATATTTTCACTATGGCTTACTGAGAATTTCAAATTTGTTCCTTCAACAATCATCCTGAAGTGGATCTACCATGAAACTAATAAAGCTTCAAACACAGGGTTCCTCACTTGCACTGGCCTCTTCTGAAGTATTTGGTGGGGACTTAATAATGTATTACCAAGTCTAATGTTTTTATAAGGTTTGCAAAAGTAAAATATGGCCATATCTCTGTACTATTGCATGTTTGGTTCCAAATCACTGCATACAAATACAGCAATAAGTTCAATCACATGATATTTTAGTTTCCCAGTACATATCAAACTTAGGTTTACACTATACTGTACTTTGATAACTGTGCTATGGCATTAAGTCTGAAAAAAAATGCACATGTCTTAATTTGGAAATACTTTATTGTTAATAAAATAAAAGGCTAATGATCATCTGGGCCTTCAGTGAGTCCTCATCTTTGTGCTCCTGGTGAGTTTTGCCTGGATGATGATCATTTTTGATCAGGGTGGTGAATGCTGAAGTTTGGGGTGCCTATGATAATTTATTAAAATAAGACAACAATGAAATTTTCCTCTCATGAAATACTTCTACGAAGCACACAATTCTGTTTTTAGTATTTTATCCACAGACCTTCTTTCAAAATTGGAGTCAGTCCTCTCAAACACTGTCACTGTTTTGTCAACACAATTTTTGAAATATTCTATGTCCTCTAACACAAAATTTCCACAATATTCATACCATCTTCACCAGGAGCAGATTCTATCTCAAGAAACAAGTTCCTTTTCTCAACCATTAGTAGATACTCCTCAACCAATAATGTTTTATCATCAGATAACAGCAATTCAATCACAACTTCAGGCTTCACATCTAACTCTGTCTTTTACTATTTCCACCAGGTACCTTCTCCATGGGAAGTCCTGAACCTCTCATAGTCATCCATGGGGGTTGGAATCAAGTTCTTCCAAATCAATGTCAATGTTGATATTTTGACCTCCACCCATGAATCATGGATGATCTTAATGACAGAATGATGAATCCTTTCCAGAGTGTTTTCAATTTACTTCCCCCAGAGTCATCAGCAGAATCACTATCTAGGGTATCTGTAGCCTGACAAAATTTATTTCTTAAATCTTGAAATTTGAAACTACTCCCTGACCCATGGGCCACAGAATAAATGTCATGTTATTGGCCTGAACACAATATTAACCTCTCCATCAAAGCTCTTGGGCATTTTCAATGAGCAGCAACACTTTGAAAGGAATTTTTTTTTGTAAGCAGTAGGTCTCAACAGTGGGCTTATGACATTCAGCAAACCACTGTTGTAAACAGATGCACTGTCATTCAAGCTTTGTTGTTAATAAAATCAAAGTAAAGCAAGCTTATTATTGCAACCAGCTGGGCTGCCTCTCCCAACAAAATTGTGGGAGCTAAGGACAGCACTGCAACTTCTTGCAGCCCAGCTTTATAGCCCAAAAAGTTACACAAAGAGGGTTACAGATAACAAAGGAGCATAACACAAATGCTGGTTTACATTTTTGCTGGCACTGACATCAGAATTTTTGAAGGTCATTAGAGCCTCAGAGAAGGTCATTATCTGGCCAGGGAAGGCCAGGATTTATGAGGCGTCACTAAGGTTTAGGAGAGGGTTGTTATCTGGTCAGGGAAAATGGGGAATGGGTGAGTTCAAGGCATGAGCAGGCATTCCAAGCAGGTTTACAACATCAAATTATGGCCAGGCTATACAGACATCCTAATATTTTTACAGAAAACAGAAATGAATCCTTCATAACATGTGATAAGCTGGCTTCTGATCTAAAGAGAGAATTAGGCTATGTATATCAGCTCATATTGTATCTTTTCACATCATCTGGTATTACGTCAGCCATTTATAGATCTGTTTTTCTTACTACACTGTTAACTGGGAAAAAAATACAGATTTATTCAGCTATAATTCACACAGCATACAATTCACCCATTTAAAGTGAATAAATGAATGATTTATAGTATTGTCACAGATTTGTACAACCATCACCACAAACAACTTCTGAACATTTTTATCACCCCCATTGGGAATCCTATGCCCATTTGCACTCACTTCCTTTACTCCACCCCAGACTTGAGCAACTACTAATTAAATTTCTATATAGGTCTTCCTATCTAAACATTCCAAGTAAATTGAATTATCCAAATGTGATATTTGGTGTACATGTAATCTTTTGAGGGCAGAAACCAAGACTGATTCTTAGAAGAAGGAGTTAATGATAAGGACATGTAACATAAAAAAAAAGAGAATTTGTTTGGAGTCAGACAGGTCTGAGTTAAAATAACAATTCAGTTTTTACTAGCTGTGTAACTCTGGGTAAATCGCTTGATCCCTCTGTTCATTGATCAATACAATGTGGATAACAATATCCTTCTTAAAAGATTGTTGTAAGGGTAAGGAAGAGGATATAAAAAGTTCCTGAAGAAGAGTTTGCTCAATAAACCGAAGTATTATTTGTACTTATTTGTACACCCATAGCACATGGCACAGTAGATCATAAGGTAGCTTTCTTTTGTTTCTCAGCCACTGTTCTTCCTCAGAAGAAAATTAATCTAGACAATACAGGGAAACAGTGAAGCCAATAAACAACGCTAGGATCTGAGATCAGAAGGAAGGCAGTTAGCCTTACTTCTGAAGATACTTAGAAAAATCAGCTCATCCATCTCAACTTCTAGTTTTCAGTTGCATATACTTATCATGTAGTATTCATTTCTGCTTTCCTTATGAGGGGACAGTAGAAGCCTGAATCACACCTGAAATTCTCCTTAAGACAGATGAGGAATACTATCTGAATCATGAGGAGAAAGAAGTATAGAACCCTTTCACAAAACACATGTTTATCCATAAGAAGGAAAATCCAATCATCATGACAATTAAGTTATATCTAGAAATATCCAAATAAATTACAAACCTTCACCTTCTAACAATTAGGGTCCCTCATAGAAAAGAAAGGTATTCACATACTAATTCAATTCCAAAACATAAACAGGAAACAAAGGGACAAAAGTCACAATAATAAGTTTGTTTGCATCAGACATCTAGTAGAGGATATATATAATTTAATTATGAGCCAGAAAAAAACTGAGTAGTATACCTTCAAATAAAAAGGGTATACAAGTAATTCAGTCCCTATGGGAAAAAAACACGACAGGATGCTTAAAGAAGAAAATATCTAATTTACAAAGGATAATAGTATAAGTTATAGGAGTTTTCTATAGGAATTAATTTAAAAAAATAGGAGTAAGATGGCCGCTGCGTACAGGGGTTGCTGAAGTGCTGAGTGTGGGGCTCTGAGCAGCGAGCGGCTTTAATCAAGATTTCACGCAGCTTGTTAGAGCTCCTATCACCATTAATCTGTAGTGGACCACCTTGCCAAGCAGCAGAAAAAACAAAGAGATTGAAAGAGAGACACTTTTCTACTCAGAGCCGCGGGCGCTCTGCGCCCATCTGCTGCCTCTTTCACTTCGCTACCGGCAGAGAAGCTGAATATTTAATCAGCAGCAGATTGTAAGTATCTGACAAAGAAAGCTCAATACACCACCTTTTTTTTTTTTTTTGAATATTTTCTATACAAGGAGAGTTAGTGGATTGGGATTGTTGGCTGGGCTGTGGTTTCGGGGCTGAAAATCCACTCTGCAGGAGCCGCCATTTGCTTCCTGCATGCTGTCTTAATGGCTCTGTCTACATGGTCCAGCTGCCGCACCTAGAGACAGGAACTGGGCTGCGTGCCAAGTCCTAGCCTCTGAAGGCGGGACCACGACCCCGAACGCAGCGGTTGCTTGTTCCCTGCTGCACATTTGGGCAGAAACTGTTCTGGGGTTGTTCGGCAGTCCCCTGCAAGGGGACCCGCGCTCCGGAGGGAGGGGCCAGAGAGCCGCAGCGGCAGCCGCTTGGACCCCGGGAGCCAGGCACCTAGCCGAGGAGCGACGGAGGTCCCGGCGTCGCTGCTAAGGCCGCGGACAAGCGCGGCGCCCGAGCACAGCCCAGAGGTGGAGGCGACAGCAGCAGGGTTTCAGTTCTAGAAAAATGGACTAGAAACAGAAGCAGCAGTTTGTATAATCCCAAGATCTTGCTTATGCCAGGAAACTCTAAGGGTAACATAAATATCATTGAGATGGTCTAACATGGCAGCAGGCACGGAGAGATCAAGTCCCTGACCTCTTCATCTGCGCGGACATAGGGAGCTATAAATTATCTAAAGCCTGCTTGCTCAAGATCACTAGGCAAAGCTGAGCTGACGTGGAGCTAAGGCGTACAGCCTGGGCCCCTCAGAAAACACACACTGAGCACGAATCAGCTGCATGCAAGCTCTGGGACGCCTGCTTCTTGTGTCTCAGCACTAACGATCCCACTGAAATAAATAGTCCCACCTGAACTCACAGAGGTAAAAACCAACTGAGCACCATAGCCGGACCCAGGGAATCAGGAGGGACGTGGGACCTGCAGCGCAGAACTCCCGGCTATTGCTTCCAACAGTGCTAACAACAGAGGTCCCTTGCACCAGATACCAGGGGAGTTGCTACCTGAGGGCAAACAAGTTCGCTGGGGCCCTCAGCCCCAAGCCATACAAACTTGGGGTCTGAGGGAGGCAAACAGAAAGGGTGTGGCCAGGCATCCATGAAAAAAGAGCTCCCAGGAGCAGCAGACCCAGCATGTAGCCAGTATTGTGGTAAGCGTCACAGGTGAGCGGGGCCTGGATTGAGGAACCACAAGAGAAGGCCCTAAGCACTCAGGATTGGAGACCTGCACAGTCTGGGAAGAAGAGCTGAGACACAGTGATTGGTTCCCACCTATCAAGAAGAGAAGCCTGGCCCAGTGGGCATAGCTCCACCTACTGGAAGAGAAGTTAATCGAGCTCTATGACTGCATTTATTATTATTATTTTTTAATAATTATTAGTAGTACTTTTTTTTATTTTTTATATTTTTTTAATTTTTACTTTTTTTACTTTTTGTTGTTGATTTAGTTGTTGTTCTTTAACTTTCTTATTAATGGTTTCAATTTTTTAATTCTTTTTATTCTATTATGGTTACTATTATTTTTTAAACTTTAAGTTCCATTTTTTATTATCACTATAATTTTTTTTGTTTGTTTTAAATTTTTAATTTTTCGTTTTTTCTTTCTTTCTTTTCACTTTTTTCTTCTGTCTTTTCATTTCTTTTCAATTTTCTTACTTCCCCTTTCCTGAATTCTACCTGCCTACACTCATTCTCTTTAGTGACTTCTTCCCTTCCCTTCTAATATCTCTCCTCCCAAGCATCAAATAAATTTATAAGAGTAAACAGTAACTCAGCAGTCAAACAGAACAAGAAGTAACATGAGCATAAAAAAGCAAGGATGAAAAGGAGTACAAACAATGAAGGAAAGCCTAAATATTCAGGAGGACTTAGAGTCATCAGAAAAATGGCCATATAAAGAACTCAAGGAACACCTTAGACAGATGGAATGGAACCTTAAAGATCACATTGAAAGTGAATTACAGAAACAGATAAAAGAAGAAGTTAAGCATCTTTATCAGGAAATAGAGATTATTAAAAAAAATTAAACAGTAATTCTAGAAATGAAGGAAACGATAAACCAAATTAAAAACTCATTCAAGAGTATCACCAACAGAGTGGAGCAAGTAGAAGCCAGAACGTCAGATACTGAAGACAAAATATATCATCTTGAAAGGAGTCTAGCCAACTCAGATAGGCTGGTAAAAAATCAAGAGAAAAACATCCAAGAGATTTGGGATAATATAAAAAAAAACAAATTTACGAGTCATCGGGATAGAAGAAGGCACAGAGATTAATACCAAGGGAATGAGTAACCTGCTGAATGAAATAATTACAGAAAACTTTCCAGAAATAAAAAAGGAAACAGATATACAAATTGTAGATGCATACAGGACACCGAGCACACAAAATCACAGTAGACCAATGCCAAGACACATTGTTATGAAGATATCCAACATACAGAACAAAGAGAAAATATTAAAAGCTACAAGAGAAAAGAGGCAGATTACATTTAGGGGTAAACCAATAAGGTTAACAACGGATTTTTCATCACAGACGCTGAAAGCGAGAAGATCCTGGAACAACGTATTTCAAACACTGAAAGACAATGGATGCCAACCAAGAATTTTGTATCCAGCAAAATTAAGCTTCAGGTATGACAACGAAATAAAAATCTTTCAGGATAAACAAAAGCTAAAAGAATTCGTAGCCAGAAAACCAGCATTGCAAAGCGTCTTGAGCAAAACATTACATGAGGAAGAAATCAACAACAATAACCAAAACCATCAGTGGGAAATGCCTCTATAAAGCCAGAGGGCGGGGGGAAAGTTAATCTAAGAGAAACAAACTAAAAGAAGATAAATAATCAAACATGGCTGGAAGTACAAACCATACATCAATAGTAACTCTAAACCTTAATGGCTTAAACTCTCCAGTAAAGCGACATAGGCTGGTAACATGGATTAAAAAAACAAATCCAACAATATGCTGCCTCCAGGAGACACATCTGATTGGAAAAGACATACACAGGCTGAAGGTGAAAGGTTGGGAAAAATATACCATGCACACGGTCCTTGCAAGCAGGCAGGGGTGGCCATCCTCATTTGGAATAAAATCGACTTCAAGACTAAATTAATCAAAAGGGATAAGGAAGGTCATTATATACTGTTAAAAGGAACCATTCACCAACAAGACATAACAATTATCAATATTTATGCACCAAATAATGGGGCTGTGACGTTCATGAAAGAAATTCTCCTCAAGTTCAAGAATCAAATAGACCACAATACAATAGTTATGGGTGACTTCAACACACCTCTCTCACCATTGGACAGATCTTCCAAACAAAAGTTGAATAAAGAAACTATAGAACTCAATATCACAATCAACAACCTAGACTTAACTGACATATATAGAATATATCATCCAACATCAAGTGGCTATACTTTTTTTTCAAAAGTACATGGATCCTCCTCAAAAATAGACCATATATTATGTCATAGGGCATCCCTCAGTAAACATACAGGGGTGGAGATAATACCATGCATTTTATCTGATCAAAATGCAATGAAAATGGAAATCAA